>NC_086232.1:10167504-10799795 GCF_036321145.2 Pelmatolapia mariae | reverse complement strand
GCATGTAAAATGTAAACATAAGCTCTGGCGGACTTGGTTCTATGGTAGGTCTTAAAGGGTTAAATAGCCTGTGGCAAATATATTAGTGTTGTCTTCTCACTATACATACTCTTAACTTTATGCTAGAGAAAATAAAGTATAAAAAAAATGATATTTTTCGCAAAGAAACTGTCTTGTGGTTTTGTGACATGGTGCTGCTTTACGTGCACCCGGATTTGCGACATGCTTTACGGTAACTCAAAAGAAAGACTGCACCCTCTCCACTCGCTGTTTACAGACTGCATACTTTCCAGATGACCACAGGTCAGGTGGTATATCGTGATATATATCGTTATCGTGATATAAAAGAATTCATATCGTGATAAATTTTTTTTCCATATCGCCCAGCACTACGTGCGTGTCTCATACGCAACGTCCATGTTATCCTGCCTGGATGCAAACATGACTTTCTGCTTCAGTCCAATCATCCTGTAAAGGAACTGTTGGGGAGTTTCATGGTCATGTTGCTTAGTGCTCAACAATTCCTGAAATAACTCACTCCCACTCTTCTCACTCAGGTGTGAACGTAGCAAGCTTTTGAGTTCAATGAGGGTCAAGTCATCTTTACTGATCAACATGTCCTTAAACTGTCCAGGCTTGATAATACGGAGCACACCTTGAATGATCTCTCCCTCTGTGTGCTTCACCTTGAGCCCCTCCTCAATCTGCTTACACAGTCCATGGTAGCTAATGTCAGATGCAATGTCCCCAACCTGACCCCCATGTACTTTAAACTCTCTGCGTTGCAAAAATGGCAGGTCTCTTAGGGAAACCATGTGATCAGGCCTGGAGTGTCGCGTGTCTGTGGTGGAGTGGCTGTTTGTCACGCTCTCAGCTCGAGGCTGAAGCGGCTGTGTAATAGTGGGGGTGGGCGTGTCTTGTGTTGCGGATGTCACTTGTAAATCTGCTAACTTTTTACCAAGTGCCTCGTAGTTAGCCTTTAGCATTTCATACTCTGTTACTTGTGGGTTAACAGACTCAAGAGGCAATATAGCTGAAGTAAGTACATCACTCTGTTCAGGGTGCTTAAGTGTTGTGAGAGTAACAACATTTTCCTCTGAGACTACAGGGTGGGATACTACAGCGATACGACTATCAATGAGATGAATTATAGCATCTTTCAACAACAGTAGGTGTGAAAACCCCTGATCCTCTAAGTCAAGCAATGTCTTACAGCGCAGATAAGCACATATATAATCAAAACAACTTTCCTCATCACCACGTCTCACACTTCCAGGGTCCACATCAGGTACCGGTGTGATGTTTGTAGCAATCTGGAAGAGTTCCTCTGCTGTCAGTGCATAAAGACTCTTTCTGATCTGCCAAGCCAGTTCTTTTCTTTCACTGTCCTCCATTGTGTGTTCTTTGGCTAGCAACTCTTCACAGTGCAGACAGGTCAAACACGCAGCCCGTCACCTCTCCAGCAGGGGTTCCCCTCCTCGACACAGGTCCCGCTGCTGCCTCAGTTGCACGTCTGCTGTTCCAACCCGTCTGCCCGGTGATGGCTGTCTCTGGTTCGTTGATTAAAGGATCAGCAGTCACCCTCGTAGCATGCTGATCCCCGTACGGGCCACCAAAATTATGTTACAGGCCTTCGATAGGCCTGTTTTGAAACTGTTTTTTAACAGAAAAGCAGAGACAGGAGACTTCAGTTGCGTTCGGTCTGCAGGCTCTTCCTCGTCTGATTTATTAACAGAATTAAACAGTTTTTTCATTCAGACATACACATTTCTGTTTTAACAACACAAACACATTCAATTAAGTCAATAGGTCAAACCCTCTTGGTTACCTTGCACTCTCGCAAGAATAAACTTACAAAATAATCATAGTATATAAGTGTCCTTATTTACAGTAAATCTGTAACCAATTCTACTGCTGTTCAGCATCAAAAACATTTCTGTGCAGCACCATTAACACTGCAATTAACCTGCTTATGTCACCATTATACTTTCTTTATACTTTAACAGATTCAAACAATATATTACACTAATAACAATAAACAAAAATATTCTAGCATTGCTCACAAACAGTTTACAATCATCCACAAACAGTATACATCAGACTATTTACACTTGACACATAAGAACTGGGTAGGTTCTAATCAACGGTAACTTCCAATAATGTCAGGATAAAAGAAGTGTCTAAGAGCTGCATTTGTCACAAAAATAAAACAGGTAATAAGACCAGCTGCCTATTTAGACTAGGAGTGAAATGGCGGCTTCCATTACAAATGGCGGTAAAGTTAGCTTTCTCTCAGTCGGTGAAAACACACTCTCTCACAACATTCGTGGTCTTTAACCAAAGACAGAAAAAGGTTTCTTGCCTTTATATGTACATTGCAGTGAGCAAACTTAAAGTACTAACCTGTTTTTTAACAGAAAAGCAGAGACAGGAGACTTCAGTTGCGTTCGGTCTGCAGGCTCTTCCTCGTCTGAAGCACAGAAGCGTTGCAACGACCTATCGCACTCAGCGCTATCGCCCCCTTGTGGCAATGCCACGCAATTACATTGTCCATAACTCTAAATGAAAAGTGCCATACCGCCATAAAATCAGGTCTTTTACATCAAAAGCAATTCACAAAAAAATTATAATTGTGACCATACACTTGTGGGCGTCACACATATGTGTGGCTTGGAAATGACATGACCACATTTACCTTCTGTCAGTTTTATAATAAGAAATGTGGGTGAAGACAGCAGTGTGGCTGGGATGCTAACTGGATCCAAACCCTCCAAATCCTTGAATTAAAGGATTTTGCCAACACCCTGTTAACCACATGTTCCTCTATCCTCGACATTGTTGCACCTATTAAAATGAAGCGCCCCAGAACTTATTCTCAATGTTGGTTAAGCGACTCTGTTCGCGCCCTACAACGTGTGTGTCAGCGTGATGAGAGGAGGTGGAGGAAAGATAAACTCCAGGCATCCTATGATATCCTACGTACCAGCCGCTCGAAGTTTCAAACTGCTGCCAAAATGGCCAAAGCAGCTTTTTTATCAAAAATTATCTCAGCCAATGGTCACAATCCTCGAACTTTATTTAAAATATTTAATTCTGTGGTCAACCCCTGCCCTATTATGCCGCTGCCGTGCTCCCCGGTTCTCTGTGAACAATTTTTAAATCACTTTTTAGATAAAGTTTCATCTCTTAAATCTTCACTTCCTTTAATGACAGGCCCTGCGTTTAGCCCTGACTGTTCGTCTACTTTCCATCAGTTTGAACCCGTGTCAATTCCTACTCTTAAGCGTTTAGTTGAACAACTGAACAATACTAATCCCGTATATGATATTCTCCCATCTCGCATAGCTAAGGACTGCTTCAGTGTAATTGGACCCAGTATATTGTCGCTATTGAATTCTTCCTTACTCTCTGGCTGCGTCCCGTCAGCCTTTAAACATGCTATAGTTCAACCTGTTCTTAAAAAAAGGAACCTTGATTATAATGATTATGCGAACTATAGGCCGATCTCCAAGCTTCCGTTCTTGGCCAAAATCCTTGAGAAGATAATTTTGCTACAACTCCAGGCGTACCTGGATGAGAATAACATTAATGATAAATTCCAATCGGCCTTCAAACCACATCATAGCACTGAGACCGCGCTGCTTCGAGTCCTTAATGACCTTCTTCTAATGGCTGATAATGGACGCTCTGCGGTCCTAGTGCTATTGGATTTATCTTCGGCATTCGACATGGTTGATCATAACATCTTATTAGCGAGGCTTGAGCATACTGTAGGCATCAAAGGTGCTGCCCTGGATTGGTTTAAATCATACCTCTCCAATCGGCTCTCCTCGGTCAACCTGGGCACTTGCTTTTCCTCTGCTGTACCTGTCTGCTGTGGTGTTCCACAAGGATCTGTGTTAGGCCCTACTCTGTTCTCACAATACATGCTTCCTCTAAGTGCAATCTTTGAGAAATATCACATCTCTTTCCACTGTTATGCTGACGACATTCAGATTTACTTTGAGCTAAATGATGACCTAGCTTTGTCCTTGAATTGTTTTCGAGAGTGCATGTGCGAGGTCAAGGAATGGCTCCTAGCAAATACTCTTATCCTTAATAATAAGAAAACTGAAATTGTGGTCTTTGGCAGTAACGTTCCTCGTGGCCAACTTCGTGATGCTTTTGGTTTTCTTACAAGCTCCCTTTCTGACACTGCTAGGAATCTGGGCGTGTTACTTGACAGCTCGTTTAAACTTGATAAACAAGTGTCTGCTGTTGTTAGATCCAGTTTTTACCAACTCCGCCTTATCGCTAAGGCTAGGCAGTATATCCCGCATAAAGACCTGGAAAAGCTCATCCATGCCTTTGTGACCTCGAGGCTGGACTACTGCAACTCACTCTATTTTGGTCTCCATTCTGCCCTCCTTCATAGATTACAGACAGTCCAAAATGCTGCAGCACGCATTCTAACCAAAACTAGGAAGTTTGCCCACATCACTCCCGTCCTAGCTGATTTGCACTGGCTGCCTGTGAAATACCGTATCCAATTTAAAATTCTGCTGCTTACTTTTAAAATCACTAACAATATAGCACCGAGCTACCTTAAGGAACTCCTTAACTCATATGTTCCTGCCAGGGCTTTAAGATCATCTACTCAGTTACTATTGGTGCAGCCTAGATCTCGGCTGAAGTCTAGAGGTGACCGGGCGTTTGCCCTGGCTGCACCAGAGTTGTGGAACAACCTTCCGATTGGGATCCGGGTGTCTGATTCTATTCAATCTTTTAAATCACGGCTTAAAACGTATTTGTTTAATCTTGCCTTTTCTACCTGTTAATGCTTGCATTTGTTGCATAGATTTATTCTTTTAATTTTCCTACTCATTCTTTGACTGGTGTTTTATTATGCTTTTATTTGTGATGTGTATGTTATATTACCATTGTGTATTGGTGGCATTTTCCTGTGAACATAATTTCACACTTTTATTAAGGCCTTATAATACTCGTGTTATTTCCTTGTTTTATGTTAAGCACTTTGGTATACCGTTGGTTTTTAAATGTGCTCTATAAATAAAGATTGTTGTTGTTGTTGTTGTTGTTGTTGCAGATTCCCTCACTAATGGACTAACTAATGTTTAGTCCATCTTTTACTCTTGACTGAAATTATTACTTTTTGCTAAGTGTTTGATATTTTTATCATCATCTGTTATTTATCAGCTTGATAAAAAGTTGATACACAAAATGAATACTGTTAGTCTCACTGTTGGCATTAATGTTAAAATGTGTTTGTAAAAATGGATGCTGTGGATGTTGACTTTCCCACTTTGAAATAACTCCAGCTCACTCCACCATGCAAACATGCAGTGCTTCCTCTTCACCCTAAAAAAGGAGATTTGGCTTTGTTTAAGAGCTGGAGACCAGTGTGGCTCTGTCAGGTACAGTTCAGTAAAATGACTGAGAGATCTGATACTTTAGTTATATTAATTCAGTTTTAGTCATTTCAAATTTATTTTGTGTGAATGATCAATAATTAGATATTACAAGCACTATGTCCAGTGACCAATTAATTCTGAGATGTTACTTAGCTGGTTGAAATTTGGAACTGAATTGGGAAAAATGTGTTTCTCACATCACTGAATGGTTACATTTTTAGGAGGAAATGCATCTCTGTTTTAACCTCATCTGTCAAACAGTGATCACATGTTCTGGTTTCTTTCTCTCTTCTTCAGAGGTCCAAAGTCAACGAATAACAGCACAAGGTGGAGGAGAAGTTAGGAGCTGCCCAGAGCTCCTGATAGTGGTACTGAGTACTGAAGCAGGCACTTTAAGTCAAATTGACCTTTTTGGGGCTAGAACAAGGCTGGTAAGAGGACAAAGGAGCATTTACCTCTTCATGATGTTTGTTATATTGCTCTTGTGCTCCTGGAAATATTAGTATCAGTTTCACAGTAATAATTTTACTCCTTTCATTGGGTTAGAGTAATTTTTTTTACCCTAACCCAATTTATCAATGCAAATGTGGTCATTTGTACTCAGTGTAAACCACAGCAGTAAGACAGGAAGGCAAATTAAAAACATCAATGTGCCCATTGTGTGCTATCTCTTCTCTGCTCTGCTGACGATATACTTGTACTAATATTTTGAAAAGATGAATTTCCAGGAATTTCACAGTGGCAGAGGAGCAGTGGGCAGACACTGCAAAGTTGGCTCACAATTCCAGATGTAAGCCAGAACTAGGGCTGTGCGATATGACCAAAGTCTCATAGTTATATGCAATGTCTTATCCTGATAACAGGATAACCAGCCCACTAAATGTTCATTCTTTCAGTGGGCTGGTTTCAGTCATTGTGCAAATGTACTGTTTATAAGATTGGAGAAACCTGCAGTCAGCTGAGACTGAAGAAGTCACTTGGATGAGTGATGAAATGTTTCTCCCACTGAAAACGCTGCGTCCAGATGAACAGAATCAACTTTTTGGGGTTTACTGGATGATTGTACATACATCAAGACATTTTAACTGATAGATGATCAGTGGAAACAGGAAGCATCTGTGCTCAATTCTCAGTGTCAGGGCAAATGCTGTGGACTATATTTTGTGATCATTAACCAAACTTCAGTTTGCAGCAGTTGCTTTACTTCCAGTCTGCCTGCAGATGATTAGCAGCTGCTTACATTTAACTCTGTTAGTAAAATGGCTTCTCCTGCTGTTGGCTTATCAAACAGAGGCACGCTGGCATTATACATTAACTTATACTCCCTCAGTGTGCGTTTGATGAAAGATACGTTATAGTAACAGTGGACTATTGTAGGCTGCTCTTTTTATGACTGGGATTTTACACACAAACACAATAATTTACTTTGACCACAAACATTTAAACATTTCATTCAGACCACTTTGTTTTTGTTATATTTTAAAATTACTTTTGTGTGATCTTTAAAAATATTATTTAAGGTATTTCAGAAGTTGTTGTAATATTAAGTTTCAGGCTTTAATGTTTGATGACAGATCACACTGACTGATTGTTCTGAGAGACTGTGAGCCTTGATGAGAATATTATAAGATGGAAAAAATCAGACAAGGAAAATGAAAAAGGAATAGAGAAGCACATGGGCAAAAGGAAAGAAAAATATGAAGTGGGATGACGCAGAGTAGAGAGAGTAGACGTGAGATGAGTCAGTAAGAAAGTAGGTGGATAACAGAGACATGAGATGAAGAAATGAGAAAAGATATACAAATGTCACAGGAAAAATTATAGAAAGAGGACAAAAGGAAAAAGAGAGGTGAATAAGTTTCCTCCAGTCCCACCTGAAACACCAACAGCTCTTTTGTTCTGACATCCATCTTTCTGTTTATTCTGTGTATTTAATCTATTTATTTTGTGAATTATAATAGAGTAAATATGTAAATATATACGTATGTATGATTGTTTGCACTTTTTAAAGGAGGGAAACTGTAATTTTGTTGTATGTACAATAACAATAAACACATTCATTCATTCAGTGCTTTCATTTTATCATCAAACTTCTCTGTCTGCTTCTACACTCTCTGTGAAAACAGATTTGTTTAACATGTATTCATTTATTTTTCAACTGTCCAAACACTCTTTAGCTCTTAAAGCTTGTTATTCTCTGTTCTTCTGGTCAAAGGAGCATTTTCATTCTAAAACTGTTTGAGCAGAACTGTGGGGTTGTAAATCAGCATAAATCCACTCTAAAGTACCCCACTGTGTGTATGCAGGTGGGTTTTTTTCGCGTCCCTCCAACCTCTAATCTCTCACTTAGACCTGAGTGACTTTTGCATGCAAGCGAGCGCTTCATTGTGTAGTTATCTGAGTCTTTGCATATGTGCAGTTTGTAACAAGCAAATTCCATTCAAACATGTTCTGTGACTTGATCCACATGATGAGTTTGTAAGAGTGGTGTTCAGACTCTGGCCAGTCTGCAACTGTTTGTTTTATAATAAGAAATGTGGAGACAGCAGCAGAGTGGCCGAGATACAGAAAGGATGCATTCAATGAAGATCTGGTGAAAAGATGGTGAGTCCCTGTTTTGGTTGTTCTAATCCTGGTTTTCTCAGTGTTGTGCTACTTTACCAGCTAACATCATATATAAATATAGATACTGTAAATAATACTGGAATTTAAGTCATTAACAACCTGGGGAACAGATTCTTATTCATTTATTTTGGATAGGCTATTAGTATTAGGAGCCCTGCGACAGACCAGCGACCTATCCAGGTGGGATAGGCTCCATGGAGCATGGAGGAAGCTAAGTGGACAGCAACTGCATTGTGGGCGTGTTTTGCCCCACCCACAAGTTTATTATTATTATTATTATTATTGTTATCATTACTTAACTTCAACTTATATTGAAGTTAACAGGACTGATAAGACCAAATTAGATGCTTTGGCTTCTCTTGTTTGTTCACTACTGTTACTCTTTATGTTCACTCATAATCACCACTGAATACCAGTTCACTACATTTATATACTTGGACATATCTATTTACCACATTATGTTTTTCCAAGTTAGCAGAGCAGTGTTTAAGTGGAGCCTGATGTTGCATAAAGATCCTCAGTCTCTTCCTCACAGTGAGGACCAGAGCTTATTCATTTCACACTGGCTGTAAGATCAATGCTCAGTATCAGCTGAGAGGTTTTTTCTAAACTGTAACTGTAATGTTTTGTGACATCATCTTTCATTTCTCTCTAATTTTATTCCCTGAAACATTTTCATTTTATTCTTCTGATTTCTCCCTTTATGTCTTTACTTGTGTAATTTAGTGCTGTGGGTGCAACATCCTTTTTTCCTCAGCTACACAAGCTTTAGTGGAGAGTGCACAGCTAGTGTGAGAGCATTAAACACACACCACACACTCTCCCTGCCTCTCTGTAGAGGCACGTTTACAAAGACACAGGGACAGATCACAGATGTAATAGACAGTGGAGGAAAAGAATTTTTTTCCTTTAACAGTTAATGTTGCTGTGTCTCTGAGATGCTGACAGTGGTGGAATAAAACTGTACATTTACTTCACTCCTGCATTTAACTAAGGACAGGTTTCTAGAATTTAACATATCAGGATATAAAACACATAATCTAGTCCTTGTCAGGCTTTAAAATGAGGTAAATACCAATGATGTATTACACAAATTACACTAGAATGTTTTTATTAAGATGCAAAGTCCTAACATCTGTAAAACTGTATAACAGCTGTATAACCTGTAATAACAGGTAACAAGTGTTAGTTAATGTTTTACTGAAAGTAACATCAGCCAGGGAGGAAAAGTCTGTTTTAGTTAGTTTGTCAATTGATAGTTATTTATTTTTTATTTTTTTTGTATTTGTAAACTTTATTCAAAGCTTCCCTGACACGATGATAAAAATTACACGTCTCCTCTCAGATCTCAGAGGACTCAAGTCTCATTATGAGTGCCTGTACAGTATGATAGTGTCTGTGGCACTGAGAAGTCAACTGATTCATTTTTATAAAATGAAAGACTGATTAATGGCTGATGTTTCCTGCTCCCCACAGATTTTACAACAACCAGCTAAAGTGGCCGCTGACAACAAGCCAGTGAACCTGAGCCTCTTTCTCACAGTAGGCCAGGCAGGTTTGGATAACTTTATTTCATTAATAAATAAATTCATCATTTAAAAACTGCTGTTTGTATTTACTTCTGTTACCTTTGACTTTAATTAGCCTTAGTTTGATCTGACAAATTTAATCATAACAGATGTGCAACATAATAAGAAATCAGGAAATTGTGCAAATACATTTCTAATTTGAGAAATGGGTTAAATTGGAAATAATCAGGTTTTTAGGGGTTAAAACTCTAAATTCTCCCTCTTTCTCTCCCATGAAATTCAAAGGTCTCTTATTGGTTGAGATTAATTAATTAAATTTGGTTGATTTTTATTTTATTTTAGGTAGATAGATCAGTAATTATTTATTAAAAGCACTATGTCCAGGTCATTCACTGTCATAGAAGGTTCTGGTGTGTTGATATATATTGGGCAGCCAGATGTGCCTTCTTCTCCTCCAGAAGTGTTTTTAATTTTGAGATGTTGCTTAACTGATTAAAATTTGGAACTGAATTGGAAAAACTTTTTTCCTCAAAAGATCAAAGTTCAACCAGTAACAGCACACTCAAAAAAATAAAACATTAGATTTACTTAAAAAAGTTATGTCAAGTGGTTCAACACAACTGCTTTAAGTAACTTTTAAGAAATGTTGTTACTTAGTTTGAACTCAATACTGTTAAGTTAGATTTACGTAAGTGTATTGGCTAAATGTAACTTAATTGCAATGCTTAGCTGATACTTATCTTTGTTGCTTTAAGCCTACATAACTTGTTTAGGCAATATCTTTGTAATACTGTTACTTAGCTGGTACATAACTTTTCTGCTTTAGAAGGACATAACCTGGTTAGGTAGTATCTTTGTAAAACTGTTATGTAGCTGCTACATAACTTTGCTGCTTTTGAATTACATAAAAATGTTAAGTATTTCTATTCAATACAATTACATATAAATCATTTACACTGGTTACTTCCATACAAAATAGCAAAGTTTCTTAAAAGTTACTGAAAGCAGTTATGTGGAACCACTTGACATAACATTTTTAAGTAAATCTTAGGGAGATCTTTTAGGAAGAAATGAAGACAGCACCCAAATTATCAAACACAATCCTGCCTTTAATAAGCACATTCAGTGCATATAAAATACTTTTTTCCAAGCACAACAGCTTAACACAAAGTGCAATCAATGCAACTTGTTACAACTTCCAAGTGAATATTTTGTGCAGAAAATGTAGATCAGTATAAAGTGCTAACCAACTTGTCGTCAAACTAAAATGATTAAAAAAAATGATCCAACAAAGTCCTGTCTTTACTAAGCACATTCAGTGCATATTAAATACTTGTTGACAGACTGAAAAGACTGTAGAGCCATAGCTTAACACAAAGTGCAATCAATGCAGACAACTTGTTACAACTTTAACTAAATACTTTGTGCATAAAACAATATTTTACTTCAAAGATCAGTGAAGTGCTAACCAACTTGTCTTTCAACTGGTCCAGAAAGCATCCAAATTATCAAAAAAAATCCTACATTTTACAAGACGTTTCAGGAATTATTTTCAAACACTGATAAGCATGAAAGAGCAAACTAAACTCATTTAAAACAGTGAAAATTGGCTGTTTTGTTCAAAAACTGTACTGTAAAACAGTGCTACTCAGTTTTTCAAGTTATGGTTACATCCCAAGTTGCAGACAGCTGCCAAATGTCACATTCTTTGAAATATCAAATCACAGCGGCCTAACCGCTAAAACTTTTTAAAATGTCTGTCATTTTCTGTATGTTGTCAAGTAGCAGTAGAAGAAGTGCAACACCAATTTTTTAAGTAACAGTATTTTGCTAAAATGCAAATGAACATTATTGTTCTCTAAAACTGGTGAATGTTCCCAAGAAACAGTACTGACAATGAAAAAAAGTGTTTATGAACAACTTAACTATACCTGAACGTAAAGCATTCAAACTAAGTTAAGCAATAAGGGCCTCCCGCTTCCTCCTCTTTATTCAAGGAGTTTGTTTCTGAGCACTTGAACTTTGTTTGATAGCTTCTTAGCATCAAGTCCCATCAGTACTTTCTGAAAAAACTCAAAAGTGTACCTGAGGTTGGATGGGTAGCTCATGTTTAAAGTGTAGATCAGGCCGAACAACAACACAACAGCAGTGGCAACATCAGGAAGATCTCTGAGCACAGCGACACCCTCAATTATGATACCAATGTTTTTGCCGGGTCAAGGTCACGCTCTCCTTCTGGTTTGATGACGTAGATGCCAATGAGCGTCTTCTCCATTTCACTTTCGGCCTCATGGAAGTCCACATCCTAAAAAAATAAATAAATAAATAAACATAATAATACAAGTTGCAGGGTTTCTTATCAATTAAAGGGATATTCCACCCAAAGTGGAAATTTGTCTATTACCATATTGCCAAGAGTTAGATAAGTGAGAAAAAAGCATTTTGTAACCAGCACAGTACATTTCTGATCTTATACCCATTGTTCCTGGTGAGCTCAATAATCATGTCGACTGCAAATGAAAAGTAAAAAGTAACACGACGGATTTGCAGGAGGCGGCGATTTAGACTTGGGCCTACATTACGGATACGCCAAAGCACCCTGTAACCCGCCATGGCATAGCACTTGGATACAACAACAGTGGTTGAAAAAGCCTCTGGTTTCCATAAATAAACACATATTCGAATATCCATGCACCATGCAGCGGCGGCTTACAGTGTTGTATGTGGTAACCATAATGTATTCCCAAGTCTAAATCTACTCCTCCAAATCCTTCAAGTTACTTATTACTTTTCATTTAAAGTCGACATGATTATTGAGCTCACCAGGAATAATTCGTACCATTAAAGAGTCATTTGCAACCAAAATGCTTATAGTTCCCATTCACTCCATTTTTTAAATGCTAGGCAAAAGCAAATAGACTGCTGCCGGATCAGGAGAATTATTGCACTGGTTACAAAATTATTTTTTCTCACTTATCTTACTCTGGATAATATGGTAATAGACCAATTTTCACTTTGGGGTGGAATATCCCTTTAAGCTGCAAAACAGTAGACAGCTCAGAGCGAGATGAGAGGTGTTGGTCCATCATCTAGATTACACGGCAGAACAACAAAGCAGAAAGACAGTACACTCAGCCCACATTACACCCCAACTGTAATGGCAAGGGTCACTCCCGCATAAGCTTGTGCTTTTATATCTCCAATAATGTTCTAATTTTAACTTTTTGTTATAATCTAGTGAATGTGTGTGAGGAAAAATTACCGTCAGTTAAATTTTTATTACTGGAAATTGTTTCTATTTGATTACTTGCCTGATATTCTTTGATCAAGCTGTTCGGATCTTCATTGAGGTAGACTGCAAGTCCTTTCAGCGTACACACTCTTCTCATTGCAACTGTGTCGTTCTGTAAAACATAAAAGCAAATTTGACTTAGCTAAACTTTTAAGACATTTTCAGTTAACTTCAGCAAAATAAATGTATATAATGCTTTGAGAAAAAAAGTCCATGACACACTACAGAAGAACAACAAAATTTAAAATAAAAAAAATTAAGGAAAGAAGGAACATTATCATTTGAAAAAATGTGACGAGCAAAAAAAGGTAACCACAGGATCCCAAAAAAAACAGAAACCCGACCAAAAACAGCAGCATGAAGAATCCAGTGAGGAAGAGGATGAACAAGAGGTCACACCAAAGCCAGCCTGAACAGAGAATTTTTTTTTTAAAGTAAACCACTGAGTCCACTGACCTAAGGCTTAGGAGGAGAGTTCCAGAGTTTGGGGGCCACAGCAGCAATGATCTGTCACTTTTGGTCTTTAGACTGTTGTGCACTACCAGGCTTTGATCACTGGACCTCAGGGACCTGCTGGGGGTGTTGGGACTGAGAAGATCTCCATTGTATGATGGTGCTTGTCCATGTAAGGCCCTAAGGACCAGAACCAGGATCTTGAAATGAACCTTGAAGTTAACCAGCAGCCAGTGACGCTGGAAGAGAAGCGGGGTGACGTGGGTGTGTTTGGAGGACTTGAACAGGAGGTTTTGCAAGGACAAATGAAAAAACAGTTGTAGTACTAAGCCAGGGTTTCCCATAACCCTGGTCCTCAGGGCCCACTGTTCTGCATGTTTTCCATGTCTCTGCTTGAGTTTGGGTCACTGAACTCATGTGTTGCACAGTGTGTCACGTCTCTAGAGTCCTAAGAGTGTGGCATGGGCAGCCGTGTGCGACGGCCGAAAAAACGCACGGTGTGATCCCGGCACAAAACAACCAACAGCAGAGGACATCCAGGACCACAATCTGAATATTACAGACAACACCAACAAGTACCAGATTCAAAAATGCCAAAATTCTCCCCAGGGAGCCGCGGCAAATCCCGTTTTGGAAACGCTACAGTCCTGTAAAAACAGCTTTTAATTCATTTTTTTTATGAAGTATCCAAATCAACTTAAAACTTTATTACTGTGACAACACTATCATGAAAAGGACAAAGAATAAACAATCCCATAATACCAACATTAAACTTTACCTTACAATAGAAGGAGACAACAAAATCATATGTATTAAAAGAGGGAATGAAGCATTCAAAAAAATTAATTCCAAACCTCATCAATTGCAGCCATGATTTCTGTGATCTTGCGTCCAGATGTTCCTCCCTTGTTTCTGAAGACTTTGGTCAGTTTGGTTGTGTTGTTGTCCAGCTGTGCCATAAATGTGGATGTTAGCGGGACCGTAGTGATGCGCTGGAATTCAGCATTTATCTGTAAAATAAACAAATGTTTAGCATGATGGGTTTAAAATATTGCATGTGGAGTGCATTTGCAGATGAACTGATTCAGTTACCTCACGTGGAGAAAAAAGAGCTGGCCATCGGCTTTTAAAGTCAGCTACGAAGGGCATGTCCTGAAGAATTTCTTGCCTCCGGTGAGGAAAGGTTTGGGCCATTTTTGCTTTGATGGTTTCATCGTTGTTCTTCTTCTTGAACTCTGAAAGCAGCACCAACCTTTCTTCTTCCTGACTCTCTCGGGTTTCTCCAGCTGGATAATCAGGGCAGAAATTCACCTCCGCTCTCCTGGGTTTCTTGACTTGGTTGGGATGCACATTACTGTTCCCTCTTCTTTTGAGAGAATTGATGACCAACTCACTACACCCTAAGTTCTTCAGTTTTCCACGATAGTTTGACATTTTATAATATAAGGATTGTGTTTCCTATTTCGATGAGACTTGAATGTACCATAGATATTTGTTTTGAAAGAACAACCCTCAAACATGCAATGCACAGTCTCGTTACATTTTAGATGGTTGTTAATGTGAGAAAAATACTCCTGCTCTGAAGCTATGTTGCAGCAGGAACACAAATGGCAGTTAAATGTTGCCAAACTCACAGACTTGTCTAGAGTTCTTTGGGTATGTGATCTGCTTAAGTGGCTATGTAGAGCATTCCATGTTTTGAAAACACAGACACAATCAGAATAGGCACATGGATACTGCTGTCTACTATGAACTAACCTGTAGTGTTTTAATAACAGAGCTCGTGATGACACCACTTTTTTGCACAATTTGCACTGCCACATCAACGTATCAACGGGAGAAGCACAAAAGACATTTTCATTACACTGTCCCTGAAAAAACTAAATAATTTGCACATTGTTAATGTTTCATATTAATCAGTTTTATTTTTAATATTGTATGCTACAACAATGAATTTATTGATCTACATCATCACCACTGCATATTGTGTAAATGTGTGTGTAATCTGACATTAAAAGTCGAGTGAGAAATCCCATGGACATTGTACAACATTAATGCAGTTCATCTTACACCAGCTTACTAAATGCTTTCTGCAAGCTACATCAAAACGTAAGCTGAAATATTAGACAGAAAATACACCCTAACCTGTCTGCTAGCGAGGAGCGCTTCTCCACTGTTGTTGGCTAAAGCGCAACGCAGTCAGGCGTCCGAGTATAAACTCGGCGCGAAAGTGCGTGCCGGACCGAATGCGCTGCCTGTACCGACGCGTACCGACGCGTACTGACGCTAGCGCTACACTACATTTGGGCTGAAAACAGAGCTTTGCTATTGCAATGGAGTCCCCTCCAAAATCATTTGGAAACTCACGTGCAGCAAGTCCACGTTAGCAAACCTTTACCGGGCAAAACCCTGCCTGTACTCTTTTCTTAGTAGAACTTGCGACATTAACTGACGTGTGAACATATATATGTAGACGGGCTTTACAAGAAAAATGACTTCTTATCTGATTTTTAGACAAAAATGCGGCTGAACCAGTCCACATGGCGAAGAGAAAGCAAGCTTGAGAAAAAGGGTGGTGCGCATGCGCACTGGCCCTTATTTAGGCGGGCTCTGCACGCAACAGTATGTGCAGAGGGACAAACCTGTGAATTTACTCAACAATGTTACGTTGACACAGTTCAGTGACTTTGTGTAACAACAAAAAGTAACAACATTTCATTAAATTTGCACAAACACTTTAAGAATTTTTGCAAAATCGAGTTTATTAAGAACAAACAACAAAATCTACTTTAGTAAAAGCAGAGATAGGCTGAGTTCATTTTTTTGAGTGCACGGGGTGGAGGAGAAAAGACAGACAGTCTTCTTTTCTTTAGCAGGTAATGTTGCTGTGCCCGCAGTTCGTGATAATAGTGAAGGATAAGTAAGTACTGAAGCAGCTGCTACTTAGACAGAACTCCTTAATGCCATTTGCAAGTCAAATTGACCTTATAGGCTGGAAAGAGGACAAAGGAGCATTTTGGTCTTCAGGATGTTATATTGCTGATGTGCTCTTGGAGCCATCAGTATCAGTTCCACAGTAAAAAATTTGCTCCTGTCATTATTTTATCAATGCAAACGTGGTCATTTGTACTCAGTGTAAACCACAGCAGTAAGACAGGAAGCAAATCAGAGACATCAATGTGTATTCATACACTTCCTCTCATAATACCCTTTGTGTGCTGTCTATTCTTTGCTCTGCTGACTATATACGATATATTGAAACAGAAGACACAACCATGCATTTCACAATAACTACTGGAGCTACTGCAAAGTTGCCTCCCAATTCCAGATGTAAGTCAAAGCTGTGATCAAGACATGATAACAGGAGAATTCATGTTAAGCACGTTCATTAATGCAGCAGAAAGAAAAAAGTGTGCACAGTATGTGTTTTGGGGGTTGAGGGTACTCACTGTTTCTGCACTTAAAGCTCACAGACTGACAAAAACAACAGTTTACAAGTAAAATTAAATTTAGTCTCTTTAAATGTTTGTGCCACTTATATAAAAAGGTAAAACAGTGGAAAGTTTTGGGTTTTCAGGAGTTTTACTTCCAGTCTGTCTGCAGATGGTTAGCACCTGCTTACGTTTATCTCTGTTAGTAAAATGTCTTCTCCTGCTGTTGGCTTATCAAACAGAAGCAAGTGAGCATTGTATTAACTTATACTCCCTCAATGTGCGTTTGGTTAAATTTGCATTATTATAGTATTAAACATATTATTATAAGCTGCTCTTCTTATGATTGGAATTTTGCACACAAACACAATAATTTACTTTGACCACAAATATTTGGCTACATAATTGTATTTAACCAATTTTTTCTTTTTATATTTATAAAATCTTGTGTCTGATGCCTGGATTGTCTTGCAAAATACTACACAAGATATTTTCTAAGTTCTTCTTATATAAACTTTCAGGATTTTATTGGTGATGACAGATTATATTGACTGATTCTTCTGGAAGGAAAGAAAAATAAAAACTGGATGATGCTGAGTAGAGAGGGTGGATGTGAGATGAGTCAGTAAGAATGTAGATGGATAATAGAAACTGATAATGAGATCATTAAGAATTATTAAATTTGATTAGTTTCATTATTTTTATTTTAGTTTTTTGTCTTTGGTGAAGCGATGATTAAAATGACACTTTCAGCAGCGCTTAGTGAGGCGAAGAAAATGAGAAGCTGTTGTATTTCAATGTGACCACACGGGGGCAGTGCAGCATAGTGAGCCTGCAAATCAGTTTATAACTTTCATATCATGTGTGAGTTTGTTTCTTCTGAATTTTATTTTTCAGTTAGTTTCCACAGTTCATATATCATGTGTAATTTTTCATTAGTTTCAGTGTTTGTTTGTATTTTATTCTATTCATGATGGTTGTGTTGACAGATTTGTCCAAATTTAAAGCTATAGATGTGAACTTTTGGTTCCTTTATTATTACCTGTATAAACACATCACATCAAAATGCATTCTTGTACTTTGTGTAAATCAATCACAAAGTAATTAATCACAGAAAATAAAACATTTAAAGAACTCAAACCAAGTGAGCTGACCTCCAGGATGGGCTAAATAATCCTTTATGGCCTTACTATCTTCTTCTAACTTATTTCTTGCACTTATTTAATTTTGAACATTACTTTTTCCATGTGTGGAGCTAACCATGTGTGCTAGCAAAAAAACTGTTGGGTGGAGACCCAAAAATGCAACCAACTCTACCCTCCACTGTTCATCACCAGATGGTGCAAAAATGCAAGATCCAGACATAAAGCATCAAATCCAAAAGTCCTTTACAGAGGGTTTTTATCATTATTATTATTATTATTATTTATTTAACTAACTTTTTAAATGTTTCACACATTAAACATTAATGCATGAATGGACGTGTATTTTAAAATGAAATACTTACAGAAGACATTGTTAATTATTAACAGCTTAATTATTGTGCTTTGTATATGCTATATGTATATATAGTACATGCAGTATGACAGGACACAGACTTCACATAAAAAGTATCAACTATGTTAGGATCCATGATCATCATGTGTGGTGTTAGTTTACATTAGTGGGTCCTCTCATGAAGGTGTGTGGATCTCTCACCTCTCTCCAAATTGTGGTTGTGTGTTTGATGCTGAAACAGATGAAGACTGCTGATTGGCTGAAGTAGGGTACAATATATATTTTTGGTTTTTGGTTTGGGCAGTGCTCACCTCTACTGCTCGTGTGTGTTTGTAGGTTCTCAGTCATCCAGGTCATGTTGTCTAAGAAGCATGGAAACACTTCAACCACCTGGAAATACCCAGCCTGCAGAGTACATCATATGATTTATTGATTTATTTTGTGTTCATATCACATGGATGGATGTGAAATTAATTAATGATTGTTTTGTTTTTTGTCTGTTTCTAGAGGAGATGTCGTTCAGGTTGCAGGACTTGGTGGTTATAGGGTAAATGCCACCAGCCAAACACGTAAGACCATATTTTGTTTGATTATTTCACAGTTAATGCTAGAATCTGATTTCGGTTTCTGTGACTGTTTTTTACATTTATGTTTTTTGTTTGATACGGTATGAAAAACAAGTTTTTTTCTTTTTGTAAATTTTGGAGTAGATGTACTGTGTGCCAAGATCCTTGTTTAAAAATCATTTGGAAACATAAAAAAAAAGACAAAACATCATTCTACTCAAAATTTTAGTTTTTGAAAGGTTATGAATAACTTTAGTTCTTTTCCTTTTTCTCTAGTCCCTGATGAACCACCTCATCTGCAGTGTGCAGACATGCGTGTTGCTGACTGTGATCCTACCAGATACTCTCAATGCATACTGCATATGTGCCATATAACAACAGGCTGTGTCTGGAAGAACATCAAGTAGATGCACGTGGGGTAAGTTGACTGCTAATATTACTGTATATCATCTGTGTATGTTTTAGATATTTTGGAACAAAATAAGCACAAACTACATTTCTCTTTTCTCTCAGGGTGATTCTGGTGGTGGAGTGATTTACAACAACATGATTTATGGTGTAATCAGTTCTGGTTTTGAACGTGTCTGTACTGGACCAGCTGTTACTGTGAATGTTTGTTCTTACATGACCTGGATAAACCAGAAACTTTATCCAAAAAGTAATGGAAAATAACTGAATGAAAATAACATTCAGAATAAAGAATCATCTCTACATGAAACTTGTGTGCTGTGTGTTGTTTCTACTCTAGAACATGTTAACTGCAAATTGTGAACCTTTTTCTTTGGTCTAAATTATTGTGTTAGACTTGCAGCTTGTGTGTGTTTGAATGTGGTGTCAGGTGTGTAGCAGCTCATCCTGTTGTTCAGAAACTCTCAGACTCACACTGTGAAGATGCAGAAAGGCTTTCTGATCAGACATGCCACCAATCAGCTGCAGGAACTGAACATGATAAACTTCATAAATCAGAGCTGATTGTTGAGGCTGAAAATGTTGTCTCAGATGATTACTCAGCACAGTTACTGTAGTTTGGTATTTAAGTACAAATATGATGAATTTATACTTGACGTGATTCTTTTTTCATGACCTTTTCTGCTTTTTCCACCAATCAGCTGCAGGGCCTGAACATGATAAACTTTATAAATCTGAGTTGATTGTTGGGGGTGGAAACGTTTACGTGGAGGCTGTTGGCTCATTGCTGGCAGATGAACTTTTTTTTTAATCATTGCACTGAGGGCATTAAAATAAATACACTAACCATCAAAATAAGTTTTGTTGATAAAATACATTTCTTGAAACCGTCCATTGTTTTGTCCCAACTCTAAACACTGAATCCAATTTTCAAACTAAAAGCAGTATTTTCAAAAATACCCCAAAACAAAAAACCTACAAAAACAAAAAATAAACAAAATAAAATTATAGTACATGGTGACATATGTATTTCATATCTCATAACACGTCATTTCCATCTTGTCTTCAGTCCTGCATTTTTATACTTCTAAGACCAAAGTGAAAACTAAACTCTTCATATTCACAAAGCTCATAAACACTATTTGTTTCAGGATTTCATGATGATTAATTTTCCATATGAGGCAGTGCTTTCAAATTCCTTTTGAAGTAGTACAGAGAAATTACTCTTCTCCTCTTCTTTTAAATTGCATCAATATTTTCCAACTGAGCAGTAAAAGGACACCGAACTCAAACATGAAGCATCAATGTGATGTTTAGATGTTGTTTATTATTACAATAAGAGACTAAAGTAACTTGCTTTGAACACTTCAGTTTTCTCTCTTGATGCTGCTGTTTGTTTCCTCCTCCACTTGTATTTTTCTGCACTTCAGTGAATGTGCATAGCGCCCTCTGTTGTATGTTTGAGAGAGCTGCACTGCATTGTCATCAAATGCAACTGTGCAGAGGTGGAACATGAGCAAAGGAAGCTCATCAATTGAAGAAGCTTCTTGGATCAGAAGTTAATCATCATCCAGAACCTTAAAGAAGTAAAGTCACTTTCTTTCCAGGCTCCTAAGACAACCATGACCTGGATGACTGAGAACCTACAAACACACATGAGCAGCAGTTTATTTAATGTGGACCTGAGCACTGCCCAAACCAACAACCAAACAATTTTTATTGAACCCTACTTCAGCCAATCAGCAGTCTTTATCTGTTTCAGCATCAAACACAAACCACACCTTGAAGAGAGGTGACAAATCCACAAACACCTTCAAATGTAAACACACATCACACACGATGAACATGGATCCTAACATAGTTGATACTTTTTTGTAAAGCCTGATACTAAATCTCTGTATTTTATGTAAAAATACACATTCATTCATGCATTAATGTTTCACAGCAACACTGACTAAAGGGGACTCCAATACAAAACATTAAAAAAGTTAATTATTTAATTTAAAAAAAAAAAACCCTCAAAAGAATCAGCTGTACTGCAGATTAGCTGCTGTTGTTATCAGACACAAATACAAATGTGCCAAATTTGAGATCACAGGAAATATTTCTTAGAACAGATTTTAAATAAATGGGGACATAAAAGAGTTTGGCTGAAGTGAATGAATAAAGCACTTTGGAGGTCACACTCTTGATGCAGTCTGTCTTCAGTGATCGAGGCCTCTGCCTTGTTAAACCTCTGTGCACATCTGTCTGTGGAGGCGGGATCAGGGAAAAGAAGTTGCTACATGAAACTAGAATCTTCAGCTGGACTGATGTTGAGTGTAGCTGAATGTATGGGCATCTTTCAGGACTGTACAAATCCACAACTATGGATCACTTATAAACAGCTTAGTGTTTATACAGGTAATAATAAAGGAACCAAAAGTTCACATCTATAGCTTTAAATTTGGACAAATCTGTCAACACAACCATCATTAATAGAATAAAAAACAAACAAACTGTCAAGGACCTGGGTCTGGGGATCCAGGGTTCTCGAATAGTTGATGGACAGATGTATTTTTGGTTTTTCTGTCCCTCGTTCTCCCTGCTTCAGTTGGCAGGCCGCCGGAGCTGCAACACTGTCACTGGATCCATGGCAGGCCACCTGAACTGCTTTGCCTCGAGTGCTGCCCACCGGGTCGGCCACCAGAACTGTGTGTTGCCATCACTGGAGCCGTGGTTGGTCTTTTGGATTATTTAGACTGGGACTGTTTTTTGTTGATTAGGTGGCATGGTGTCCTGACGGCTGCCTCTGTTGTTTTTTTTTCCCAGGAGGAGGAGAGTAGAGCACAGGTGGACAGCAGGCACGGGAGCAGAGAGCACGGAGCACGGAGTTTTGGGTGAAGACATGACACAGGAGTCGAGGGAGCTCAAGGGATTATTGTGTTGTCTTATTTACTCCACTGTAAATAAAGAGCACTGGTCATCGCATGAGTCCTGCTTTTGGGTCCTCCTTCCCCACTTCACAAACACTGAAACTAATTATACAGGTAATAATAAAGGAACCAAAAGTTCACATCTGTAGCTTTAAATTTGGACAAATCTGCCAACACAACCATCATGAATAGAATAAAATACAAACAAACACTGAAACTAATGAAAAATTACACATGATATATGAACCGTGGAAACTAACTGAACAATAAAAATCAGAATAAACAAACTCACACATGATATGAAAGTTATAAACTGATTTGCATCTTATTGATTTGCAGGCTCACTTTGCTCCAGGACTTGACAACTGGTCCGACCCGTACAGTCTTTGTCTCTTAATACTGAATGCTGAAAACTGATACTCATGGACATACGCAGAAATCCTTCTTTCACCTTATATCAGTCTCTTTACTTTGCATAAGAGACCCAAAGCATTACATCCACATGATGTTGTCTAGTGCACCAGCACGTTCATTACATGTTTTGCCGTTATTGCTGTTTGCCGAGTTACTCATCTTAGAGCAGTTTGTGTGTGTCTAACAACTCCACAACATTAATGTATGATTCCTTTGCTCAAACTGAAGATTAGTTTATTTTGGGTTTTGTACATTTTGTTTCTGAATAATTGTTTGATTTGTAAATTCTTATTTCTGTTTTCTGTATTAACAACTTGTGTTTTCTTGATTCAGAAGCTGAAGGCCTAAAGTGGAGGTGTGTGGCTGCCTTGGTGATGGATCTACTTCCATGTGGTGTGGTTATTTATGCACCCCTGGTGTGAGCTGCTTCTTAGTGTGAGTGTGTGAATTGGTGATTCTCTGGACTGGTCTTCATCTGGCATCCCACTCGCCTACTGCTACACCACAGCTCTGAACTAATTAACAGTATATGTGCAACTGAATTAACGATTCTTCTATTTGATGACTGTGTTGCAGGGGTGTGGTCTCTGACCTGCTGCAGTGGAGGGCGGTACAGTGAGCTCACAGAGCGGCGCTGAGGGCAGGTGTGAGCGCTCAACTTAATGATCTTCTTCTTCTTCTCTGTGTGTATATAGTGACGGCAGAGACGTGTGTGGAATGGAGAAGCTGTCCCTGAGTGACTGGTGCCGAGAACCGTCACAACAGTTGCTAAAACAAAATAAAACTGATGTGCATGAAATCCTGTGTGTGTGTTGGGTATTTATCACAGACCGATTTAAATAACTGTCAATAAATTCTGTATTTTACACCATTTACAAAATCTATGATGTATAACAGAGCTGAGTGCCTTCTTGGTAAATTTGCACTATATATTGTGCGATCTACTGTACAATATAAAGCGCCTTGAGGCGACTTTTGTTGTGATTTGGCGCTATATAAATAAAATTGAATTGAATTGAATTATATTCCCAGGGTGGAGTTGTCATGTTTTTTTTTACTTTCTTCTAATTAAAAAACTTTCAAGCTCAAATCACCACACCACCACCTTAGTGTGTGTGTGTGTGTGTGTGTGTGTGTGTGTGTGTGTGTGTGTGTGTGTGTGTGTGTGTGTGTGTGTGTCTGTGTGTGTGTGTGTGTGTGTGTGTGTCTGTTGCTCTTGCTTTGCCACAACAACTAAAGCCAATCAATGTAAAATAAGTTATTTAACTTGTTAAACATGAATTAACTAGTTGAGCAACGTAATGTGCCCAGCACTGCCGGCCTTCACATGACCAAAACCAGTGGACAACCTTTTTTTTGCTGTCAGATCACTTAGAACATAAATGTGATGAATGCTGGTGGGAGGCGCCCCCTGTGAATTTTTGTCCAGGGCACCAAGAAGTGACAGAGAGCAGAGACACTCTACATATATGAAAACACAGACTTTGACCATCTACATCCACTGAGGAAACACAGCACTACAAACACAGAAGCAGATTTGGTGGAAATTTCAAACAGGACTGCCTCATAGTCTGTGACTGTGTTGACTATAGCTAAGGACATTAGTGCTAAGTCATGATTTTCTCAGGATGTTGCTGCTCGCTGACTTCAGCTTACAGCAAATTCCATTTCTGCTCACTCAGTACTTGTTTCATGTAAAGTACATTTATGTTTTTGATCTGTATTTAATGTTTTTAATTGAATGTCCTCCTCTTCTGTATGTGTGACTGGATGTGGATCAGTGGACCACATCCACAAATGGCAAATCTGTGAGGAACAGAGAAGTTCAGCCACCAGTCAGTCAGAAGTTTTTCTTTTTGACGAGAAAGAAAATCAATCAGTTGATTTCAACATGCCACAGACACTCCATCACACTAATGCAGGGACCCATTATGAGACATCAGTCCTCTGAGATCTGAGAGGAGACAGTTTGTATCAAGTAAACCATGAGAAACAAGGTTTATCTGGACATACTGAGATACAAAAAGATACTCTGACCACAGAGCATATAATTAAAGTCCTTTTGTTGGCTCTGTTGGGCATTTATAAAGAGACCATGCCTGGTAAGATAACACAACATTTATGCAGCACTGCCCCCGTGTGCTCACACTGAAACACAACAGCTTCTCATTTGCTTTACCTCACTAGTTGCTGCTGAAAGTGCAATTTGAATAATCCCTTCACCAAAAACAAAAAGCTAAATTAAAAATAATGAAACTAATCAAATGTATTAATTCTTGATTATTTTATTATTAGTTTCTATTGTTCATCTACATTCATTCATTCATTCACATCCACCCTCTCTACTCAGCGTCCTCCAGGTTTTATTTTTCTGTCCTTCCAGAACAATCAGTCAATATAATCTGTCATCACCAATGAAATCCTGAAGGTTAATACAGGTTAATAAACAGCTTCATTCCCTTACCAGCCACAGCACCAAACCTCTTCACCCTGGGTGAGGAGGGTCCTGACCCCGCCTGCACAGAGGGAGTTGTGAACATGCACTTCTGTGTCGGTGGGTTTAGGAGCCTCCTCACACACACACGGATGAAGACTGTCACTGGAAGATGTCTCCATTGCATCAGCAGGACGTAACCATTTGTAAAATATTGCAGTTTGTGATGTTTTATACATGTTTTTATTGCGTCATTTAAAACTATGAGATATACAATAAACCAGTTTTCATAATATTTTCTGTGTATTTAGTTGTTTTCTTAATAAGTTATTTGGAACATCATTGCAACGTCTGCCTCTATTGTTTTCCTACAGGAGGAACGTGGAGAGGAAGGGCAGCACGCACAGGGTGTGCACAGTCACGACAGCGGGGAACACGAACACGGACACCACTGGAGGACACGCACGGGAGTCTTGGGAAGCACGGGGATTAATTGTGCATCGTTATTTACCACATTGTAAATAAACGCACTGTTGTTATTCAGAGCTCCGCGCCTGGGTCCTCATTCCCTACATCCCCACGGTCTGCCATGCCAAACCGTGACAGTGAGGTTTTATACATGTTTTTATCACTTCATTTCAAACTAGGAGATATAAAATAAACCGTTTTTCATAATATTTTCTGTGTATTTAGTTGTTTTCTCAATAAGTTATTTGGAACATCATTGCAACCTGTCAGCTTTTTATTGAGGATTTAGAAAGTTGCTGGTGGCCTGAGTGTGTACAGTGGGGTGTTGTTTTTGTTTCATGGTGAAAGTGACCTCATGGGGAGCAAAAAGAACAACTGAACAATTTGGGGATTCACAGACTTTTGTAATCCTTTAAAAAATGAAGAAAATTTGTTCTGTGTCAACAAATATAAACCATCCTGACACACTGACACAAATGATCTGCAATCTATAAGCAGGACAGTGTTTTCATGAGCCTGGGTGAAGCTAATTTGTATGAGTTTAACCTCCTGGTTAAAAACTTGCATGACTCTGTTATCACTGTAACTTTCTTCTGTTTATTTATTCATTTGCTTATTGTAGAAGATTAATACGTTGACCAGCTGATTCTTACTCGGCCTGAATGTTTGAATGTTTGCAGTTTCAGGTCCTACTGATCCGTTTTAAGTACTGTACACGTTTAACAATGTGTAAGCTGCTTTAACCTGCAATTTACTGCATGTTATTAGGCTGCATGGTACAACCACAGTCTGCTAACCACCCGTGGTGATCGAAGGTTTTGAGGTCTTGCTTGAGCTGCTGATGAAGCTTTATCAAAGCTTGTTAAGTTTCCAAACCACATTTTATCCTGATGGTCCAAGGCTTACATCTTTATGCTCACAAATGTACTTCTGTAATTAATCAGTAATCAATTTATTACTTTAAGTTACAGTGTGATGGGCATTGATGAACATAAATTAGATTTGGTAGTTGGACCAATCTCAGGTTCTCTACTTTTAAGTAGAGATAGTGTCTGTCTCCTGAATCAAAACAGGAAGCTGGTTCAATGGACGAGGGGCCTAAAAATTGAAAGCTCTCCCTCCCATTCTACTTTTAAATACTCTAGGAACAACAAGTAAGCCTGCAGAGCGAGAGCAAAGTGCTCTAATGGGGTGATATGGTACTACAAGGTCATTAAGCTCAGATGGTGCCTGATTATTTAAGACCTTGTACGTGAGGAGCAGGATTTTGAATTTGATTCTCAGCCAATGAAGAGAAGCGAATATAGTAGAAATATGCTCTCTTTCTAAGATTTTGAGGGCCGATTCCAATTACCTCAGTTTTAAAAGCAAAAATTAGAGGTCATCCAGGTCTTTATGGCTTTAAGACATTCATGTAGCTTAACTCATTGGTGTGTGTTATCTGGCTTAGCTAGGCTAGGCTAGAAAATTCCTACAAATACAGTGAGTGACTACAAAGAGAGTGTGCTTCGGATGAAGCAAGTGAAAATTAAACTATGAAATAAGAATTTATCTATAAGTTTTTAATTATTTTGGCTATCCAGATAAGCTACACAAAAACACCACCGTGTTGGAACAGGAAGTGAGAAAAAAGACCTTAGGACAGGTGAGACTGGTCAGTGGTAGATGTTATGTATGAACCAAAATATATGGTGTGCTATACAAGCTATCGCCAGTAGTGGGCACCATGCCCAGTTATGCGTGTGTGTGTAACTTCTGTGTTATGTTAATAAAGAGAATAAGTCGAAATGTAAACAAGCTACCTTGTGTATCAGTCTGACTCTGTATAAGCCCTTATCAGTGTACTGACACTACAGGACCTACACTACAGAACAATAGAGCTATTTTGCTGAAATCATAAAAGGTAGTAAAAGTCAGCAAAACCTTGGAATTGTTGAAGCTGCTTCCTGTTTGAGGGAACTGGCCATTCAACCACTTTGACTGAGTGTGCTTTTAAATGACCTTTTTCAACAATAAAGCCCAGGAATGACCCTGAATCAACATGAAATTCACATTTCTCACCTTTTAAATTGAGACGTTTTTTCCAGGAGACATTTGAGAAGGACTTGACGGGTATAAAGCAACTGGGAGAAGTTAAGAATATCATTGAAATAAAGAAAATGTGGATGATGAAGTCACAAAGGATATCATTGACTAGGGCCTGAAAGACTCTTGGTGCGTTTGCTGAAAATGCTATTTTCAAATAACTGAAACGACCCATTTGGGTTTAAAAATTATACTGATTACTGGAAGGTGATGGAGGACCAGTAAGGAAATCAGTGGAGCAGTTATAAGGACGATGAGGTGTGAGATAAAGAGCTAAACCTCCTCTCACTTTGGTTAAGGGTAAACAGCCTATTGCCCGCAGCATCAGCTAAATCCTTTGTCAAAAACACTTTGCAATGAAATTTGGGTTTGGTTTCAGCATGGCTTCGGCCCATCTCAGAGCTCACCCTCGCAGCAGGATTACCATGAAAGCAAATTTTGCACAGTCTGAAGAATAAGTTCTACTTTGTTGATGAAACACTAGGAAACACTGTTTGAGGAACCCTCTGCTCTTTTCTAACTCGCTGGTGAAAACTTCAGGTGGCCTTTCTAGAGGTACAAGCTCTCTGAGCTGTGCTGCTGGCCATGTCCATCGTTTTATGACCACAGTATACTCATCTTATAACGGATGTCAATCCAGCAGATTATCTTTGGCATGTGGTGGTTTAGGAGATTTTCAACATGGATGCACAGCCGACAAATCTGAAGCAACTGTGTGATGCTATCATATCAATATGAAACTAAATCTGTGAGGAATGTTTCCAGGTCTTTGTTGAATCTGTGCCACAAAGAATTAAGGCAGTTCTGAAGGTGAAAGAAGGTCCAAAACAGTACTGGCAAGGTGTAACTAATGAAGTGACCAGTGACTTTATTTAGTGTTTTTTTCAGTATTTTGTTCACTTAATGGCAGGAGAGAATACCACATGACTGTGGCCTTGTGTTATACCCTCTCTGCTGCAGTGATGCTGCAGACAAACACAAACATCGTGATTAGACATTTAAGAAGAGCATCTTAAAGATGAAGGTCTGTGTCTCTTGACCTAAACACATAATCCAGTTAAATCTGATTTATGTTCATTAATGCCCCTCACACTCTAACTTCAAGTAATAAATTGATTACTGATTAATTACACAAGTACGTTTGTGAGCATAAAGATGTAAGCCTTGGACCATCAGGATAAAATGTGGTTTGGAAACTTAACAAGCTTTGATAAAGCTTCATCAGCAGCTCAAGCAAGACCTCAAAACCTTCGATCACCACGGGTGGTTAGCAGACTTGGTTGTACCATGCAGCCTAACAACATACAGTAAATTGCAGGTTAAAGCAGTTTGAACAGAAAAATTTTTCTTCATTTTTAACGATTACCAAAGTTTGTGAATCCCCAAATTGTTCAGTTGTTCTTTTTGCTCCCCATGAGGTCACTTTCACCATGAAACAAAAACAACACCCCACTGTACACACTCAGGCCACCAGCAAGTTTCTAAATCCTCAATAAAAAGCTGACAGGTTGCAATGATGTTCCAAATAACTTATTAAGAAAACAACTAAATACACAGAAAATATTATGAAAATTGGTTTATTTTATATCTCATAGTTTTAAATGAAGCAATAAAAACGTGTATTAAACATCACAAACTGGAGACATCTTCCAGTGACAGTCTTCATCAGTGTGTGTGTGAGGAGGCTCCTAAACCCACTGACACAGAAGTGCATGTTCACAACTCCCTCTGTGCAGGCGGGGTCAGGACCCTCCCCACCCTGGGTGAGGAGGGGTGGTGCTGTGGCCAGTCAGGTATGAAGTGCTGAGGGTGGATCTTTGGTCCTCTGTGCAGCTCTGTCCACTCTCAGCTTCCCTGCAAAGCAATAACACAAGAAAGACGTCATTTTAACACAAAACAGCATTTTCATTGTTGGGAGCTGCAGTATGTTGTTAAAAAGCAATTTTAAACCCAACATATACACATGAAAAATATAAATAAACCTAAACCTACAGTGCTGCTGACATAGGACGATGATTTATACCAACTATTGGAAGAATTTAGTCTTCAAGACAGTTTGTTGTCAATGTGAGGTGATAACTTACATAGTTGGAACACAGCACCACTCTCCAGTTTTTCACTTGGCCATCCATCCTTCTCATTGGGTTGGTCGGGGTAAGGCTGTCTTCTGGGTGGGGTGTTAGCTCCATCTTGGACGTTGAGTGTCTGAAGTGCTGAATTCTGGGAGAGGAAACGTGTAAACCACCTGAGTTTAAAGACAAAAAGAAAAGTATGAATTCACAGATCACTGATTTGTTACATTTACTTTTCTTCTGTTATGTGTTTTTACCTCACCTCTGATCCCTTAGCCACAGGCTATACCTTATGTAAAAACAAGAGACTACAGTCAGTTCACTGCATCATTTTTAAACCTTTTCTACTTATTTGTGTTGACATTAAGTACAGACTTACCTTTGTCCTGCATGGTGAACTGGGGCTTGGGAAAAACATATATTATTCATTTAAAAAGTTACCTGTGATATTAAGAAAAATGGAAGTAATAACAACTAAAAAACTACCTTTCAGTCACAATGTAATATTAATATTAATGTCACATATCAAGAAAAAAACAATACATTTCACATGTGCGAGTCAGATGTTCTTATATCTGTGTTACAAACATCACAAGACACGAAGGCTTAACTTAAACATTACAAAGTTAATTAAAAAGTAAAAGATATTTACAAACACTGTTACAAAGTTTAAAAACACGTTCTAACATAAACTAATCAGAGTCACTGTCATCTAATGCAAGGTTAAAAGGCCTCTCCCAGAAACGTCTGACTCCAAAACAACCTGAGGATGTTGAAGGTGCATCGAACTGGTCACTTACCTTGCACCTCTTTGCACTTACCTCTTCGGTGCAGATGTCTTCTCTGCTTCTCTTTTCTGAGGAAGGAGCAGCAGAGAGAGCAGCTGAGGAAGGAGCAGCAGAGAGATCAGCTGAGGAAGGAGCAGCAGAGAGAGCAGCTGAGGAAGCAGATGAGAGAGCAGCTGAGGAAGGAGCAGCAGAGGGAGCAGCTGAGGAAGAAGCAGCAGAGGGAGCAGCTGAGGAAGGAGCAGCAGAGAGATCAGCTGAGGAAGCAGATGAGAGAGCAGCTGAGGAAGAAGCAGCAGAGGGAGCAGCTGAGGAAGGAGCAGCAGAGAGAGCATCTGAGGAAGCAGATGAGAGAGCAGCTGAGGAAGGAGCAGCAGAGGGAGCAGCTGAGGGAGGAGCAGCTGGCGGATCACCAACTGGGGCAACAGGGAAGAGTGGGGCGTTGGCCTGGCCAAAAGGCGGTATAGCGATAGGGGCAGCACCTGGAGCAATAGGATGTTGCCAATCGTGCCAAAACGGCTCTGGAGGGTGCTCCCGGATGAGAGGGGAATCATCTCTCTCATCCATGGTGTCATACCCCGAGTCATCGCTAAGCCAATCCCCCCACCCTTCTGAGTCGTTCCAGTCAGATGAATTGTCAGTCTGTTCACTCACCTCTTCATCGTCTACAGGTAGGAAGGGGGGGTACTCACCTTCCTGTTCACCGTCATCAGCATATGGTGCTTCATGAGAAGAGGATGAGGGTGAGAGAGGGATATACTCACCACACTCACCTTCACTGATACGCTGGGTATCAGTGTCCTGAGCTTCACCAGAAGAGGGGGAGGATGAGAGAGGGAAACAATACTCACCATACTCACCTTCACTGATACGCTGGGTATCAGTGTCATCCAGGATCCTGATGACTTCAGGGAGGCCTTCTTCTGCAGGGCGTTCAACCACATAGTCAAGACGCCCTGTGAGGAAACAATTTTTAAAATCACATTAGGAATGTAATACACACCCAGTGTTAAAGCAACAGTCCTACATCTGTTAGTTTGAGCAGAGGATGAGAGAAAAGCATTTTAGGCTACATTTATGTCAGACTGAATGACACTTCTACTTGTTCATGCAAGAAAAAAAAACAAGTCAACTAAGTTCAAATCTTTAAGTGAAGATTTTTAATAGAAGACCACCAAACCTCCACCAAGGCAGCTCAGTCTGTGTACTTTTAAGGTGACACTATTGTATTTTGTGTACATTCAATTTGTTTTATTTGTTCTCTGTAAGCCTTTATGCAAACACTATGTTGGAATAGGTAATGGATAATAGGTAATGATTTGTAAATAGCCGGAGTAACTTATTATAGAAATATACTACAGTAAATTTATAACTAACCATGCAGCTCATTCTCCTGTTTTATTTACAATTCATGATGTCACACATTTTGAAAAAAGCTCAGAGGTTAAATATGTGGATGCAAACCATAATGTAACATTTAGACCACATGTACCAATCTCATGTCCTAAATGTAATATATATATGTATATATTTTAATAAAAACACAACCTCCTTGGCAAGAGTAAAAATTGCACACACACAAAGCTCTGCAGGTATGTCTGAAAATGATGGTCAAGTGAAAAATAAACAAACAAACAAACAAACAGAAACTCTTAACTCAGAATCCACATTTTTAGAAATGTGCACAAGGACTGTATCTGCCATAAGGACAGATACATCTAATCTGTGGTAAACATGCTATCCCTGTGTAAATATCCCTGTGTACAATATATCTCTCTGCTATCTAATAAGATTAAAAGCATTACCGTAACAGAAGATAGGTCTTAATGCCATTATTACTACTGTTTTCATCTTTTTTTGTATTATTTTATTTGTATTATTTTTTTTTATCTTTGTGTTTTGCAGCAGAGAAAAAAAATTATAGTTTATTTCAATAAAGCCTTTGATTCAGAGAAGAAAAGGATGTTAGGAGGGGACCTGGATCTGTGTGTTTACACCTGCGTGTTCTGACGCCATGACATCCTGAAGATGCCGTTACCACAGAAACTGATTTTTGGGCATTTTACAAATTTTAGTCCATTAAGCTATTTTTTAACCATTTCATTTTAAAGAAAAGTGTCAAATTTGAAGCCTTCAAGTCAAAGTAACACCTTTTTTTTCAAATTCATACACCAGCCGTTAATAATTTCTACACCTCTCCCGGAAAATTTAAAGCATACAAACAATTTACGGGGAAAAATCTTGGAATACACATATTTGATCACGTTAAAACTTGATATTCACACTGGAACTTGTTAAATTATTACAGTCATTTAAATTTAAAGAAATTTTCAAACGTACCTGCAGCGAAGTCCAGGTGGGGTCCACGGCGAGCCATCTTCAAACTTGAAAAACAAAAACAAGTACAAACAATCCAAAGATGAAGTACTTGTTGTCGCTTTCAAGTAAAATCCGCTTTGAGTAAAATGTTTTGCAAAACTTAGCTTTCCACAGGCTGAGGTTGGAGCAGGTCGAAACAAGTCCACGAGCAAGTGTAAAGGGACGATTGGAACCTTGTGCAGCATTTATATACCCTCGGCGGCCATGGTTACGGTTGTCAACGTGCGTGTACACGTACACGTGATAGAACTATATGAATGGAGCTCACCGCAGTGTAATTTACCGTTAATTTATGGTCATTTACAGTCATAGCTGGACTGGCCATCAGGGGCCGATGGTGATTTTTCGTTTTTATGGGCCGATGGTTTTTTTTTGTTGTTGTTATTTTGTAACGGTATAAAAAATGAAAGGTGGTGGACAGGTGCTGGCATTTGTGTAAAAATAACTCTGATGTTTCGTGGTGGCTGTGGCGGAGCTTCCACAGAGGCCAGCAGGTGGATGAGGGAAAGGGGAGGAAGGAGGAGGAGAGACCCGTGGTGGCCGCCGGACCGGCCGCGTTTCGTATTGAGCTGAAAAGGAACATTTGTCCCATACTTCAGCTAGAATGAAAAAACAAAATACACGAAGCTGGAGTTATTCTGTGTCTTTATGCTGTCAGCTGCCTCTTCTTCTCCCATTCTCTCTCCCTCTCTCTCCTGTTGCTACTTAAATGATGAAACTACTGATCAATGATCAGCTGATCAGCTTATCTCTCTTGTTTGTTTATCGCGCATTTCGAGCCAGAAAGAGGAAACCAGCGGATGTCGCGCTAAACAACAGCAGCACGTTAAAGCTTGATCAGCTGTTGTTAGAATTTATTTAATATGACTTTCTAGTATCAGCTGATGTTTGCTGGAGCCACAGTTGTAACAGCTGCTGGTCATGATATCGGTTTGGATATGTGGTGAGAGGGAAACGTGAAGATGAAACCAGGAGATGTCCTTACTGAATCATCAGAGCTGAACAGGTGATGGAGAAACAGGTTTACCTTTTAGGTAACATGGGTGAGTTGAAGAGAAGTTATGAACTGTTTCTAAGAGACAAATAACATCAGGATCCAGCTGGTAACTGTGCAGGGACGGGTCTAGCAAAGGTTTGCAAGGGGGCAGGTAACCATATACATGCACTGTTTATAAGATTGGGGAAACTTGCTGTCAGCTGAGACTGAAGAAGTCAATTGGATGAGTGACGAAACGTTTTTCCCACAAAACGTTAAGTCCAGATGAACAGAATCAACTTTTGGAGATAGTATATAGCTCATGCTAATATCACATCTTCACATTTTTCTTTTTAGAGGTAACAATAACTTTGCATTCTCGCTACTCACCATGCTGTAAAACAGGTAGATGTTAGCAATGACAACATTTAACAAATGTTTTTAAAATTCTAGCCGTGCTAATTAGCCTTAGGATTTTTTGTGGTCTGTGCAAGCCTTTGGAACAAAATCAGTCTTGTAAAGCTCACTATTTTCCAGGTGAGCCTATAGCACATTTGTTAAAGTCAGTCCGGACTGTACAGCTTCTAATCAGAAATAATTAAAGTTTGTTTCTTTTTTTTTGGGCTCGTTAATCTTTTTCTGTAAACAGGATAGTTTGAAAGTCTTAAATAACTCATGTTAAAATGTTGTAGGGCTGTAGAGTGGGGTCATGTTAACAATCCATTAAAACTTGTGGTCTTCAAGGTCAACTTTATGATTTATGGGTGGAAAATTGACAAAAAGTCTTAGAACCTACAAACTTTGATTCCTACAACTGTGCTGTGTATATGTCCTAACATATAGGAGGAACCTACAAAGGTAACTGACCTTTGACCTCTCCTTCAAGAAGGTACATGTAATGTCTACAGTGATTAGACATACTTTATAAAACAGTGTGGGGCACAGAGTATTGTTGTGCGTCAGTGTGGAACATGTCAGTAACACTGAGGGTTACACACACTTTGCCAGGTACACCTGTTCACCTGCTTGTTAAACACAAATATCTAGTGAACCAATCAGACCTCAGCAAATTAAAGTATTTAAGCATACAGACATGTTCATGATGACCTGCTGAAGGTCAAACCAAGTATCAGAATGGGGGAAAGAGACTGCGTGGTTGTTGGTGCCAGATGGGCTGGTCTGAGTATTTCAGAAACTGTTCATCCAATGAGCTCACAAAATTACCTCTACAGTTTACAGACTGTAGTGGCAATCCAACCAGCAAAAGGCCACCTGAGGGAAACTGAAGTATTTCCAACTCATCCTGGTGATGAGGTCAAACACAACCAGTACTTTTAACATTTTATCAATTACTTACCAAATTAAAAAACAACTTGTGGTAACTTATTTTTAATTTTGCTGCATACAAGTTGAATGTAACTAAATCACATGACCTTTTATTGTCCTTGAGCTTATTTCTAGTACAGCATTTGATATAAACACTGTATGTTTATTTAAAAAATAATAATGAAAAACACTCCTTGTAATACATTAAAATCAGCTCAACTTTTATTTTAAAATCCAATCCAACTTTATTTACAGAGCACTTTAAAAGCAACATGGTTGACGAAAGTGCTTTCCAGTAAAAAAAAGAGATAAAGTGGATCTGACAGCCGTGGACGGCGAGCCATGCACACCGGCGCCATCTTGGCTCACAAACCACAGCTGACATGAGTTGGATATAAAGTATATCATGTAAATAAAGTATATCAGCCAACATACTGGACACTGTTCTGCTGAGCAAACACATATTATCCAATATTGTAGCTGGTGTTATTTAATAATATTTAAATATTTTCAGAATTAAAGTTTATATTTATTTGTCATACAATTTGAAACTTTAAAAACCTTACAATAAAACAAATTTCAGATTTAATTATTCTGAAACTAAGTTTAAGCTTCTCATAACATGGGCCAGCACCAGACACACTGGTGGTCCTGTGCCGGCCTATGTGTGGATTACCTCTGGCAAACCAGATCTGGGTGACCAAAGGGCCGTCATTCTTTGCGGTATGTGGGCGATGTATAAGCACATTGTGTGCAGCCGTGGGCCAGTTGCAGACACACTGCTGGCCCAGAACAGTTTCAGCTCTGGCCTCAGATGTCAGCCTAATGTGTACCTTAATCGAGCCTTGTAATAACAACATGTGCCGGAACATAATATTGCAGAAGTAACATGACAAAACAGACTGATTCTTATATAGCGCTTTTCTACTCTCCCAATTACCTAAAGTGCATTATACACGCCACATTCACCCAATCACCCACTTTTACCTAACTGAGTGCATCCTAACTACATTCATACACCTTGACCTCTTACCATGCAGACTGGAGGAGCCACAGATCGAACCACTAACCCTTCGATCAATCGGTGAGCTGCTCTACCTCCTGAGCTACAGCCACCCGGTGGTAAACGTGAGTAAACCCTCACTAGGTTTTGGATAAAGTGTACACTCTCAAACTTGTCAAACCTGCATTTGAAAAGTTGGCTACCATAGCAGTATAGTATTGCAACATAGCATTTGAGTTTTCTAACTGAAATAAGAAAATAGAAAAACAAATAGTGCCATCATTGCCAGACCTGGCCCACATCTGTTTGACATACACCCTGCCACGACACCAGTCAGTCAGAAGTGCCAGCTTGATGCCAAATCCGGGCCAGACCTGTTTTCTTTGAGCCTGGGCCACATAAACCAAACCATAATTGGGCCAGATGTGGCATGCCATCACATAAACAGTGCCATCTACACCAGGCCTGGCCCACATCTGGATGACATGTCACTCACCATGCCAGAAGTCAGCCAGCAGTGCCAGCTTGACACCAGATCCGGGCCAGGTCTGTCTGCTATGTGGGAAGTATAAAAAGTATGGGAATGTACAACCATCATACCGCTCAGGGAGGAGACCTTGTAAAGATGATCGCTGAAACTGGTAACACAGTGTCACTATCTACAGTAAAATGAGTCCTGTACTATCATGAGCTAAAAGGTTCCTCTTAATCTCTGGAGACATGTCCTGTGGTCTGATGAAACAAAAATGTAACTGTTCAGCTATAATGATAAACAATATATTTGGAGAGAAAGGAGGAAGCTTTGAAGCCTCAGAACACCATCCCAACTGTGAAGTATGGGGGTGGCAGCTTCATGTTGTGGGGCCGTTTTGTTGCAGAAGGGACTGGTGCACCTCACAGAATGAGAAAAGAAATTTATGTGAAGTATCTGAAGACATCAACCAGGAAGCTGAAGCTTGGGCGCAAATGGGTCTTCCAAATGGACAATGACCCCAAGCATACCTCCAAATTAGTTACAAAGTAGCTTAAGGATAATAAATCAAAGTTTTGGAGTGGCAACCACAAAGTCCTGATCTCAGTCCCGTAGAAAAATTGTGCGTGGGACGGAAAAAGCGAGTGTGAGCAAGAAGACCTACAAACCTGTGGCAGTTACAGCAGTTCTGTCAAGAGGAGTGGGCCGAGATTCCAGCAAACTATTGCAGAAAGCTTGTGGAAGGACACCTGAAGCATGTGGCCCAAGTTTACGTATACTCAGACTACGAAGAAAGTTAAAAGAAACAAAAAACAAACGAACAAAGTTCTCTCTCTTTATTTTGAATGTGTAAACAGATTCTACAAAAAGATGTAAACACAAAGCGTCTAAAGCAAAATAGTCAGTTCCCTTTGGGCATGTGATGTTCTAGTAGGAAGATTACACTATGAAATAAGAAGTTATCTCTAAGTTTTTAGTCAAACTGCTACGCAGATAAGCTACACAAAAGCACCACTATGTGTTGGAACAGGAAGTGATACTCTACCGCAGAGAGAGCAAACACCAACTGGATGGCGCTGTAGTCTGCACTATAGATTTTTATTATTTATTCATTAATGAAAAAGCACACATATTGCAGCTCTTCCTGTTTGCTTACTGGATCTAGAACACCATTTAGATCATAACAGCTCCTGATCAGAATGAATTTCATTTTCAAATCAAATTTCATGTCCCAGTTTCACAATTTTGTAACATAATATTTCAAAGCTTGCTTATGGGCTTGTTTTGGAGCAGACCAACAGTCAGGCTCGTCTTCACCCTTACTGTCAGACTCTGAATTGATGGTTCTGCTATATCTCACCTGGCTGAGTGGGGACACGTGTACCAAACGTTAGAGTTCCCACTGCAGGAGCTTGGGTTTGAGTCTGCCCTCGACCATTTCCTGTGTGCCATACCGCTTCACTCTCTCCCCACCTTCCTGTCTGCTGTCTGGCAAAAGGCCTCATGTTCTGAAATCTCTTCCTCTCCATCATCTTTGAGCGAAGCTTCGTTTGCAGCTGTGACAAAATATAGAACGGTTTCTGCAACCGGGGAGTAAAATGTGCTGCAGTGTGAGGGCGCACAGGTGTAGGTCTGGAATTTTACATATAAATATTATAGTTTACTTCATGCACAAGAAATGTAAACATTTAATCTAACCCACTTTTCATCAACTACATAACCTTTATTGGAGAGTACATTCATAAATTGTGTGTATCACACACACAAACACACATCCACTAAATTCTCTCTTTTTATATCTCTCCCTCTCTCTGGTGAATGATGGAAGTTTGGTGGACTGTGTGGTTTGTCTGGCTGAAAGTTGTGTTTTTTTATGTGTGGTGTGTTGTGAGGCTGATGATTTAGTGTAATTGTGTATGGTGTTGTTAGTGTACTTTATGTGGTGTTAGTGGTTTTTCCTGGATGCAGAGCAGGTCAGTATGCCGTGGACTTTTACACCACCATGTTAGGGATGGAGTAAAGTAATAAAGCTTGCGTGGAGAAGCTGCTGCAGGGGCTTCCTCAGCTGAGCTCTGAGGACAGAGCTGTCCTGGATGCTAACTTTTCTTTGGAGGAGATTAGTGCTGGAGGTGAGGTGAGCTTCCCTCCCTCCAAGACATCTACAGGAAGCGGTGCCTGAGGAAAGCGGGGAGGATCATCAAGGACTCCAGTCACCCCAGCCATAAACTGTTCAGACTACTTCCATCAGGAAGGAGGTTCTGCAGCATCCGGTCCCGTACCAGCAGACTGAGAGACAGCTTTTTCCATCAGGCCATCAGACTGCTGAACACTTCATAGACACCTCACCTTCACTACTGGAACTTCAACATTATGCACTCCATACTGTATATAAATACCACTGTTTTGCACATACCAACCTCTGTATATTTTATATATCTTATTTTATTGTTTACTTTATTTCATTTGTAAAACATGTATATACATACTATATACACACTCAAACACACACACGTAGAAAAACATATTTAGTATACACATTCAGTAATGTATATACCTTTACATATTGTACATATATTTATTACTTTTTAGATTAGCCATTTTTATATTTTGCTTGTTTTACATTATTGTATTTTGCACAACTCTGTTGCTTGTGAAGCTCGCACACAAGAATTTCACTCACATGTACTGTACCAGTGTACCTGCACATGTGATGTGACAATAAAAGTGATTTGATTTGATTTGATTTGCTGCTGCTGGTCTGCTGGCTCCTGCACAGGGTGGACTGCCTGCAGACGTCTGTAAAGGACTGTTACTGGCATCGAGTCATCATGTGGGGCTCTCTCAATGTCCTGTTTCTGGAATATATATTTATATTGGTATATTTGTTAGAAATTTAATCTTTGTTAAACGTTTTAAGAGATAAATAAGCAAAGTTATCTAGATTTATGTTGCCAGGTTTATGTCGGAGGCCTCTGCTTGTGTTGTCCTTGTTTTTCTGTTTTCATTACAGATCAGAGTGATGTGGACTTTCTCAAAAGATGTTTAGATTTGTATGAGAAAGCATCTTCAGCAAAGGTGAGCTGGTGAAAAAAATATGGTGTAACAGGTTTGTTGGTGGTCATATAGAGACTTTTTTTTTTTAGGAAAAGAAGAGTCTCGGAGGTTGCCATGGAGACGGTCTGTGTCAGACTGTCTAAACCAAAAATGGATGCTGTACATCCACTGATAAATGTCATTTCAGTTTGATTCAGATAGATTGAAATCCAGAGAAAACTATGCTAGAGGTGAAAGGTCAAACATTGGTCATCATGTTGAGGGTGGATTTTTTTAATACCACAGACTGACAAAGAAAACTGAAATTTGTGAATTCTAAAGGTATGCAAGATGTGCTGTGTTCAGTCGCAGGCAATGTTCCCTCTAATTTTTCATGTGTCTGAGCGAACACACAAACTCCCTGAGCGATCCCTTGGACCACTGTGAGCGACATCAGACGTGTGCACTGTGGTCACGCCGGCATCTAATCCATCCAAGTTACATGGTTTATTAAAATAATCAAATTACAGCATTTACATTTATGTTAGACTACTTTTAATTAACTGCTTTGGCCCACTTACAATGAAAATTAAAAAAAAATCAAGTCATTGACTTGTGTAGCATGTTAACACTATTGGAAGTAAAAATAACTTGAACTCCAATTTCAAAAACACAACTTTCTTTCTTTTTTTTTTCTTTTTTTTTATAAAGCTCTGACTTGTATTATGAGTCTGTGGTCTGGAAGAGAGTCCTTTAACTCTCTGTCTGCAAAATACAGTAAATAATGACCAATGCTGGGCAATTAATTATATAGTTACTTCTTCAACAAAGTTACTCAGTTTGGCAAACAACAAAGTTTTTTTGCAGCTATTTTTTTAAATGCAGCCAAGGCGTTTTTAAATAAACATTTCAAACTATTTACAGAACAATCAGCTGTTCTGCATCAAATCTGATGCCACACAAATTATTTGTGCCACTCCAAAAAATCATTTCTGTCCACTATGAGATAAAGGAGAACAACAGCCTGATACCTGCAGGCCTGACAACAGGAGATGTATCACTCCTGTAACACCTGTAACATTCAGCAGTCGCCTCATTGTTCTGACACATACAACAAAACCATTGACTACACTACACACTAACTACACAAGATTTGCGCTAAACGTCGCAAATCTCTCACATCTCAAAGCACCGCCGTCACTCCTAAAACAACTAGATGCCACGTTGCCATATCATGTTTTGATTGGTCGACATGGTACATTTTTGGACGAATAGGAAAGGGAGACGGGAGTGGGGGGTTGTTTTTGCTCACAGGCGGAGAGTGCTTTCGAGCCTTTTTTTCTTATAAAACGCCGTTTTTACGGTTTCTTCCCGCAGTAAATATAAACAACGATAGTATTCAGGAAGAAAACCAAACATTGCAGATTTTTTTTTATCACAACTCTGGTTTTACGTGGCCTATCAACACAATTTAAAAACTGTTATAAAGTCCACACTTTTTCCGTCAACTGTTCCGTCTGTCCTGCTCACATCTCCAATGGTTGTACACGTTGTAATTGACGTGGCTTCACTCCACATCAGCCACGCCGCTTTGCTAGCTAAAACACCGGTGTCGGCGCATAAGGACGCTGTCATAGCCTGCCAACGACGTTGATTGGCTGCGTATAGGCATTATTGGCTGGACTATGGAATAAGGTGGCATCGTTCTAATCCCATATGGGAGCAGCCAGTCACTCACTGACTAACACTGCAAAACAGAATTGTTAAAGTTTTAATTTTAATTTAAATTCAGGTTAGATTTTTTTTGTGCGCAAAGCAGATTTTCTGTGCGCAGAGACCGTGCCAGCAGTGCGCAATTGCGCACGTGCGCAGCTTAGAGGGAACATTGGTCGCAGGGCCTTGCCTTTTTATTTCATTTGTCTTTGGTTTTGAGTTTTTATTTGTGCTCTTGTAATTAATTAATTAATTTTGTGATAAAACTTTTTCTATTTTGAGATCAAGATTCAAGTGGAAATAAAAGTTTGTGTTAAATTCTCTCCATCTCCCTCTCTTTGAGTGTCTGTCTCTCTCCCTTGGTTTCTTTAGAGGTACACTATGGGGGCGCCTGGATAAATGTTAAACAGAAGCGAGATGTAGTGTTCCTCCACTGTCCATTAAGGATATGAGGAAAAGAAATGGTCAAGAACAAAGTGTATGGTGTATAAAAGAAAATGGCTTTTAAATTGTATACCAAAACGACCAGTAGAAAGTCGACAACAACTTGTTACATAATCATCATGACTGTTTTAACAGTTTGACAGTTTATGGATTGACTTCTTTCGGTTCATTCACTGTTTAAATCATGAAGGAAAAAGAAGGCAACAGGCTGAGAAATGAAGCTGTTGAGTGTCTCTGTGGCCACACGGGGGCACTGCTGCATAAATAGTAGAATCTCTTACTGGACACTTTTTCTAGACCTCTTTTTAAATGACTAATAAAGACAACAACAAAATGAATTACATCAGGATCTGATATGGTTGTGTTTTTGTTGAGCTTTATATATTTCAGAATGCCTAGAGTTTGTTTGTTTCCCATGTTTTGTGATACAGAACATCTCCTCTCAGATGGCTGTTGTCTCATCATGGGTCATTACCTGGTCTGATGGTGTGTTTGTTCCATTTATAAATCAAGTGATTGATTTGTGAAATGAGAGATGGCCTCTGACCTGCTGACTGGTGTCCGATCTTCTCTGCTCCCCTCAAATTTGACAGCTACTCAGCTAATGTGATGGTGGACAGGAAGTCACTAAACCTGGGACTCTGGAAACACATTTCTAGGGATAAAAAAGTTAATGTAGATCGTTTCAGGGGATAAATATGAAATGATCGATTTGGCGATTATACTAATTTAGTAAGAAAAGAATCTATGAAAAAAAGATTTTTTATCTATACACTTAAGCAACGACCAGAGTCTTACAATTACGCTTTCACCAGGTTTTACTTGACTGAACAACAGAACTTCTCTGTCTCCTTTATAACGGGTCACATCCTGAGTTACACAATGAGTCTTTCAAATGTGTGCAATAACCCACTGCATGTGTAGTCACGCTGAGACCGCGTGGTCTTATTTTTATTACCCCTTGATTCAGCTGTGACCTGCTTATCAAATCTTTTTACAAGTACATCATAATTATCTGCTCTCATGCAGACATAAGTTGAGCAATGGTTTAACAAAATTTCCTATCAAAAACATGAAGGTTCAGTTTTAAGCTTATTTGTCCAAAACAACAAAGGATAAACTGCCAGCACCTGGATTGAAATAGAACATAGTAGTGTTGGATGTAAGTAAAGGAAATACAAGTATAACTGTGACTATGGAACAAATCTCCTTCAATGTTAAACCTTAATGTTAACCTGATTGTGTTTATTAGAAAAATCAGCTTTTACAGTGTCTGTGATTGCTCCACATAGTTAGTTAACTCTGGTTGTCTGTGGGTTTGTTTCAAATTTGGAGTGAACAAAAGCATGAAAACTGTGGAAGATGCAGACTGTGAAAGTCTAGTTTATTTCATGAATACAAAAAAAGTTTACAGTCGCTAGAACAAAGTAGCATACATTCATGATAAAGTAAATACCACAACACAACATGGACAGTGAGAAGTCAAATTAATTGTCTATTTCTCTACTGCCTCAATTCTCAAAAATTTTAGAAAAACTTTTTAATTCAAGATTAGAAAAATTCCTTGAAAAACATCAAATAATAAATGTTGGTCAGTATGGTTTCAGAACGCAAAGAACCACTTCAATGGCAATAATTGAGGCAGTAGAAGAAATTACTAATGCACTGGATAAAAATAAATATGCAGTTGGTATTTTTGTTGATCTCAAAAAGGCCTTCGACACAATCAATCACTCAATTTTATTGGATAAATTGGAAAGATATGGTGTTCGAGGGAAAGCTGGTAACTGGTTAAAAAGTTTCCTAACGGGTCGGGAACAATATGTTAGCATAGGGCATTACCATTCAGAAAAACTTTCAATTCCATTCAATTCAATTCAATTCAATTTCTTTATTGTCCCACAAGGGGAAATTAGTTCAGCAGCAGGATAAAAATAATCAGAACAATACTTTAAAATAATAATGACAATAATAATGATAGAAAGTCCAAGGTCAGTTATTTGCCATTAAGGAGACAAGATGCAGTTGGGATAAAAGAGACCTGAAGTCTTTTAGTCTTCCTCACAGGTACTCTAAAATGGCGGCCGGAGGGCAACAACTCAAACTCACTGTGAAGTGGATGGTTTAAACAGTTAATAATAGAATGAGCCTTCCTAAGCACATTTCTATTGTAGATGGCCAAAAGTCCATCTTGCCAGCGCCCTGAAATTTTGCTAGCAGTTTTTACCAGAAGTCCCATCCGATTCTTATTCTTCACCGTCAGATTACCAAACCAGGCAGCGATACAAAATGATATCACAGATTCGATAAAACTTCTATAAAACAAAGACAACATCTCAGATGAGACATTAAAAGATCTCATTTTCCTTAAAAAGAACAGTCTTTGTTGAACTTTTTTAGTAGTGGCATCAGCATGAGATTCAAAACACAGTTTATGGTCAAGTACCACACCCAGATATTTATAGCTCTCAACTATCCCAATATCAGCAGTTTTAATGATAGTAGGTGATGAGCTATAAGAGGACTTCCTAAAATCAATAATCATGTCTTTAGTTTTCGACACATTAAGTGAAAGGAAGGACTCATCACACCAATTCACAAAATCATCAACAACCTGTCCATGGCCTGACTCGTCCCCCACTAGAAGACTGACGATTACTGTGTCGTCAGCAAACTTCAGGATATGTCTGTTCGTGAAATTACTGCGACACTCATTAGTGTACAGAATGAACAGAAGGGGAGAGAGGCAACAACCCTGGGGTGATCCAGTAGAGGAGGAGAGCACATCAGAAAATACATGATTCACCCTCACACATTGTGACCTATTAGTCAGAAAGTCTGTCACCCAGCCAACCAGACTAGTGTCAAGCTTGAAATGATTGCAAAGCCTGTCAGCAAGTAAGAAGGGTTGAATTGTATTGAATGCAGATGAAAAGTCAGCAAATAATAATCTTGCATTGGTGTGAGGGGTATCAAGATGCTTATACAAGAGATGCAGAAGTGTGACAACAGCATCCTCCACACCTCTCCCTGCTCTATAGGCAAACTGGAAGGGGTCAAGATGGTGTTCGACATGCATTGAAATCTCCTTCTTAATTATCTTCTCAAATGACTTCATCACTAAAGAAGTCAGAGCCACAGGCCTAAAATCATTCAGTACCTTAGGAGAACTGCCCTTAGCAACTGGAACAATAATAGCATGTTTCCAAATCTTAGGTACTGTCTGTAGCTCTAAAGAAATTGAGAAGATATGGTGAAAAATCCCACTCAGCTGATCAGCACAAGTTCTCAGTACCTGTCCACAGATGTTGTCAGGTCCAGGACTCTTGCTTTTAGTGTGTCTAAAAAGATTAGCTACCCCCCTCTCATCGATACAAATTGATGGGGGAGTGACAGTCTTTTCCCTCAGTGTGCTGGTCTGCCTAGAACAGTCATAGTTCTCAAAACGAAGGTAAAAACTGTTAAGACTGTCTGCCAGATGTTTGTCAGAGGTAAACCCCTCTAAGGTAATATTACTTTTCCCTTTCGTCTGTAGCCCTGCCATTGTTTTCATACCAAGCCAAGCTCTTTTGAGGTTGTTACTGCTGAGTTCTGCCTCAATCTTATTTCTGTACCTCATCTTGGCAATCTTTATTGCAGCCCTCACCTCCTTCCTCAATATTTTCACAGTGGGAACGTCTCCCTCGTTAAAGGCAATTTTCCTTTTAAGAATCAGGTCCTTAATATCTTTAGAGAGCCAAGGCTTGTTATTAGGGAAAGTCTTAAATTCTCTGACTGGAATCACAGAGTCTTTGCAAAAAGAGATGTAGCTACACACCACATCGGTGAGTTCATCCAAATCAAAAGTGCTCTCTTGAAACAGGGACCAGTCAGTGCAATCAAAACACCCCTGAAGAGCAGCACAACTGTCTTTTGTCCAGACATTAGTCCGCTTCACACAGGCCTTCTCCCTCCTAATCACAGATCTGTAAGCAGGGAGGAGGTGAATAACATTGTGATCTGAAGAACCTAGCGCCGGTCCAGCTACAGACTTATGTGCCCCCTTAATTGGTCCATAACACAAATCCAGCATTTTGTTATGCCTTGTAGGACAAGTGACATATTGAAAGAAATTGTTCAATGATTTCTTAAGATTACAATTGTTAAAATCACCAAGAATAAAATTAGGAGCATCCGGAGAAAGAGTCTGCAGATTGTGTACCACTTTAAAAATGGCGTCAGCAGCAGCTTTGACATCAGCTTTAGGATGAATGTAAACCACAGTGACAAAAATTTGAGGGAACTCCCTCGGTAAGTAAAAAGGCCCGACAGATACTGAAAGGAGCTCGATGTCAGGAAGACACAACCGCTCCCGCACAGTAAAGTTATTACACCAGCCCTGGTTGATATACAAACATACCCCTCCTCCGTGAGATTTGCGTGTTACTCCACAGTTCCGGTCTAATCTCACAGGGGTCCCAAAGCCGCTGATTCGCAGTGAAGTGTCACTGTCCATATCGGTCAGCCACGTCTCGGTAAGCGCCATCAGACAAGCCTCCCTGTATTCCCTTAGATGAAGCACATTTCCTTGTAATTCATCCATTTTGTTCCTAAGAGATTGGACATTGGCCAGAATCATAGAAGGGAGAGGAACACGATTCTTCCTCCGAAGTTTTCTTACACGCTGACGCACGCCGCCTTTCTTTCCGCGTTTTCTCAAGCGGTGGGGCTTTCCAAAATTAGTCTTTGACCGGGCAAATAAATCCTCACCAAGAATCACATCTGTCCGAGCATTAGAAGAGTCGTACATAGACAAATAGGACCACCGTAATCCAAGTAGTTCCTCGCGTGTATAAGTGATTGTCAGTGAGAGTGAATGACTCCAGGTGAATATCGCCAACAACAATAAAACTGAGGTGTAAAAGATCTCCATCTCGGCAAAAAGTTAAAACCACGGTTAAGAACAGAGTTAAAAATCAAGTTAAAAAAAAAAAGAGAAAGAAAACGCCAATAAACAAATAAACACCTGCTGCAGGTCGCCACAAGAGCAGCGCCCCGTCTGGTTGTTCAGCTTTGCTGTATGTCACTTGGTATTACATGTGGTGTTCCCCAAGGGTCAGTGTTGGGACCAAAACTTTTCAATGTTTACATAAATGATATTTTTGATGTTTCTCAAGTACTTAAACTCATACTGTTCGCAGATGATACCAACATATTTTTCAGTAGCGATGATTATACTGATCTTGTAATGACCGTAAACAGGGAGCTAAAATTAATAAAAAAAATGGATGGATATAAATAAATTATCATTAAATATAAATAAAACTAAAGCAATGTTTTTTGATAATTTAAAATATAATATAGAATTACCAATTATTATAGAAGGTGTACCCATTGATAATGTGAGTGAAAACAAATTTTTGGGAGTCGTAATTGATAACAAAATTTCATGGAAACCCCACGTCAGACACATAAAAACCAAAATTTCCAGAAGCCTCGCAGTTTTGAACAAAGTGAAACCATACCTTGATAAAGATGCACTTCGTACTCTGTACTGTACCCTGGTTCTTCCATATTTTACATATTGTGTGGAAGTGTGGGGAAACACATATAAAAACACAACTAATCCATTAGTCACAGTACAGAAACGAGCACTGCGTATTATTCACAAGGCTGGTTATCTAGATCATACTCACAAACTCTTTCTTCAGGCAAAGTTACTTAAATTCCAGGATCTGGTTAATTACAATACATCCATAATCTTATACAAAGCCTTTAATAAACTTCTACCTGCAAATTTACAATCTATATTTGAAATTCGAGAAAGGGCTTATAATGTGAGAGGCTTTGGAGAATTCAAATTACCCAGAACTCGAACAACCCGTAAAGGTTTTTGTGTGTCTGTATGTGGTGTGAAAATCTGGAACAGTCTGAGTTTACAACTGAAACAATGCAAAAATATTCATAGATTTAAATTCCTCTACAAACAGTTGGTCTGGTCACAGTATAATCAATGATGGTTTTAGTGTGCTCTGTAATGTCTGTTCTCTTACCATTGCTGGTATGGATTCCAAGGGAAAAAAAAGAAAAAAGTGTGTGTATGTATGTATATATATATACATGTGTGTGTAGATACATATGTATGTGTGTTTGTTACTTGTAATTATTATTGCCTGTTACCTGTGGTAACGCAATTTATAATTAATATATTCTGTATTCAGTTATGAAGGTTCTATTTGTTTTGCTTGGTTTTGTTTGTTTGGTTTGCAACGATGGGCGTAGCTGCGGGAAGCTTATTGTTTTTTGTTGATGAATGAACATAGGGGTGGGATTTAATAAGTTTTCTTCATCCCACTCCTTTTCAGGTACATTTTGTTTGTTTGTTTGTTTGTTTTTGTGCACTTTATGTTCAATATATGTATTTGTTGTGCCTGAAATGAACAAATTAAAAAAAAAAAAAAAGAACTTATTAAATTCTTTAAGCTTAAAAGCAACACCCAATATTAGAGTGTTTGTGTTTTAAGCCTTTTATTCAAAACTAGTATGTGTCAACACTTCTTTCTCCCAGCAGCATTATTGAAGTGACACTTTAACGACACTTTACCTGCTGATGCTTCACATCACAATCTTTATGACGAAAAAGCTCAGATGTCTGTGACTTGTTATGAAAACGGACAGAACCTGGGCTCAGGCTTCCTCTTCTTCTTTCCTTCCTCTTTAATAATAACCATAGATCAGTAACACAGCCATGTTTTTATACAAATGATTGTGATAAAGAGAATTTAGACTGGGGAAATCCAAACTTGATGTACCAGGTCAACTCAGCGAGCTCCTGTCTTGACCTCCCCTCTGCCGAGCGTGCACACACACACACACACACACACACACACACACACACACTGTATCATAATAAATGCCATGATATCTTTCTTGTTCAAATAGTTTATTCACTTAACAAAGAGGTAGCTTGGAAACTCAGTAAGAAGGAACAAAAATAGTTTAAGGTCACTTTCTCAAATAAAGAGGATTTCATCATCTTTCTGTTCATAATACAGGCTAAATAAAAGAAGAGATACATCAGAAACACATCAGTAGATCCAGAAATTATAGAGGCAAACTCTTTTCAGCTATAGAGGTAGAGGTACACTTCATGTACTCATTAGTGTACAGTTCAAATGCCTGTGTTAGGGTGCATTGTTTCAGTTTCATTAAGTCTTCTTGGAATTACATGGGTTACACAGAGTTACACAATGAGTCTTTCAAATGTGTGGAATATCCCAGCTATAACCTTTGCTTTCAATTAGGTTAAATTTGGCATTCAGATCACAGTCTAAACAACAAGTACAGTAGGTCTTCCACTCCACAATTAAAAATAGCAACACTCATGTAAGGCTTTATTCTCCATAGTGTCAAAATAAAGCAACATTAAAATAATGGATCTTCCATCTGAAATAATTACAGTTTGTATAAATTCACGCTGAAGACCAAAATACACACACATACATAAAACACATAAATCACTAAAACCTAATTAAAACACATGGGAAAATACCTCATTTGTTGTGCTATTCAAAGATGTGTATGTGTCATAAAAGTCATAAAGAAACGATAGAGGTTAATATACTTTATGTTCTACAGTCGCTGCAGATTAATGAAATATAGTGGAAACTTGAAGATCCTTGGTATAGCAGTTTGTGGGAAACAAATACAGTGAAGTGACCATTTAGCTCTTATGGCATAAAATTGCTTAGTGCATTATTATTTGCTTTTCTACAGTATGATATTTGTTTAATAATTGATTGATTTAGTGCATAAAATAAGTTGATAAATAAAATGTTAAATATCTAATCATCATATCAAAAATCATATATTTGGAGGGAGTGTCTTTGACACATGCTGACTGCATTCTTCTTATAACCAGAACAGGAAGTGAGATCAGAGGAGAACAAGAGTGAGCAGTTTGGTGAAAGGAACAGGAAGAATGAAAAAGAGGTGAACATCCACACAGTTTAAACGGAGACATCATGGCACAATAAGAGCACAAGCTCTAAGATGAAGACTGGTAATGATTAAAAACTGCACTAAATAGTATCAATCTGTGACTTCAAACTTTAGGTAGTGCATAACATTTACCACTTTGTATTAATTTTACTATACGTTTAAATAAATAAAAGTAAATAACTTTAAAAGGTGCTGTTATTGAGTGAAAATTCAAAAGATTTCAGGGCTGGGGTAAGCCCTGTATGCTTCAAGATCCAAGCAACGCCCTCGCCAGCAGCAGCAAATTGATATGGACCAGTTTATGCCTTTTATTCGGTTGTAAACTCTGATATACTCTTATAATTAACCTTTGGGTGACTGCACAAAGACTGAGAGGGGACGACAGAGAGGGAGAGAAAGGGAGAAAGATGGAGGAACACAGCACATATAAGAAACAGGTAAGAGTGGACATGAAGTCAAAGTCAGGGACATGTCCGATAATAAAGACCTTCCACCTGGCTACATATATGTCACTTCTGTCACCACATTCATCTATGATGATCGCTCATAACTAAGCAGGGTGCTATGCTCTTATCAAACGATGATCCGAAACTGCTCTTAAAATAATTATTACAAGAATATATCTTTTGTTATTTTTTTTAGTTGAATATAAAATGTTTGTGTGTGATTGTCATTACAAAGAGGAAGTGAGGACAGAGAGACTGGAACTAACAGAGATCAGGTGGATTTTTCACAAAATCTACATGCATTAAATGGATGCGTTGTGTGATTTTCAGTAGCACTCTGCTATTAATGTGAATAATATCATTTAGCAACATTCACATCACTGTAACCTTGAACAGGATGAATGCCACTATACTGATGTGACAGACTACAAATCTATTCTCCACTCTCTGAATTGGTGTACACGATTCTCTGTGCTGAGTCTGCACAACAAAGTGTTTGTGTTTGTATGAATTCAAAAGCTGTCATTTAAAATCAGCTCTATTACCAGTTTGCTTCTTGTCCAGGTATGTGGAGTGGCAGGGTGATTTTTATTGTCTTTATTGTATAATGGTACTTTAAATACTTGATGATTTGGTGGACTGGCCTCTATGTGGTTAAGAGACTGAAACAATGCTGTGCAGGTTTCTCCTCGGATCTGCTTTTTCACAAACTGGTTTTGAAATTTACTGGTCAACATGACTAAACTAAAGTGACCACCGTAAAGCTGATGTATTATATTAAAATCTGTTACTCTTAGACACTGCTGTAGGTCATTCAAAAATTTGATTTCTTTTGAAGGTAACACTAAAAGCATGACATTAAGACTGAGCTGAGCCCTCCTAAAGGTTTGATCCTGGAGTCGCCCCTGATTGAGTGCTTCTCACACATTTATGATTTTGAAAAATTTACAGTAAATAGTATCAATAGTAAGTACTTTTAAAGATTTAACATATAATAATAGTTGCTAAATTCATGCAAGTCAAATAACTGATTGATCAACTACAGAAACAAAATTGTATTTCATGTATTTCATGAGCACAAATCTTCATCTGTAAAATAACAAGTAACTAAAGATGTCAGATAATTGTAGTGAAGTTAAATGTACCAATTTCCACTTAGAAGCAGCGGAGAAGAAGCCACAAATGTGATGGAAAGACCAATGTAATGTCTCTATCACCCCTGTCCTTGTCGACCTGCATTGGCTTCCTGTTAAGTATCACATTCAATTCAAAATCCTGCTGCTCACCTTCCGAATTATTAACAATATAGCTCCAAGCTACCTCATTGAGCTACTTAGATTATACACCCCTACTAGAGCACTAAGATCATCTTCCCAGTCACTTTTGGTACAGCCAAGATCCCGGCTGAAGACTAGAGGTGACCGAGCGTTTGCCTTGGCTGCACCCGATCTATGGAATAACCTCCCCATCGCCATCCGCGAGTCTGATTCCATTCAATCCTTCAAATCGCAGTTAAAAACCCACTTATTTAGCATCGCCTTTTCTACCAGTTAATGATTGTTTGTTAGTTAGTTTAATGCTTATTTCTATCTTTGGTCCATTCTTAACTACTTTTAATCATTTTTAAAATTTTTGTCTGTTTTATCCTTTACATATATTGTTCTTTTGCACTTTTATATGCATTTCTTTTGCTTCTGTGTTTTTAATGCCATTTAACATGCTAGCATGTTGGTACATTGCCATAGCTTTCATCCTTCCGTTACTTCATCTTACCCTCTTGTATGTTAAGCACTTTGGTACACCACTGTTTTTTTTAAATGTGCTATATAAATAAAGTTTGTTGTTGTTGTAAAAATTCCTCACATTTGTACTTAAATACTTTACTGTAGTAATTATACTTAATATCATCGGGCAAAAATGACCCAACAACTTTCATGCAAACATCACAGTTTCTGAACAACTGAATGATCAACTTGACGCCTGAAACTACATTGAAAACACACATGACATATTTATATTTTAACAATTAAAAGTTCACATGGCACCAAGGGTGGCAGGAGATTACTTTTGGGTTTTGCATGCCACCCTGGTAGATCCAGCTGTGACCTCAGTTGCCTTGAGATTCTGGCTTTGTGTTAGGTGATTCTGCCTCTTCCCCTCTTTTATGGGCTCAAATTGTGGTCATAAATATTTTGTACTTGTAAATCAAATGCATATTTGTGTACAGAATTTTGTAACCTTGTAAACCAAAATATGTGAAAATTTTATGTTAGTGCATCTACAGATGAAAATCTGTGTGTGTGTAAAAAAGATTTGTGTTTGTAAAACATCTTTACACGAGTTACAATTTTTTTGTTAAGGTCTGGTTACAGATACAAAGCAAAAAACCACGTGTAAAACTCTGCACTCAGGTTCCCTGGCTGTCTGTGGATTTCAACTTACAAGTACAAATTTTGACCCATTTTTTCTTCCTTTCAGCTGATTGGTCAATGACATGTCAATCACAAATTTAATAATCCAATCAGAGAACAGATGGGTTTGGCTGTTGGAGGGTGCTTTACAGACCTTCAGGTCCTGGAAGGGTAATACACTATTTACAAGTACAAAATATATTTGAGACCACAATTTGAGCCCATACTCTTTCTATGTTTTTCCTGCCAACATTAGTTGTTTGTTTTTTTTACAAAGTCCTTGAGCTGTGTCACATTGGCAGCTTGGTGCTGTTTTTCCTTCTTTGAGTGTTGTAGAAATGTTAGTTGCCATTGTAATTTCTCTTTTATGTCCTACTCTTCTGTTTTAAATTCTCAGCTTTTAATCTTATTTGGTTTTATCTTGATGTGAAATTCAGTCTAAATATAATTTCTATATTTTGTTGTTTATGTGTTACTTCTTTGCTCAGTTTCTCTTCCATTTTTTTCAAGAGGTTGTGCAACTTATAAACAAAACAAAGACACAAAGACAAAAAACAATGACAGACAAATGACATTTACACCATTACACCTTTTTATTTATGGAACCACTTTGCCCAAACACCATATTAGGCCAATTATCTTGTTCTCCTTTATTAAATCAAGCCCCATGTTGGTGCACTAATTTGTTGGGGTTTGTCATGAGATAAAAAGACAAATATGCTCAAACTTTTGGGCTCACAACTTATTAAATATATAGAATTTCAAAATAGTTTTTACATGGGGCCATGGACCTGCCTCTCTGTGGCTCAGAGACAAAGGCTGCTGCACCCAAATAGTAAACACCTTTATCGCGTGTAGTAAAGACAGAACGTTAACATGATTGGTCAACAGGTGGAGAAAACCCTCTATACCCCAGGTCCGGCTCACATTTCTTTTGCTTTTCTCCTTCTGGATATCTCTTTATATAGAGATGACAATTTTGGAGGCAAAACTCCCATCACAATGAAAACCACTCCGTGTGCTCTGGTCTGGCCTGTAGAGTTACAGAAGGGGGAAAGAGAGCATTCCCTAACACCTGATTTATAGAGCTGTTTTGGTCTAATGGAGCTAACGTTCCAGCCTACTTTATGCACCACTGTGATACTTTCCAGTTGTGGAATGTGTGGTGTTCTCTTTTCAACATTATTCAAATCAAATTTCAAATTCAAATTCAAATTCAATTTGTCACATACACAATCAACAGTGTGCAGACCATCAGTGAACAGTCAAACAGTTATTGAGGTAAATTATTGAAGTACATTATTTTGTTTTTAAGTGCATGTACAGTGTTGTGATTAGAGAGAGACCAGATCAAAAGTACATTATTGTTGTTGATATTAAGTGCACATGCAATGGTGTGCAATGGCTCTACAATATATATTTGTGTGCAGTAAAGGATAAAACAAATGTGTGATGCAACTCAACTATATACCCTAAAAGATAAAAATAAACTCTGACATAACTATTAAGGATGATTTTAAGTGAATTTTTTAATTTAATGTAATCCTATTGCATTGATTATATTGAATTTGAACATAATTGTTCTGTGGAATATTGCAGCCGGTAGAGATGAAACTTGGCACAGTAGGTGGACCAGAGGAAGAATGTGTTGAGAGTTTCACATCAACTATCAAGGATAATTTTTAATGTATTTTTGAATGTGATGTTATCAAATTACATTGACTGTGCTGAATTTGAGCAAATTTTTCTTTTAACTACTCAGAAACATTCACATATCACATTACCACCAAAATTTAAAAGAACAATAAATGAACACTTGACTGATTAAAACAATGGTCCTGGAGCTTCAGAAAAAAAAGTGTGTGTGTGTATTTGTATGTTTGCCATCAGAAAGAAAAGAGAATAAGCACTACTGTAAAGCTTAGTTTACAAGCACAAGAAAGTTATGCTGTGGAAAAGATGCAGTTGGCTTCACCACGCCTCACAAATGATGGCTCACTTAAGCACGGTGCGTTACCGGTATGTCAGTGTACGTGCCATCAGGTGCTGAAAGCCAACATCTCACAGGTTCTGAAACTGCAGGTTTAGTCACTCTCCAACCAAAATTCATTTATCCAGCAGCAAAAAAATTCCTTGAAAAACATTGTAATGAATTCCCACTTACTCTGGCTGTCTTGATCACATCATGATAAAAATGGCACTTCCTGCACAGTTATGACTCTCAGTGTGTCATGATACCAGTTTCCCATCAAAAATCTCTATTTTCTACCTTATTCGCTTACTTATAATGCACCAGTCTATTGTTGTATACGGTGTTGTCAGCTGCTGTTTTTTTGTTTTGTTTTGTTTTTTTCACAAAAATGACCTCTGAGAAGAAAAGGTAATTTCTGCTATTCCATAATTCTGTAATTTTCTGTAATTTTACACACTTATTTCTTACAGTTTAAGTCCAATGAGTCATGCTGACAGATTTCTTTCTTTGCCACAGTAGATTGTACTTTATCATATAGAAAAACAGTCAAACATGTAACTTCTTTACACTGACAGGAAGAGTTTCTCTGGTCCAGCCATCAAAGTGGGCTGTACGTGGCCCACAATGTAAAATGGGTTTGACATCCCTGTTCTAGATAACAAATCACACCCATCACACATGTTCCTTGCATTGACTGTTTATTAGGAATGCTTTTTGGTTTTCACTTCTTGATTTCAGTATTTATCCAGTCAATGTAAGAACAGACTTTTACAGAAACATCTGGTCCAGCACAACCACAACTACCACCTTTATGTACACCATAGATCTTGTTATCGTATATCACTCCACCACCAGAATCACCCTGAGAGAGACAATTTGTTGTGAATTTGTTTCAGGATAATTGCTGTCTACACAGTAAATATACAATAATGATTACAGCAATGCCAACTCACCGGACATGTATGGATGTTAGATTTTTTGTAACACATCCTGTTATCATACGGCACATTTGAATAACATGAACAGTGTCTGATAGCCTCACAGGTATCAACATCCAGCTTTGTACACTGGAGTTTACTTGGATAACTCGTGACTACAAAGAAGTAAAAAGAACAAAGCAGTTTATAGTGTTTCATCATATACATATTAAATTAAATGCTATTTTAACAAGACAGATATTTTATCTTATTTTAGGATATTACCAACTAATTTTAAAACAAATGTGTTCTTCAAGAGAAACTAAAGTTAAAAAAAAGAACAGAAGAAATACTATTTGTCAAAACATTTTTCAAATAAATGTAATTTATTAATTAAGCACACAAACCCAAATCAAACAGAAATTGTCTAACTGTGAAATAATCAAGCAAAAATGGTCTTACTTCAAGCTCCAGTCTTAGGATCTTTTTTATAATCACCATGGCCTGCAACCTGAACTTCATCGTTGCTAGAAAAAGACAAAAATTAATAAGTAATTCCACTTATGCTCATGTACTGCCAGAATAAAAAACAATAAATCATGTAAGGTTGTGTACTTCTCCATTCCAGTTTTACTCAACTAATTCACTTTTGAGGGTTCAAACATTCCATAGTATTTTTTAACTGTCTCAAATTTTATACAATGCTCTGTTTTTTTTCTGTCATTTTCTGTATATCATGACTGTAAGCCATAAAATCAGTCCACTAAAGGGGCTCCAACTCACATTTTGGGCTCATCAATAATATTGTTGTTTGCATCCTTCTTACACACAGGAAGAGCAACAGGTGTAATGCCAGGTGTAATGCCAGTAATGGCTTTTTTTAACTTCAGAAGCATGAGGTCAGTGGTTGGATGGGGTGTTATGGTTTCAATTTCTTCTGCTTTTCCTGGGCCTGGATGCACACCTACAACTGCAAACCTACAAGAAAGAACATTCACCTCCACATTTAAGGTAGTTTATTTCCTGTATAGGTAACAGTGTGGATTTACTGCCATGCAATTATAGACTTTAAGCAACAGATAAAACTAATTCATATATATATATATATATATATATATATATATATATATATATATATATATATATATATATATATATACATATATATATATATATATATATATATATATATATATATATATATACATTGTGGCAACAACAAGGTAGTTTTTATACTGAGGCAATAAAATTCAAGGTTTGTAGAATTATGGGTAAAAATTAATGGTGAAAATGTTTAGCTAAAACTAAAAAAAAATCTTTACTTACATTGGATTAGTTCTGCAGTGAGCTGCAGTGAGAATCCACTGATTACTGATCAAAGAGCCGCCACAGTCACCAGGTTTTCCGTCATTTCTTTTTGACAGGCTGACATGGTACCGTCGCTCGTTGTCGTTACAGTCTGTTCCCCCAAAAATTCTCTTCTGCACATTCACCACTGTGCTCACTGTCACACCTGAAACTGAAGGTCCTTCATCAGGTGTCTGTGTCTGTGTTACAACAGTTGCTTAACAACACATTTGCTCTTAAGAGATGAAAACAGGTAAGTGAGAAACTGTTACTTGTTAGTGAAATAAAGCAGCTGGAGGTTCAGCATTATTATTCTTTTTCATGCAGCCTGTCTGAATACACACTTATTTGAAAAGACAATTTTAGTATTTGTAGCACACTGAGGAAGAAGTTCAAAAACAGAATATTCTTTTTGATGAATAATTACAAAAATCAAATTGACTCATGCCCCAAATTTGTTTTTTAATATAAATATGTAACACATTTTAAGTAAAACAACAGCTGAACACTCACCGACCCACAGCAAGAGAAGAAGAGAAGTTAAATGAGCCATCACTGTCACTGACCTTACTACTACCTTCTACTTCAGTGTCTACAGTGGTTAAACCGGTGTGACAGTGGGGCCTTTTAAATTGGTACATGTTCTCCTATTGGCCCACAATCCACCAATACCCTCATGGAGCTTTATCAACACAAACCTATTGGCCAAAAAAACTGAACTTATTTGCAAACTTTTGATGACTCATACAATGTTCCATTTTCCCCTCCCCTGTACACCATGTATCATCATGAATGACACTGTTTTAAGAACTATGGATAAAAAAAAATCATTAGTGTTTTCTCACTGGGAAAAGTTGTGCTTTTTTACACGTACTCTAATGCCTTTAGTTTAAGTAATGAATAGGCACTGATGGAAATATAGTGTTTAAAACAATTAGTCAAAAGTAGCATACTTACATACAAACTGGAAAATAGGCACAAAAGTGCAGTTGATACAGTTTTCAGCACAAATCTAAATCTCATATATTTTAACTGGAAGCATATTTCTTGATAGACTCTTTTTTCAGAGGACATCACGTCCAGGTAACCAATAAAGATTTTTATGAAAGTGTTGATCTATCCATTTTACAAACCATGATCTTTTAATAAATATCAAGTGTGTCATTTATTTACTTATTTATTGCCTAAACCTAATTATAGACATATTTTTCAAAGGAAATGTTGAGTGATTGATCACACAACCTCATATCTCCTAAGGTTGTTATTCCATCATATTGGAGGAAAGTAAATAAACACTGTGAATGCAGTTTTTGTGTGTGTGTTGCTTTTGCAAAAAAAGAGCTTTTGTGATCATAATTATGACCCCAATGCAGTGTTGTTCCAAATGCCTTTTACTTTTCCAAGAGTAGATTTATTTTCTATTTCATTTCAGAAATAGCATGTAGCCAAGTCCTGGAGAAAGTGATGACATTATTGTAACTGCAGGTTTTTCAGGTATGCTTGGCAGCTGTTTGACATGAAGAATAGGAACATTAACATTATTGCTCATAAAGTCTTCATGGTGTATTTGCATGTGAAAAAGTCTCCAACATGAAGCAGATTTCATGAGTGTGACAGCTTCTGGGGAGAAGGTGTTTCTCAGCTTGGCTGTTCTGGCTGTGCAGCCTTCTTCCTCGTGGGAGGCGACAAAGCCATGAGCAGGATAGGAAAGTCATAAAACTAGCAGCCGTATTCCTACATCTTCTGATGTAGATCTCTTCAGTGAGAAATGGGAGGATGCTGTCAATGATCATCTGTCCTATCTGCAGCAGAGCAGTTTGTATACCAAACAGTGACACATGATGTAAGGATTCTCTCTATGGCACACTTATAAAATGATGTGACTGTGATACCAGGCCAGCCCACTTTAACCTCCTCAGTAGCTACAGCAATTGATGGGCCTTCTGTCTGCCAGAATTGGTGTTCCACATAAAGTTGTTTTGATGTGTATTCCCTGCTACTTAAAGCTGGTGATGACCATGACAGCCTTTCTTCCAATGTAGACAAGAGTAGGAGGTCTTTCCAGTGGCTTTCCTAAAATCCATGATCATCTTCTTTCTTTTCTCCACATTGACACACAGGTTGTTTGCTCTGCATCAGGAGTCCAAATGTTCTGTCTCTAGTCCCTGAGCCTGATTCCACTGGAGGTTTCTTCCTGTTTAAAGGGAGTTTTTTCTTCCTAATGTCACAAAACTGCTTTCACCCAATATATTATTGTAGGGTCTTTACCTTAAAATATAAGCACCTTGAAACAAGCGAACTAAATATGAGAAGTGTTAAAAGCTTTAAAACAAGCATAAAAGGAATTAAGAGCATCAGTACGTGATAGGTTCCTGGGGGATTCAATGTATCTTCTTTTGTAGTCTGTGATGCTCTACATGCGCATCCATGTGTTTTAGGGATTATTGGTGGATCAGTGACTGTGACGGGGTGCGGTAGAAGTGGTGAAGTGGGTTCAGGGGGCAGTGTCAGAGAGGCTGGCAGGGCAGCTGGTGATGATTCGGTAATAAAGCTCCCCCTATATGAAGTGGTCGGTGGAAGCAAAACAGCAGACAGTCTGCTTAGGAGTCCAAAACTGAAAGCACGGTAAATAAAATGTCACCAACCCTGCAATATTGTGTATGTGCCGGGTCATTTGGTCACACTAGTGTTGAAAACCCAGGCGTGGGATGACAGACCCTTGACCACAGTCAGTAGAGGTGCTGGTTACGATGTTGGTGGAGCTAGCCGCCTTTCACTGGGAGCAGGCGTTGGTGCATCAAGATCAGCTCGCTGCCACCAGCCACCAACCCTTTGTAGTTGTTGTGTCACTGGTTGAAAATCACCTGGGAGCGCCACCAGACTACCGAGTGGAGCGGCCACAGCTAGCAGTGGACCTGGGTTGGCATGGTGATCTCCACCATAGCTTCGCTGGCCACAGAGCAGCCATAATGACCACTAGCCTCTAACATTCTCCCTGCTGTGTCTCCATAGGTTCCACCAGCTTAAGGTGCTGCTCCCAACTCACAGGGAACTGCGCAAACGCTGAGGCAGGAGTGCTGGAGGTGCAAGTGGCTGCGAGACCGGCGTAAGGGGTGCCTGCTGATAGAGCTGGGACAGGTGTTCCATGTCAACAGCGCTCCGACACCTTTATATACGCCAGGCTATTGTTGACTCCTGGTCCACCAAACCTTGGTTTGACCAGGGAAATTGCTGGAGGCAGTGAGGGTGGAGAGAGTTTGTGAGGTACAGAGGAAATATTGGAAATTAAATCGATGCAAGGGTCAACGACAGTATAAACCCCAGTCACCACTCGCAACACTCAGCGTGCTTGTTAATAGCTTTTATTGTTGTTCAGTGCTATTCCAGACAACGTTCTTGCTGTCTCAACCTCCCACCACACATCCTCCCCCTGAAACTGTTGTCACTTAAGCAGGAAAAGCAAGAGCGTGAACACTTGACAAGCTGGTATGCCAGCCTCCCTGGTACTGGCCATCAAGCCTGCTGCACCACCCCTCCCCTGAAGCTGAACCAAAAACCACACCCCCGCCACACACCTCCACCACCCGACTGACCTCACCCACCGCCACAGGTGAGGTCAGTCAAGGGGCTGGTCAGGTCCGCAAACTCAAGCAAAAACCGGCGGTAGTACACAGCCATTCACAAAAACTGCCTCACCTTCTTTTTGGTCTTGGGACGTGGACAGGATGTGATGGCTCCACCTGTGTGCGCACCTGCCCGCCCCCCAAAGGGTACCATAGATTCTGTACCTCCCTTCATCCAACTGCATACTTCTTCAGGTTGGCTATGAGCCCCGCCTGCCTCAGGGACTCCAGGACCGGGGCCACCCACTGCACATGCCCAGGTGTCACTATGGATGATAGTAACACCTGGAGCTGTTGCTAATGACACTGATCCATACAAAACCCGAGGATGTTGCCGGAAAAAATTAAGAAAGAGATTCAGAAGAGGGATGTTCGTCTGCGCTCGCTTGCCCATAGAGTGAGTGAAACAGCCCTGCGGCTGTCTGCTGAAGCTGGATTTTCTCCAGGTTTCACTAGACTTGAGAACTTTTTGCACCATGACCGTGGTTTCAGTGAAACGGAGTTTGACGTTGCATGGCGTGCTGTCACATGATGTAAATAAACATGGTGGCACCCTCGGACAGCAAGCTGCGGTGAACATAAAAACACCTAAGTTCAATGGTAAGACGCCATGAGAAGTGTTTATTGCACAGTTTGAACTGTTAGCTGTTGCTGGCTGGTCTGAGAAGCATAAAGTTCTCCAATTGGCTTTGTGCCTGTGGGAGCATGCAGCTGCATGCCTGCTGCTGCTGAGCCAGGAGGAAAGGAGAGATTATACTGCTGTTGCTGGGGCACTTCAGAGACGGTTTGGGCAGTATAACCAGCCGGTGCTCCTGAGGTCAGAGTTCCACAATAGACGCAGACTGCCTGGGGGACGCCCTTTGTATTTTGGCCCATGAAGTTGAGTGTCTGTGCAGGAGGGCTTATGACAACATGCCACCTTCAGTTCCAGCGGAGTTAGCTCAGGACCAATTCCTGCAGGCCCTCAGCCCTACAGAGCTACGTACGCAAACTCAGCTTGCTCGACCAGCCACACTCAGAGCAGCCCTGGAGTTAGCGTTGGAGAGAGAGATGTTTGCTATCCTCTGGTGGAGCTGATGACACACATGTGGTGAGAGCTACGTCACCACCTGTGAAGCAGATGGAGAGGCCAACAGGCCTGTGTAGTATGGTCCAGACAGCTCCTCTGCAGTCGCCGTCCCCTCGGACTGGTCTGGACTGGTGGACAAGTCAGGGAAATGCCCAAGGGCCCCTGTAGGTGGGAGTACACGGACAAGGGAGACCGGCACCCTCACACCACCTCCATTACCACCCAGTGCAGTCATTGCTGTGGGCTGGACCCAGGTTGGAGACTTTTGCCATTTTCCAGTGACGAGTGCAGGGGTGTCCTGTACAGCACTCCTGGACATGGGGTCCAAGGCAACACTGGTCCGACCCAACATTGTCCCAACCGGAGCTGCTGTGCAACCAAGTAATGTGCGACAGTGACCGGTGACCTGGCCCCAGGAGGAGAGGCTCTCAGCAGTGAGGAGCAGCTGGTCAAAGAACTGTGAGGGGCTGACTCCACAGCAGCAAGAGAGTATATGGCAGGTACTAAAAGAGTTGATGAAGACAGACATTATAGAGCCATCTGACAGCCCATGGGCCTCCGCTGTGGTGATGGTGCCCAAGAAAAACAGTCCAAGGATGCGTTTCTGCGTGGATTACAGACCTATCAACAAAGTGACAAAAAAAGACTCTTACCCCCTCCCCAGAATTGCGCCGCCTCCACCACCATCTTGTCTGGGGGTTGCCACCATAACAGGCAACCTTGCGGTCAGTGCAGCTCACTGCAGTAGCTTTAGCAATGGAGGTACCGAACATAGTCCATTCGGACTCAATGTCCCTAGTCTCCCTCGGAATCCTGTCAATTATCTAGTGTCCTGTTGGTCACTGGATAATCAAGGCTTGTCATCAGTGGAGACAATCTCAGTGAAAAGAGATATCAAGATGAGCTTTTGCAACCAGTGGCAATCCCAAATCGCCACAGTCTGGGAGAAAACAACGCTTTATCAGAGACATCTCCAGATCTCCAAATCTCCAGAATTTGGGAGAGGGTAGGATAGAATGGCCTCCCTGCAAACCTGATATGATTCATGCATACTGGCTGAAGAAGTTGACCGTACTCCATGAGTGTCTGGCAGACTGCATGCTTAGTGAATACCTCAGGCAGCAGAAACCTGAGAAAGAAGAGGAGCAGGAGGAGAACCATCAGGGAAGGACAGGCATGGTATGTACCGCTGTCAGATAGAAGAAGTGGCTGACATCAAAAAATCCTGCCAGTGGCTGGACAAAGCTGCACTGAAAGACAGCACAGAGGCACTAATCATGGCAGCACCGGAACAAGCTCTAAGCACAAGCTCCATAGAGGCTGGGGTCTACCACACCAGGTAAGGCCCCAGGTGCAAGCTATGCAAAGTTGCCCCTGAGACAATCCAGCACATAACAGCAGGGTGCAGTATGCTAGCAGCCCTAGTGTATTTGAGAATGACCAAGCTAAGATCCTGTGGAACTTTCAGATACAGACAAACAAACTGGTGATGGCTAGCCAACTTGACAAAGTAGTAGCACTACTGTAACACTGTGGACAAGCAGAGGAAGACGGCAGTAGTGATAGATGTAACTTTACTAAAAGATAGCAACATCGGGAGAAGCTGGAGAAGATGTTGAGGGTAAAGGCAATAATGGTCCCGGTGGTAATCGGAGCAGCTACCCCCAAGTGAGATGAGTGGCAACAGCAGATCCCAGGAACAACATCCAAGATCTCTGTCCAGAGTGGTGTGTGTTATGTCAATAGGATCCATGTCTGAGAAAGAATAAAATTGTGTATGTCTGTTTCTGCACTCACAGCACACAGACAGTAAAAAAAACAAGCAAAATAACTGAGGACAGAGCTGTCCTGGATGCTAACTTTTCTTTGGATGAGATTAGTGCTGCTGCTGGTCAGCTGGCTCCTGGACAGGGTGGACTGTCTGCAGACTTCTGTAAAAGACTGTTACTGGCATCTAGTCATTATGTGGGGCTCTCTCTTCTCTCTAAAAAAACAGAGATTTGTCTCTGCTTAGAAATGGAGACGTGGCTCTGTTATGCACAGATTACTAACTTCTTTCAAAAGTACTAGCCACCAGGCTGAAACACTTTGTGAAATGAATCACTCACACAGATCAGTCGTACTGTGTACCACACAGCTCTAATGTGAACAAGAGTTTTCTCATGAGAGACTTGGTAGTTATTTGTAAATTGTACAGTTTGATGTTGGAATAATTTCTTTAGATTAAGAGAAAGTGTTTGATAGCATTGACAGTCTTTTTGTGTTTTTCCATAATGAGAATTTTTGCTTTTGAAGATGGATTTTTGTCACTTTTGTGGCTGTTGTATCTGGAGGCTTTCTGTTTGGGGAAATGGATGATGGGCTGATCTGCCCAGTAAAAGTTCAGAGTGGATTTAACTGGGATGTCCTGTTTCTGGATAATTATATCTGTTAGCCGTTTAATTTTTGTTAAATGTTTTGAGAGTGTTGTGGAAAATTTAACAATAACCTGCAACACACCCCGTGAGCTTGATTTGAAGTGGGTTTAATAAACACATTGCAATGTGGAGAGAGCATCCCAGTGAAACACCAGGACCATCGCTATACCTCCTCCCTCACAGAGAGAATTGTGACCTTGTTTTCTGAGTGCCCATCACCTAAGGATTTACATCCCTGATAAGCCGAAGGAGTCTCACTATCTGTTCAACGTCTCCCATTACAATGGCCTCACTGTGTTAACATTCCACATGCAACTGGTGACAGGAGTGCTCTTACTATAGTAAAGTGAAAAAGTGATATTACTATAACTAATATGATATGATTAAATATGTGATTAATACATGAGAAAAGAAATCTGCCATCACAAGAGCAAAGAAATAAAGACTTTTGTTGCCAGGTTCATCTTGGAGGCCTCTGCTGATGTTGTCCTTGTTTTTCTGTTTTCATTACTGATCAGAGTGATGTGGACTTTCTCAAAAGATATTTAGATTTTTATGAAAAAGCATCTTCAGCAAAGGTGAGCTGGTGAAAAAAATATGCTGTAACATCTAAACAGAAATGGCTGCTGTACCTGATAAGTGTCATTTCAGTGCTAGCCAGATTAAAATCCAGAGAAAACTATGCAAGAGGTGAAAGGGCAAATCAGGTCATGCTGAGGGTGGATTTTTTTTCATAGACTGACAAAGAAAACTGAAATTTGTGAATTTTGGGGGTATGCAAGATGTGCTGTGTTTAGTCACAGGGCCTTTCTTTTTTATTTAATTTATTCGATTTAATCTCAACTGTCCTATCACAAAGAAGCTCATATATATGTATATATATATATATATATATATATATATATATATATATATATATATATATATACATAAGGAGTGTAAGGAGTGAGCCAAAGAAAATGGAAAAATAAAGTAAAAGCTAATTGTGTCCAGCACAGATTATAGAGCTACCAAAACAAACTATTTTAAATACCACTAACAACCCCAAAACATAATCCCCCCCTCCACCAAACTTTACACTTGGGTCAATGCACTTAGACAAGTACCGTTCCCCTGGCAACCGCAGAACCCAGACTCATCCAACAGATTATCAGACAGAGAAGCGTGATTAATTGCTCTAGACAACACATCTGCACTGCTCTAGAGTCCATTGGCAGCGTGCTTTACACCACTGCATCCAACACTTTGTGTTGCACTTGGTGATGTAAGGCGTGGATGCAGCTGCTGAGCCATGCAAACCCACTCCATAAAGCTCTCTGCACACTGTTCTTGAGCTAATCTGAAGGCCACATGAAGTTTGGAGGTCTGTAGTGGTTAACTCTGCAGAAAGTTGTTGACCTTTACATACTATGCACACCAGCAGCATCTTCTGACCCCACTCTGTGATTTCATGTGTTCTATCACTTCGTGGCTGAGTTGCTTTCATTCTCAGTCACTTCAACTTTGTTATAATGCCACTAACAGTTGAGTGTGGGATATTTAGAAGTGAGTCAATTTCATGACTGGACTTTTTGCACAGCTGGCATCCTATCACAGTAACACGCTGGATTTCACTGAGCACCTGAGAGGAGACATTTTTAGAAAGAGGAAATATTCTGTAGTTATTCAGGTGTCATTTACATAAAAATGGACAGATGTCTAGTCCACCACTATAAGAATGTCAGAACAGAGTAAAAAGGAGCTGATGTCTGAAGATATCCAGGGGAGAATAAATACACCAGGAAAAATGCTCTGGAGTTTGTGAAAATGACAGTGGGCCGTAGGAATGTTTTCCCAATCTTTTGCTGCTCTTCAGCCTCATGTTTTCACTAACACCAAATAGCAACAATCAGAGGCTGACTGCCCACCAGGAACACTGGGACATTCCCCACTGACCTGAGGGGCATTTTGGCGTCCTGTAAACCTAAGCAGTTATGTTATAAAAAGCAGGAATGAGAACTCTCACAATCCATGCAGCTTTTTAGGCACTGAAGTTTTATGATCCAGCTTTCGAAGTAAGTAAATAAGTATTTAAACACACGCGGGGTAAATTACTTAGAGTTTAGAAGCACAGACAGCAAAACTTAGACTCCCATGAGACCAAACTATAAGAACATTAAGAGGACAATGATTCACCAATGTGAGGTGTCGACATTTTTCAGCTCTGTATCAACAAAAAATGAAACGATTGATTGAGCACTATTAGTTTAAGCTCCAACATATGCTAGCAGGGGCAGCAAGAAAACCACAGTTGTTTGTAACAGTCACAGTGGTGTGGTGTCTCTTTAAGACAATTTAAGGTAAGGGTTAGTGATGTCATAAGTATGCGTCCGTTCCTGCTGTGGAGTATGAGAGCAACGTGCTTGGACGTGAGTGTATGGACTTGGATGGACCTTATGTCTTTTACCTCTCAACTAACAGCAACGTTACGAGTTGTAGGAACACTGTGCTTTATGTATGATAAGCAGCAGCCGTTCAGCCGGGCCTTGTAAGGTTGATGAAGAGAGTGTGCATTAACCTCCTAAGACCCGAACTCTTTCATGGCATGCATTTTCAATTTTTTTTTTTTTTTTTTTTGCCAGATTTTTGTTTCTGAGAAAAATGAGATCCACATATGAGGACATTCGCTTTAAATTCCTATAGAACAGTGGCAGTATAATGTCCTCATAAGTGGATATCAGGCCCTTGTAGAGCAAAATTTAGTATTTTGGTCTAGACAACCCAAAATGTGATGTCCACCTATGTGGACGCCAGGTCCTAGGAAGTTAAAGGACAATCACTGTGGAATTCCCAGTAACAGTGTGGTCGTGAGTTTTTCTGACTGTCCTGCTAAGCGTTTCTACCACCTCCTCTCAACTACTGAGTACAACCCACGTTACACGTTGTTATGGGCACCAAAAGACTAACTAACTAACTAACCTGGAGCTAGTGTACATGGGGTTTGTCAGCAGTAGAGCTCTCGTACAGAACTCGTTTGTTCCACTGTTACTGTTAATAAAAAGAAAAGACACACTAAGCCTTAGGTTGCAAAGTTGCCTGGTTGGTCATAAAACAGGAGAAATAAATACAACTGCTGAAAACCTCTAACACGCTTTTACTAACATGCATGCAAATTTAACTAAACACAATAGAACTGAGCAGGATAGATCCCACTGATTTGCCACAATTCACCTTCCAAGATCACTTTAAGAAACACGGAATAGCACTGATCCAGCAGGCACACATCTCAGAGCCCAGTGATCTAATGGAGGTTGCACTTACTGCTGAATCTTTGCGTGCAGTTTAAAATGGAGCAAAATGTTGTTCAGGTCTAAAAATGTATCTTAACATATGTAGAGTATGTCCTGCTTATCAAAGTGCTGCGAGTTATACTGTGGACAATGCATTAGCAATTCTATTGTCCATGCGTATTATTATGTATGATGTTAAGTTTGTATTCCTGACCTAATAAGGCCCAGCACATAAGTCTCTGGCTGTAACTTTACGTGTGTACACCTTTTTTTGAAGTGCTCAAGCACCTCCCAAATTTCATCACAATATCCATAAAAATGTCTTCAACATAATAAACACGATAAGTCAAAATACAAACATGCAGTAGCGGTTTTAGATACGGGCGACACGGGCGGTTGCCCGGGGCGGCATCGGCATCACGGGCATCGGCAAAAAAAAAAAAAATTTCTCGTACTCATGCTGCCCCGATATCATGCCAGCGCATATCGGGAATGTCATAGGCACCGATCGGTTTTCTATCGCCCATTTGCCGGGAGTAAGGGCGCCCTCCGTTTGCGAGATGCGCCTGCTGCTTGCGGCACAGGGAGGAGAGGGCGGGGCGGCGGGGGATTCTCTGGCTGGCTGGAGCAGCAAAAATTACCAACTCGCAAAATAAAACAAAATAAAAACAAACCAACAAACACGAAAACAGCAGACATCATGATACAGACTTATAATTTGCACCGATGTTTTTTCAAAATTCTATACGCGAAAAGTGAGCGCGAGAGCCCTCGGTGCGCCTGCTCGCTGCTGAAGTCAAAGTAAACTTTATTGTCATCTCCGCTACATACAGTCCAGTATATAGAGAGACGAGACGACGAGGCTCCAGTTACAGCAGTGCAAGTAAACAAACAATAAATATTTAAGAGTAAAAATATAAATATACACTTTAGGACCAGGGGTAAAGGGATCAATAACAATTTAAAATGTATATTTTATATTTTGTTGATTTAAAGTCTCCCACACAACCCGTTTTTAAAGTTTAAAAAAAGAGAAAAGAAGAGGAGGATTGTAGCGACTTCCACAGTCGCTAGAGGCCGGGGATTGAGCCTGCCTATTTGCCTGACGCGCTGTCAACTTTACGTAATAATGCGAGAGGTGGAATTGCTTGCTTGTTTATTAAAGTGCTTGAAAAGTTTACAGAGCAATGTGATCGGCTCGCGATTCAAACTCTTAAAACATCACAGCTCTAATGCAACAAGGGGAAACTCATTGTGCTGCGGTCAACAAAAACTAGGGCTACCCAGCCCTCCTCTCTGTCAAAATCAAACCAGTGAAAGACAGACTGACAATGCCCTCTAAATGTCACCGCTACCACCCACGTGACCAGAGGGGGTGTTCGCCCAGGGCGCCAAACAGGCTAGGACCACCACTGCAAACATGTATGTATTATTAACATTTTAGTGTACAAGTCTTCATATTACTATTAGAACAGCGCACATCATACATATTTCTTCTTTGTGTAAACTGATTGTTTATTCTAAACATTTATTTTTTCATTATTTGCTAATTTATTTACTTATCCAGACAATGTAAGAACAGACATTTACAGAAACAACTGGCAACAAGAGGCAAATTTATTACGAGCTATGTGTACATCATAAATGTTGTTCTTGTATATCACTCCACAGAGGTGAGAACCCCAAAAAGGGTCTAAACTCTTATATGCTTCAGGTGAAAGTTTCAGGAACACAATATCTCAATATCATAACCTTTGTTTTCTTTTAGTGAAGATGATTTACAGAGAATGTGCTGTTTTGACTCTTCGTCCTGTCTTGTATATCGAACAAACAGATTTCAAATGAAAAAAAAGGAAGAACAAAGAAAAAAGAGTCACTCTCACAGAAGAAGTTGGCCTTGAGCAAATGTTTGTTCACATTACAGTTTGCTTAGTCATCACCCAAATGTTCTAAAATATTTACACATGCTAACAGATAAAAACCCATATATATATATATGTATATATATATATACATACTACTGCTCAAAAGTTTTATAACGCTCCAATTTTCCCATATTTATTGCAATTCAAGTTGTTTTTTTTTGACTGAAAGTTGTTTTTCATTCAAGTTCAATGACTACTCTGAAATGGTACAAAGGTAAGTGGTGAACTGCCGGAGGTTAAAGAAAAGGTAAGGTTACCCAAAACTGAAAAATAAAGTACATTTCAGAATGATACAAAAAGGCCTTTTTCAGGGAACACAGAATGAACTTAACAATTTAAAGCTGTTCTGCAGGAATGGAGGTTGATCAATCCTTGAAAGCTGGTGCTACTAATTCCTAGAGTTGTTCTAACTTTTTTAGATTACTTACAACCTCCTCTGTCTGCATAAAAGCAGTGTTGATACCATACGCTCATGGGCATCAGTTGAGTATTGTACTGTATTGTACTGAAGAAGGTAGTGTGTTGCTACAAAAATGGTAAGAAAAAGCCAATTAACAATGGAAGAGAGACAGACCATCATAACACTTAAAAATGTAGGTCTTTCCCAAAGAGAAATTGCAGAGAGGTGTCAGTGAGTACAGTTCTCTTCACTATCAAAAGGCACCCCGGGGCAAACTCTGACAGGAAGAGGTCTGGCAGACCCAAAGCCAACAACTGAATCAGAGGACAAGTTTCTGAGAGTTAACAGCTTCGTGATCTGTGGCTCACAGGATGACAGCTTCAAGCACAGCTTAATAGTGTTTGTAGTAAGCAAGTCTCAGTTTCAGCTGTGAAGAGAAGACTTGTCAAACTGCAGGTTTGACAGGACGAGTTGCAGCAAGAAAGCCATCACTAAGACGTCAGAATAAGACAAAGAGGCTTTCATGGGCCATGAAACACTGCCATACTACGGACTACTGAAGACTGGAAGAAGGTATTATGGACTGATGAATCAAAATTTGAAATCTTCGGTTCATCACGCAGGATCTTTGTATGCTGTCGAGTAGGTGAAATGATGGTTTCATGGAGGCACCCTGAACCAAAGCAGCTACCACAGCATTCTACAGTGCCATGCAATATCTTCTGGTATGTGCATAATTGGTCAGGGGGTCATCTACAGCTAGATAATGACCCAAAACACAAGTCCAAGCTATGTTAGGACTACCTCAGGAAAAAAGAACAAGATGTTAAGCTTGAAAACATGGCGTGGCCAGCACAGTCTCCAGACTTAAACCCCATGGAGCTGGTTTGCTATGAACTGGACAGAAGAGTGAAAGCAAAAGAACGTACAAGTGCCACACACTTATGGGAACTTCTGCAACAGATATGGGAAGAACCTTCTGAACAATATTTGCCACTATTGCCACCGGTGTCTTCAGCTGTTATATCTGCCAAAGGTGGCTACTTTGATGAGTCAACACATTTTGGTCTTCCACCATCATTCTCTGTAAAGCCAAACTCGAGGTAACTGTTGTCATACTTTCTCATTTTAGCTGGTTTGGCCTTTGCATTACTTGATAAAATACGTAAATATTTTTCCTTTGTGCTAATTAGCTCAAACCCGGATAATGCACATATTTTTATGCCATGTATGCATGTATGTATGTATGTATGTATGTATGCCACTACGTTCCAGGTTCCATTACATGTTTTGGCGGATCCCCAATCTATGGCTTAGACCCCTTGAGAGCCACTGTAATAGATTACCCAGAGAAGCGCACACGGTTCCCTGTCTTGTGTGCATGCGTGAGCATGAAGCTGGTGTGAAGCGTTTGAGTAAGTGGCTTCTCTGGTCTTCATGTTGTGTGGAAATGTTGAATTTATTTGAAGTTTTGTAGCTGATGTTGTTTTATTTTTTAGTGTTTTATATCTAAGCACATTTTGCTGCTTGGCAGCAAAACACGTCATTAAGATTTGTCCAGGTTTCTCTTGTGTGGTGGACGAGTGAGTTTAGCGGTGGCGGAGGTGCGGACAGCGCTGTTAAATCTACAGCATGGATGGAGGTTTTGTGATTCGTAATTCATGGTTCATGAAGAGGACTGAGGAGAAAATGTCTTTTTGTTTGAGAATTGATAGGTCTGACAATCTCTACTACATTAGAGGTTATTAAATGCTCTGGCTGTGGCAAAGAGGGACAAACAGTAAGAGTTTGTCCAGAGAAAGCTTCAAGTTTCAGTCAGACAGTTTCTGATCAGTCTGCTGGAGGAGAGATGATGCCAGGAAAGAGATGAGCTAAAATGAAAGAAGCAGGAAGACAGGCCTGATATCCAGGAGATATGCAAAGTTAGTAATGGTAGAAAACAGGAGGAAGAGGATAAAACATGTTATTTGAAGGAACAATGAATCCCACTGTGGATGTGTTATAGTGGACTATGAGAGATATATTAGAAAATTACCTTTTTTTTCTGATGCAGACACTTAACTCAATGAGCTCAAACATAAAAGCTAAATTAAAAGGAGGTTTTACTGAAGGGAACGTTGGTTGGACAGGAACTAAATGAATATGGAGAAGAATCCTGTTAAAGGTTTCATTTTGAGGAGATTTGTGTGTTTTCTTATTTTCTTCTCTTCATTCTCTTCAAAAGTGATTTTAAAAATGCATCACTAAATTTAAATGCAACTGCATGAAACTTAAAGGTGTTGAAAGCAGTGTCCTGTGGTGTTTTGTTGCCTTGACCTCACACACGTTTGGCCTATAAAAGTGTTTTCAGTGATTAAAGTCATTAGAAGAAACTGTGAATGAATCCCACACTGCTGAGGAAGTGATCCAGAGCTGCTGCTGTTAGGTTTTTGGTTTGTTTGTTTTTGGAGAAATGTGCTGCTGGATCCTGTTCTTGATCCCAAGTAGACAAAATGTAATTAATTTTAGATTCTGTTTAATTTAATTTATTTACATATTTTCTGTTTTATGTGTTTTATGGTTTTATGCACAGGTGCTATATAAATCCCCTTAATCCCAACCTAATTCTAGCTAAAAATAAATACCCTTAGTTTATTGATTCTCACGATACTTGAGTGTACTGGTGTTTTTCCATAATGTACTGGTTTACATATTCACTTGTGCCAGAGACACAAATCCCCTTTGTGGATTGCATCAGGACGGTTATCCAGTGTAAAACTCTGACACATCAAACATGTACAGCTACCTGCTGTGACAAAGGAGCAGCTGAAAGTAGTTTCTTCCTGGTGTAGTTTAGTGTACCTTAAGCCAGACTAATGATGAATATACTTAAAGTGTGATCATTGTAATTATCACTTCCCATTTCTTCATGTTATATTCAGTGTAGAAAAAATATCTCACAGAGCCTGTGTCATGAATCTACAGAAATCAGCAGGTATTCAAAGTCATCCATCCAATTTTGTCAGCTTAGTTAAACTCTCTTCTAATGACAACACTAATCATAATCACATTTTAGCTCGCTTTAACTTGATTTTTTTCAGTAAAATAAAAGTAAATGCACATCTCATTAGTTGTCATCTGTCTCTGTGTCACTGTTTGCTCATGTGTGATCTAACAGAAGATTTGGCAGTCCTGCTTTATCTCCTTAGCTGCTCCCAAAGTGACAGGCGACAGATTTAAAGGTTGTAATCCCACAAGAATGTCAAATAACATTCTCCAGTTCTCATCTAAAACTCTCTGATCACAGTTTAGCTGGCTGCACTAAGCTTTAAGAAATTAAACAAATGTATTTGTGGATACATTTTGTATATTAAAGTTTACTAGGTTGATGATGGATTGATGAGTCTTGTGTCTTGAAGTAAACCTCAGTCAGCTATTGATGAGAAAATGTGTTGTTCCTCATCTGCAGTGCACAAGCTACTTCTTTACTCTATCCTCCCACAGATTCGTCCTGAGGACTCTAATGTAAATGAGCAAAAACTAATAACTTTAACCCTGGAGAACCCATGGGGTCAAATTTGACCCCATGGTTTCCCTAGAAAACCAATGGGGTTGGCTCTGACCCCATGGGTTCTCAGGGTTAAGCTAGTTTTACATTTGTACATTTTTTACAGTAGAAGTCAACACGTTCTCACTCCCAACTCGTCAAATGTGTGACGCATGGTCAGGCTCCCTCTGCTTCACTTCTCGACGCGCAGGGTACCCCCCTGGCGTCGAGAATTGATGTGCAGGGTCCTCCTATTGAATCCTATACTGATCCCTAATCGTTGTTTATTGACGACAAGAGATTTCCGCGGAAGAGCCTGTTGTTCGTATATTTATACATTTCCGAAATCACATTGTAGTGACGTGTACTGAACACAATATATTATATAATGTAAACAACTACCTGAGAAACAGCAGATACAGCAGATAAATTAATTATAGGCTATTACTTTTGTATCGTTTATTGCATTTATGGAGGGAGAGGTGTATGCTGGGTAATGGCACAGCTAGCGACCGGGTGACTTTATTCACCCGCTTCGCCTGTTACCAGTCCATACAATGGGCGTTATTAGCAGAAAGCAGTCCCATAGATGTGGGCATCCACCTGCTAGATTGTTCAGAAGGTTGTTATCATCCATCCAGATGGAGGATCACTAACAGGAGCGTGGAAGACTCCAGAATCCACTCTGGCTGGAATCCGGTGGATACAGCAGTGTTACAGGTAAGACCATTTAAACGGACAGCATTTATAGAATGACTATTAAAAGTCAGCGAGTGTCAATATGTTAATGTGGTTATGTTAGTAATACACCGAGTGCTAATATAACAGCTTTAAGATGCATTTGTAGATATTATTACGTGTTTTACCGTCTTTATGGTGCTAGCTTAAAGTTACGGTATAAACGTTAGCTTATATTGTAGTAAAGCTGTTACTGGTTAAACGATGTTGGGACAGAAATATTAGCTTCTGTGATGACTGATGAAGTTACTAGTTAATAAAGTTTCCAGTAAAGTGATTAATCGCAGCCACAGATTGACAGTAAATATCCAGATTAGCTTCAATGCATCTGTTATAAATATGTGCAAGATTCAGTGCTTCGTTTAAACTGTATGATACTTATACTGACCCAGGGTCAGTGTAAAATACAATCCTAGCTGTGTGAACAAAGCCTGGCTCCTTTAATCCTGCATGACAAACCTCAGGATGCAGGTTATTATTACTCTTTCCTGCTGGCAAACCTGTCACACCTGAGAGTCAGCTAGAAACTTACAGTGACGTGGAAAATCATGCAAAGACTGACAGACTCTGTAATACTGCAAATGATCAGTGACTCAGGTTAACACTAAACTTTAAACAGTCCCTCTGTGTCTCTGTGTGTGCTGAACATCTAGGATTGAGTCAGGCTGCATTGACTGTGGGACTTTTCTGTGTTAAAAGCAGGCTCAGAAACATTTGAAGATTAAAATTTAGCATTATGGCTGCTGGTGGTTTGTAAAGCCTCTACTCAGCTGTATTTTTGTTACTAATTTATGTTTGTTGTTGTTTAACACAGATTTCAGAAGAGCAAAGATGAGCACTGTTGCTTAATCCTTAATAGTTTAACTGGATTGGAAATCAAAAAAATCCAGATTCTTCTTCCCCAGAAGTTTCATTTGTCAGTGTGGGACTGCTGAGTCACCTGAAGAACTCATTTCATTCTCCACGATGTTCATTTACAGAAATGTTTCACAGGAGCTGATTCCTCCCAAAGGATGAACTAGTGTGTTTCCATAGATGACTTCTGTATGAATGTACTTCTTAAATGAAGGCAAGTGTTTGTCCTGTTTTGTTCCTCAGGTACAGTACGTGATATTAAGGGCAGGCGGTCATCACTGGGGGAAGACAAGAAGCAGACGTACTTCCAAGAGGGAGCTGCAGTGAGGACACAGCCTGGTCATTGAGGTCAGAGGTCAGAATCTGAAACAGCTCAGGTTTATAATTTTTGGGGTTATAAAAAAAATTGAAATGTATTTATAGAGAAACCTTTAAATAATATTTCAAATAATAGTCATAATTATGATTATTATTAGAAATATCAAACATTTAAGTGGATTTTCTGTTACACGTATTGTCTTTGCCCTGCAATAACTGGCAGCCTGTCTTTGTCCTGTATCAGCTGGGATAGGCTTCATCATCCCGCGACCTTGAATTGGATACATGAATTGTATTGAATTGTATTCCAATTATGTAATCTGATCATTTACAAACTCAAGGTATCCAATCAAAATGTAAGCATTAATGGTAAAAATGGGAAAGCAGAAATAAGTGTGACATAAATGTAAATGTGTTAGCTGACATAGAGGACAGCTACATGTAGTCTGAAAAACCTTTGTTGTCAAGTTTGCAGGTCCATCAGCACGAGACATTCTTACATAGAAGAGACTGTTAAAGTCTCTAACTCAGTGAAGCATTATTGGTCCCGTCTGTTTGGATAAATATAGTAAGCTGATGTATGTCCATTTATTGACACATTTTCTCAAGTGCTTATCCAGTTCAGGATCACAGTGGAGCTGCAGCTGGATATGTTCAGTAAAGAAACCTTACAAAAGTTAACAATAAACCTGCATCTCTGTACGTTGTTGTCCACAGGATGAGAAAATCAAACTGGAAGACTGTGGAACATGTTAATAAATGTTTGTGTTTATCCCTGTGTCTTTCACATTAGGAGCTGAAAGGTTTACCTAATAGTTCCTGGTGAATCAAAGCAGAACCATAAAGGTTGCTGGACTGCATGATGGCCTTACCCCTGAGCAGTCATCCTGTTAAAGGAGGAACCAGTTAGAAGCTGTTTTCAAAGTAGCTGAGCAGATTTCATCTCAAGTAAGCTATTAACTGTTTGTTCATTTGTTCTGCCACTTAAAGAGCATTTAAGGACGTCTTTTGAGTGTGTAGTTGAATTAATTCTACTGGCTCTCATGGTCATTTGTGATTATGGACATATTTTTCATGTTTTCAACCATTTAGTAAATTTTATCTATTTAGTAATATCTGTCAGCTATAAAATGTAATATAAATCTAAAAATATCTAAATATCTCCTGCCCGTTATATTTTAATGATGTAAGACCAGACGTCTGTTATCGTGTTACATAAGCATTCCTCACATATCAATGAGATGCTGTACAGTACAATCCTACTGAGACAGCAGAGGGATAACGACGGCTATTTAACATCGTTGCACAACACATTCGAGCTGCATGATGCAGACAAAGTGACTAAATCATCTTTTTTGTGGTTTATTGTCTTCAAACCAGCAGACAAAGCCGATGGCAGAAGATGTTTGGAGAAGAACTTCAGGCCGTCTACTGACAAGGTATTTTTTTCTTGTTATCAAAAGACATTTGGAGTGACGACTTCTACAACTGGTTGTGCTGAAGTAAAGATTACAGTCTAAGAAGTCACAGTGTTGATATTCAGCGCAAAGAGAAAATCTCACTTGTTTGAATTTATTTACAATCATAGTTTTATAAATTCTGACTGTAAACAGCTTTTACAGCTTTGATATTGTTTGACACTTGATATCAGGTGATGGGAATTAATTTAAAGGTTTCTATGTCCCAATGAGCCATTTACACTGACCAGTGTCAGTTTAACTGTAACACATTCATTATTTAGATCCAACATTTCTAAGAGAAAGAACTGAATGTAAAAATGGCAGCCCTCAGGCCAGGTTTAATTGATAGAGATATATGCATGCATTATGAAATTTATGTATCCCAGATCATTTTTATTCATCTACTCCTGGCAGACCCACCCCTTCCTCCCAAGTTAACTGCAACCCAAAAGAACTAGTGGGGCTATTTACACACTCACAACCAGTGTGGGGTAAAAAGAGCCACCAAAAACCTGTCAGCCTGCACAGATACAGATGTGCTAGAAGCTATAAGAGTTAGAAGCTCTGCTTATGGAGAAACTTTCTAAGCCTAACAGAGGACAGGTACTCCTGCCCAAATAACATGATATAACCCCACATACAGCCCAGCCATAAAATGAACCAAGTCATTTAGTTAAAGACAGCATGGGACCAAATGCATGTAACCAGCCTGCACCAACCTGACATTTCTTCCTCCTGAATTAAATGAATGAATGGATGAAATTTAAATGACTACAAACCTAAAGCCACTAGTTCCCACACTGGAGTTCCCTGACACTGTGTTAACTGTACTGAGCTTGTATCAACAGTTGTAACAGGCTAAGCTACGTGAGACACTGCATTGAACGATTGTTTCTATCTTAATGGTTTCAGCTCATATGTTCTGCTTTTTCCTTTCAGTAGATCAAAGCAGCTCGTGCTCTTTCTGCTTCCATTTTAATGGCAAGAAGAAGAAGAAGAAGAAGAAAACTTCAGCGAAGTGGCGTTCATGGTCTCAGTGGACAGCCACGGTCACACACTGCATGTGGTTTTAAAAGCAACATGTCTGTTCACCACAACAATCGAGATGTGTAATATCAGTGCACCTACGGTTTGTTCTTGAACATCAGTTCTGTTTTCTACTTTGACCACTTAGACCAAAAAAAGTGTTGTTTTCAGATTCTTTCTTTTAAATCTGTAAAGCACCTGCTCATTTTTTATTACAATTAGTTTCACATAAATAGTAGTGTTTCCTTTATGGTCTTTTAATGCTTACACTACACTGTACACGTCTACATTAGAGACATTTCTGTTACCTATTTATGAGACTGGGCTGCTTGACTACAATTTGGAAATGGATGCAAAATCACACGGATCGTGCTATTGTTTGTTTTTTAATATGATTCAATTCAATTCAATAAAACTTTATTGATCCTGAAGGTTGACCCCGAGGGAAATTTGGGTTAAGGCCAACACAGGACGTGTCTGACTAAGCAAAGATTAATCTGATCCCATTTCTACCTGTCTCTACTGTTTCAACTGTAATTGTCAGGATATATATTTATTCCAGCTCTCATAGGGCAAAGGAATGACTCAGACGTGTCAAATGTTCTTTGACTTGATACACAATTTGAAGTTCACAATTTTCTTACAAATAAAACTATAATGACAAACATGAACAGCTGTGCTTATTTCTGAGACATGATTTTTTTGAATGTGTTCACATTTAGACAGTGTACATTTGTATGCTGAAACTGTAATGGTGAACCTGAGGTGATGGTCAACACAAGGCAAATATATATATAAATATAAAACAATATTGAAATAATGTGTTTACCCTCTGCAGCGTGTGGACGCTGTGCACGCAATCACCTTATTCACTGTAGTAAACACGCTAGCTCACGTGACTGACTGTCTCCATGGTTACATCGTATATTATTAGCTATGCAAACAGCTTCCAAAGATACCGCCATAGCTCTCTGCAGCTGTAACACTTTCACGCTTTGCAAATCATTTCATGTTTTTGATAGTTATGAAGAAAGAATATGTTTTTAAAGGCATGCTAGGCTGTTGCTATGGTGGTTGCTGTGGACTAGGGTGGACCGCGCGTCCGATTCCTGTTATTAGCTGTCCGCCGTAGGAAGGCTGCGTTCCATTTAGAAGTAGCGCCAGTCTGCCGTAACTCGAACTCAAACCCCGTTTTGTTTTTTAATTAAAGGGCTTTTACAGCCGTTCATGACACACACGCACACACACATAAAGCGCTTTGCCTCACCATGAGAATGCAACTTTACTAAAACCTTTAAAGTATCTGATATAGGATAGAAAAATGAAGCAACCAGAGATTTAATGATGAAGACTCTGGGTTCTGTAGTTCACGTTTTACAGTCCTGAATGACTCACTGCACATCCAAATAATTTATTGAAGAGGAGTTTAGAATGCACTTTACATTAGGCTGTTGCTGTTTAATTTTTTACATTGTTACTGTGTTATGTCATGATAAGGTTCACCTGCTGGGGGTTTGATGGATCAGCTGGACAATACAGTCAAAGACAGACTTCATCCATCATATGCAAGAATCCTGGTTGGATTTTTGTTTTCACTCATATTTTTGAACCAAATATTGAAAACAACTGTGACAGACTGGATACCTGGTCAGGGTGTACATTACCTTTCACTCAAGCATCCCAGGACAGAGCCCTGCCCCACCATGAGCCTGGGTGGATACGTGGTTATAATATAAAATGACTGATACTGAATATGAATATTTCATGAAAATCAAATTATAATATGAATTCCTAGGTGTTTGTTATATCCAGCAAGAGATTGATTACATATGTCTGAATTGCTAACCCTAACCCTAGCTCAACAGACCACAATGCCCTGGACTGTCACTATTATTACATGCTGTGAACATAAGTAGCTTTGATCACAGTTTATGTTGTAAAAGAGAAGGAATATTGAAAAAAAGATCAACATTGTGATATTATCTCTTCCAAACTGACCAGAAACATGCTTGTCATACTCTCACAGCACAGGATCAGACTCACTGTGCATGACGGCTCAGGCCAATAATGTTTGTTAGATTGTCAGTTGTTTAGTATACTTCTGTACAGTTAGGGTCACCATCTCTATTTCAGTATAATTAATATGCAGAAAACACTAAAAGTTGATTGTCTTCCAATATTCTAGCATAATTAAAAAACTTTGACTTTGTAAGTACATATTGTTACAGTCCTAATGCCAGTATGGTTCTTCATAACTCCTGCTTTGAAATACTGAACTTTAAAATTGACCTGATGAAAGATAATTTACAGTGGCACAGTGTCAGGATAATTCTGACTATAAGATCACTATATCAATCTGAATCCTTCTGAAATGTGCTGTGAATGAATGCTGATGCAATTCACTGTGGGAAAGCTGTTAATAAAATGAATCTGTGACACATGCAACACATTCACAGAGGAAGAGGACACAAAGGGAGGACACGCAGAGGCTGTGTTAAAGTCAGAAATCCAAATCTTTAGTCAAAAACAGGCGGCAGTTACAAACAGGAAGACAAGCAGTCCATCAAACCGTCTACAGGGTCAAACACACAGAGAATTCAAACAGCAGTAAAAAATAACGCAATAAAAGGCAATAACAGGAAGCAGCGCAGTATATTCACTGAATTATCATCAATTACAAAAGAGAAAAACGACGATTTCTAAGGATTATTTTCTAAATGTAGGTAGAGTGTGGCTGCAAAGATGGAAACATGCAGAATGTAAACTGTGTGAGTTTGGTGAACTTTGTTAGTAACAAATGAGGTAAAAAAAACAAAAAACAAAACAGACAAAACACAGAAAGAGGCTCTCAGTATTCATTAATAATTACAAAGCATCTAAACATTCTGGTCGTGGATTTTTACAGTCTTAGTTCTGCTCGCTGTCATCATTATAATCATCATGATCAATGGCGAGGTCCTGAGGTGGGCGGGGCCGTCTCTGGTGATGTCACCATGAAGGAACAGCATCTGGCATGTGTTGTTGAAACATCCCAGTACACTGGTTTAGTTTCTTCTCCAGCTGTTTGACATTTGACACTTCAACATTAAGGGGAAGAAGAAGAAACAGTGTTAGGTCAGGTGACCACATGGTTTCTAAAAAAAACTGAGAGGAAGTAACCAGGCCGTTAGAAATGGATGGCATATGTATAGAGTTGCTGTAGTTAGGTAACTCTACTTACCAAAAGCAAAGCTGCTGAATGTTGCAGGAACATGCTCATGTCTGGTGATCATTCAGTGCTGCTCCGGCAGGTTGGACAGTCCAAGACTGATATCCTGCCCATCTGAGAGTTTGAAAACACACATGCAAAGATTTAATTGTATTACAGTCAAAGTTGGATGTTCGTTTTTGTCCTTTAAAAATGTTTGTGTATTTGAAAGCACTAACATTTAAGGATGACTCGGATCATCTCTCTCTAAGAGTATCTCCTTTAAAGGGGAGACAAGTGTATCCACTGATCCACGTCACTTTACCTGGATGATGACTCCTCTCTCCCTCACCCAGAAACACTCCTAAAATAACCAAGTAAATAAATAATACTGAAGATTTACTCACAACATTACAAAAACAGCAAAAACATCTCCCTTTGATTCCATTTCTCCATTCCTGCTGAACATCAGGCAACAAATATCCCAGTAAATCACAGTAAAATGTAAAGCACATATTTTCTCTGCTTTGTCTAACCTCTGCAGAGCCTCTGTCAAGAAAAACATATCTGTAAGCATAAAACAAATATACATTTCATAACACGTCACTGGACAAACCTCGGTCAGTTGATTTCCTCTGTGCAGTGCAGACGAGCATCAGTCAGCAAGTCAAGGTGGTGAGATGGACTGGTGCTCTTTGTGACTCTGCTAGTTCTTCTGAGGAAACACCACCTTCTCTCCACACCGTCACCATCTGTGAGCACAAACGGCCGCTCTGCTCTGCCAGCATGTAGTAAATCACATATCACACACAAGGGTGAAGAAACATTAGAGCTCAACTTTGGATACTTTAGATCTAAACAGATCAAAGTAGCTCTTAGTTTCAGCAATCAGACAAACAATGATACCAAACTGATTCTGTATGAATACGATATGGCATTTTCAATACAGATGTCAAATTAATGTATTAAAACTAATACAGATATATGTATATATATTTTTGATAAATTAGTTTGCTAAATTAGAATATATATATATTTTTTTTCATTTAACAATTGCAACTGAAAGAAATTAAATATTGAACAAAAATATATTGTCACATTCTTCATTCTCAAATACAAATTTCACAAAGTAAATTTTTGATTAACAGAAAAAATATGAATTACAAAAAATAATTGTATATTATTAAAATATTATGCAACCGTGACCAAAGTCAGAATTGTCATTACAGTACTGTGGACTTAATGCTTGGGTAATAGTGATAAACTTCAGGGGAGATCATGATGACAGAAAACTGTAAACAACACTCTGAAGTCTGAAGCTTCTTTTCTTGTTTCTGTGACCTCAGCACGCTGACAGACTTGAAGTTGCTAAAGATTTTAAAAAGTGATAATTATAGGGAAGAAACTTCTCTTTTTCATCCGTTTAATCAAACATTTGATGCCTCAGCTGTCTCAGTCCTATAGCATTCTGCAACTACAACTAACCTGAGGAGGCTTGGATTTGGCTGCAGGTGCCCCTGTACATCCTTCTCAGCAGCACACATGTGGGTACCATTTAATCATACTTCTTCCTGAGCTTTGCTTCATCACAAGACTAAAGGTGGCATTCAGTGTCACAGTCTTATCATCATCCAATTGGAGAAGAAACATTTACGGTCATCCTGGTTTTGTTTTCTGATCCTGCAAAAAGACTGAGGACAACAAAGCCCAGAGAACACGAGATACACAACATCCAACATTCAGACTCAACAGCCTCCATAAATGAAGAGCACCAGGTTGGTCCAGTTATACTAGATATAAGCATACTTCACATTACTGTGTATGAATAATAATCAAGAGACAAACTTTGAAGATGTGGAGCATGATGTCCCATCATCAGTCTGTAAACAAACATCCACCAGGCTTCTTTGTTGGCAGAGGTGATGATTCTCCCATCAGGGATCAGTAGCGTGTATTAACCTGTGGTATAAGCAGCAGTCAGTGAAATATTACTGTTTCAGATAAGAAATCTAGCACATAAAAGCCAGGGTGGGAGGGATCTGTGCAAACTGACTTACCTCTGCGAGTGTGAGGCTGTTCCTCCAGCTTCAACAAAAATCTGACTCTCCAGTCACAGACAAACAAAAAACTCCAGCTGGGAGATAGAAAACGCTGCCTGGGTCTTGCTGGATGTTGCTGGTCAGAGTCTCACATTAGCAGAGTGCTGCTTGGTCCCACTGACCCATGTGGACAGCGACTGTGGAGAACTGTTCTGGAAAATGGAAAAGAGAATTAAAATGACAAAAAGCCAAACAGGATTTCCACAAACACTCTCTTAGAATCAGCAATCAAAAAATCATTGGTTCATATTACAATTAAATATGACCAGGCTCCTTAAATGTAAGCAGTTAAGATCTGATTTGATTTACATCCTTCACACAGCGCATTTGTCCAGGCTGTCAGGTAAACATAGAGTTAATCTCAGGTAACATGACTCACAGTAGAGATTCAGTAAGAAAGATTGCCAGCTCTAATATTATTACCACACCAACAGCTCAGATTTCTAGAAGTATTTAAACAAATGTCAGTCTATCCATTCATTTTCTTCTGAATATTCAATTCATGCTCACAGTGGGAGGGTGGGGGGTATCGTGGAAGTTTGTAAATAAAGTCTGCAACACAGAAAGAGCTGTGATCAAGCTATTTATTACTGCGCGCAGGAGAGCCAACACACATCAAACATCACAGTTCACAGTCATGTCAGCTCTGCCACAGAAGTCGTGCTCCTACTCCTTTATGCATTCCAAGGAAGAGGGAGGAAGTTACAAACTGATCCTACCACACTTCACGCGCCTCACTATGAAACCTAACGGATCAATGGTTAAGCTGTTTTGTGCCCTTGGCGTTATCAGCACCTGTAGTTGTTTTCTCAAACTGCTGATGCTGAAGTAAGTTCATCTAGTTTTAGAAACTTTCACTGAACAGTCTATAACAGTATCACAACTAAGCATATGCATAAGCACTTAAATACTTTAAATGAGAATAATAGAAAATTTCTATTACAGGAGCCAGAGCCTGTCCCAGTAGTCACAGGTAGAGCACACCTGGACAGGTACCAGTCTGTCAGAGGACTAACAGAGAGACAGACATCAGAGTAACAAATCTATTTAAAATTAATGTAAGTTTGCTGCAGCTGTATGTATGAACATGTGTTTCTGTGCTCACAGTCCACCTCTCAGGAACCTGCAGTTCATTTTTAGTCTACTTTAAACAGACCTCACAAAAGGCTGATGTGGCTAGGTCAGTAGTCTGATTTAAGTACGATACCTTTGGCCAGGGATTAATCTGGTACATCGCTTCACTGCAGTCTTACATATTATCCCCACACCTGAATAAAAAATATTGATATTTACAAATAACAGATTCAGCTGATGCAGCCTGACTCAATCCTAGATGTTCAGCACACACAGAGACACAGAGGTACTGTTTAAAGTTTAGTGTTAACCTGAGTCACTGATCATTTATAGTATTACAGAGTCTGGCAGTCTTTGCATGATTTTCCACGTCACTGTAAGTTTCTAGCTGACTCTCAGGTGTGACAGGTGTGCCAGCAGGAAAGAGTAATAAGAACCTGCATCCTGAGGTTTGTCATGCAGGATTAAAAGAGCCAGGCTTTGTTCACACAGCTAGGGTTGCATTTTACACTGACCCTGGGTCAGTATAAGTATCATACAGTTTAAACTAAGCACTGAAACTTGCACATATTCATTAGAGATGCATTGAAGCTAATCTGGATATTTACTGTCAATCTGTGGCTGCGATTAATCACTTTACTGGAAACTTTATTAACTAGTAACTTCATCAGTAATGACAGAAGCTAATATTTCTGTCCTAACATCGTTTAAACAGTAACAGCTTTACTACAATATAAGCTAACGTTTACACCGTAACTTTAAGCTAGCACCATAAAGACGGTAAAACACGTAATAATATCTACAAATGCATCTTAAAGCTGTTATATTAGCACTCGGTGTATTACTAACATAACCACATTAACATATTGACACTCGCTGACTTTTAATAGTCATTCTATAAATGCTGCCCGTTTAAATGGTCTTACCTGTAACACTGCTGTATCCACCGGATTCCAGCCAGAGTGGATTCTGGAGTCTTCCACGCTCCTGTTAGTGATCCTCCATCTGGATGGATGATAACAACCTTCTGAACAATCTAGCAGGTGGATGGCCCATATCGATGGGACTGATTTCTGCTAATAACGCCCATTGTATGGACTGGTAACAGCCGAAGCGGGTGAATAAAGTCACCCAGTCGCTAGCTGTGCCATTACCCAGCATACACCTCTCCCTCCATAAATGCAATAAACGATACAAAAGTAATAGCCTATAATTAATTTATCTGCTGTATCTGCTGTTTCTCAGGTAGTTGCTTACATTATATAATATATTGTGTTCAGTACACGTCACTACAGTGTGATTTCGGAAATGTATAAATATACGAACAACAGGCTCTTCCGCGGAAATCTCTTGTCGTCAATAAACAACGATTAGGGAGCAGCATAGTGTTCAATAGGAGGACCCTGCACGTCAAGTGAAGCAGAGGGAGCCTGACCATGCGTCACACATTTGACGAGTTGGGAGTGAGAACGTGTTGGACACACACATAACCACTCCCCAGTGCAACTTCACACAATAATATGGAGCAGAATTAATACAGGCACATTAGTCTACCATGTTACAACATGTAGCAGCTGCTGATTCCTCAATGGCACCAGTAAGACAAATAATGAATAATGAGTATTTTAAGGCTACTGCGTGTACAGATATCACAGCTGGCTCATATAATAAGCTTGCTCTGACACCCGTCAGAGTTTACCCCCCAGGTGACTGTCGTGAAACAGTCGTAAATCAGTGACAGCGTAAAACTTAAAATTTTTGCAGGGCATGTTATAACAAAACACCCAATAGATATACTAGATATTACAGAGTATCAAACGACTAAATTAACACAGCGTTACAATTACATTCTCACATCGTCAAATCGAGAGTTTATTCATTAAGCATCAGAGTTCAACAATGTTACATCCAGTTCAAAACAGTGTCACTAACACCAGCGAAACGAGACTAACAGTATATAAGAGCTCAACAGCAGTGCTCATTGACAGCTCGACATATCATCAACAACTTACCTAGTATGGCGGCTATCTGTCATCTTTTAACTCTGTCTGTTTTACAGCCTCTTCCAGAAAATGAATGCTTACGCAGTACACGATACACATATACAGTATATTTCTTTTACTTGGTTTTAGAGTTGGAGTGTTTATATATTAAGCTGAAATCTTTTGCTGCTGAGCATGAGAGCTCCAAAGCGTCCCCCTGTAACCATGGTTACGCAGAGACGTTAGGGTTCCAACTGTGACGTCACAGAGGACAACCCGTGTCAAACTGATACCTGGATAAACCTGCAACTTTTATTGGCACTTTTTTGCTGAGATCCGTGGCACCCAGGGCCTGTGGCGTGTCCAGCGGGGTGGCCTGGGGGGGCACAGGCCACCCCCCCAACCAGACTGGCCACCCCAGGTGCCACCCCGAAGCCAAAACAATAAAATCCAATGAAATATCAAATGTACGATTATGTTTTCACAGTGAAGCTCAGATATCCGAGTGTAAGTGAATGCAGCATCGGCTTCTGCGCTGTGAGCATCATGTTAGCAAAGGTAGGAGAGCCAAGCAAGAAAGAGGCACCGCAGAAAACAGTTTTTCGGCGAAAGATTAACAGTTTAACATAGCTGGACTGGCCATCGAGCATGGCGGAGCTTCTACAGCGGCTAGCAGGTGGATGAGGGAAGGGGAGGCAGGAGAAGGAGAGACCCGAGGCGGCCGCCGGTCCGAGTGTCAGGTGAACTGAACTTCAGGTAAGAAGTTATGACCTGCAGTCTATCCGGGTCAGATATAAACTAAGTTTAGGTGTAGTTTATTTTCGTTGTGCTGACTTTTTACAGTCAGTTACAATAACTCGTACTGGTGCTAGCTAGCATGACAGAGTTTCTATACAGCTGGGTGGGTGCTATGATGTTACTGATAGTGAACTTTATTTTATTCATAAGTTTAGTTAGTAGAGTTGCCAACCGCTCCTTAAAAATGGAATGGTCCCTCATTCAGAGAAAATATTACAGGTTTTGTATTGAGCTGAGAAGAGACGCAGTTTGTCCCGGACTTAAGCTAGAATGAAAAAAAGACACAAAGCTGGGGTTATTCTGTGTCTTTGCTGCACAGCTGCCTCTTCTTCTCTCATCGTCTCTCCTCCCTCTCCTGTTGCTACTTCAATCATGAAACTGATCAATCAATGATCAGCTGATCGGCTTTTCTCTTGTTTGTTTATCATCCACTTTGCGCCAGAAAGAGGAAACCAGCAGATGTCGCGCTAAACAACAGCAGCACGTTTAAGCTTGATCAGCTGTTGTTAGAATTTATTTAATATTAATTTCTAGTATCAGCTGATGTTTGCTGGAGCCACAGCTGTAAAAGCTGCTGGTCATGATATCGGTTTGGTTATCTGGTGAGAGGGAAACATGAAGATGAAACCAGGAGATGTCCTTACTGAATCATCAGAGCTGAACAGGTGATGGAGAAACAGGTTTACCTTTTAGGTGACATGGATGAGTTGAAGGGAAGTTATGAACTGTTTCTAAGAGACAAATAACATCAGGATCCTTTTCTATGTAGCTGACAGCCAGTAACTGTGCAGGGGCAGATCTAGCAAAGTTATGCCAGGGGGCCAGGTAGAGCATTAACAGGGAAAGGGGGGCACAAAGAAATACTTTTCTTTCTTATTCTCATTTAAAATATCTAGCTTTTATTAAATAATTATCTGAATCTTGCAAACAAAGTTTTTATCTGATGTAAAATTGATAGAAATCATACATATACCAACATGACAGTGTACATCACTGTCACAACAGCGTTTGTTTTCATTCAAAGGCTTTATGGCTTTAATACCTGGTGGGCTGGTCTCTAGTCAAAATGCCCGGGCCGATTTTTTGTCCCAGTCCAGCCCTGCAGGTTAATACTGGCAGTGTCACCATGCCAGCTGACTGTATTTCATCATCAGCCAGTGTTGTTCTTTATACATCAATATTACCAAAGTTTACCATAAGGCAGCATAGAAAGTATTTACTTGCTTTCAGGTTTCATTCAAATGTTAGTCTTTTCATTTGTTTCCCCACTTTTTTCCTGTTTCAAAATCAAACACCAGTTTGTGAGAAGATTATCTTCTTTTTTTAATAGGCAGATAAAGTTTTGCATTGGCTAATTTGCCAATTGTATGTTAAAAATGTTCGTATTTTAATATTTAAAAATGTTTTTGCCCAAAACATACGTGCACTATATGTCAGTAAAAATACTATGCAAATATTGCTGCACCGTAGTGGTTAAAACCTTCTAATAAGAGTCAAAAGCAAATTCAGTTATTAGGTTTACAGGGTTATTGAATGATGGTTAACTGTTGGTAGAATTTTTTTTAACATTATCTGCCAATTACATCTGCCACCCTTCTCCAAATCTGTGCCCCTACCTGGCCCCCCCAACAAAAATTTTCTAGACACGCCACTGCCCAGGGCTAAAACTGAGTTGCTGTGTTTTTCACCAACACAAATTAACATGGAATAATGCAAGTCTTAGATGGAAAAAAAAAAGTTGCAAGCAAAAGAGGACAGCAGATTGAGAAGAGATTTCTTCAAACGCTAAGGAGCTTCTATCAAGTGATATTTGATAAGCTTAAAACTTCAAGCTTAAATCTAATGTCCAGATTCATGCTAAACTTTTCTGATTACTCAGTGAATCTGTTCATTTGTTTTCGTTTTAAGCTATCAGATAATTGCAGGATTAATTAGAGGCTACATATGACTGCTAGGTAAGGTCGTGGTTAGGAGCAAAAACATAAGAGAGAGAGAGATTTTGCTCTGACAGAAATCTTTATTGATATTTATGGGAAAAAAAATTTCCTCCTTAAGATTGTTTATCAATAAATTGTCTCCTGGCCTACTTTTGTCCTCAAATCGGGTAGGAAGTGTCTGTGTGGTTGAGCAGAAATATTTATTTGCAGTATTTTATCTGATTTATTATGAGAATGTCATGCCTGATCATTTGTCTTTGGTGTTTAACTTAAATGTATCACAAGTCATAGTATGTTTTGTCTATCCACATTCTGACTCACGTACTCAGTACATAAAAGTGGTGAGCAAACTGCATGCCTCGACACATTTACATTTACACATTTAATTCAGTTAGCTGTAAGGCTCAGATGAGCACAGACCTTTTAGATATTACATTCCTATTACTTGAGTACTATACTCGGCCATAGCTTCCACCTGGGCAGCCTGCATCTCTGTTTTCTATAGTTCTATGATATGACAACCTGTCCAAGTATCTTTGTCACTAGTTTGCTTGCAGTTATTTTTATTCATTCAATCAAGGAAAAAAGGTTGTTTTCTTCACCCTTTATTTTATACCCTTTATTTTATTTTAAATAATGTTCCCTTTTATAAAAGTAGGATAATTTAAAAAACAAAAACATTTATTATAGCTCTATTATGGACAAAAACCCCAATCTTTTTTCTGTTGTCTGTTTTTGCAATAACACATTTATTTTCAAAAATAGCACTAGGGATGTTCATGGCAATTATCTTCTTAATTGACCGAATTGGGGAGGGGGGTGGGGGGCTGTTTTAAGACAGTTGAAAAAAATATATCCCCATTCAAAAATGTCATGTGACAATCTCATTGGCTTATGGATTGATGATGTCATAAGGAAACCTTATGACAATCTTAAATCCTTTGAAGTTAAATCCTTTGAAGTTAAATCCTTTGAAGTTAAATCCTTAAATAGATGTGAGAAGCAGCAATTTGTATTCCGTTTTTTTCGCAGCAGTTGTGTTCACAGCCTTCAGAGGTTCGACCAGTGAAACATTTGGAAATATTTGGAAACCTTTTCAGAGTCACTGTCTACAGACTCCAACATGTATCCAAGAAAACACCAACAAAGACAAAAAGATTACGCTCTGGGAAACAATAAAGAAATCCTCCAAAAGAAGCAAGAACAGCACATAAAGCAAAGAGAAATGCAGCACAAACCCAAAGGCGTGAAGAAAAAATACCCAATGCTGAAAGTAAAGTTTGATGAAACAGTGTGCAAAAATAATGAGTTTTGTCAGGAGAAAGAGCAACAGAAAGAACGACAGAGAGAAGAAAAATACACTTTCCAGTACTTTGACAGGAAAATTGTACAAGCCCAAGAACTTGTTGAGGGGCTAGAACAGGGGCTAGAAGAAGAGTGGGCGCTCTGCAGAAAGTTTGAAGAAGCTCTGGCGGAAAATAAAGAAATCCTCCAGGAGAAGGAAGGACAGGACATAAAGCAAATTTACCCAGGCCAGCCAATTTCCTCAGGGGAAATTTGCCCAGGAGAAATTTCCCGGGCAGCCATCCAAAGGGCATTACTGGAAAGTAGGAAGAAAAACTATGACCTACAAAACAAAATTAAACAAATTGAAGAAGAGAAACTTCAACTAGAGGACAAGTGCAGACGAATGGAAACACAAAATAAACACCTAGAAGAAAAAGAACAATGCCAGGCCAACATAAAGACTATTAATATAGCCTGGGAAATAAAGTTTGGTCAAGCACGAGAGCAGATTGAGTCCCTGATCAGAGAAAACAACAAAAAGAGCGCTGAATTAAAAGAAATGTCCGCCCAGCTTCAAGACAGGAAGGCTACTATTGAGGAGATACAACGGGATCTCCAAAACATGGAACAAAAGAATCAGGTGCTCCAAGGAAAGCTCAATGAAGCTCTGGAAAAAAATGAAGAAATCCTCCAAGAGAAGCAAGAACAGGACATAAGGCAAAGAGAAATGCAGCACAAACTCAATGTCATGGAGGAAAAATACCAAGTGCTAAAAGTAAGTTATATTAAAACAGTGTGCAAAAATAATGAGTTTCTTAAAGAGAAAGAGCAACAGAAAGACAGACAAAAGGAAGGAAAACTTATTCTCCAGGACTTTGAGAGGAAAAATATACAACTGCAAGAATTTTGTAATGAAATGAAGGACAAAACAACTGAACTGGAAGGAGAAAAGGAAAAACTGGAAAAGCGATGTTTAAAGATGCAGCGTAGGATCAATAGAATGGAAAGAAAAAAATCAGAGCTCACTAATGAGATGTTGTTGAACTTAAACAACTTGAAGCACGAAAACACAGAAATGCAGGCACAAAAGCAACAACAGGAGAAAATAAATGAAGACATGCAGTGTATTCTTCAAGAAACCCAGAGAAGAAATCAGCAGTTAGAAGAGATTCACAACACAGTGCAACAGAGAAATACTGACATGCACAAGGAAAAACTGGAAAAGCGATGTTCAAAGATGCAGCGTAGGATCAATAGAATGGAAAGAAAAAACTCAGAGCTCACTAATGAGATGTTGTTGAACTTAAACAACTTGAAGCACGAAAACACAGAAATGCAGGCACAAAATCAACAACAGGAGAAAATAAATGAAGACCTGCAGTGTATTCTTCAAGAAACCCAGAGAAGAAATCAGCAGTTAGAAGAGATTCACAACAAAGTGCAACAGAGAAATACTGACATGCACAAGGCAAATCTAATCCAGGAAGCAGCATCCAAAGAACTGAAAGAAAAGCTTGAAAAAACACAAGCAACATTAGAAGATGTAGAGCAAAGATGCAAGACACTCGAGAAGCAAAATGCAGAAACAGTTGATGAGCTGAGAACTCTCATTTTGGAGAAAAAAGCACTCATGGAAAAGTACCTGAAAAAGAAAAAACGCTTCTGCTGCCTGATGTAGGCTCGTCGTCCTCCACCTCTGCTCCATCTTAATTTTCACCTCTCCTCTCTCTTTCTCTCCTAACACCTCTCCCCTCCCTTCTTCATCTTTTTTCTTTTTTCACCCTCACCCCCCAACCAGTCCTGGCAGTTGACTGCCCCCTCCTGAGCCTGGTTCTGTCGGAGGTTTCTGCCCGTTTAAAGGCAGTTTTTCCTCCCCACTGTCGCCTGCCTAGTGCTTGCTCAGAGGGGATTGTTGGGGTTTCTCTCCTCTGTCTCTCTTTTGTTTTAACCTCTCTTTACCTTTTTCTTTATTTCTTTATTTACCTGTTTGTTTAACTTTTTTTTAACTTATGTAACAAAATAATAAACCAATTGAATTTGGTTAGATGAAAAATACTCAAAGGAGTATTTTTCATCTAATCTTTACAGAATTTCTCCAAAACATTTTCAAACATTCAGATCTTTTATTTGTCTTGTTGAAACCTCATAAATGGTGAGCTAAAAACCCTGGAATATGGTTTGAAACATTGAAATTGTTTCAGCTGAAACCAGTGAAGTCATACGTGTGTGTGTGTTGCAGGTGACAGGGTGTCACAAGTTAGGTGGTAATGTTTATGCTGAAGGAAATAAAAAACTTTCTCCAATCATTTTTAATTAAATAAATTGTTCCCATATATCTATATTCTGTACACTGACAGTAAGAGACATTGTTTTAAATATCTCTATATAACATTTCCATCACTTTGACCTTCAGATCAGTCTATTGAAGGAGAGGTCAGAGGTCAAAAGTGACACAATATCTTTATACAGTACTTTCAATACACAGCACACTTTTAAGAATCATAGTTTCAAAGTTACAAGGCTTTTGTCCATTTTTGACCAATAGATCATGAAGTTTACCTTGAAAACCTTGGTGGATGTTAGGTGAAATTTAATGGACTGGACACAAGCCCACATTACAACCCCACAAGGTTTTTATCAGAATTCATTCAATAAGTTTTGACTTATCCTACTTACATACAATAAGGCAGAATATCAGGCACAGATGCAAACACTAGTAGTCTAATTTTTTGATGCATGTTCAATCATCTAGGTAAGTAAATTCACAAAAGTTGATTCTGTTCATCTGGACGTAGCGTTTTCAGTGGGAGAAATGTTTCGTCACTCATCCAAGTGACTTCTTCAGTCTCAGCTGACTGCAGATTTCCCCAATGTTATAAACGGTACATTTGTATAATGACTGAAACTAGCACCACTGAAGGAACAATGGGCTAGGAGGTCAGCAATGTTCCCTCTAAGCTGCGCGTGTGCGCAGTTGCGCACTGCTTGCATGGTCTCTGCACAGAAAAAAATCTGTATTGCGCACAAAAAAAATCTAACCTGAATTGAAATTAAAACTTTAACAATTCTGTTTTGCAGTGTTAGTCAGTAAGTGACTGGCTGCTACTGGAGCAGCCATGGAGCATTAGAACGATGCCACCTTATCCCATAGTTCAGCCAATCACGCGATTCACATTCGTATATACGCAGCTAATCAACGTCGTTGATAGGCTATGACAGCGTCCTTATGTGCTGACACCGGTGTTTAAGCTAGCAAAGCTGATGAGGAATGAAGCCACGTTAATGACAACGTGTACAACCATTGGAGATGTGAGCAGGACAGACGGAACAATTGACGGAAAAAGGGTGGACTTTATACCAGTTTTTAAATTGTGTTGATAGGCCACGTAAAACCAGAGTTATGATAAAAAATATATGCAATGTTTGGTTTTCTTCCTGAATACTATTGTTGTTTATATTTACTGCGGGAAGAAACAGTAAAAACTGTGTTTTATAAGGAAAACGCTCGAAAACACTCTCGGCCTTTGAGCAAAAACAAAACCAAAAATCCCACCCTTTCCTATAGGGCTTTGGAGCGTGATGTCACGGGAGGTGGGCCACGCCCCCTTCCGCCATGACAGTAGGCCAGACACAGGATACAGCTTCAGCTATGGTTTGTACGTGTTGTGTTGTCAGTTGCAACGTTAGATCACACGATCGTGAAGGCAAGAAGCTGGATAATGTGCTCTCTTTTCATCATTTTTCATCCTGGAGGCAACGTGAAGGATCCCATGTATCCAATATTACTAAACAAAGACGTCAGGCTTGCATTGCAGCGGGGAGACGAGCGGATATCGAGTTCTGTGCAATCCCCAGCTTTTTGTTGGTTTGCTCTCCGCATTTTCTTTCCAGTGAGTTCTAAATTAATTCATATCACTCTTAAAAGGCTTTTAGTGTTATTTTCAATGCGCTGAGGTCATAGATAATGAGATAAAACATGCTAATGTGTGATGCTGCAGAACCACGTCATGTCATCATGTCGACTGAGTAGCTTATGATTTAGCATTATTGCAGGCAAACCAGCATATGAAATGGATGTAACAAATCCAGACCGGGCACCAACACTGCACACAGGCCTCTAAAAACATACTAAATTGCTATCATTGTACACTAATCCGCACATAACTTCCAGATGAATCACACACCTGTCATTGGAATATTGGTGTACATTTACCTTATGTGTATGCACTAATTTTATCTTACAGGATTTTGTTATGCAGCTGCAGAGTCTGAAGGTGTGCCCCGTGCAGAAGTGATCGATGAAGATCTGACAGAAGACCAACAACAAAATCACAATGTCATGGAGGCAGTGGACAGCAGTTGTGTTGGACAAGTGGAGGTTGAGGTACCAGCTGCAAATGTGGACAGTGGCGATCGGACAGCATCACGGAAGCTAAAGGGCAGGCGAAGTATTTTGTGTGCAATGAACAGGGCAGAGCAGAAATAAACACAACACTGCTTGATAAGATTGTTAATGTTTGCTGTGTTTTGGTGAATATGTGCCCCAGTGTGGTTGTCAAACCAGGGCCAAATAAAACTTGCTATTGTTGAGTATTCATAAAGCTGTTGTGTTGCATGTGTAATTCATTGTAAATAATTGTACTTTGCGTGAAGTAGTTTCAATAAAACAGAAAAGAATAGTATATTTGTTTGTTTTTTAGTCTTGATCTGTTCACATGTACTTAGCAAGTACATAAAAATGAAATGCAAACTATTTACATGGCAACACACAGCTGGCATCAATCTTGAACCACAAAATGAAACATTACAGGCTATTTAGAGCAGCACGTTGTTTGAAGAAGGATTTCCCAACAAGTTCAGGAAGACACACTTTAAGAAAGAAGTCTTGTGCTTGCTTTAAACGTGGTTCCCAGAAATCCACATCAGGGAAGATGCGTATCACAGCAAGGTCTCTCTGTGTCCACACAGCGAGGTCACAGTGGTTGGCGCCGGTAACAAAGATTTGTGTTTGTACCTGACAGTAGTGTATCCAGTAATGGTGACAAATCCTCCAGCGTTGCAATAGGAATCTGCCTTTTTTGCGATTGCCTCCTTTTGCCTCTCAAAGGCAAAAGGAGGGTGTGTTTATGTTTTCATCAAGACCACGTTTTTGGGCAGCTGCTGAGGAGAAGTCAATGTTATGTGCAACCTCGGGCTGTATCTTGGTCATATTTCCGGGCAATACCCAATATGCAGGCTCGTCTGTTACAGTCCTGGTGCCTCTGATACGCACTGTAGCCTCGACTTTAAACAAAAGAGCAGCGACATGGGTGCAGGTCTCTGCAACTCCGGCCATGCATGTGCAGTGAGCAGCCTCAACCCTCCCATTGGTGCTCACAATGACCCATGGCTGTAATGCAGTTTCATTTCAGTCGTTGTGAGTGCAGTACCTGAAACACACAAAAACCACTTTTAATAAAAGGTCTGTAATGAACCAAGGCTAATATAGATGGGTTGGCTGTACGTGCAAATCAAAAACTGTAACAAGGAAGTTGTTTAGAAAGTTATCAAGTTCAAACCGACTTACCTATGTCTTAACGACAACGTACTCGCAGCGTGGAGGCTTAAAGATGGACAAATCTTGCACCCAGCCGTTTGTGAATTGGATGTGGGCCTCCAGGGATTTTTAATTCTTAAACTGGTTGCTGTGTATGCGCTGACTCCACAGCAGAGGCGCAGCCAGACATTTGAAACACCCGGGGCTTAGCCCTAACGGGTAGTATGCATGTGGAATTTTTTTTTTTGGGGGGGGGGCTAGAAATGACTGAAAGATTAATTGGCTCTGTTTTGAGTTTTGTTCAAAAAAGAATGACTTCATATAGGGAAAAATATATATCACATATGCAGGACACCTTAAACTAGTTTTTGATCCAGAATTAAAACAGGACTACAACAGTTCAAAATCAGGACTACTTAGGACTTAATTAAGACAGAACCAGAATCAGAACTAGATGATAGTAGCACTAAAAATCATCATAGACCTGCACTACACTTATTTTTTAATTCTACCAAAGTCCACTATTTAGATTCAGAAAAGTTTATATAATTATTTAGCCTTGTTGTGCAAACAAGCCTGCAGAACTTAATAAATATATAACTTGAAAAATAACAAACCTAAAAAGAAACACTAGGTACGAGATACATGAGTACCTATGATACGGTGATACTTTTGGTAAACAACCATTTAACTAACATGTGTGTCTCACCTGCTCTTGTTCCATCTCTGTTCTGTCCTCATTCTCCATCTCCCTCTCTGTTCCTCTCTCTCCCTCTGTGCTGACAATCATCAAATATATAGTGGAAACCAGATATTTACACACTCTTCAGATAAAAACACAAACACTTTTTTAATTGTAACATCAAATCAGACTAAATGTTTATTTTTTTAGATTGATAAATATAAAAAACATATTTGTTAACTTTCAGAGTAAAGAGAGAAACTATCTGTATTTCTTAATTGCAAATGGCACCAAATTGTATTCAAAATTGAGCCACACTTATGGAGCTCCACAATTCTTTTCCTGGTGTTTTGGTTGACATCTCTTGATTTTCCCATTTCAAAGAAACAGGCTCTGTGTGTTGCCTTATATGCATCCACAGGTGTGCCACCAATTTACTCACATGGACTCTACTAACCTATCAGAAGCTTCTTCAGCTCAGAATGGAATCGTCTGGAGTTTTCTTATTAATTAACAATAAACTTAGTGTATATGTACTCCTACATTTGATGAAAGGGATAAAAAATAGACAGCTCTGTCTCTCTTTATTCTGACATTTAACTAATTCAAAAGATATTTCAATATTTATTTATCTAAAACAAAACAAGTTTACTCTAAATTGATGTTGTACAGTAAAAAAATGTTCTTGTGTTTTCCATAAAGTGTGTGTAAATATCTGGTTTAAACTGTGAATATACTGCTGTGTATTGAAATTCCTCTTGTTTTGCATAGAAATATACTGAACAACATACAAAGCATAATATATAAAATAACATCTACCAGAGTTTTTTCTTTGAAAGAAGCCCCTTATGTCCATTCTTGTATATCAGTACATTACTGAAACCGATTTATTTAGCCATGGAGGGTAACAACTGAAAATATGAAATAAACACACATGTAAGCTAAGACTAAAGAAACAGCATTGTTGTTGTTCGGCTTTTCATTTCGCCATTTGTTGATTCACTTGAAGAGCAAGTAACGTAATATGGGTCAAGTGATCAGTTTGATATCAATCTTTCGTGATACACCGTCATATTTACATCATTTGTACAGTATGAATGATTTGCTTTGGTACCTGGTCGAACTTCAGTTTTCCTCTGTCTGCCTCGCTCCGTTTCTCCAACAGCGCAGCGGCTCCCCCCGCCCCCTCGCCCAGTGCCTGAGCTCGGATCATACCAATATTAGGGGGGATTTACGCACAGTCGTAAATTCCCAAAGATTGCACTATGTGCTTCGAATATTGTGTGTAGTTTTTTGTTTTATACAGTTGTCAGCCAGGCATCTAACTATGAAAAAATTACACTCCAAAAGACCCCGGGCTTCTGAAAAAACAACCCGGGCTTAAGCCCAGTAAGCCACCCCCCCGCTCCGCCCCTGCTCCACAGACAAGGTATGCGAAGATATCGGGATAGGACAAAGGCGGTAGGTCGTCTGGGTTTCCACTCCACCTTCTTATTTCATACGGGTCCACATTACCGATGCACGCAATTTTAGTACCGTCTCTTGGCGTCTGGGCGCAATCGGTCGCGATAAAGCCCTTTGTCTTTTGCGCTGATTTTGAGCATGGTTCTGGCAGTCCCGATTCCAACACTCCAACACTGTGTGCTTGTTTTGCTTTCTGGCCTACTGACATGGTGCCGCGATCCCACAATGCACTGCGGCGTGACGTCAACTCCAAAGCCCTATTGGTCGAAAAATGTACCACGTTGATCAATCAAAACATGGCATTTAGTAGGGGGAGGGGAGAAGTTTTAGGAGTGACGGCAGTGTTTTGAGATGTGAGAGATTTGCGACGTTTAGCGCAAATCTGGTGTAGTTAGTGTGTAGTGTAGTCAATAGTTTTGTTGTGTGTGTCAGAACAATGAGGCGACTGCTGAATGTTACAGATGATACATCTCCTGTTGTCAGGCCTGCAGGTATCATGCATTTGATGTGCTCCTTTATCTCATAGTGGACAGATATTTTTTGGAGTGGCACAAATAATTTGTGTGGCATCATCATTTGATGCAGAACACCTGATTATTCTGTAAATATTTTGAAATGTTTAAAAAAAAAAAAAAACCTGCCTTGGCAGCATTTTTAGGTAAACAGCTGCACAAAACTTTGTTGTTTGCAAAACTGTAACTTTTTTTGAAGTAGTAACTACATAATTAATTGCCCAACATTGGTTGTCATGAAGGAAGGAAGGCTCAGGGTTTAAGTAGTCATCATCATGGGCTCATCCGATTAGAATGAGAATAAGCAGTCATCAATCATTAGTGTGAAAGCTTGAAAAGCATTCACAGTATTGTTCTTCTAATCTTTATTATTCCGTTTTATCTATTCCGTACGTTTTTTGGCATCTATCTCCTTCAACACCGTTCAACTTTTTTGCACATGTGTGCTTGTATTTTTCTCATTTTTAACATTTATATTTTTTAAATTATTCAACTTTATTCAACAAGAATTTCCCATGTATTTCAATGGAGAGACCCTTCAAATTCTCCTTCAACTTACTCCTCTTTAAACTGTATCTACTTCCACATACATTGACATAGAGCCACCATTCAAACTTTAAAACGAAGACAAGACAACTATTGAACTTGTATTTATCATTTCAATATCTATTATACTTTTTCTTCAGTTCCAGTTTAAGTTTCATGTTTTTTTTAGCCGTTTCAGAGTTTATAATGGGTGTGTATGGGACGGAATGTTGCCGCTATAGTGAGACAGCTCAACTGCTAGAGTGAAAGGAGGGAAGAAATTAATCTTAAAAACTTCTCTTTCAACTGCTGCTGTGTCCACAGTGTTTGCTCTACAGCCATCATTTTACCCTCAAAATGTAGCCATTGTTGTTCTCTTTCCAACAGCGTGTCTTTCAAAGCTCAGACATTTACACTTTTTAAACTGTGTGGATCCAAGTAGAGGGATCACATTTTAGTCATTCAATGATTTAAAGAATATGAACTCTAAATATTCATTCGGATGTTTTCTGAATCTAAATTTTCTTTTCTCATTACTTAGGTTTTTCTAATTTACATTTAAAACATTTTCAGCTATTTTCCAACTTCTTCTTTGTGCTCTTCAGCTTTTAGCAGTTTAGCACTTTTGTTTTCAGGTTAAAAATTCAGTTTCTTTTTCTCTCATTCAACATTTTTAACTTAAATTCAGCAATTAATTCATTTCAGTGCATACATTCAGATTCAAGCATTCACACTGCAGTTTCTTCAGAAAATGCACTTTCTAGTTATTATAGATTCCGTACGTTTTTTGTACTCTATCTCCTTCAAAACCGTTCAACTTAGAAAAACCATTCAAACACCGTTAGATTCCTCTTCTTTTGGACATGACTGCTTCTACTTTTCTCATTTATAACATTTATATTTTTTAAATTATTCAACTTTTTTCAACAAAAATTTCCCATGTATTTCAATGGGGAGACCCTTCAAATTCTCCTTCAACTTACTCCTCTTTAAACTGTATCTACTTCCACATACATTGACGTAGAGCCACCATTCAAACTTTAAAACGAAGACAAGACATTCAACTATTCAACTTGTATTTATCTTTTCAATATCTATTATACTTTTTCTTCAGTTCCAGTTTAAGTTTCATGAGGTTTTTTCACCCGTTTCAGAGTTTATAATGGGTGTGTATGGGACGGAATGTTGCTGCTAGAGTGAGACAGCTCAACTGCCAGAGTGGAAGCAGGTCGAAAATTAATCTTAAAATCTTTTTTAAAACTGCTGCTGTGTCCGCAGCGTTCGCTCTACAGCCATCATTTTACCCTCAAAACGTAGCCATCGCTGTCCTCTTTCATCCAATGTGTTTACTATTGTAATAGGTGTTATGGTTCTTTCATAAATGTCACCAATGCGCAGCCTCCTCCCTCCAACTGCTCCATAGACTCCAATGTTAAAATGGCTCAGAAGGTTCGTTTGAAAATCAGAAGAGCATGGTGTCTTTCCACTGTCACCACGTCCATATAATAAACTCCACAGGCATGAAAACCGAGAATTAGGTAGACTAGACATTGCTGTCGCTCACGGTGAAAGAATTTTGTCAATGCGACTTGTACTTTTCATTTGGGAACGATTTGTTTCGGCCTGACTTTTCTGTTCATTTTAAGCAGCAAAAGTGAGGTGCATGTCTGTGTCCGTGTGTATGGAGCCATTGGGTGCAGTCACTATAGCAACCAGGCTCACACCTGCCTGCTTAACGAGCTCTGTCTCACTGTGCCAAGATTCATCTTAAACACTTTCAACTGCTGCTGTGTCCACAGTGTTTGCTCTACAGCCATCATTTTACCCTCAAAATGTCACCATCGTTGTTCTCTTTCCAACACCGTGTCTTTCAAAGCTCAGACATTTAAATTTTTTAAACTGTGTGGATCCAAGCGGAGGGATCACATTTTAGTCATTCAGTGATTCAAAGAATATGAACTTTTAATATTCATTCAGATGTTTTCTGACTCTAAATTTTCTTTCTCATTTCTTAGGTTTTTCTAATTTACATTTAAAACATTTTCAGCTTTTTTCCAACTTCTTCTGTGTAACCTTTAGCTTTTAGCAGTTCAGCTTTTTTGTTTTCAGTTTAAAATACTTGTATTTTTCATCTCATTCAACATTTTTAACTTAACATTCAGCAATTAATTCATTTCAGTGCATACATTCAGATTCAAGCATTCACACTGCAGTTTCTTCAGAAAATGCACTTTCTAGTTTTGAGATGTTGCTTAGCTGGTTGAAATTTGGAACTGAATTGGGAAAAATGTGTTTCTCACATCAGTGAATGGTTACATTTTTAGGAGGAAATGCATCTCCATTTTAACCTCACCTGTCAAACAGTGATCACATGTTCTGGTTTCTTTCTCTCTTCTTCAGACGTCCAAAGTCAACGAGTAACAGCACAAGGTGGAGGAGAAGTTAGGAGCTGCCCAGAGCTCCTGATAGTGGTACTGAGTACTGAAGCAGGCACTTTAAGTCAAATTGACCTTTTTGGGGCTAGAACAAGGCTGGTAAGAGGACAAAGGAGCATTTTCCTCTTCATGATGTTTGTTATATTGCTCTTGTGCTCCTGGAAATATTAGTATCAGTTTCACAGTAATAATTTTACTCCTTTCATTGGGTTAGAGTAATTTTTTTTTTAACCTAACTCAATTTATCAATGCAAATGTGGTCATTTGTACTCAGTGTAAACCACAGCAGTAAGACAGGAAGGCAAATTAAAAACATCAATGTGCCCATTGTGTGCTATCTCTTCTCTGCTCTGCTGACGATATACTTGTATATTGTACTAATATTTTGAAAAGATGAATTTCCAGGAATTTCACAGTGGCAGAGGAGCAGTGGGCAGACACTGCAAAGTTGGCTCACAATTCCAGATGTAAACCAGAACTAGAGCAGGGCGATATGACCAAAGTCTCATAGTTATATGCAATGTCTTATCCTGATAACAGGATAACCAGCCCACTAAATGTTCATTCTTTCAGTGGGCTGGTTTCAGTCATTGTGCAAATGTACTGTTTATAAGATTGGAGAAACCTGCAGTCAGCTGAGACTGAAGAAGTCACTTGGATGAGTGATGAAATGTTTCTCCCACTGAAAACGCTGCGTCCAGATGAACAGAATCAACTTTTTGGGGTTTACTGGATGATTGTACATACATCAAGACATTTTAACTGACAGATGATCAGTGGAAACAGGAAGCACCTGTGATCAATTTTCAGTGTCAGGGCAAATGCTGTGGACTATATTTTGTGATCATTAACCAAACTTCAGTTTGCAGCAGCTGCTTTACTTCCAGTCTGCCTGCAGATGATTAGCAGCTGCTTACATTTAACTCTGTTAGTAAAATGGCTTCTCCTGCTGTTGGCTTATCAAACAGAGGCACGCTGGCATTATACATTAACTTATACTCCCTCAGTGTGCGTTTGATGAAAGATACGTTATAGTAACAGTGGACTATTGTAGGCTGCTCTTTTTATGACTGGGATTTTACACACAAACACAATAATTTACTTTGACCACAAACATTTAAACATTTCATTCAGAACACTTTGTTTTTCTTATATTTTAAAATTACTTTTGTGTGATCTTTAAAAATATTATTTAAGGTATTTCAGAAGTTGTTGTAATATTAAGTTTCAGGCTTTAATGTTTGATGACAGATCACATTGACTGATTGTTCTGAGAGACTGTGAGCCTTGATGAGAATATTATAAGATGGAAAAAATCAGACAAGGAAAATGAAAAAGGAATAGAGAAGCACATGGGCAAAAGGAAAGAAAAATATGAAGTGTGATGACGCAGAGTAGAGAGAGTAGACGTGAGATGAGTCAGTAAGAAAGTAGGTGGATAACAGAGACATGAGATGAAGAAATGAGAAAAGATATACAAATGTCACAGGAAAAATTATAGAAATAGGACAAAAGGAAAAAGAGAGGTGAATAAGTTTCCTCCAGTCCCACCTGAAACACCAACAGCTCTTTTGTTCTGACATCCATCTCTCTGTTTATTCTGTGTATTTAATCTATTTATTTTGTGAATTATAATAGAGTAAATATGTAAATATATACGTATGTATGATTGTTTGCACTTTTTAAAGGAGGGAAACTGTAATTTTGTTGTATGTACAATAACAATAAACACATTCATTCATTCAGTGCTTTCATTTTATCATCAAACTTCTCTGTGTGCTTCTACACTCTCTGTGAAAACAGATTTGTTTAACGTGTATTCATTTATTTTTCAACTGTCCAAACACTCTTTAGCTCTTAAAGCTTGTTATTCTCTGTTCTTCTGGTCAAAGGAGCATTTTCATTCTAAAACTGTTTGAGCAGAACTGTGGGGTTGTAAATCAGCATAAATCCACTCTAAAGTACCCCACTGTGTGTATGCAGGTGGGTTTTTTTCGCGTCCCTCCAACCTCTAATCTCTCACTTAGACTTGAGTGACTTTTGCATGCAAGCGAGCACTTCATTGTGTAGTTATCTGAGTCTTTGCATATGTGCAGTTTGTAACAAACAAATTCCATTCAAACATGTTCTGTGACTTGATCCACATGATGAGTTTGTAAGAGTGGTGTTCAGACTCTGGCCAGTCTGCAACTGTTTGTTTTATAATAAGAAATGTGGAGACAGCAGCAGAGTGGCCGAGATACAGAAATGATGCATTCAATGAAGATCTGGTGAAAAGATGGTGAGTCCCTGTGTAAATCTGTACTTTCTTGCTTGTATGTTCAAAGGGTTTCAGCATTATGTTTGACGTTTTTGTTGTTCTAATCCTGGTTTTCTCAGTGTTGTGCTACTTTACCAGCTAACATCATATATAAATATAGATACTGTAAATAATACTGGAATTTAAGTCATTAACAACCTGGGGAACAGATTCTTATTCATTTATTTTGGATAGGCTATTAGTATTAGGAGCCCTGCGACAGACTGGCGACCTATCCAGGTGGGATAGGCTCCATGGAGCATGGAGGAAGCTAAGTGGACAGCAACTGCATTGTGGGCGTGTTTTGCCCCACCCACAAGTTTATTATTATTATTATTATTATTGTTATCATTACTTAACTTCAACTTATATTGAAGTTAACAGGACTGATAAGACCAAATTAGATGCTTTGGCTTCTCTTGTTTGTTCACTACTGTTACTCTTTATGTTCACTCATAATCACCACTGAATACCAGTTCACTACATTTATATACTTGGACATATCTATTTACCACATTATGTTTTTCCAAGTTAGCAGAGCAGTGTTTAAGTGGAGCCTGATGTTGCATAAAGATCCTCAGTCTCTTCCTCACAGTGAGGACCAGAGCTTATTCATTTCACACTGGCTGTAAGATCAATGCTCAGTATCAGCTGAGAGGTTTTTTCTAAACTGTAACTGTAATGTTTTGTGACATCATCTTTCATTTCTCTCTAATTTTATTCCCTGAAACATTTTCATTTTATTCTTCTGATTTCTCCCTTTATGTCTTTACTTGTGTAATTTAGTGCTGTGGGTGCAACATCCTTTTTTCCTCAGCTACACAAGCTTTAGTGGAGAGTGCACAGCTAGTGTGAGAGCATTAAACACACACCACACACTCTCTCTGCCTCTCTGTAGAGGCACGTTTACAAAGACACAGGGACAGATCAGAGATGTAATAGACAGTGGAGGAAAATAATTTTTTTTCCTTTATCAGTTAATGTTGCTGTGTCTCTGAGATGCTGACAGTGGTGGAATAAATCTGTACATTTACTTCACTCCTGCATTTAACTAAGGACAGGTTTCTAGAATTTAACATATCAGGATATAAAACACATAATCTAGTCCTTGTCAGGCTTTAAAATGAGGTAAATACCAATGATGTATTACACAAATTACACTAGAATGTTTTTATTAAGATGCAAAGTCCTAACATCTGTAAAACTGTATAACAGCTGTATAACCTGTAATAACAGGTAACAAGTGTTGGTTAATGTTTTACTGAAAATAACATCAGCCAGGGAGGAAAAGTCTGTTTTAGTTAGTTTGTCAATTAATAGTTATTTATTTTTTATTTTTTTTTTTGTATTTGTAAACTTTATTCAAAGCTTCCCTGACACGATGATAAAAATTACACGTCTCCTCTCAGATCTCAGAGGACTCAAGTCTCATTATGAGTGCCTGTACAGTATGATAGTGTCTGTGGCATTGAGAAGTCAACTGATTCATTTTTATAAAATGAAAGACTGATTAATGGCTGATGTTTTCTGCTCCCCACAGATTTTACAACAACCAGCTAAAGTGGCCGCTGACAACAAACCAGTGAACCTGAGCCTCTTTCTCACAGTAGGCCAGGTAGGTTTGGATAACTTTATTCCATTAATAAATAAATTCATCATTTAAAAACTGCTGTTTGTATTTACTTCTGTTACCTTTGACTTTAATTAGCCTTAGTTTGATCTGACAAATTTAATCATAACAGATGTGCAACATAATAAGAAATCAGGAAATTGTGCAAATACATTTCTAATTTGAGAAATGGGTTAAATTGGAAATAATCGAGTTTTTAGGGGTTAAAACTCTAAATTCTCCCTCTTTCTCTCCCATGAAATTCAAAGGTCTCTTATTGGTTGAGATTAATTAATTAAATTTGGTTGATTTTTATTTTATTTTAGGTAGATAGATCAGTAATTATTTATTAAAAGCACTATGTGCAGGTCATTCACTGTCATAGAAGGTTCTGGTGTGTTGATATATATTGGGCAGCCAGATGTGCCTTCTTCTCCTCCAGAAGTGTTTTTAATTTTGAGATGTTGCTTAACTGATTAAAATTTGGAACTGAATTGGAAAAACTTTTTTCCTCAAAAGATCAAAGTTCAACCAGTAACAGCACGGGGTGGAGGAGAAAAGACAGACAGTCTTCTTTTCTTTAGCAGGTAATGTTGCTGTGCCTGCAGTTCGTGATAATAGTGAAGGATAAGTAAGTACTGAAGCAGCTGCTACCTGACAGAACTCCTTAATGCCATTTGCAAGTCAAATTGACCTTATAGGCTGGAAAGAGGACAAAGGAGCATTTTGGTCTTCAGGATGTTATATTGCTGATGTGCTCTTGGAGCCATTAGTATCAGCTCCACAGTAAAAAATTTGCTCCTGTCATTATTTTATCAATGCAAACGTGGTCATTTGTACTCAGTGTAAACCACAGCAGTAAGACAGGAAGCAAATCAGAGACATCAATGTGTATTCATACACTTCCTCTCATAATACCCTTTGTGTGCTATCTATTCTTTGCTCTGCTGACTATATACGATATTTTGAAACAGAAGACACAACCATGCATTTCACAATAACTACTGGAGCTACTGCAAAGTTGCCTCCCAATTCCAGATGTAAGTCAAAGCTGTGATCAAGACATGATAACAGGAGAATTCATGTTAAGCACGTTCATTATTGCAGCAGAAAGAAAAAAGTGTGCACAGTATGTGTTTTGGGGGTTGAGGGTACTCACTGTTTCTGCACTTAAAGCTCACAGACTGACAAAAACAACAGTTTACAAGTAAAATTAAATTTAGTCTCTTTAAATGTTTGTGCCACTTATATAAAAAGGTAAAAAAGTGGAAAGTTTTGGGTTTTCAGGAGTTTTACTTCCAGTCTGCCTGCAGATGGTTAGCAGCTGCTTACGTTTATCTCTGTTAGTAAAATGTCTTCTCCTGCTGTTGGCTTATCAAACAGAAGCAAGTGAGCGTTGTGTTAACTTATACTCCCTCAATGTGCGTTTGGTTAAATTTACATTATTATAGTATTAAACATATTATTATAAGCTGCTCTTCTTATGATTGGAATTTTGCACACAAACACAATAATTTACTTTGACCACAAATATTTGGCTACATAATTGTATTTAACCAATTTTTTCTTTTTATATTTATAAAATCTTGTCTCTGATGCCTGGATTGTCTTGCAAAATACTACACAAGATATTTTCTAAGTTCTTCTTATATAAACTTTCAGGATTTTATTGGTGATGACAGATTATATTGACTGATTCTTCTGGAAGGAAAGAAAAAGAAAAACTGGATGATGCTGAGTAGAGAGGGTGGATGTGAGATGAGTCAGTAAGAATGTAGATGGATAATAGAAACTGATAATGAGATCATTAAGAATTATTAAATTTGATTAGTTGCATTATTTTTATTTTAGTTTTTTGTTTTTGGTGAAGCGATGATTAAAATGACACTTTCAGCAGCGCCTAGTGAGGCGAAGAAAATGAGAAGCTGTTGTGTTTCAATGTGACCACACGGGGGCAGTGCAGCATAGTGAGCCTGCAAATCAGTTTATAACTTTCATATCATGTGTGAGTTTGTTTCTTCTGAATTTTATTTTTCAGTTAGTTTCCACAGTTCATATATCATGTGTAATTTTTCATTAGTTTCAGTGTTTCTTTGTATTTTATTCTATTCATGATGGTTGTGTTGACAGATTTGTCCAAATTTAAAGCTATAGATGTGAACTTTTGGTTCCTTTATTATTACCTGTATAAACACATCACATCAAAATGCATTCTTGTACTTTGTGTAAATCAATCATAAAGTAATTAATCACAGAAAATAAAACATTTAAAGAACTCAAACCAAGTGAGCTGACCTCCAGGAGGGGCTAAATAGTCCTTTATGGCCTTACTATCTTCTTCTAACTTATTTGCACTTATTTAATTTTGAACATTACTTTTTCCATGTGTGGAGCTAACCATGTGTGCTAGCAAAAAAGGGGTTGGGTGGAGACCCAAAAATGCAACCAACTCTACCCTCCACTGTTCATCACCAGATGGTGCAAAAGAGCAAGATCCAGACTTAAAGCATCAAATCCAAAAGTCCTTTACAGAGGGTTTTTATCATTATTATTATTATTATTATTTATTTAACTAACTTTTTAAATGTTTCACACATTAAACATTAATGCATGAATGGACGTGTATTTTAAAATGAAATACTTACAGAAGACATTGTTAATTATTAACAGCTTAATTATTGAGCTTTGCATATGCTATATGTATATATAGTACATGCAGTATGACAGGACACAGACTTCACATAAAAAGTATCAACTGTGTTAGGATCCATGATCATCATGTGTGGTGTTAGTTTACATTAGTGGGTCCTCTCATGAAGGTGTGTGGATCTCTCACCTCTCTCCAAATTGTGGTTGTGTGTTTGATGCTGAAACAGATGAAGACTGCTGATTGGCTGAAGTAGGGTACAATATATATTTTTGGTTTTTGGTTTGGGCAGTGCTCACCTCTACTGCTCGTGTGTGTTTGTAGGTTCTCAGTCATCCAGGTCATGTTGTCTAAGAAGCATGGAGACACTTCAACCACCTGGAAATACCCAGCCTGCAGAGTACATCATATGATTTATTGATTTATTTTGTGTTCATATCACATGGATGGATGTGAAATTAATTTATGATTGTTTTGTTTTTTGTCTGTTTCTAGAGGAGACGTCGTTCAGGTTGCAGGACTTGGTGGTTATAGGGTAAATGCCACCAGCCAAACACGTAAGACCATATTTTGTTTGATTATTTCACAGTTAATGCTAGAATCTGATTTCGGTTTCTGTGACTGTTTTATACTTTTATGTTTTTTGTTTGATATTGTATGAAAAACAAGGTTTTTTCTTTTTGTAAATTTTGGAGTAGATGTACTGTGTGCCAAGTTCCTTGTTTAAAAATCATTTGGAAACATAAAAAAAGATAACACATTGTTCTACTCAAAATTTTAGTTTTTGAAAGGTTATGAATAACTTTTGTTCTTTTCCTTTTTCTCTAGTCCCTGATGAACCACCTCATCTGCAGTGTACAGACATGCGTGTTGCTGACTGTGATCCTACCAGATACTCTCAATGCATACTGCATATGTGCCATATAACAACAGGCTGTGTCTGGAAGAACATCAAGTAGATGCACGTGGGGTTAGTTGACTGCTAATATTACTGTATATCATCTGTGTATGTTTTAGATATTTTGGAACAAAATAAGCAAAACTACATTTCTCTTCTCTCTCAGGGTGATTCTGGTGGTGGAGTGATTTACAACAACATGATTTATGGTGTAATCAGTTCTGGTTTTGAACGTGTCTGTACTGGACCAGCTGTTACTGTGAATGTTTGTTCTTACATGACCTGGATAAACCAGAAACTTTATCCAAAAAGTAATGGAAAATAACTGAATGAAAATAACATTCAGAATAAACAATCATCTCTACATGAAACTTGTGTGCTGCGTGTTGTTTCTACTTTAGAATATCTTCATATTAACTGCAAATTGTGAACCTTTTTCTTTGGTCTAAAATATTGTTTTAGATTTGCAGCTTGTGTGTGTTTGAATGTGGTGTCAGGTGTGTAGCAGCTCATCCTGTTGTTCAGAAACTCGCAGACTCACACTGTGAAGATGCAGAAAGGCTTTCTGATCAGACATGCCACCAATCAGCTGCAGGAACTGAACATGATAAACTTCATAAATCAGAGCTGATTGTTGAGGCTGAAAATGTTGTCTCAGATGATTACTCAGCACAGTTACTGTAGTTTGGTATTTAAGTACAAATATGATGAATTTATACTTGACGTGATTCTTTTTTCATGACCTTTTCTGCTTTTTCCACCAATCAGCTGCAGGGCCTGAACATGATAAACTTTATAAATCTGAGTTGATTGTTGGGGGTGGAAACGTTTACGTGGAGGCTGTTGGCTCATTGCTGGCAGATGAACTTTTCTTTTAATCACTTCACTATAGAGAGCATTAAAATAAATACAATAAACATCAAAATAAGTTTTGTTGATAAAATACATTTCTTGAAACCGTCCATTGTTTTGTCCCAACTCTAAACATTGAATCCAATTTTCAAATTAAAAGCAGTGCTTTCAAAAAATACCCCAAAACAAAAAACCTACAAAAACAAAAAATAAACAAAATAAAATTATAGTACATGGTGACATATGTATTTCATATCTCATAACACGTCATTTCAATCTTGTCGTCAGTCCTGCATTTTTATACTTCTAAGACCAAAGTGAAAACTAAACTCTTAATATACACAAAGCTCATAAACAGTATTTGTTTCAGGATTTCATGATGATTAATTTTCCATATGAGGCAGTGCTTTCAAATTCCTTTTGAAGTAGTACAGAGAAATTACTCTTCTCCTCTTCTTTTAAATTGCATCAATATTTTCCAACTGAGCAGTAAAAGGACACCGAACTCAAACATGAAGCATCAATGTGATGTTCAGATGTTGTTTATTATTACAATAAGAGACTAAAGTAACTCATTTTGAACACTTCAGTTTTCTCTCTTGATGCTGCTGTTCGTTTCCTCCTCCACTTGTATTTTTCTGCACTTCAGTGAATGTGCATATCGCCCTCTGTTGTATGTTTGGGAGACCTGCACTGCATTGTCATCAAATGCAACTGTGCAGAGGTGGAACATGAGCAAAGGAAGCTCATCAATTGAAGAAGCTTCTTGGATCAGAAGTTAATCATCATCCAGAACCTTAAAGAAGTAAAGTCGCTTTCTTTCCAGGCTCCTTAGACAACCATGTCCTGGATGACTGAGAACCTACAAACACACATGAGCAGCAGTTTATTTAATGTGGACCTGAGCACTGCCCAAACCAACAACCAAACAATTTTTATTGAACCCTACTTCAGCCAATCAGCAGTCTTTATCTGTTTCAGCATCAAACACAAACCACACCTTGAAGAGAGGTGACAAATCCACAAACACCTTCAAATGTAAACACACATCACACATGATGAACATGGATCCTAACATAGTTGATACTTTTTTGTAAAGCCTGATACTAAATCTCTGTATTTTATGTAAAAATACACATTCATTCATGCATTAATGTTTCACAGCAACACTGACTAAAGGGGACTCCAATACAAAACATTAAAAAAGTTAATTATTTAATTAAAAAAAAAAAGTCTCAAAAGAATCAGCTGTACTGCAGATTAGCTGCTGTTGTTATCAGACACAAATACAAATGTGCCAAATTTGAGATCACAGGAAATATTTCTTAGAACAGATTTTAAATAAATGGGGACATAAAAGAGTTTGGCTGAAGTGAATGAATAAAGCACTTTGGAGGTCACACTCTTGATGCAGTCTGTCTTCAGTGATCGAGGCCTGTACCTTGTTAAACCTCTGTGCACATCTGTCTGTGGAGGCGGGATCAGGGAAAAGAAGTTGCTACATGAAACTAGAATCTTCAGCTGGACTGATGTTGAGTGTAGCTGAATGTATGGGCATCTTTCAGGACTGTACAAATCCACAACTATGGATCACTTATAAACAGCTTAGTGTTTATACAGGTAATAATAAAGGAACCAAAAGTTCACATCTATAGCTTTAAATTTGGACAAATCTGTCAACACAACCATCATTAATAGAATAAAAAACAAACAAACTGTCAAGGACCTGGGTCTGGGGACCCAGGGTTCTCGAATAGTTGATGGACAGATGTATTTTTGGTTTTTCTGTCCCTCGTTCTCCCTGCTTCAGTTGGCAGGCCGCCGGAGCTGCAACACTGTCACTGGATCCATGGCAGGCCACCTGAACTGCTTTGCCTCGAGTGCTGCCCACCGGGTCGGCCACCAGAACTGTGTGTTGCCATCACTGGAGCCGTGGTTGGTCTTTTGGATTATTTAGACTGGGACTGTTTTTTGTTGATTAGGTGGCATGGTGTCCTGACGGCTGCCTCTGTTGTTTTTTTTTCCCAGGAGGAGGAGAGTGGAGCACAGGTGGACAGCAGGCACGGGAGCAGAGAGCACGGAGCACGGAGTTTTGGGTGAAGACATGACACAGGAGTCGAGGGAGCTCACGGGATTATTGTGTTGTCTTATTTACTCCACTGTAAATAAAGAGCACTGGTCATCGCATGAGTCCTGCTTTTGGGTCCTCCTTCCCCACTTCAGACCGTGACACAAACACTGAAACTAAAAGTTCACATCTGTAGCTTTAAATTTGGACAAATCTGTCAACACAACCATCATGAATAGAATAAAATACAAACAAACACTGAAACTAATGAAAAATTACACATGATATATGAACTGTGGAAACCAACTGAAAAATAAAAATTAGAATAAACAAACTCACACATTATATGAAAGTTATAAACTGATTTGCATCTTATTGATTTGCAGGCTCACTTTGCTCCAGGACTTGACAACTGGCCCGACCCGTACAGTCTTTGTCTCTTAATACTGAATGCTGAAAACTGATACTCATGGACATACGCAGAAATCCTTCTTTCACCTTATATCAGTCTCTTTACTTTGCATAAGAGACCCAAAGCATTACATCCACATGATGTTGTCTAGTGCACCAGCACGTTCATTACATGTTTTGCCGTTATTGCTGTTTGCCGAGTTACTCATCTTAGAGCAGTTTGTGTGTGTTTAACAACTCCACAACATTAATGTATGATTCCTTTGCTCAAACTGAAGATTAGTTTATTTTGGGTTTTGTACATTTTGTTTCTGAATAATTGTTTGATTTGTAAATTCTTATTTCTGTTTTCTGTATTAACAACTTGTGTTTTCTTGATTCAGAAGCTGAAGGCCTAAAGTGGAGGTGTGTGGCTGCCTTGGGGATGGATCTACTTCCATGTGGTGTGGTTATTTATGCACCCCTGGAGTGAGCTGCTTCTTAGTGTGAGTGTGTGAATTGGTGATTCTCTGGACTGGTCTTCATCTGGCATCCCACTCGCCTACTGCTACACCACAGCTCTGAACTAATTAACAGTATATGTGCAACTGAATTAACGATTCTTCTATTTGATGACTGTGTTGCAGGGGTGTGGTCTCTGACCTGCTGCAGTGGAGGGCGGTACAGTGAGCTCACAGAGCGGCGCTGAGGGCAGGTGTGAGCACTCAACTTAATGATCTTCTTCTTCTTCTCTGTGTGTATATAGTGACGGCAGAGACGTGTGTGTGGAATGGAGAAGCTGTCCCTGAGTGACTGGTGCCGAGAACCGTCACAACAGTTGCTAAAACAAAATAAAACTGATGTGCATGAAATCCTGTGTGTGTGTTGGGTATTTATCACAGACCGATTTAAATAACTGTCAAGAAATTGTGTATTTTACACCATTTACAAAATCTATGATGTATAACAGAGCTGAGTGCCTTCTTGGTAAATTTGCACTATATATTGTGCGATCTACTGTACAATATAAAGCGCCTTGAGGCGACTTTTGTTGTGATTTGGCGCTATATAAATAAAATTGAATTGAATTGAATTATATTCCCAGGGTGGAGTTGTCATGTTTTTTTTTACTTTCTTCTAATTAAAAAACTTTCAAGCTCAAATCACCACACCACCACCTTAGTGTGTGTGTGTGTGTGTGTGTGTGTGTGTGTGTGTGTGTGTGTGTGTGTGTCTGTTGCCCTTGCTTTGCCACAACAACTAAAGCCAATCAATGTAAAATAAGTTATTTAACTTGTTAAACATGAATGAACTAGTTGAGCAACGTAATGTGCCCAGCACTGCCGGCCTTCACATGACCAAAACCAGTGGACAACCTTTTTTTTGCTGTCAGATCACTTAGAACATAAATGTGATGAATGCTGGTGGGAGGCGCCCCCTGTGAATTTTTGTCCAGGGCACCAAGAAGTGACAGAGAGCAGAGACACTCTACATATATGAAAACACAGACTTTGACCATCTACATCCACTGAGGAAACACAGCACTACAAACACAGAAGCAGATTTGGTGGAAATTTCAAACAGGACTGCCTCATAGTGTGTGACTGTGTTGACTATAGCTAAGGACATTAGTGCTAAGTCATGATTTTCTCAGGATGTTGCTGCTCGCTGACTTCAGCTTACAGCAAATTCCATTTCTGCTCACTCAGTACTTGTTTCATGTAAAGTACATTTATGTTTTTGATCTGTATTTAATGTTTTTAATTGAATGTCCTCCTCTTCTGTATGTGTGACTGGATGTGGATCAGTGGACCACATCCACAAATGGCAAATCTGTGAGGAACAGAGAAGTTCAGCCACCAGTCAGTCAGAAGTTTTTCTTTTTGACGAGAAAGAAAATCAATCAGTTGATTTCAACATGCCACAGACACTCCATCACACTAATGCAGGGACCCATTATGAGACATCAGTCCTCTGAGATCTGAGAGGAGACAGTTTGTATCAAGTAAACCATGAGAAACAAGGTTTATCTGGACATACTGAGATACAAAAAGATACTCTGACCACAGAGCATATAATTAAAGTCCTTTTGTTGGCTCTGTTGGGCATTTATAAAGAGACCATGCCTGGTAAGATAACACAACATTTATGCAGCACTGCCCCCGTGTGCTCACACTGAAACACAACAGCTTCTCATTTGCTTTACCTCACTAGTTGCTGCTGAAAGTGCAATTTGAATAATCCCTTCACCAAAAACAAAAAGCTAAATTAAAAATAATGAAACTAATCAAATGTATTAATTCTTGATTATTTTATTATTAGTTTCTATTGTTCATCTACATTCATTCATTCATTCACATCCACCCTCTCTACTCAGCGTCCTCCAGGTTTTATTTTTCTGTCCTTCCAGAACAATCAGTCAATATAATCTGTCATCACCAATGAAATCCTGAAGGTTAATACAGGTAATAAACAGCTTCATACCTGACCAGCCACAGCACCAAACCTCTTCACCCTGGGTGAGGAGGGTCCTGACCCCGCCTGCACAGAGGGAGTTGTGAACATGCACTTCTGTGTCGGTGGGTTTAGGAGCCTCCTCACACACACACGGATGAAGACTGTCACTGGAAGATGTCTCCATTGCATCAGCAGGACGTAACCATTTGTAAAATATTGCAGTTTGTGATGTTTTATACATGTTTTTATTGCGTCATTTAAAACTATGAGATATACAATAAACCAGTTTTCATAATATTTTCTGTGTATTTAGTTGTTTTCTTAATAAGTTATTTGGAACATCATTGCAACGTCTGCCTCTATTGTTTTCCTACAGGAGGAACGTGGAGAGGAAGGGCAGCACGCACAGGGTGTGCACAGTCACAACAGCGGGGAACACGAACATGGACACCACTGGAGGACACGCACGGGAGTCTTGGGAAGCACGGGGATTAATTGTGCATCGTTATTTACCACATTGTAAATAAACGCACTGTTGTTATTCAGAGCTCCGCGCCTGGGTCCTCATTCCCTACATCCCCACGGTCAATGTTCCCTCTAATTTTTCATGTGTCTGAGCGAACACACAAACTCCCTGAGCGATCCCTTGGACCACTGTGAGCGACATCAGAGCGACATCCAATCCATCCAAGTTACATGGTGTATTAAAATAATCAAATTACAGCATTTACATTTATGTTAGACTACTTTTAAACTGCTTTAGCCCATTTACAATGAAAATGTAAAAAAAATCTAGCCATTGGCCTGTGTAGCATGTTAACACTATTGGAAGTAAAAATAACTTGAACTCCAATTTCAAAAACACAACTTTCTTTTTTTTATTTTTTTTAATACAGCTCTGACTTGTATTATGAGTCTGTGGTCTGGGAGAGAGCCCTGTAACTCTGTCTGCAAAATATAGTATATAATGCTGGGCAATTAATTATATAGTTACTCCTCAAAAAAGTAACTCAGTTTGGCAAACAACAAAGTTTTTGCAGCTATTTTTTAAATGCAGCCAAGGCGTTTTTAAATAAACATTTCAAACTATTTACAGAACAATCAGCTGTTCTGCATCAAATCTGATGCCACACAAATTATTTGTGCCACTCCAAAAATAATTTCTGTCCACTATGAGATAAAGGAGAACAACAGCCTGATACCTTCAGGCCTGACAACAGGAGATGTATCACTCCTGTAACACCTGTAACATTCAGTAGTCGCCTCATTGTTCTGACACACACAACAAAACTATTGACTACACTACACACTAACTACACAAGATTTGCGCTAAACGTCTCAAATCTCTCACATCTCAAAGCACCGCCGTCACTCCTAAAACGTCCTCCCGTTTCTTAACAACTAGATGCCACGTTGCCATATCATTTTTTTGATTGGTCGACATGGTACTTTTTAGGACGAATAGGAAAGAGAGGGGGGGTGGGGGGTTGTTTTTGCTCACAGGCGGAGAGTGCTTTCGAGCCTCTTTTCTTATAAAACGCTGTTTTTACCGTTTCTTCCCGCAGTAAATATAAACAACGACAGTATTCAGGAAGAAAACCAAACATTGCAGATATTTTTATCATAACTCTGGTTTTACGTGGCCTATCAACACAATTTAAAAACTGGTATAAAGTCCACACTTTTCCCGTCAATTGCTCCGTCTGTCCTGCTCACATCTCCAATGGTTGTACACGTTGTCATTAACGTGGCTTCACTCCACATCAGCCACGCCGCTTTGCTAACTAAAACTCCGGTGTCGGCGCATAAGGACGCTGTCATAGCCTGTCAACGACGTTGATTAGCTGCGTATATACGAATGTGAATCGCATTATTGGCTGGACTATGGGATAAGGTGGCATCGTTCTAATCCCGGGAGCACCCAGTCACTTACTGACTAACACTGCTAAGCAGAATTGTTAAAGTATTAATTTTAATTTCAATTCAGGTTAGATTTTTTTTGTGCGCAACGCAGATTTTCTGTGCGCAGAGACCGTGCCAGCAGTGCGCAATTGCGCACGTGCGCAGCTTAGAGGGAACATTGCCCACGGTCTGCCATGCCAAACCGTGACAGTGAGGTTTTATACATGTTTTTATCACTTCATTTCAAACTAGGAGATATAAAATAAACCAGTTTTCATAATATTTTCTGTGTATTTAGTTGTTTTCTTAATAAGTTATTTGGAACATCATTGCAACCTGTCAGCTTTTTATTGAGGATTTAGAAAGTTGCTGGTGGCCCGAGTGTGTACAGTGGGGTGTTGTTTTTGTCACATGGTGAAAGTGACCTCATAGGGAGCAAAAAGAACAACTGAACAATTTGGGGATTCACAGACTTTTGTAATCCTTTAAAAAATGAAGAAAATTTGTTCTGTGTCAACAAATATAAACCATCCTGACACACTGACACAAATGATCTGCAATCTATAAGCAGGACAGTGTTTTCATGAGCCTGGGTGAAGGTCATTTGTATGAGTTTAACCTCCTGGTTAAAAACTTGCATGACTCTGTTATCACTGTAACTTTCTTCTGTTTATTTATTCATTTGCTTATTGTAGAAGATTAATACGTTGACCAGCTGATTCTTACTCGGCCTGAATGTTTGAATGTTTGCAGTTTCAGGTCCTACTGATCCGTTTTAAGTACTGTACACGTTTAACAATGTGTAAGCTGCTTTAACCTGCAATTTACTGCATGTTGTTAGGCTGCATGGTACAACCACAGTCTGCTAACCACCCGTGGTGATCGAAGGTTTTGAGGTCTTGCTTGAGCTGCTGATGAAGCTTTATCAAAGCTTGTTAAGTTTCCAAACCACATTTTATCCTGATGGTCCAAGGCTTACATCTTTATGCTCACAAATGTACTTCTGTAATTAATCAGTAATCAATTTATTACTTTAAGTTACAGTGTGATGGGCATTGATGAACATAAATTAGATTTAACTGGATTATGTGTTTAGGTCAAGAGACACAGACCTTCATCTTTAAGAGGCTCTTCTTGAATGTCTAATTATGATGTGTGTGTTTGTCTGCAGCATCACTGCAGCAGAGAGGGTATAACACAAGGCCACAGTCATGTGGTATTCTCTCCTGCCATTAAGTGAACAAAATACTGAAAAAAACACTAAATAAAGTCACTGGTCACTTCATTAGTTACACCTTGCCAGTACTGTTTTGGACCTTCTTTCACCTTCAGAACTGCCTTAATTCTTTGTGGCACAGATTCAACAAAGACCTGGAAACATTCCTCACAGATTTAGTTTCATATTGATATGATAGCATCACACAGTTGCTTCACATTTGTCGGCTGTGCATCCATGTTGAAAATCTCCTAAACCACCACATGCCAAAGATAATCTGCTGGATTGACATCCGTTATAAGATGAGTATACTGTGGTCATAAAACGATGGACATGGCCAGCAGCACAGCTCAGAGAGCTTGTACCTCTAGAAAGGCCACCTGAAGTTTTCACCAGTGAGTTAGAAAAGAGCAGAGGGTTCCTCAAACAGTGTTTCCTAGTGTTTCATCAACAAAGTAGAACTTATTCTTCAGACTGTGCAAAATTTGCTTTCATGGTAATCCTGCTGCGAGGGTGAGCTCTGAGATGGGCCGAAGCCATGCTGAAACCAAACCCAAATTTCATTGCAAAGTGTTTTTGACAAAGGGTTTAGCTGATGCTGCGGGCAATAGGCTGTTTACCCTTAACCAAAGAGAGAGGAGGTTTAGCTCTTTATCTCACACCTCATCGTCCTTATAACTGCTCCACTGATTTCCTTACTGGTCCTCCTTCACCTTCCAGTAATCAGTATAATTTTTAAACCCAAATGGGTCGTTTCAGTTATTTGAAAATAGCATTTTCAGCAAACGCACCAAGAGTCTTTCAGGCCCTAGTCAATGATATCCTTTGTGACTTCATCATCCACATTTTCTTTATTTCAATGATATTCTTAACTTCTCCCAGTTGCTTTATACCCGTCAAGTCCTTCTCAAATGTCTCCTGGAAAAAACGTCTCAATTTAAAAGGTGAGAAATGTGAATTTCATGTTGATTCAGGGTCATTCCTGGGCTTTATTGTTGAAAAAGGTCATTTAAAAGCACACTCAGTCAAAGTGGTTGAATGGCCAGTTCCCTCAAACAGGAAGCAGCTTCAACAATTCCAAGGTTTTGCTGACTTTTACTACCTTTTATGATTTCAGCAAAATAGCTCTATTGTTCTGTAGTGTAGGTCCTGTAGTGTCAGTACACTGATAAGGGCTTATACAGAGTCAGACTGATACACAGGGTAGCTTGTTTACATTTCGACTTATTCTCTTTATTAACATAACACAGAAGTTACACACACACGCATAACTGGGCATGGTGCCCACTACTGGCGATAGCTTGTATAGCACACCATATATTTTGGTTCATACATAACATCTACCACTGACCAGTCTCACCTGTCCTAAGGTCTTTTTTCTCACTTCCTGTTCCAACACGGTGGTGTTTTTGTGTAGCTTATCTGGATAGCCAAAATAATTAAAAACTTATAGATAAATTCTTATTTCATAGTTTAATTTTCACTTGCTTCATCCGAAGCACACTCTCTTTGTAGTCACTCACTGTATTTGTAGGAATTTTCTAGCCTAGCCTAGCTAAGCCAGATAACACACACCAATGAGTTAAGCTACATGAATGTCTTAAAGCCATAAAGACCTGGATGACCTCTAATTTTTGCTTTTAAAACTGAGGTAATTGGAATCGGCCCTCAAAATCTTAGAAAGAGAGCATATTTCTACTATATTCGCTTCTCTTCATTGGCTGAGAATCAAATTCAAAATCCTGCTCCTCACGTACAAGGTCTTAAATAATCAGGCCCCATCTGAGCTTAATGACCTTGTAGTACCATATCACCCCATTAGAGCACTTTGCTCTCGCTCTGCAGGCTTACTTGTTGTTCCTAGAGTATTTAAAAGTAGAATGGGAGGGAGAGCTTTCAATTTTTAGGCCCCTCGTCCATTGAACCAGCTTCCTGTTTTGATTCAGGAGACAGACACTATCTCTACTTAAAAGTAGAGAACCTGAGCCTGGTTCTGCTGGAGGTTTCTTTCTGTTAAAAATGAGTTTTTCCTTCCCACTGTCACCAAAGTGCTTGCTCATAGGGGGTCATATGGTTGTTGGGTTTTTCTCTGTATGTATTATTGTAGGTCTACCTTACAATATAAAGCGCCTTGAGACGACTGTTGTTGTGATTTGTTTCTGTATAAATAAAAATGAAATTGAAAAATTAAAATAATATAGTAAAATAACATTATAGTCACATGGAGACATAGGGCACTATTAATTCCTTTAGTACATTTTCATGACAATATAGTCATATTTTTAGTTTCTGTGCAGAGAACACAGACAGTTTGCTGAAGTACAGATGATGGTGTTGGGCCATCACCAGAACAGCTTCAGTTCATTTGGCTTTGATTGGTCCAACTATCAGGAACTGTAATTATATGACGAAACACAATTCTTTCAAGCTGGCCTGAGATCTGACATCTGTGAAGACTATATCATATAAATAAATCCTTTTACGAGTCCACAGGAAACACCACAAATCACAGGGCAGTCTGTGATCTTTCAGGACAGAGACATCAACAACAGTGACAGGACCCTCAGCGTCTTTCTACTGAAGCTGTCAGGCCCTCCTCAAATTTGAGCCACAAGCCTTTGGATGAAACTTAACTCAGGTCTTGACCAAAGTACATTTACGGCCAGTTCACTCTGTATATCTTCTATAATAAATCGACGGTTTACACAATACTCAAAGTATCATTTCTCAGCTTCATTTCCCTCCCACCACTTTATGAAAAGCAAAAGCAAAAACTGCTGATGAGTAACTTTGCATAAATATGTGGAGTTTTGCAGCTTTTCAGAAGATAAGGCTTCATAATGACACTGGTGACTATACAATGGTCACCATTCAGACAGAAAGGCAGTTGTTAGAGGGTGAATGGCAGGAACACTGTGTCTGGTGCCTCTTCTCTTGCCTCTGTGTATCAGTGAGTATTCAACAACAGTTTCTATATTTAACTGCTGGTTCTTACTGCATAATTCTGTCTGTATAATATGAAAATGATTTAATGCATCGAGTTATGCCAAACCTCACAGAAACTGTGCACGGTGGGTATTCTGAATTGCTGTTCAGCTCATATACGCAGACCACAGTCAGAGCCTTACCCTCTGCAGCTTGAAGTCACACAGAGGTAACCCACTCGCTCTGTCAGCACTCAGTCGGAGACTCATGAGTGAAGTGTTTTTTTCTTTTGTTTTGCTCTTCAAATCTTAAGAGCTTCATTAGCCACACAGAGGGCACAATATGTTCTGCATTGTTTCTCAAAGTTAGCATTGGTTAGTGGTCATGAGCTGTTTTAGGTTTATAAATCATTGGTTTACACCATATTCTCTGAATTAATGGCACAAACTGACAAACTGACAGTGAGATACAGTGAAGCGTGTAGAACATGTAATTCAAATCAGTGAGTGCACGAGCAGAACAAGAGCATGAAGCTGAGATCAAACTTCATTTGCTTCCATCTATGAGGTGCAGGTCACTGAGGTCTTCTGACAGAAACCTGCTGGAGGTTCCTCGTTCTAGGCTGAAAACTAAAAGAGACTAAGTGTGTCTTCAAGTTTGTGGCTCCTAATCTATGGACTGCACTAATATTACATTTGATCTCTGCGGTCTGAACATTTTAAAGAGCAGCTCTACTAATTTGTACAGGCTTGATTTTAGGTAGTGGATATTATTATTGTCTTTTAATGTTTGTATTTATTTTTTGTTGCTTATTATTATGAAGCACTTTCTCTGTAGAAATATTTTACCTTAATTTCCCTTCTGTCACTTTATGAAAGCCAAAAGCAAAAAGAGACGATAAGTAACTTTGCATAAATGTGTGGAGCTTTGCATTTGCAGTTGATCAAGCTTCATAATGACACTATGTGACTATGCAGTGTCCAATATTCAAACTGAAATGCAGTCATTAGAGAGTGAATGGCAGCAACACTATGTGTGGTGCCTCTTCTCTTTTCTCTGTGTATCAGTGAGTGTTCAGCTACAGTATCTATATTTAATGGCTCTGGTGCTTACTGCATGGTTCTGCCTTACGTCTGAGAGCAGATATTTTACAGGTACAAAGAAAAACTGGCAGTGACCTGGTGGGGCGGGGGATTCCTCTTTCAGGTGTGACGGGTAACACAGAGGTCGCTCTGCAAAAGAGAATCATTGGAGGTGATGAATGTGAGCGACAGTATCATGTACAACTCAGAGCAGTTTATCCACATGGACCTTCCAGCTTGTGTGGAGGCTCTTTGATCAGCGACCGCTGGATTCTGACTGCAGCTCACTGTCTGAAGCCAGGAGGGTGAGGAGATCAGAGCAGCAACTAAAACTTTTGAACCCAAGGAATGTCTAGTAGCCATGTTTTTGCTATTCAGTAAAAAGTAAAATACATTCAGACAAGATGAGAAATAGAATATGGTGACCATCAGTAATCAAGTTTTATGTTTGCTGTGCACATGCAGGACCATGTTTGCAAATCTAAGTGTGCATCAAGGGGGTCCGGAGCAAGAAGTGCAGATAACAGCAGAAGCTGAGATCTATACAGACAAAGACACCAGCACAGGCAGAGTTCATGACATCATGCTGCTGCAGCTACCTAGCAGCTCTGATATCCAACCTATAAAACTAGCTGACTGTGATGAACCTCCTAAAAGGCGAGTTGTGGATTTTTCTGCTTCAGGTTCATGTGTTCTGACAGATACTGACACGTCGTGCTAACTTCAGTTTTAGATTGAAATGATACATTTATATTCCTGTGGCTCAGAGTTTCTTGCTTTGAAGTTTTTTTCGTAAAGTTTCTTCTTGACCTGAGCTCTGTGCTGTGAAGTGAGTTCAACATATGTAGAATATCTTTCCTTTATCTTAACCCAACAGTGGGAATCCGGATAAGTACTCACAGGAAGCTGCTTATCAATTCAAAGCCCTGGTTATCAAGTTAACCAAGGCTTTCAATCCTAATGGATGTGGATAAACTATACTGGCAATGCAGGTTTTAAAAAGGAAGATAAAACTGTAATATTGGAAAAATATGAAGGGTTTAAATGCATAATATCTTTTATACAGTCATTGGTGCTCCTCCGTGTGTTTCCTCGTGAGTTAGTTCCTTTATGACTTCCCAGTTTACTTTCATATTATTTTGTATCGCCTTAACTTCCGTCAGCAATAAAGCTGTATTTTGAGTTCAGTCCTGTTTTCCCGTGAGTTTGCGTTTGGGTCCTCATTCTGCCTGCACACAGCCTAATCATGACAAGGAGGGTCTAAAGTTGAAAGTTTAAAGGAATCTTCCAGGAATGGTGATGCTGCTTTTCTGGACAAATGATCTCTAACCTTGAACCTAACCAGAGGGATATAATACAAAGAAAATTCAACAAGGCTTGGCTTACTTTGTGTTAGCTGGCTTGAGAAAACGTAAAACACCAGTCAGTGTCACGCCGCCATTTATATCAACGTCTCTTTTAAGCTGTGCTTTCTGCTTCATGCTCCGTGCCTACGCATGTAACAAGGGCTGCTACAAGGCCCTTTAGAACATAGCATGCTAGCCAGGTGTGGCGCATGATGATAAAGTGGTGACTAAAACTCTATAAAGGACATAACTAATATAACAGCAGGTCAGGGTTACTCTTATAATTTTCTCTGGTAAGAAGTCAAAATCCTTCATATAGAACTCTGAAGTTACCTGGAGAGATGAGATCCTGCTTCATAGTACAGGCCTCAGGGCAACATTTCAAAGTTAACGTGCAAAACAATCAATATATGTATTTGTATGTAACTGACAAAAAAAGGAGGGAAAACCATCCAAACACTTCTTGTGTCATTCCAGAGTTGAGATCGCAGGTTATGGTGCCACCACTGGACTAGCTAATGAGAAAAGAAGTAAGATGATTTTTAACAAATTTGTTGTATTAAAAAAAGAAGAGAACAAACCCCCAAACTGTTACTTTATTAGTAAAGAGATGTTGCAGATATTTGTACTGAAATTGTATTTTGCTTCATTTCTAATGTGTTCAAAGTAAAAACAAGCTTTTCCTGTGAGCTCAGACCATTTTATTTCTTTCTGCTGCATTTCAGCATAAAATACAAATCTGCATCATTTTTTTAAAAAGTGCTTTAAGCTGAACTAATTTGTCCCCTTTTACTAGAACCTGGTAAATCACCCTCTCTTCACTGTGCAGAGACTGAGGTTGTCAGCTGTACAGAGCTCAATGATATTTTACAGAAAAACTTCCCCGAGGTCCACCGAGTCAAGAGCTATCAACACTGGTTCTGTGGACAAAGTCCTGGGAAGATATATGTCGAGTGAGTGTGCATGGTTCCTCAGCTCACAGCTGTGTTTATTAACCATTCAAAATACAGAAAGATTTCATTAAACTGGGAAACTGTATTTCTGTCTTGCAGGGAGACTCTGGTGGAGGAGTGGTTCATAATGGCAGGATTTATGGGGTTTCTTCTTTTGTGGGAGATCCGGACTTTGTATGCAGAGCACCGGCTGCCTTCATGGACCTCTGTGATCCTGAGTATGCAGATTGGATCAGGAAAACTATCAACCCATAAAAACCTGTAAGGTGTGGATGTAAACAAGCTGAAATAAATAATCTTTTAGAGTTTAGCTTTGCAAAAGCATGCAAAATGTAACGGAAGTTGAATAAAACACAATAGAAATAGAAAAAAAAATGCCACAAAGCTGAAAAACTGAACAAAAAACAAACAAAAAACAAACACAAATTACAACAGAAATAATAATAACAATATAAAAAAACACAATAGAAGTAGAAAAAACTCTTCTCATCATAAAACTTGGTGCCAAAGTGGAATATGGTAAGGAAACGCTAATTGAAGTGCTTTCATTACTCAAAGGTTCCTGTTAATTATGCATGAAGTGATTTCTGGAGGGGAATGAAACTGAACTGAACTGCTCCCTGTGACATTTTGACCTGTCAAACGCAGGCGTAACTCCTGTTATTCATTGTTGTATTGCAGGTCTGCTGTGCACGATGTCTGTGAATCGGAGTAATTTGGTACAGATGAAGGAATAAGACTGCTCAGATGCTTTGAGTGTCACGTAATGATCCCTGAGGTTAAGGTGTCTTTGGTGCCCTTTGATTTCAATCTAACTGCACATTGAACAGAAATCCTGCCATGGCAGAACACACTAATGCCTTTTCAAGGGAGAACCGATCCTAATCTGAGCTGTCAGCCCCAAGTTCTCTGCAGTCTTCAAATCAAGCATAATCTGGTTTGAACAGGCTCCCTGCCTCACTGCAAAAGCCTTTTTACCAGCTGCTGTTTGACAAATTGCAAAGCTTCTGAAGAGACTTTAGAAAGGGGGGAAAAAAGGATACGAAGAAAGAGCTGTACAAAAAGCTATCCATGCACTCCTACTGTTTAACATTTCACTTGGAGGTTATTGACTGTATTGTATCTGTGGATTGCATTATAGTTTCTCTGAGAGCTTTGCTCCCTGAAGATTTTATGATCTGTGAACACTGAGTCTCTCTTGTGGCTGTAAACCAGTCTGCTCAGCATGGCACTGCATGGCAGAGATTCTCTCCATTTTTTTGAATCACCTTTGCTCAGTTGTGCTCCTAACTGATCTCCTGAGTTTGGCTGTATTCCTGGACTTTGCCCTTTAGTTACTCTTCAGTCTCTTTGACACACAGGCTGTCAAATTTGAAATAACATTTTTAATTTTGGAAAAAGAAGAGCGTGTCTAGCAAATTCTTGCACATCCTTGTTCTTAAATACCACTTTTCTACTCAAGCACTTTATACACCTCATTCACCCATTCATACAAGCACTTTTCTGTACCTAAGTTCTCTCTATCTAACACTCATACTCAGCAGTTTGGGGTTCAGTATCGTGTCCAACGATACTTTGAGATACAGACTGGATCAGGCAGCGATCGAACCTCCAACCTTCTGATCGGTACTAATTGGACGTTTGCTGCTGCACATGTAGCATCACAACTTAGAAGATGGTGGTGTGGAAATGTGCAAAATTTTCCCATTAACAACTGACTAAGAAACTCTTAGTCAGGGTTTACGTCACCTATGTCAGTAGTTTCACTGACTCTAAAAGTGCACTGATCTCTACACTTCATTAGATTAGATCAACATTGTGCCTTAAACCTGAGCTGTACAGGAAAATAGATTTCCGATACACACATGTACATAAACAAATAAAGAGAGATGTTTCCCACCTGCTGAGAAGACAACTACTGCATAACCTGATTACCACCATTAATCTCATATCCACTGATTTCTGGCACCTATAAGTGAGATTGATTTCACCGTCCTGCTGTCTTGGCCTTTAGGAGAACACAGTGAGACAGATGAAGCTTGCACCAGATGGTAGAAACACAATGATCGTGGTCTCAGACACAGCATCCACACTCTGCTCCGTACATGATAGTGTGTGTGTGGTGCTGTTTGCAGGAACTTGATGAGGCTTTGCTTAAGTCTAAATCCACTGATGTTCAAGCCCCAGAGAAGTGGGCGGGGGGATAGGACCTCTGGGGCCATCTTCCTGATGGAGCCCTACCTGACTCCTCTCACTGCTAAAGCAAGAATCTGTTAAAACAAACATAATGACAACAACAAAAGTCACTCAACAGAAAAGTAGAGAAGTTATTTCCTTTATTAGTTAGTTTTTAGATTTTCATGTGTTCATTTTTGTTGGTGTCACATAGCTTACAGATGTGGACAGTTTTATTAGTGCCACAGCTCACAGCTCATTGAAACAATACTTCAATTCATCAGAATCATCAAATGATTCTGTTAAAAACAACCGCCCAGTGTACTTGCATGGCTTTAGTATGTGAAAGAGTAAACCAATAAAAATGTGAAAAGAATAGATTTGTTGATTTTACAGAGATATGCTAAAATACTTTGAACTCATTTGTTGGTACCCATAAAGAGACCACCAGTCCTTGCATTATAACCATATTTCAAAGTTAGTGTTTAATAAGATATTATTAACTTTCAAAGCCTTTATTGAGAAAACTGAATTGAAATTTCAAGATACACATTTAGACATTATATGTATCAGTTTCATACTATGTTTGCACCTCTGAAGCCAAACTGATCCCCATGACTGCATTTAATATCGATCATTTATATGAGATGAGCAAAGTCTGTGTATCAAAAAGTTTCTGACAATATTGCTGGACATAATTGAGCTATTGATGTAAAGGTGCCTGGTTGTGTTACACTGACCCTATGTTACTAACTATAGGCTGTCATATATTAACTGTTCCTCTGCGTTCCTCAATGAATGCAGCCATTATTACACCCCTGAAAACAGGAAGGAAAGAATCACAAGAGTGATTTTGTGTTGTTATCTCACGGAGTAGTTTAATGCAATGAGGAGAATGTGCGAAAGCCCCCTAGTGGAGATTGGAGACACTACCAATCGATCCCAGAAAAGGCTTACTAGCCGATTAGTATTGTACAGATCGCAGTTCTCGTGAATAAAATGGCAACCATTGATGCAACATGAAAAATAATAACTTTTAAACTATTTTCATATCTTATTTACATTGTCTTTATGCTTATGTCAACTAAGATGAATTTGCATTAACTGTATAACTTTTACTTTCAGTTGTGAACCCTTTTTATATATAAGAATAAGAATACCACATGACTGTGGCCTTGTGTTATACCCTCTCTGCTGCAGTGATGCTGCAGACAAACACAAACATCGTGATTAGACATTTAAGAAGCGCCTCTTAAAGATGAAGGTCTGTGTCTCTTGACCTAAACACATAATCCAGTTAAATCTGATTTATGTTCATTAATGCCCCTCACACTCTAACTTCAAGTAATAAATTGATTACTGATTAATTACACAAGTACGTTTGTGAGCATAAAGATGTAAGCCTTGGATCATCAGGATAAAATGTGGTTTGGAAACTTAACAAGCTTTGATAAAGCGTCATCGGTAGCTCAAGCAAGACCTCAAAACCTTCGATCACCACGGGTGGTTAGCAGACTTGGTTGTACCATGCAGCCTAACAACATACAGTAAATTGCAGGTTAAAGCAGTTTGAACAGAACAATTTTTCTTCATTTTTAACGATTACCAAAGTTTGTGAATCCCCAAATTGTTCAGTTGTTCTTTTTGCTCCCCATGAGGTCACTTTCACCATGAAACAAAAACAACACCCCGCTGTACACACTCGGGCCACCAGCAACTTTATAAATCCTCAATAAAAAGCTGACAGGTTGCAATGATGTTCCAAATAACTTATTAAGAAAACAACTAAATACACAGAAAATATTATGAAAATTGGTTTATTTTATATCTCATAGTTTTAAATGAAGCAATAAAAACATGTATTAAACATCACAAACTGGAGACATCTTCCAGTGACAGTCTTCATCAGTGTGTGTGTGAGGAGGCTCCTAAACCCACCGACACAGAAGTGCATGTTCACAACTCCCTCTGTGCAGGCGGGGTCAGGACCCTCCCCACCCTGGGTGAGGAGGGGTGGTGCTGTGGCCAGTCAGGTATGAAGTGCTGAGGGTGGATCTTTGGTCCTCTGTGCAGCTCTGTCCACTCTCAGCTTCCCTGCAAAGTAATAACACAAGAAAGACGTCATTTTAACACAAAACAGCATTTTCATTGTTGGGAGCTGCAGTATGTTGTTAAAAAGCAATTTTAAACCCAACATATACACATGAAAAATATAAATAAACCTAAACCTACAGTGCTGCTGACATAGGACGATGATTTATACCAACTATTGGAAGAATTTAGTCTTCAAGACAGTTTGTTGTCAATGTGAGGTGATAACTTACATAGTTGGAACACAGCACCACTCTCCAGTTTTTCACTTGGCCATCCATCCTTCTCATTGGGTTGGTCGGGGTAAGGCTGTCTTCTGGGTGGGGTGTTAGCTCCATCTTGGACGTTGAGTGTCTGAAGTGCTGAATTCTGGGAGAGGAAACGTGTAAACCACCTGAATTTAAAGACAAAAAGAAAAGTATGAATTCACAGATCACTGATTTGTTAAATTTACTTTTCTTCTGTTATGTGTTTTTACCTCACCTCTGATCCCTTAGCCACAGGCTATACCTTATGTAAAAACAAGAGACTACAGTCAGTTCACTGCATCATTTTTAAACCTTTTCTACTTATTTGTGTTGACATTAAGTACAGACTTACCTTTGTCCTGCATGGTGAACTGGGGCTTGGTAAAAACATATATTATTCATTTAAAAAGATACCTGTGATATTAAGAAAAATGGAAGTAATAACAACTAAAAAACTACCTTTCAGTCACAATGTAATATTAATATTAATGTCACATATCAAGAAAAAAGCAATACATTTCACATGTGCGAGTCAGATGTTCTTATATCTGTGTTACAAACATCACAAGACACGAAGGCTTAACTTAAACATTACAAAGTTAATTAAAAAGTAAAAGATATTTACAAACACTGCAAAACACAAAGGCCAACTTAAGTGTTACAAAGTTTAAAAACACGTTCTAACATAAACTAATCAGAGTCACTGTCATCTAATGAAAGGTTAAAAGGCCTCTCCCAGAAACGTCTGACTCCAAAAGAACCTGAGGATGTTGAAGGGGCATCGAACTGGTCACTTACCTTGCACCTCTTTGCACTTACCTCTTCGGTGCAGATGTCTTCTCTGCTTCTCTTTTCTGAGGAAGGAGCAGCAGAGGGAGCAGATGAGGAAGGAGCAGCAGAGGGAGCAGCAGAGGGAGCAGATGAGAGAGCAGCTGAGGAAGGAGCAGCAGAGGGAGCAGCAAAGGGAGCAGCTGAGGAAGGAGCAGCAGAGAGATCAGCTGAGGAAGGAGCAGCAGAGAGAGCAGCTGAGGAAGGAGCAGCAGAGGGAGCAGCTGAGGAAGGAGCAGCAGAGAGAGCATCTGAGGAAGGAGCAGCAGAGAGATCAGCTGAGGAAGGAGCAGCAGAGGGAGCAGCTGAGGGAGGAGCAGCTGGCGGATCACCAACTGGGGCAACAGGGAAGAGTGGGGCGTTGGCCTGGCCAAAAGGCGGTATAGCGATAGGGGCAGCACCTGGAGCAATAGGATGTTGCCAATCGTGCCAAAACGGCTCTGGAGGGTGCTCCCGGATGAGAGGGGAATCATCTCTCTCATCCATGGTGTCGTACCCCGAGTCATCGCTAAGCCAATCCCCCCACTCTTCTGAGTCGTTCCAGTCAGATGAATTGTCAGTCTGTTCACTCACCTCTTCATCGTCTACAGGTAGGAAGGGGGGGTACTCACCTTCCTGTTCACCGTCATCAGCATATGGTGCTTCATGAGAAGAGGATGAGGGTGAGAGAGGGATATACTCACCACACTCACCTTCACTGATACGCTGGGTATCAGTGTCCTGAGCTTCACCAGAAGAGGGGGAGGATGAGAGAGGGAAACAATACTCACCATACTCACCTTCACTGATACGCTGGGTATCAGTGTCCTGAGCTTCACCAGAAGAGGGGAAGAGTGAGAGAGGGAAGAAATACTCACCATACTCACCTTCACTGATACGCTGGGTATCAGTGTCATCCAGGATCCTGATGACTTCAGGGAGGCCTTCTTCTGCAGGGCGTTCAACCACATAGTCAAGACGCCCTGTGAGGAAACAATTTTTAAAATCACATTAGGAATGTAATACACACCCAGTGTTAAAGCAACAGTCCTACATCTGTTAGTTTGAGCAGAGGATGAGAGAAAAGCATTTTAGGCTACATTTATGTCAGACTGAATGACACTTCTACTTGTTCATGCAAGAAAAAAAAACAAGTCAACTAAGTTCAAATCTTTAAGTGAAGATTTTTAATAGAAGACCACCAAACCTCCACCAAGACAGCTCAGTCTGTGTACTTATGTTTTATTTGTTCTCTGTAAGTCTTTATGCAAACACTATGTTGGAATAGGTAATGGATAATAGGTATTGATTTGCAAATAGCCGGAGTAACTTATTATAGAAATATACTACAGTAAATTTATAACTAACCATGCAGCTCATTCTCTTGTTTTATTTACAATTCATGATGTCACACATTTTGAAAAAAGCTCAGAGGTTAAATATGTGGATGCAAACCATAATGTAACATTTAGACCACATGTACCAATCTCATGTCCTAAATGTAAAAAAAAATATATATATATGTATTAATAAAAACACAATCTCCTTGGCAAGAGTAAAAATTGCACACACACAAAGCTCTGCAGGTATGTCTGAAAATGATGGTCAAGTGAAAAATAAACAAACAAACAAACAAACAGAAACTCTTAACTCAGAATCCACATTTTTAGAAATGTGCACAAGGACTGTATCTGCCATAAGGACAGATACATCTAATCTGTGGTAAACATGCTATCCCTGTGTAAATATCCCTGTGTACAATATATCTCTCTGCTATCTAATAAGATTAAAAGCATTACCGTAACAGAAGATAGGTCTTAATGCCATTATTACTACTGTTTTCATCTTTTTTTGTATTATTTTATTTGTATTATTTTTTTTATCTTTGCGTTTTGCAGCAGAGAAAAAAATTATAGTTTATTTCAATAAAGCCTTTGATCCGGAGAAGAAAAGGATGTTAGGAGGGGACCTGGATCTGTGTGTTTACACCTGCGTGTTCTGACGTCATGACATCCTGAAGATGCCGTTACCACAGAAACTGATTTTTGGGCATTTTACAAATTTTAGTCCATTAAGCTATTTTTACCCATTTTATTTTAAAGAAAAGTGTCAAATTTGAAGCCTTCAAGTCAAAGTAACACCTTTTTTTTCAAATTCATACACCAGCCGTTAATAATTTCTACACCTCTCCCGGAAAATTTAAAGCATACAAACAATTTACGGGGAAAAATCTTGGAATACACATATTTGATCACGTTAAAACTTGATATTCACACTGGAACTTGTTAAATTATTACAGTCATTTAAATTTAAAGAAATTTTCAAACGTACCTGCAGCGAAGTCCAGGTGGGGTCCACGGCGAGCCATCTTCAAACTTGAAAAACAAAAACAAGTACAAACAATCCAAAGATGAAGTACTTGTTGTCGCTTTCAAGTAAAATCCGCTTTGAGTAAAATGTTTTGCAAAACTTAGCTTTCCACAGGCTGAGGTTGGAGCAGGTCGAAACAAGTCCACGAGCAAGTGTAAAGGGACGATTGGAACCTTGTGCAGCATTTATATACCCTCGGCGGCCATGGTTACGGTTGTCAACGTGCGTGTGCACGTGCACGTGATAGAACTATATGAATGGAGCTCACCGCAGTGTAATTTACAGTTAATTTATGGACATTTACAGTCATAGCTGGACTGGCCATCAGGGGCCGATGGTGATTTTTCGTTTTTATGGGCCGATGTTTTTTTTTGTTGTTGTTATTTTGTAACGGTATAAAAAATGAAAGGTGGTGGACAGATGCTGGCATTTGTGTAAAAATAACTCTGATGTTTCGTGGTGGCTGTGGCGGAGCTTCCACAGAGGCCAGCAGGTGGATGAGGGAAAGGGGAGGAAGGAGGAGGAGAGACCCGTGGTGGCCGCCGGACCGGCCGCGTTTCGTATTGAGCTGAAAAGGAACATTTGTCCCATACTTCAGCTAGAATGAAAAAACAAAATACACGAAGCTGGAGTTATTCTGTGTCTTTACTCAGCTGCCTCTTCTTCTCCCATTCTCTCTCCCTCTCTCTCCTGTTGCTACTTAAATGATGAAACTGATCAATGATCAGCTGATCGGCTTTTCTCTCTTGTTTGTTTATCGCGCATTTCGAGCCAGAAAGAGGAAACCAGCGGATGTCGCGCTAAACAACAGCAGCACGTTAAAGCTTGATCAGCTGTTGTTAGAATTTATTTAATATGACTTTCTAGTATCAGCTGATGTTTGCTGGAGCCACAGTTGTAACAGCTGCAGGTCATGATATCGGTTTGGATATGTGGTGAGAGGGAAACGTGAAGATGAAACCAGGATATGTCCTTACTGAATCATCAGAGCTGAACAGGTGATGGAGAAACAGGTTTACCTTTTAGGTAACATGGATGAGTTGAAGAGAAGTTATGAACTGTTTCTAAGAGACAAATAACATCAGGATCCAGCTGGTAACTGAGCAGGGACGGGTCTAGCAAAGGTTTGCAAGGGTGCAGGTAACAATATACATGCACTGTTTATAAGATTGGGGAAACTTGCAGTCAGCTGAGACTGAAGAAGTCAATTGGATGAGTGACGAAACGTTTTTCCCACAAAACGTTAAGTCCAGATGAACAGAATCAACTTTTGGAGATAGTATATAGCTCATGCTAATATCACATCTTCACATTTTTCTTTTTAGAGGTAACAATAACTTTGCATTCTCGCTACTCACCATGCTCTAAAACAGGTAGATGTTAGCAATGACAACATTTAACAAATGTTTTTAAAATTCTAGCCGTGCTAATTAGCCTTAGGATTGGTTGAGGTCTGTGCAAGCCTTTGGAACAAAATCACTCTTGTAAAGCTCACTCTTTTCCAGGTGAGCCTATAGCACATTTGTTAAAGTCAGTCCAGACTGTACAGCTTCTAATCAGAAATAATTAAAGTTTGTTTCTTTTTTTTTTGGGCTCGTTAATCTTTTTCTGTAAACAGGATAGTTTGAAAGTCTTAAATAACTCATGTTAAAATGTTGTAGGGCTGTAGAGTGGGGTCATGTTAACAATCCATTAAAACTTGTGGTCTTCAAGGTCAACTTTATGATTTATGGGTGTAAAATTGACAAAAAGTCTTAGAACCTACAAACTTTGATTCTTACAACTGTGCTGTGTATATGTCCTAACATATAGGAGGAACCTATAAAGGTAACTGACCTTTGACCTCTCCTTCAAGAAGGTACATGTAATGTCTACAGTGATTAGACATGCTTAATAAAAACAGTGTGGGGCACAGAGTATTGTTGTGCGTCAGTGTGGAACATGTCAGTAACACCGAGGGTTACACACACTTTGCCAGGTACACCTGTTCACCTGCTTGTTAAACACAAATATCTAGTGAACCAATCAGACCTCAGCAAATTAAAGTATTTAAGCATACAGACATGTTCATGATGACCTGCTGAAGGTCAAAGCAAGTATCAGAATGGGGGAAAGAGACTGCGTGGTTGTTGGTGCCAGATGGGCTGGTCTGAGTATTTCAGAAACTGTTCATCCAATGAGCTCACAAAATTACCTCTACAGTTTACAGACTGTAGTGGCAATCCAACCAGCAAAAGGCCACCTGAGGGAAACTGAAGTATTTCCAACTCATCCTGGTGATGAGGTCAAACACAACCAGTACTTTTAACATTTTATCAATTATTTACCAAATTAAAAAACAACTTGTGGTAACTTATTTTTAATTTTGCTGCATACAAGTTGAATGTAACTAAATCACATGACCTTTTATCGTCCTTGAGCTTATTTCTAGTACAGCATTTGATATAAACACTGTATGTTTATTTAAAAAATAATAATGAAAAACACTCCTTGTAATACATTAAAATCAGCTCAACTTTTATCTTAAAATCCAATCCAACTTTATTTACAGAGCACTTTAAAAGCAACATGGTTGACGAAAGTGCTTTCCAGTAAAAAAAAGAGATAAAGTGGATCTGACAGCCGTGGACGGCGAGCCATGCACACCGGCGCCATCTTGGCTCACAAACCACAGCTGACATGAGTTGGATATAAACAAAGTATATCATGTAAATAAAGTATATCAGCCAACATACTGGACACTGTTCTGCTGAACAAACACATATTATCCAATATTGTAGCTGGTGTTATTTAATAATATTTAAATATTTTCAGAATTAAAGTTTATATTTATTTGTCACACAATTTGAAACTTTAATAACCTTACAATAAAACAAAGTCTCAGATTTAATTATTCTGAAACTAAGTTTAAGCTTCTCATAACATGGGCCAGCACCAGACACACTGGTGGTCCTGTGCTGGCCTATGTGTGGATTACCTCTGGCAAACCAGATCTGGGTGACCAAAGGGCCGTCATTCTTTGCGGTATGTGGGCGATGTATAAGCACATTGTGTGCAGCCGTGGGCCAGTTGCAGACACACTGCTGGCCCAGAACAGTTTCAGCTCTGGCCTCAGATGTCAGCCTAATGTGTACCTTAATCGAGCCTTGTAATAACAACGTGCCGGAACATAATATTGCAGAAGTAACATGACAAAACAGACTGATTCTTATATAGCGCTTTTCTACTCTCCCGATTACCCAAAGTGCATTATACATGCCACATTCACCCAATCACCCACTTTTACCTAACTGAGTGCATCCTAACTACATTCATACACCTTGACCTCTTACCATGCAGACTGGAGGAGCCAGGGATCGAACCACTAACCTTGCGCTCAATCGGTGAGCTGCTCTACCTCCTGAGCTACAGCCACCCGGTGGTAAACGTGAATAAACCCTCACTAGGTTTTGGATAAAGTGTACACTCTCAAACTTGTCAAACCTGCATTTGAAAAGTTGGCTACCATAGCAGTATAGTATTGCAACATAGCATTTGAGTTTTCTAACTGAAATAAGAAAATAGAAAAACAAATAGTGCCATCATTGCCAGACCTGGCCCACATCTGTTTGACATATACCCTGCCACGACACCAGTCAGTCAGAAGTGCCAGCTTGATGCCAAATCCGGGCCAGACCTGTTTTCTTTGAGCCTGGGCCACATAAACCAAACCATAATTGGGCCAGATGTGGCATGCCATCACATAAACAGTGCCATCTACACCAGGCCTGGCCCACATCTGGATGACATGTCACTCACCATGCCAGAAGTCAGCCAGCAGTGCCAGCTTGACACCAGATCCGGGCCAGGTCTGTCTGCTATGTGGGAAGTATAAAAAGTATGGGAATGTACAACCATCATACCGCTCAGGGAGGAGACCTTGTAAAGATGCTGGCTGAAACTGGTAACACAGTGTCACTATCTACAGTAAAATGAGTCCTGTACTATCATGAGCTAAAAGGTTCCTCTTAATCTCTGGAGACATGTCCTGTGGTCTGATGAAACAAAAATGTAACTGTTCAGCTATAATGATAAACAATATATTTGGAGAGAAAGGAGGAAGCTTTGAAGCCTCAGAACACCATCCCAACTGTGAAGTATGGGGGTGGCAGCTTCATGTTGTGGGGCCGTTCTGTTGCAGAAGGGACTGGTGCACCTCACAGAATGAGAAAAGAAATTTATGTGAAGTATCTGAAGACATCAACCAGGAAGCTGAAGCTTGGGCGCAAATGGGTCTTCCAAATGGACAATGACCCCAAGCATACCTCCAAATTAGTTACAAAGTAGCTTAAGGATAATAAATCAAAGTTTTGGAGTGGCCATCACAAAGTCCTGATCTCAGTCCCGTAGAAAAATTGTGCGTGGGACGGAAAAAGCGAGTGTGAGCAAGAAGACCTACAAACCTGTGGCAGTTACAGCAGTTCTGTCAAGAGGAGTGGGCCGAGATTCCAGCAAACTATTGCAGAAAGCTTGTGGAAGGATACCTGAAGCATGTGGCCCAAGTTTACGTATGCTCAGACTACGAAGAAAGTTAAAAAGAAACAAAAAACAAACGAACAAAGTTCTCTCTCTTTATTTTGAATGTATAAACAGATTCTACAAAAAGATGTAAACACAAAGCGTCCACAGCAAAATAGTCAGTTCCCTTTGGGCATGTGATGTTCTAGTAGGAAGATTACACTATGTAATAAGAAGTTATCTCTACGATTTTAGTTAAACTGCTACGCAGATAAGCTACACAAAAGCACCACTATGTGTTGGAACAGGAAGTGATACTCTACCGCAGAGAGAGCGAACACCAACTGGATGGCGCTGTAGTCTGCACTATAGCTTTTTATTATTTATTCATTAATGAAAAAGCACACATATTGCAGCTCTTCCGTTTTGCTTACTGGATCTAGAACACCATTTAGATCATAACAGCTCCTGATCAGGATGAATTTCATTTTCAAATCAAATTTCATGTCCCAGTTTCACAATTTTGTAACATAATATTTCAAAGCTTGCTTATGGGCTTGTTTTGGAGCAGACCAACAGTCAGGCTCATCTTCACCCTTACTGTCAGACTCTGAATTGATGGTTCTGCTATATCTCACCAGGCTGAGTGGGGACACGTGTACTAAACGTTAGAGTTCCCACTGCAGGAGCTTGGGTTTGAGTCTGCCCTCGACCATTTCCTGTGTGCCATACCGCTTCACTCTCTCCCCACCTTCCTGTCTGCTGTCTGGCAAAAGGCCTCATGTTCTGAAATCTCTTTCTCTCCATCATCTTTCAGTTTCTTTGAGCGGAGCTTCTTTTGCAGCTGTGACAAAATATAGAACGGTTTCTGCAACCGGGGAGTAAAATGTGCTGCAGTGTGAGGGCGCACAGGTGTAGGTCTGGAATTTTACATATAAATATTATAGTTTACTTCATGCACAAGAAATGTAAACATTTTATCTAACCCACTTTTCATCAACTACATAACCTTTATTGGAGAGTACATTCATAAATTGTGTGTATCACACACACAAACACACATCCACTAAACTCTCTCTTTTTATATCTCTCCCTCTCTCTGGTGAATGATGGAAGTTTGGTGGACTGTGTGGTTTGTCTGGCTGAAAGTTGTGTTTTTTTTATGTGTGGTGTGTTGTGAGGCTGATGATTTAGTGTAATTGTGTATGGTGTTGTTAGTGTAGTTTATGTGGTGTTAGTGGTTTTTCCTGGATGCAGAGCAGGTCAGTATGCCGTGGACTTTTACACCACCATGTTAGGGATGGAGTAAAATAATAAAGCTTGCGTGGAGAAGCTGCTGCAGGGGCTTCCTCAGCTGAGCTCTGAGGACAGAGCTGTCCTGGATGCTAACTTTTCTTTGGAGGAGATTAGTGCTGCTGCTGGTCTGCTGGCTCCTGCACAGGGTGGGCTGCCTGCAGACGTCTGTAAAGGACTGTTACTGGCATCGAGTCATCATGTGGGGCTCTCTCAATGTCCTGTTTCTGGAATATATATTTATATTGGTATATTTGTTAGAAATTTAATCTTTGTTAAATGTTTTAAGAGATAAATAAGCAAAGTTATCTAGATTTATGTTGCCAGGTTTATGTCGGAGGCCTCTGCTTGTGTTGTCCTTGTTTTTCTGTTTTCATTACAGATCAGAGTGATGTGGACTTTCTCAAAAGATGTTTAGATTTGTATGAGAAAGCATCTTCAGCAAAGGTGAGCTGGTGAAAAAAATATGGTGTAACAGGTTTGTTGGTGGTCATATAGAGACTTTTTTTTTTTTAGGAAAAGAAGAGTCTCGGAGGTTGCCATGGAGACGGTCTGTGTCAGACTGTCTAAACCAAAAATGGATGCTGTACATCCACTGATAAATGTCATTTCAGTTTGATTCAGATAGATTGAAATCCAGAGAAAACTATGCTAGAGGTGAAAGGTCAAACATTGGTCATCATGATGAGGGTGGATTTTTTTAATACCACAGACTGACAAAGAAAACTGAAATTTGTGAATTCTAAAGGTATACAAGATGTGCTGTGTTCAGTCGCAGGCAATGTTCCCTCTAATTTTTCATGTGTCTGAGCGAATACACAAACTCCCTGAGCGATCCCTTGGACCACTGTGAGCGACATCAGACGTGTGCACTGTGGTCACGCCGGCATCTAATCCATCCAAGTTACATGGTTTATTAAAATAATCAAATTACAGCATTTACATTTATGTTAGACTACTTTTAATTAACTGTTTTGGCCCACTTACAATGAAAATTAAAAAAAAATCAAGTCATTGACTTGTGTAGCATGTTAACACTATTGGAAGTAAAAATAACTTGAACTCCAATTTCAAAAACACAACTTTCTTTCTTTTTTCTTTTTTTTTATAAAGCTCTGACTTGTATTATGAGTCTGTGGTCTGGGAGAGAGTCCTGTAACTCTGTCTGCAAAATACAGTAAATAATGACCAATGCTGGGCAATTAATTATATAGTTACTTCTTCAACAAAGTAACTCAGTTTGGCAAACAACAAAGTTTTTTTGCAGCTATTTTTTTAAATGCAGCCAAGGCGTTTTTAAATAAACATTTCAAACTATTTACAGAACAATCAGCTGTTCTGCATCAAATCTGATGCCACACAAATCATTTGTGCCACTCCAAAAAATAATTTCTGTCCACTATGAGATAAAGGAGAACAACAGCCTGATACCTGCAGGCTTGACAACAGGAGATGTATCACTCCTGTAACACCTGTAACATTCAGCAGTCGCCTCATTGTTCTGACACATACAACAAAACCATTGACTACACTACACACTAACTACACAAGATTTGCGCTAAACGTCGCAAATCTCTCACATCTCAAAACACCGCCGTCACTCCTAAAACAACTAGATGCCACGTTGCCATATCATGTTTTGATTGGTCGACATGGTACATTTTTGGACGAATAGGAAAGGGAGACGGGGGTGGGGTTTGTTTTTGCTCACAGGCGGAGAGTGCTTTCGAGCCTTTTTTCTTATAAAACGCCGTTTTTACGGTTTCTTCCCGCAGTAAATATAAACAACGATAGTATTCAGGAAGAAAACCAAACATTGCATATTTTTTATCACAACTCTGGTTTTACGTGGTCTATCAACACAATTTAAAAACTGGTATAAAGTCCACACTTTTTCCGTCAATTGTTCCGTCTGTCCTGCTCACATCTCCAATGGTTGTACACGTTGTAATTGACGTGGCTTCACTCCACATCAGCCACGCCGCTTTGCTAGCTAAAACACCGGTGTCGGCGCATAAGGACGCTGTCATAGCCTGCCAACGACGTTGATTGGCTGCGTATATAGGCATTATTAGCTGGACTATGGAATAAGGTGGCATCGTTCTAATCCCATATGGGAGCAGCCAGTCACTCACTGACTAACACTGCAAAACAGAATTGTTAAAGTTTTAATTTTAATTTAAATTCAGGTTAGATTTTTTTTGTGCGCAAAGCAGATTTTCTGTGCGCAGAGACCGTGCCAGCAGTGCGCAATTGCGCACGTGCGCAGCTTAGAGGGAACATTGGTCGCAGGGCCTTGCCTTTTTATTTCATTTGTCTTTGGTTTTGAGTTTTTATTTGTGCTCTTGTAATTAATTAATTAATTTTGTGATAAAACTTTTTCTATTTTGAGATCAAGATTCAAGTGGAAATAAAAGTTTGTGTTAAATTTTCTCCATCTCCCTCTCTTTGTGTGTCTGTCTCTCTCCCTTGGTTTCTGTAGAGGTACACTATGGGGGCGCCTGGATAAATGTTAAACAGAAGCGAGATGTAGTGTTCCTCCACTGTCCATTAAGGATATGAGGAAAAGAAATGGTCAAGAACAAAGTGTATGGTGTATAAAAGAAAATGGCTTTTAAATTGTATACCAAAACGACCAGTAGAAAGTCGACTACAACTTGTTACATAATCATCATGACTGTTTTATCAGTTTAACAGTTTATGGATTGACTTCTTTCGGTTCATTCACTGTTTAAATCATGAAGGAAAAAGAAGGCAACAGGCTGAGAAATGAAGCTGTTGAGTGTCTCTGTGGCCACACGGGGGCACTGCTGCATAAATAGTAGAATCTCTTACTGGACACTTTTTCTAGACCTCTTTTTAAATGACTAATAAAGACAACAACAAAATGAATTACATCAGGATCTGATATGGTTGTGTTTTTGTTGAGCTTTATATATTTCAGAATGCCTAGAGTTTGTTTGTTTCCCATGTTTTGTGATACAGAACATCTCCTCTCAGATGGCTGTTGTCTCATAATGGGTCATTACCTGGTCTGATGGTGTGTTTGTTCCATTTATAAATCAAGTGATTGATTTGTGAAATGAGAGATGGCCTCTGACCTGCTGACTGGTGTCCGATCTTCTCTGCTCCCCTCAAATTTGACAGCTACTCAGCTAATGTGATGGTGGACAGGAAGTCACTAAACCTGGGACTCTGGAAACACATTTCTAGGGATAAAAAAGTTAATGTAGATCGTTTCAGGGGATAAATATGAAATGATCGATTTGGCGATTATACTAATTTAGTAAGAAAAGAATCTATGAAAAAACAAATTTTTATCCATGCACTTAAGCAACGACCAGAGTCTTAGAATTACGCTTTCACCAGGTTTTACTTGACTGAACAACAGAACTTCTCTGTCTCCTTTATAAGGGGTCACATCCTGAGTTACACAATGAGTCTTTCAAATGTGTGCAATAACCCACTGCATGTGTAGTCACGCTGAGACCGCGTGGTCTTATTTTTATTACCCCTTGATTCAGCTGTGACCTGCTTATCAAGTCTTTTTACAAGTACATCATAATTATCTGCTCTCATGCAGACATAAGTTGAGCAATGGTTTAACAAAATTTCCCATCAAAAACATGAAGGTTTAGTTTTAAGCTTATTTGTCCAAAACAACAAAGGATAAACTGCCAGCACCTGGATTGAAATAGAACATAGTAGTGTTGGATGTAAGTAAAGGAAATACAAGTATAACTGTGACTATGGATCAAATCTCCTTCAATGTTAAACCTTAATGTTAACCTGATTGTGTTTATTAGAAAAATCAGCTTTTACAGTGTCTGTGATTGCTCCACATAGTTAGTTAACTCTGGTTGTCTGTGGGTTTGTTTCAAATTTGGAGTGAACAAAAGCATGAAAACTGTGGAAGATGCAGACTGTGAAAGTCTAGTTTATTTCATGAATACAAAAAAAGTTTACAGTCGCTAGAACAAAGTAGCATACATTCATGATAAAGTAAATACCACAACACAACATGGACAGTGAGAAGTCAAATTAATTGTCTTAGAACTTATTAAATTCTTTAAGCTTAAAAGCAACACCCAATATTAGAGTGTTTGTGTTTTAAGCCTTTTATTCAAAACTAGTATGTGTCAACACTTCTTTCTCCCAGCAGCATTATTGAAGTGACACTTTAACGACACTTTACCTGCTGATGCTTCACATCACAATCTTTATGACGAAAAAGCTCAGATGTCTGTGACTTGTTATGAAAACGGACAGAACCTGGGCTCAGGCTTCCTCTTCTTCTTTCCTTCCTCTTTAATAATAACCATAGATCAGTAACACAGCCATGTTTTTATACAAATGATTGTGATAAAGAGAATTTAGACTGGGGAAATCCAAACTTTATGTACCAGGTCAACTCAGCGAGCTCCTGTCTTGACCTCCCCTCTGCTGAGCGTGCACACACACACACACACACACGCACACACGCACACACACACACACACACACACACACGCACACACGCACACACACACACACACACACACACACACACACACACACACACACACACACTGTATCATAATAAATGCCATGATATCTTTCTTGTTCAAATAGTTTATTCACTTAACAAAGAGGTAGCTTGGAAACTCAGTAAGAAGGAACAAAAAAGTTTAAGGTCACTTTCTCAAATAAAGAGGATTTCATCATCTTTCTGTTCATAATACAGGCTAAATAAAAGAAGAGATACATCAGAAACACATCAGTAGATCCAGAAATTATAGAGGCAAACTCTTTTCAGCTATAGAGGTAGAGGTACACTTCATGTACTCATTAGCGTACAGTTCAAATGCCTGTGTTAGGGTGCATTGTTTCAGTTTTATTAAGTCTTCTTGCAATTACATGGGTTACACAGAGTTACACAATGAGTCTTTCAAATGTGTGGAATATCCCAGCTATAACCTTTGCTTTCAATTTGGTTAAATTCATCATTCAGATCACAGTCTAAACAACAAGTACAGTAGGTCTTCCACTCCGCAATTAAAAATAGCAACACTCATGTAAGGCTTTATTCTCCATAGTGTCAAAATAAAGCAACATTAAAATAATGGATCTTCCATCTGAAATAATTACAGTTTGTATAAATTCACGCTGAAGACCAAAATACACACACATACATAAAACACATAAATCACTAAAACCTAATTAAAACACATGGGAAATTACCTCATTTGTTGTGCTATTCAAAGATGTGTATGTGTGTGTATTCAGGCAAGTCATAAAGAAAACGATAGAGGTTAATATACTTTACGTTCTACAGTCGCTGCAGATTAATGAAATATAGTGGAAACTTGAAGATCCTTGGTATAGCAGTTTGTGGGAAACAAATACAGTGAAGTGACCATTTAGCTCTTATGGCATAAAATTGCTTAGTGCATTATTATTTGCTTTTCTACAGTATGATATTTGTTTAATAATTGATTGATTTAGTGCATAAAATAAGTTGATAAATAAAATGTTAAATATCTAATCATCATATCAAAAATCATATATTTGGAGGGAGTGTCTTTGACACATGCTGACTGCATTCTTCTTCTAACCAGAACAGGAAGTGAGATCAGAGGAGAACAAGAGTGAGCAGTTTGGTGAAAGGAACAGGAAGGATGAAGAAGAGGTGAACATCCACACAGTTTAAACGGAGACATCATGGCACAATAAGAGCACAAGCTCTAAGATGAAGACTGGTAATGATTAAAAACTGCACTAAATAGTATCATTCTGTGACTTCAAACTTTAGGTAGTGCATAACATTTACCACTTTGTATTAATTTTACTATACGTTTAAATAAATAAAAGTAAATAACTTTAAAAGGTGCTGTTATTGAGTGACAATTCAAAAGATTTCAGGGCTGGGGTAAGCCCTGTATGCTTCAAGATCCAAGCAACGCCCTCGCCAGCAGCAGCAAATTGATATGGACCAGTTTATGCCTTTTATTCGGTTGTAAACTCTGATATACTCTTATAATTAACCTTTGGGTGACTGCACAAAGACTGAGAGGGGACGACAGAGAGGGAGAGAAAGGGAGAAAGATGGAGGAACACAGCACATATAAGAAACAGGTAAGAGTGGACATGAAGTCAAAGTCAGGGACATGTCCGATAATAAAGACCTTCCGCCTGGATACATATATGTCACTTCTGTCACCACATTCATCTATGATGATCGCTCATAACTAAGCAGGGTGCTATGCTCTTATCAAACGATGATCCGAAACTGCTCTTAAAATAATTATTACAAGAATATATCTTTTGTTATTTTTTTTAGTTGAATATAAAATGTTTGTGTGTGATTGTCAGTACAAAGAGGAAGCGAGGACAGAGAGACTGGAACTAACAGAGATCAGGTGGATTTTTCACAAAATCTACATGCAGTAAATTGATGCGTTGTGTGATTTTCAGTAGCACTCTGCTATTAATATGAATAATAGCATTTAGCAACATTCACATCACTGTAACCTTGAACAGGAAGAATGTCACTATACTGATGTGACAGACTACAAATCTATTCTCCACTCTCTGAATTGGTGTACACGATTCTCTGTGCTGAGTCTGCACAACAAAGTGTTTGTGTTTGTATGAATTCAAAAGCTGTCATTTAAAATCAGCTCTATTACCAGTTTGCTTCTTGTCCAGGTATGTGGAGTGGCAGGGTGATTTTTATTGTCTTTATTGTATAATGGTACTTTAAATACTTGATGATTTGGTGGACTGGCCTCTATGTGGTTAAGAGACTGAAACAATGCTGTGCAGGTTTCTCCTCTGATCTGCTTTTTCATAAACTGGTTTTGAAATTTACTGGTCAACATGGCTAAACTAAAGTGACCACCGTAAAGCTGATGTATTATATTAAAATCTGTTATTCTTAGACACTGCTGTAGGTCATCCAAAAATGAGATTTCTTTTGAAGGTAACACTAAAAGCATGACATTAAGACTGAGCTGAGCCCTCCTAAAGGTTTGATCCTGGAGTCGCCCCTGATTGAGTGCTTCTCACACATTTATGATTTTGAACAATTTACAGTAAATAGTATCAATAGTAAGTACTTTTAAAGATTTAACATATAATAATAGTTGCTAAATTAATGCAAGTCAAATAACTGATTGATCAACTACAGAAACAAAATTGTATTTCATGTATTTCATGAGCACAAATCTTCATCTGTAAAATAACAAGTAACTAAAGATGCCAGATAATTGTAGTGAAGTTAAATGTACCAATTTCCCCTTAGAAGCAGCGGAGAAGAAGCCACAAATGTGATGGAAAGACCAATGTAATGTCTCTATCACCCCTGTCCTTGTCGACCTGCATTGGCTTCCTGTTAAGTATCACATTCAATTCAAAATCCTGCTGCTCACCTTCCGAATTATTAACAATATAGCTCCAAGCTACCTCATTGAGCTACTTAGATTATACACCCCTACTAGAGCACTAAGATCATCTTCCCAGTCACTTTTGGTACAGCTAAGATCCCGGCTGAAGACTAGAGGTGACCGAGCGTTTGCCTTGGCTGCACCCGATCTATGGAATAACCTCCCCATCGCCATCCGCGAGTCTGATTCCAGTCAATCCTTCAAATCGTGGTTAAAAACCCACTTATTTAGCCTCGCCTTTTCTACCAGTTAATGATTGTTTGATAGTTAGTTTAATGCTTATTTCTATCTTCGGTCCATTCTTAACTACTTTTAATCATTTTTAAAATTTTTGTCTGTTTTATCCTTTACATATATTGTTCTTTTGCACTTTTATATGCATTTCTTTTGCTTCTGTGTTTTTAATGCCATTTAACATGCTAGCATGTTGGTACATTGCCATAGCTTTCATCCTTCCCTGTTACTTCATCTTACCCTCTTGTATGTTAAGCACTTTGGTACACCACTGTTTTTTTTAAATGTGCTATATAAATAAAGTTTGTTGTTGTTGTAAAAATTCCTCACATTTGTACTTAAATACTTTACTGTAGTAATTATACTTAATATCATCGGGCAAAAATGACCCAACAACTTTCATGCAAACATCACAGTTTCTGAACAACTGAATGATCAACTTGACGCCTGAAACTACATTGAAAACACACATGACATATTTATATTTTAACAATTAAAAGTTCATATGTAGAAACAATTCACACCGAAGCAGTTTCCTGCAGAGCGAACTGTTTATTTTGGATGGTATTTTCATTTTATTATTTTCCATTACTCCGTGTAATGACTTGATTTATCCAACCAATGTAAGAGCAGACCTTCAGAGAAATACCTGGTCCGGTACAGGCACATTTTTTACCACCAACATACACACCATGAATCTTGTTGTTTTTGGCTATCACTCCACCACCAGAATCACCCTGAGAGAGAAAACATAAACTATATGTTTGTTCCAAAACATCTGATAATGATACAGATAAAATGTTGGCAGCATGGCAACTCACCTGACATACGTCCACTCGAGGTTCTTTGTGACACATCGTGTTTCCATTTGGCCATAATAATGTTGAATCACATGGATGGAGGTTAAGCCCACACTTAACAACATGCATCTTTGCACACTGGAGATGAGGCGGTTCACCACGGACTAGAGAAAAAATGTAAAAAACAAAAGCTACTGCGTGTTTCATGCAAGGAAATCAGACATTGAAAAGAAACATGCTTTGCCTCGTTTCTGGAACAAAGTTTGTTCTTTAAAAGAAGCTGAGCAGCGTTTAAAAAGGAGAGAAATTGACAGTATATCCACCATAAAATGAAATAAATACTTTATGTCATCACAGTTTTCAAATAAAATGAAAATGAAACTATAACAGGCACACAAGACAAAATAAAATATTATATAAACTAGAAAACTGTGAAATAATCAAAACAATGCTGTTCTCACGTTTGTTGTAGTTTACATCAACCGTATAACGACCAAGGCCTGCAATCTGAATGACATCCAGCCTACAAATTAAAAAAAAAAAAAAGTCCATATCCATGTCTTGTGAGCACAAAATAAATCATCTGAATGGAGTCTGCAGGCTGAGTATTTCCAGTCCACTCTAAGTCAGCTAATCTTTGCAGATTCAAACATTTTATTAAAACATTACATTTCTTTCCATTTCCTCATGCTCATGTTTTATTGTCAGTTATTATAGATCATGGATGTACCTCCTAAGCGGGTACCTAAAATCCAAACCAGAACACTTACCTCAATATTCAAGTCTTAGTTACATTATTGTTAATAAAGAAGCTTTGCAGTCAGTAATGGGGTTTGTAACTTCAGAAGCATGATGTCATTTTGTTCATAGACTACAGATGTTGCTACATTTTTTTGCTCTTCCTGGATGTTTAAAAAACCAACCAACTAAACAAGAAAAATACATATTATGTCAACATATTAAGGACTTCCAGAATTCAAACTTTACACTTAAAAGGTTACTCAAAACTCACTTTTTACGACGTGTACATTTAGGTAAGACAACAGGCTTAATTTTATTCTCTGGTGGGTCGATTTTCAGAAGCATGATGTCATGTTTTCCTGTTTGGTCCTCAAAGATTTTGTGATCAATAATTCTCGCAATTCTTCCTGGACCTGGATGAATTCCTACATATGCAGACATATTCCTAAACAATGGAAATGGTAAAAGAACAAAATACCAGTAATGATTTTTGTCTCTGGACTGGTTTTTTTTTTTTTTTTTAAAGTGAAACAGTAATTTCTCACCATCCAGGTTGATCTTTCCAACAGTGAGCTGCAGTTAGAACCCACTCGCTGCGGATCAGAGAGCCGCCACATAGAGAATCATGTGTTCGATTGGTTGCAGTTATTTTCACATGATACAGACGATCATTTTTCTCACAGCTATGGTCGTGAAAGATTCTCTTGTGCAAATCCACCTCTGTGCACAATGTGAAACCTGAAAGAGGAATAATATACTTACAAATGGTTGTCTTACCACCTGAACAACATATTGACTCAGCCAGGAGCCAGTTATTATGGTTGTAACCAGCAACATGGCTAGAAAAATGTACTGGCAAAATTCACACTCTATGAGACTTTTTGAAAAATTTACAAAAATTAATGTAATGGAGAGACAAAGAATTAGAACAAAAATGCACGACTTAATCAAGCCAAGTTAAACAAGTCTTAATAAACACAGGTATGGTTCAAATACACAAAGTTTAAAAATAAAAGCAGAAGAAACGAGTGCAGTAGTTCACTCACCAACAAACAGGAGGAGTAGGAGGAACTTCAGGTGAGCCATTGCTGTCATTCAGCTTGCAGTGAATGCTGTGCTGGGACACTTTTTAAACCTCTTCTCACTGTGTTGGTGAGAATAGATCCACCAATCACACAGCCCAGTTTTATCAATAAAATGCCATTGGTTGGGACGGTCTTCGTGCAAATGTTGAATGTCTCATCCTATTAAAAAGAAAAGTGTTACTGTAGTCTTTGTCATCCACATACTGCAGGAAATGACACTGCAGTGCAAACAGAAGTTATGTTTTCATAGAATTATTAATAAGTTGGGCTTTTAGATGTTTGCTCGGGCACAGCAACTATATTCACAGTCCAAATTGTTCTGTTTCACAAACTCTTTGCCTTTTTCAGTGATATATATGCAAAGCTCAGTGACAGTTATTTATTTGCTTCAGTAGCTCATTAGGATCTGTCTCAAACCTTTGATAGAAGCAGTATAAAAAAGCATGAAACATCAGTTGTTCAGTTAATGTGATATTGGCTGGCTTGATATAACAATTTCTTTTCTTTTATTTGTCTTGTACATATTGTTATTGCACTGTCCTCCACTTCCATAAGTGACAACACTGACCAGCGATGTTTGACAGAAACTAATCCACAATGTCTCATTCACTCAGCACAAAACCTTGAGGTTGATTTCCTGCCTTAGTGAACAAAGATATGAAATGCTATTTGATTATGAGTAAGCTCAAAATGAAGTTCATTGTTCTGTGACATACAGCTATCTTACAGCCTTAAAACCTTTTGTGTGGGCCTCTTTTAGTGGTCACTTATTGCACTCTTAGTTGTTAATACACTGATATTCAGTTTTTTTTCCATGCAGGTTAATCAGTCATGTTTGCATGGTTGTAAAATAAAAATATTCATTGTTAATTATTGATAATCAATAAGTACATAACCTAAGAAGTTGTTTCACATCCTCCTGGATCATATCTTGATATTCTTACCTTTTTTAATAATAGCACAACTTTAGGGTCAGATTTGTGATATTTGGCTGTATAAATTAAAATATGCATACTATGTAATGTGATTGCAGAGAGATTCAGATGGTGCAAGAGGAGATTTAATGGTTCATTACCTGGACAAAATTTAAACTACAATTTATCACAACTAGTTTGTAGCAGTATTTCTCTCTTTCTCTTTCTTTCTCACACATGCATGAGCCTGCAGTGGCGTGTGAGTGCCTACAGAGTTAGTTTTTCGAATATATTTCAAATATGGACCCAAATGCAGAACTCAGGAGACAAAGGATGAACTCAAAGATCAGCTTCAATGCAGTAGCAAAAAATACAAAAACACAGTGACAGGGTAGCAGCAGGGAAACTGGATACTAGCAAACACAGGGAAACATTGAGCAAGGAAACAATACAGAGAGGGAGGACACAGCAACAATTTAAGACAAACTGAGGGAGTAAATACACAAGGAGCTCAGGACAAACAGGAGACACCTGGGAGGGCAGCTGAACCTAAATAAGAAAATGAGACAAGCAACGTAAAACTAAATAAAAACCACAAGAGACAACAGACTAACACAATAAGTAACTTGGTGTGCAAGAACAGAAACGTAGACGTGACACAGAACGCAGGAAAATCATCTGAATGGAGGAAAATAAACTCACTGAACTATTTTTAATCACAAATTACAAAAGGAGATAGTCTGAGAAATAAGCTCAAAGCTACAATTCAAAGTAACCAAAACAAACTAAGCATAAAGATGAAAGGTGAAAATTTAAATCACAAATAAACTAAGAAACAAATTGAAACTATTTAATAATAACAGTAGTGTCTTGTTTTGTGTTTCTAGCTTCTAGGGATTCTAGAAATGTAAAAATGTACTTGATGGAAGGGAAGAGCAGTCATACTGTCAAAATGTAAAGTGAAACATGAGCTGATTCCATTAACTTTTACACTTTTCTTATTTACCTTTCCATCATAATGTGTCATAATGTGCTATTTCTTCTCTGCTGTGCTGAATTTCACAATAGAAGATGACCATTTGGCAGACACTGTGCAGAGCTGTGGCCCAACTCCAAATGTAACCAGAGCTCTTATCCGTCCAGTCAGTGGGTTTATTAGCGGTGATCAGTCATAGATATGGGCCAGTAGGGCCTTCTACACCTGCTAGTCAGTTCAGAAGGTTGTTAACATCCAATCAGATGGAGGATCACTAACAGGAGGTTGGGAAGACTCCAGAATCCTTTCTCACTGAGTTCCGGTGGATACAGCAGTGTTTACAAGTGAGATGATTTAAATGGACAGCATTTATAGAGTGACTATAAAAAGTCAGCGAGTGTCAGTAATCACTCAATCAGTGATAGGAAGGTTACCTTTAAAATGTATTCCACTACAAATGACAGAATACATGCCCCAAAATGTAGTTTGTAACATATTCTGAATACTTTCAATTACTTAATATATTGTTGTCTAAAGAGCTTGGAAAGAAAAGTGTCTGGACATCTTTAAGCTGCTTGAAGATGTTTCAAGTCACGTCCTAGAACATCTTCAGCCAACTTAAAGAAGTCCAGACGCTTTTCTTTCCAAGCTCTTTAGACTGCGATGACCTGATGACTGAGAACCTTCACAGACTTAATATATTGTTGTGCTTTTTACAACTAGATGAATGTAGCGATCACATCCTGCAAATTCTTGTTTGCTTTTCTCTACTAATTGGCTGTTAAACCCAAATCTCCCTGAATATTTACTGTAGAGGAGCAAAGACTTATGTTAACATAAGTTAACATAAGATGTTAAGATAAGATTAGATGTTAGCTTGGTGGCGAGTGGACTTCAGTAATAATTAAAATAGGGGCGTCGGGGGATTCCCCAGGAGCATCTTCCTTGGAGGGCTCAACCCGGGGTTGCGGTCATGGCCTATTAAGAGCTCTGTTGGCTCTTAGGTGACGGTTTCCTCGTGGCTGCGTGCAGCGGGGCTAGGGGAAGGTCTGTGCTGACGGACGTGGGTTACTGACCTGGTAGCCTGGCTGCCCCTGGGTGGGTCCGGGACGGGCGTGGGGTTCTGGGGGTGCTCCGTCTCTGGGCTGGGGCCCTGGTTGGTGTGTCGCCGGGGTTGTGGGCGGGTGGGTGTATGGGGGCCCAGCCCTGGCGCAGGGTGCCGCCAGGGCATGGAGCCACCTGGGGGGCTCTTCAACTGGTGGGGGAGGTCTTCTCTCTTCAGGAACTCACTCTGCAGGAGGGGGAGATATAGGAGAGGTGGAGGAAGATCTCAGCCTGGGCGTCTATTGTCTTGTGTAGTTTGGAAGATGAGTGGATAACGGGGTGGGTGCAGTTTTCTCTGTGGTGGGGTCGGGTGGGCTGTCCCAGGCTCTGTGGGGCCGAGCAGCGCTGCTGAACTGGGCCCCGGTCCAGATGGGCCTGGGCCCCCTTTCCCTGGTGGGTTGCAGAGTATGGGGGTGCCTACTGGGGTCAGCGGGGGAGCTGGCCTCGGGAACCCTCACACTAACTTCTATCGAGTGGAAAAAAGTTAGCGTTCATCCTCCAGCTTCACTGTGTTTGTATGCTAACATAGCTGTGTCGCTAGCATGTAGCACATCATTATATACCAGCTAGCCCAACTTCAGTAACCCTACAAAAGTCACTGCTGTTTAGTTTTCTGTCTTCATTTATGCTGGAAGTGATAGCAGAGCTGTACATTTTATTTTTTTCAGAAATCTCTCAGTCAGAACGTGGTATATCATGTTTAGGTAGAAACTAACTTCCTGCTAACTTCTAACTCCGTTAAATTTCATAAATTCTGTTTTCATGAATGCCTGGATGTGAAACTTAATTGTTACACCTGGTAAAGCAGCAACGCAGATCACTGACACAGTGATGCCTCAGTGTTCGTTTGACTTTGGGACCTGAAGTTCGCGAGGCTCCTGACTACGGCAGCTGTAATGCTCCAACAATCCATCAAGTAGTGTGGCTTCGTAGCTTACCAAAGTCGTACTAAAACATTTTTGGACAGATTTTTGAGTGTCGTGTACTACATAAAATCGGTTCGAGGTCAGTAAGCACAACCAGAATTCATACATAAGGCGTACCGGATGCGCCTTATAGCCCGAAAAATGTGGTAAGTATCATATCTTTGGCCACGGATTAATCCAGAACATCTCCTCATACCCTTAATTTAAATGGCCCTATTTTGCACAGACCTGAAGAAAAAAACTGGTATTTACGAATAACAATTCAGCTTATGCAACCTGACTCAAAACCTGATTGTAATACCTCAGCACAGACACACAGACTGAAATGTACTGTTTAATGTTTATTGTTAATCTAAGTCACTGATCATTTACAGTAATACAGAGTCTGTCAGTCTTTGCAGGATGTAAACATTCCTGAAAGTTTCTAGCTGACTCTCAGGTGTCACAGGTGTGCCAGCAGGAAAGAGGGTCAATAAACCTGCATCCTGAAGTTTGTCATGCAGGAGTAAAGGAGCCAGACTTTGTTCACACAGATAGGATTGTATTTTACACTGACCCTGGGTAAGTATGAGTATCATACACTTTAAATGAAGCGCTAGCTAATCAGGATATTTACTGTGAATCTGTGGCTGTGATTAATCATTTTACAGGTAACTTAATTAACTAACAACTTAATTAGTAATGACAGAAGCTAATATTTCTTTCCTGATATTGTTTAAATAGTAACTGCTTTACTACAATCTATGCTAACCTTTACACTGTAACTTTAGCTAGCTAGCTAGCAACATAAAGACAGTAAAACACGTAATAATATCTACAAATGCATCTCAAAGCTGCTATATCAGCACTCACAGTATTACTAACACAACCGCATTAACATTATTGAGTGATTTTTGACAATCGTTGACCTTTTATAGTCATATAAAATCTTCATTTAAATCTGAGGATGGATTCTAGAGTCTTCCCTTCATGTTAGTGGTCCTCTACCTGAATGGATGATAACAAACTTCTGAACAAACTAGCAGTTGTAGACGGCCCTACTGGCCCATATCTATGGGTGGGATCCACTATTAACGGCCACTGAATAGACTGATAACATCCAAAGCAGGTTTTCTGTTCATGAGGAAATGTTTGTTCACAATGCAGACAGTTTTGGTCAGTCATTCACCCAAATGTACTAAAATATTTCCACATGCCAACAAATGATGAGAAATGCAATAAATGGTTGATAGCTTCCACTGCCATGTTATAATTAAGCCAGAGTGGGCACTAGTAGTTAGCAGCCTATTAATCAACCAAAGAGTCAGACAGACTTTTAATTCATTTGAAAGCCTGATGCTTAGCCTTGTCCACCACAGCTGTAAAACTCAAAAACCAGTCTTATTTGTAATCATCTATTGTCCACCTGGGCCTTACACAGAGTTTCTGTCTGATTTCTCAGACTTCATCTGATTTAGTGCTCAGCTCAGATAAAATAATTATTGTGGGTGATTTTAATATATGGCATAGAAACTGAACATTTAACGGTGTTTCCTGAAAACCCTCTCTTACCTGATCATTTCCTGAAAACATTTAAATTTACAATATTTGATTACACAGCAGTGGGGAGTAGACTTCATCACAGTAGATGTCTTTCTGAAAGTGCTGTAACTAAGTTTAAGGATATAATTCACCCACTGTTATCATCTTCAATGCCTTGTAGCAACAAAGAGCAGAGCAGCTACCTGAACGCTACTCCAACAGAGGTCAATTATTTTGTTAATAATTTTGCCTCCTCACTACGTACGACTCTGGATATTGTAGCTCCTGTAAAATAGAGCCTCAAATCAGAAGTACTTGACTCTGTGGTCTAATTCTCAAACATGTAGCTTAAAGCAGATAACTCCTAAGCTGGAGAAGAAATGGCGTGTCACAAATTTCAAAGATCATCATTTTGCCTGGAGAAATAGTTTGCTGCTCTAAATGAAAGCCCTCCATAATACTAGAACATCTTACTATTCATCACTGATTGAAGAAAATAAGAACAACCCTAGGTTTCTCTTCAGCATTGTAGCCAGGCGAAAAAAAAAAGTCAGAGCACTGTTGAGCCAAACATTCCTTTAACATTAACTAGCAATGACTTCATGAACTTCTTCACAACTAAAATTTTAAACATTAGAGAAAAAATTACCCATAATCATCTCACAGATATAGCATTATCTACAGCCACCTTCAGTACCATTGATATTCATTTAGAGTCTTTTTCTCCAATTGATCTTTCTGAGTTAACTTCATTAATTACTTCTTCCAACCCATATGGAAAATATATATATAAATCTTATAATCTTAAAGTTTGTATCTGTCTTGTGTGAAACTTGTATGAAAAGCATACAAGAGTGAAAACAGATATAAGATCCCTAGAAAAATTATATAAATGAAACTTGTATGTTTTGGATACTTACTAAAACAATATATGAAAGTAATGAGAAAGTGGCCACTTTCATGAGTAAATCATATAAGTTTTTACTATTTCTTTTCCATATGGGAAACCATCAACCTGTCTTTTAGACCCCATTCCTACAAGAATGCTTCCTGCCATTAATTAATGATTAATGTGTCAATCTTAAATATGATAAACCTATCTCTAATAACTGGCTATGTACCACAGGCCTTCAAGCTGGCCGTAGTTAAACCATTACTTAAAAAGCCTCATCTCTGTGTTTGTCCTCAGTGCAGTGTTCGATACTGTTGACCATAATATTCTATTAGAACGATTAGAGCATGCTGTAGGTATTAAAGGTACTGCGCTGCAGTGGTTTGTATCATATCCATCTAATTGTTATGTGCAGGCTGTGTGCAGGCAGGAGTGGTAGTAGGAGGACCCAAAGTGCAGACAGTTGGAGACAAAAAGTGAACTTAAATACAGCTTTAATGCTGAACTCCAAAAAGTAACAAAACTGAGACTTCAAGGTAAACTTATACAGACAGAACACACAGCTAGATATGGGTAGATCGCGACATAGACACAGAGAAACACAGGGCTTAAATACACAGAGGGAGCAATCAGGGAATAGGTAACAGGAGGGAAACACAGCTGTTGCCCCAGCTAACGAGACAAAGGAAGCAAAACCAAACGCATTTACATGAGACACGGACTTTCAAAGTAAAACAGGAAACATAACACAGACTGAACTTACGGACACAGACTCACAGGCAGACACTACAACAAAGGGAACAGAGACGTGAGACCAGGGCAGACACAGACACTGACTGGACATGGGGATACAGCAGACAGGGGAGACAGCAACTATGGATCACAGACAGAAAACCAGAACACTAAAACTCTAACAAAACCCACCCAGAGAACCTAAACTAAGAATAATCCTATAACCCATAAAGCAAAGCTGGAATATAATGAAATAACAAAATCAAAGAACCGAAAACACAAAACACTGGGTCGACGACCCAGGCACCCTAACACTAATAGACTCCAGTTTGTTCATGTAAATGGAGAGTCCTCTGCACACACTGAGGTTAATTATGAAGTTTCACAGGGTTCAGTGCTGGGATCAATTCTGTTTACATTATACATGCTTCCATTAGGCAATATCATCAGAAGGCATAGCATACATTTTCACTCTATGCAGATGACACCCAACTTTATCATTCCATGAAGCCCGATAACACACACCAATTAGTTAAACTGCAGGAATGTCTTAAAGCCATAAAGACCTGGATGGCCTCTAATCTTCTGCTTCTAAATTCAGATTAAACTGAGGTTATTGTACTTGTATGTGCGAGCATGTGAGTGAGTGTGTGTGTGGGTGTGTGTGTCGTAACAGTTAAAGCACTGTGTGTGTGTCTCTGTATGTGTGACTTCCTGCCGGTCATAAAAGTCCATCTCCCTATTATATGGCTTCCTTCTCTCAAGAGCTTCTTCCTAATTTCTGTATTGTAAAAATGTCTTAATTGAAAGTACCTAAATAAATCTGATTTATCCAGTCCAAATTGTCTCTGTAGATTCTCAAAGGATTTGAATGTTTTCCCGTCTATTAATGTGCACATTGCTGTAATTCCTTTATTGACCCATCTTAAAAATATACTATCCCATTGTCCACTTTGGAATTTTCGAGAATATGCAGGAAATAGAAATAATAACAGGTGAATATAAAAATCCTCCATCAAGAATTTTATCAAAATTATATAATGGTCTGCAAAATTTGAATAGGAATGAAACATTATATATAAAACAAAAGTGGGAATCTGAATTACATCTTGAGTTGTCAGAGGATGACTGGCGATCCATATGTCTCACACAGCATAATTCCACCAGCTCTAGACGATGGAGAGAATATGGCTGGAAAAATGTGATTAGGTTCTTTATTACTCCTTATATCAAAAGCAAGCAGCTGAAAACACCCCAACGATGCTGGAGATTATGTGGAGACTGGGACGCCAATCATTCTCATGTGTTTTGGAAGTGTAAAAATATCAAACCTTACTGGGAAAGCATTGCAGTAACAATGAAGAAAGTGCTGGGGTATGACGTACCGTGTGAGGCACGAGTAATGTATTTTGGAATATGGGAAAATGTAAGAAAGGATGACCATTACTTGTTTAAAATTATGTTGTTGTCAAGCAAAAAGGTAATAACAAAAAACTGGCTGAAAAGTGACCCTTTAAAATTGGAAGAATGGACTGATGTAATCGAAGAAATATATATAATGGAGAAAATGACCTACACTTTGAGACTGAAATCTGACAAACACCGAAAACAGTGGACAAAATGGATAGCCTATAAGACTCACTCAGCCCCATAAGGCAGGGACCTCTCCTCGTTGTTGTTGTTTTTTTTCCTCTTACTTGTTAATTCAAACTAATTTTAGTTTTTGGTCCTTTGAAGCATAGGCGGATGGCCGGACCCTGAGAGAATGGGGTCCTGCTATTCCCCACTCTGGGTTCAAATATGTTATGATTGTGGATGGAACTGGACCTGTCAGGGAGAGGACCAGACTTCGGGCTTTGTTTGGCAGTCTTCATATGGATGTAAGGGGCTGGGTGGATGGTGTTTTTGGGACAGGATTGATAAGACAGTACTTTGGGTATTCCCTGGCCCCCTCTCTATATATATGTGTATAATTATTCTTTGTTTTCTTTTCCCCACAGATTAGGTGTGCTTTATTCCTTTTAGTTTGTTTCTTTTGTGTTCCTTTTTCATATTTTTGTTTGCATGTACTATAAATTTGGAAAAAGTACAAAATAAAAAGTAAAAAAAAAAGTCCATCTCCCCTCACCCAAGCTACACCAAACTCCTCTACAAAACATGGTTATCAGGTCACAAGCACTGAGACCCCACTCTACTTCCATTTGGCAGTTTCCACTGGGCCATTGGCCTCTTGTTGTCTTACTTTTACTGCTAAGCTTGGGGGAGGGTCTCCTACAAATCTACTTCTAAGTTGTGACAGTTATGAACCTTTATTACATTCAGGGACAAGGGTAACAAACTTCTTCTCTCTTTCCTGTTCCATAGTCCTAACATCCCCCAACTGTGGCTTCCTATCTCCTTTTATGACAGGCAGAGCCCCACTGTCAATAAATTCCTCTCTCTGCACAATTACACCCACACTCTGGCCTATAGGTAAACCAACCTAAAACACACAGACATTCACAAATCCTTACCTATTCCTCCGATCTACAGCTGGACCCCATCATCTAAGCAAACTTAAGCACATTGTATTCTAATCATTGTTTTCTTGTACTCACAACTGTCACATGAAGTTTGGAGGTCTGTGGTGATTGACTGTGCAGAAAGTTGTTGACCTCGGTACACTATGCACATCAGAATCCTCTGACACCACTCTGTGATTTCATGTGTTCTACCACTTCATGGTTGATTTGCTGTCATTCCCAGTCATTTACACTTTGTTATAATACCACTAACAGTTGACTGTGGAATATTTAGTAAGAAGAAAATTTTACAACTGGACTTGTTGTACAGGTAGCATCCTATAATTGTACCACGCTGGATTTCACTGAGCTCCTGAGAGCGACCCATTCTGTCACAGAGGGTTGTAGAAGCACTCTGAATGCTTATGTGCTTGATTTTACACATGTGGACATAATAATAATAAGAACGTTAATAATTCCCCGTAGGGAAATTACTCCTCTGCATTTAACCCATTCACCCAGTGAAGCAGTGGGCAGCCACCAATGCAGTGCCCGGGGAGCAGTGTGTAGGGACGGTACCTTACTCAAGGGTACCTCAGGGTAGCCGTTCAGTGGAATCAAACCCCCGCCCTTCTGATCATGGGGCAACCACTCTACCTACTGAGCTATCCCTGCCCGTAACATGGAAGTGATTGGAACTCCTGAATTCAATGATTTGAATATGTGAGTGAATACTTTTGGCAGTATAGTGTATATACATACATGTCGATTCAGATTTCACTTTTAATGTTGTATTTTAGTTCATTTTGTTTACAGTGAGCTTGAGAACATGTGCTCTTTGACTTGCAGATTGAAGAAGGTGATATCAGGGGACAAAGAATACCAAGAACTAAAATACAGACACATTACGCAGAAGTGAGAAGACGTTTTTAGAAAGAGGAAATATTCTGTAGTTATTCAGAGGTCATTTAAATAAAAATGGACAGATGTCTAGTTTACCACTAAAAGAATGTAGAACAGAGTAAACAGGAGCTGATGTCTGAAGATAGAGCATAAATACAAAAGGAAAAATGTTCTGCAGTTTGTTATAATGACAGTGTCAACTTTTGGGGACTTCCTCTCAAATGTCCACCAGATTCAAAACAAGAAACAGTCTGAGGATGCAAACATCCTCCAAGGCATTTCACTCCCTGGGCAGTTTTTAATTTTAAGGGATTAGTATTATATTTTATACATATTCATTTTGTTGTTTTTATTCTTTTTAAAAGTACTTTAAGAAGTTTGTAGTGCAGTAAAAACAAGTGCAAAGTGCAGGCTTTTGCTATGTTTTCCTGTAGAAACCCATTTTAATGTACGTGACATCGTTGTGAGCATCATCATTTTTTATTGACGTGAATATAGTACATGGTCAGCAATCATTTCACTGTTTAATAAAATTCATTTAAATGTTTAGCAATAAATTAGTAATTTGTAAAGAAGTGGACACATTGGAATAATTTGAGCTTCTTAAATAATATTATTCTATGATATATTTCTTACTAACTGGGAAGCTCGTTCTCTTTCTCTTGACAATACTTCCTTAAAAGATGTAACACATTATGGAGTCAACCTGAGAGAATGTCAGATGTGAAATATAAAGTTACAGCACAGGTCAAATGTGTCATGATGCTTGAATGCAAACTGTAATTAACTATAATAAGATATTTAGAATCCACAGATAACTTTATAATTTCCTACATGCTGCCAATACAAACAATGGCAGTAGAATTTTAAGTACAGCTTTAAAAGTTTTATGAAAGTTTGACCTTATTTGAACTTGAAGAAGAGGTCAGAGGTCCAAAGTACAGCGATATTTAGAATTCCAATATATCACTGCCTTTTTGCCTTATGCTGTCAATACAAACACTGACAGTAAGAAACATATTTTTAAAAAGCTCTATATAGTATTATTAGCACTTTGACCTTCAGATCAATCTATTGAGCTTGAAGGAGAGGTCAAAGGTGACATGACATTTTAAATCTTTGTGTCCATTTGTGACCAATAAATCATTATGTTGACCTTGACGATCTCAGTGGAAGCAAGGTTAATTTTAATGCATTGTAAACATGAGCCCACTCTACATTCCTACAAGGTTTTATCAGAATTCAATCAAAACTTTTCCAGCTATCATGTTTATAGGCAGAATGACACAGACGCAAACGCTACCAAAAATATCACCTCCTTGGCAGAGGTTATAGAGGGCATGATGTCAGCTTGATATAAGCGATCATTACATGATAAGAATATTAACAACCTTGTTTCTTCATCTTCACCAAATCACTCAGAGTCATAAACATTTCACACAGCAGACGTTTTCATTTTTTCAGGTCATGTTGAAATCCCTCACCTAAAAGACTAGACGGGCATGGACTGTAACAGGAAGGTAGCAGCAGACAAAACCACCTTTTAACCTTCAATGACTCAGTTGTTGTTGCTTATCAAATAAGGAAGGCACAACTAAATAGTAAACAGCTTTAATCAATAAACAGATTAACTGAATGATGAGAATCCACACTGACAAAATTACATGAATTACTGAAACCAACAGTTTCTCAAAACAGCAGGATTTACTGCTAACATCATCATCTCGTTAAGAGTATCCTTTAACTTAAAGATCCAGTTTCATTTTTAATGCACCTGAAGTCATTTTGAAGTTATATAGAAAATGTCTTTCAAAAAATGAAAAATAAATCTATAGTTTTCTACAGTGAATCACTAGCTAGTTAGCTAGCACTGTTACTGTTAGCTAAAATGGTCGTTCACTCTGGTTTTTGCTCCTAATGAGTAACAAGGTATTTCTGTGTCACAGTGAATCACAATAACCTTTGTTTTCTTTTAGTGAAGATGATTTACAGAGAATGTGCTGTTTTGACTCTTCGTCCTGACTTGCAGATCGAACAAACAGATTTCAGATGAAGAACTAAGAACAAAGAGTCACTCTCACAGAAGAAGTTGGCCTTGAGCAGATGTTTGTTCACTTTGCAGAAGGTTTTGCTTAGTCATCACCCAAATGTACTAAAATATTTATAAATGCCAACAAATAATAAGGAATGCAATAAAGGTTGTCAATAAGTTCACAAATTGTTTTGAGAACTTCCACTGCCGTGTTATAACTAAACCAGAGTGGACACTAGTATAGATCACCAGGTTTAGCATGTGATCCATATGCTGTAAAGCTATTGCTATTGCAGAAGCTTGGCATTGAATCTGCCCTGGACCATTTGCTGTGTGTCTTCTTCCTGTTATCTGTGCTGACTTTCTTTCCACTCTCAACTGTCCTATGACAAAAAAAGCCCACATATATATATATATATATATATATATATATATATACATATATTCATATAAAAAAGAATTAAGCCAGAGAAACTGGAAAAAAAATAAAAAAATAAAAGTTAAAAATAAAATTGTGTCCAGCACAGATTATAGACCTACCAAAACAAACAAACTTAAATACCACTAACAACCCCAAACATAATCCCCCCCTCCACCAAACTTTACACTTGGGACAATGCAGTCAGACTGTTCCCCTGGCAACCGCAAAACCCAGACTCATCCATCACATAATCAGACAGAGAAGCATGATTCAGACAACACATCTGCACTGCTCTAGAGTCCAACAGCAGCGTGCTACACCACTGCATCCAGCACTGTGCATTGCACTTGTTTATGTAAGGCTGGGATGCAGCTGCTCGGCCATGGAAACCAATTCCTCTGCACACTATGTGCCTCACCTGTGGCTGAGTTGCTTTTATTCTCATTCACTTCCACTTATAATACCACTAACACTTGAGTGTGGAATATTTAGTAGTGAGTAAATTTTTATGACTGGACTTTTTGCACAGCTGGCATCCTATCACAGCACCACACTGGATTTCACCGAGCTCCTGAGAGTGACCCATTCTACACAGATGTTTGTAGAAACAGTGTGACTGCTTAGGTGCTTGGAAGCGATTGGAATTCCTGAATTTAGTGATTTGGATGGGTGGGTGAATAGTTTTGGCAGTATAGTATATATACATACATCGTGATTTGGATTTCTCTGTTAATGTCGTATTTTAGTTCATTTTGTTTACAGCGAGCTTGAGAACATCTGCTGTTTGACTTACAGATTGAAGAAGGTGATATCAGGGGAGAAAGAATACCAGGAACTAAAATATAGACACATTACGCAGAAGTGAGAAGACATTTTTAGAAAGAGAAAATATTCTGTAGTTATTCAGAGGTCATTTATATAAAATGGACAGATGTCTAGTTCACCACTATAAGAATGTAAGGACAGAGTAAACAGGAGCTGATGTCTGAAGATTTCCAGAGGAGAATAAATACATCAGGAAATTTGTTAAAGGAGTTTGTTAAAACGAAGGTGGGCTGCGTGTTCCCAATCTTTTGCTACTTTTCAGCCTCATGTTTTCACTAACACCAAACAGCAACAATCAGAGGCTGACTTAGGCTCCCATGAAACCAAACTATGAGAACTTTGAGAGGACGATGGTTCACCAATGTGAGGCGTCAACATTTTTCAGAGACTGTTCCATTTGAAGTCCAGCTGTGTGTCAACATAAAATGAAACGACTGAATGAGCATTATTAGTTAAAGCTCCAACATATGCTAGCAGGGACAACAAGAAATCCACAGTGGTTGTTATGGGCACCAAAAGCATACAGCATGCAGCTAACATGCAGCTAGTGTACATGGTGTTTATCAGCAGCAGAGCTCTCGTACAGAACTTATTTGTTTCACTGTTACTGTTAATGTAAAAAAAGAAAAGACGCACTAAGTTATAGGTTGCTAAGTTGCCTGGTAGTCATAAAACAGGAGAAATAAATACATTTGCTGAAAACCTCTACCACACTTCTGCCAACATACATACAAATTTAACCAAACACAATAGAACCGAGCAGGACAGATCCCACTGATTTGTCACAATTCACCTTCCAAGATCACTTTAAGTAACACTGAATAGCACTGATCCAGCAAGCACACATCTCAGAGCCCAGTGATCTAATGGAAGTTACACTTACTGCTGAATCTTTATGTGCAGTTTAAAAAGGAGCAAAATCCTGTTCAGGTCTAAAAATGAATCTGGTAAAAAAAAAGAAAAAAATTGTTACCATGACATAGTTTAACTCACACCTCCTTGTCAAAGGACTACGAGTTAAACTGTGGATAATGCATTAGCAATTCTATTGTCCATGCCTTCCTTATGGGTGATGCTAAGTTTGTATTCTTGAGCTAATAAGGCCCAGCACATAAGTCTCTGGCTGTAACTGCACATGTGGTTAAGGAACACCAGAGGGTTATGATCAGTGCATACTATGACTGGGTCTGTAGTGGAACCCACAGGTGAGTTCAGACTTCGTTTGAGGTGCTCAAGAACCCCCAAATTTCATGACAGCACCCCTAAAAATGTCTTCAACATAATGACCATAACAAACACACTACATGTATGTATTATTAACATTTCAGTGTACAGTTCTTCAGATTACCGTTGCAACAACGTGTTCCAACATTTGTGTTTGTGTAAACTGATTGTTTATTGTGAATGCTTATTTTTTCATTGAGTTGCTAATTTCTTTACTTATCCAGACAATTTAAGAACAGACATTTACAGAAACAGCTGGTGTAACACAGGCACATTTATTACTGTGTATGTGTACAACATAAATATTGTTCTTGTATATCACTCCACAGAGGTGAGAACCCCAAAAAGGGTCTAAAGTTGTCTACGCTTCAGGGGAAACTTTCAGCAATACAATATCTCAATATAAAAAAAAAAATTAAAAAAAAAAAATCTGTCAATTTAAAAACTGTTCCACTAAAATAATTTTATACAAGCCTGGAGACCTTAGAGAATCTAACAAATATTGTTTTTTTCTTTTCTGCATCTTTTCGAGCATCTCAAGATTTTGTGATCTTTTCCACTGTCCTAATACTTGAAAGACGGTTTGCATGTTTTCTCAGAAAAAAAGAAACCTTTTAAAACAGACTGAATGTGTGCAGATGTTGGAGTGATGATGTGTCTTCAGTGGTATTGCTCAACAATGTCTCCCTCAGCTGGACTGGAGAAAAATAGCAGACAGAGTTAAGTGTTAAGTTAAATGCTCCCTTAAGTCTTGGCAGAATTAAGTTTGTTTTTTTTGTTTTTTAATTGTCATAGTGTGCATATTAATATTTCAGTGAACCGTGGTGCCCTGTGGGTGGGGGCGTTGTACTTCTGTAAGAGACCACTCTCATTAGGACAGAAATATTTAATCACAGGACAACCACGATCATTCAAAACTAATTTAAAACTTTGAATCCATTAAATAAAAACAGAGTATTGTCACGGTCGATTGCAGGAACTTAAGCGCAGAGCAGGTTGATGTTTCCAAACACAGTTTATTTACAACACCAGTGCAGAATATATACAGTGAGGGGGGAAAAAAAATCCGGAGTTCCAAGGGTCCAAGGGAAAAACTCTCTCGCATACACACGTCTACAGAGCGGGGAGGTCACAGGTCCAGGGGGGAAAATTATCACACAGGAGAGGGAAATTACTCAAAGTCTCAAAATACATAAGCATAAATTCACGGGAGCTGAGAGGATCACTAACGTGTCTCGCATAATCATCCAGCGACGAGAAAGTCTGCGTCCCAGCCTCAAATAGTGGACAGGTAATGACAGCTAATTGCGAACAGGTGTGTGGGCCAAGGGCGGGAGCCCGCAGTGAGCTCCGCCCAGGCAGAGCGGTGAAGGAAAGAGAGCGAGAGAAGGAACACAAAACACATGTAGCCTTGGGGGGCCGGCTGGGCAGACACGGGGACCATGACAAGTATAAATAGTGGGTTTTCACGGTGGGTCATGGAGATACTGGAGGTAAACAAACCGCGCACTTAAATAGATTCCAAACGTCGAACGAAAGGAAATGGTGAATTATTGCTGTGTTTTTGGCTGTACCAATCGGTCAGACTGTGAAAAACATTTGCAGTGTTATAGACTGCCAAAAGGTATTACAAATCAGGGAGAACAATGCCGAAAGTTATCAGAGGAAAGGAGGCGGCTGTGGTTAGCAAAGCTAAACCAGGATCTACAAGGCAAAAATCTGGATAACAATTTGTTCGGCTCATTTCTTGTCAGGTAAGTGAATTGTTGATAGCAGCGGCTCTTAACTAATTTTCTAGTGTGATCTTCCGCTGTGTATGGGCTTGGCGAGAAAACCAGGTAGTTGACAATATCAGGATACGCAATAGACGGAAGACTCTCCTGGTCGTCATTGGTCCAAGACGAGGAGCCAACTCGTATGGATCTGCACCAATAAACCTTAACTTTTCCAAATATCGCGCCCTTTCCTGAGGACCAAGTCCTTCCCTGTATGCCTTTGCATCTATAACGCATTTTGAGGAGCTTTTCTGTGGTTTCGGACATTGATCCATTGCAGTGTTTACCTCCGAGTGCCTCCAATATGGCCGCGCATGCAGGTTACTGCCCAGAACGTGACGTAGGTGAAAACCCTCTATTGGATATTACTGGTCAGCACTTCTTTTAAAGCACTCTTATTGTTTGTTAGTTGTACTCCAAAACATTTTGTGAATTACAAGCTCTAGAATGAAAAGATTTGAGCATATTAAGATGGCATAAGCGTGTTTTACGCTTCCTGTCTGGTGTTTTAATCACATAGTCAGTGTCATTTACTTTCTTCTCCACCTGGTATGGTCCACAGAAGCGGGCAGACAATGCAGAGCTAGCAGTTGGTAGAAGAACCAAAACCTGGATTGAAAGATCGAGGAACGGCTTTCTTATCATACCAACTCTTCATCTTCCCCTGAGCAGAGGAGAGGGCTTCTGCAGCTGCCAACCTGGCCTTATGGAGGCGCTCTCTGAACTGTGAAACATAATCCAGAACATTAGTTTTCACAACATGGTCTGTTGACAAGAACTGTTCTTTCAACAACTTCAAAGGTCCCCGAACAGAATGACCAAACACTAGTTCATTTGGGCTAAACCCAAGGGATTCTTGCTTAGCTTCACGCATGGCAAACACCATCAGGGGTACTCCCTCATCCCACTCTTTTCCAGTATCCAAGCAGTATTTCTGCAACGTTGCCTTGAGTGTCTGATGCCAGCGCTCTAATGCTCCTTGAGACTCAGGATGGTATGCACTTGACACAACATGCTTAATCCCAAGAGTCTGCATGACCTGCTTGAAAAGTTTAGACAGAAAGTTGGTTCCTTGGTCTGTCTGGACTACTTTTGGTAGACCAAAAGTAGTGAAGAACTTTGTCAAAACTTTAATCACCAAAGGTGCAGTTATTCTTCTGAGTGGGACAGCTTCTGGAAAACGAGTCGAAGTACACATTGCAGTCAGTAAAAACTGATTACCATTCTTTGTCTTGGGCAATGGACCAACACAGTCCACAATGACACATTCAAAAGGTTCACCAAGTACTGGTATAGGATGGAGAGGAGCTATAGGAACTGTCTGGTTTGGCTTTCCTGCAATCTGACATGTTTGACAAGTGCAGCAAAACTCAACTACATCAGCCTTCAATCCTGGCCAAAAGAAATGGTTGAGTATCTTATTGTATGTTTTTGTAACTCCCAAATGGCCAGACAGGGGGTGCTCATGTGCAAGGGGGACTACGTAGTGACGGTACTCAAGAGGCACAACAATCTGATAAGTAGTGCTCCAGTCACAGTCATCAGAACAGCTTCCCTCTACATCTGCTGTTAAACTTGGGTGTGCAGTCCACTTGCACATCAAGACCCCATCTTCCAAGAAATAAGAAGCCTTTTTATTTCCTGTTTCAGAAAGAGAAGTAAAGCATTTAGTCAATGAGGGATCAGACTTCTGAGCAGCAATAAGGCTTTCACGTGTGACTGGCAAGTCTAACTGTGAGAGATGGAGATCCTCCCACTTCTCGATAGTATCCTTTGAGCCACTTTTAAGATCAATCAAGGTTTGCAAATCATCTGTAGCCAGAGCCTGAGCCTTTAGTCAATGAGTCTGCCAAATCAATTTCTGCAGCTTTACGTCTTGTTTGAGCCCTGGTGAGAACACAAGCAAGAAAAACATGTTGCTAGGTCGTTGCTCTTCAAGTTTGATTGTGGATCATGTGTTACTTCGGGAACAGATTGCACTTTCCCACCAGCAATATCATTCCCCAAAATGAACTGCACCCCTTTTATGGGAAGTGAGGGGCGTACTGCCACAGAGAAGATGCCATTAACCAACTTTGACTTGATGTGGACATAATGCAAAGGAGCTTCAACATAGCCCATTTCAACTCCTTGAATCAGAATGCTACCATGACATGAGGAATGGTCACTCAAAGGTAATACATCAGATAAAATCACTGATCGTGACCCTCCCGTATCTCTGAGTATTCGAATGGGTTTTTCATCCTCAGGCTTCCCGGTCAATGACACAGTGCCATCTAAGAGGAAGGGTTTGAAGCACGGATCAACTCCTTCACTTTGGTCCCCTCTCTTAGCATGAATGGTTTTAATTAACCCTACTCCTTTTGGTGACTGGTTCTTGCGCTTCAAAGCGGGACATTCAACAACAACATGACCAAGTTTATGACAATAGAAACATTCCCTTTCAGTCTTTGAAGCAAAAGTCCGTCGTGGGCTTGAAGGATCCTTTCGTGGGGGAGGTTCTCGGGTGGTAACTTCACGTTTCTGCACAAAAACAGTCTTATGAGTCAACACAAATTCATCAGCTATCACAGCTGCTTCTTTCAAAGTGGAAACCTTCTGTTCATTAAGGTGTACAACAATGCGTTCTGGCAGGCCATTTTTGAACTCTTCCAGCAGTATCAGTTCACGTAAGCAGTTGTAGTCAAGAACTTTACTTGCTGTTATCCATCTATCAAAAAGAGTCGCTTTTTCACGAGCAAACTCTACAAAAGTCTGATTTGCTGTTCTTTTGTGATTGCGAAAGCGTTGCCTATACGCTTCGGGAACAAGTTCATAAGCAGCAAGGATAGCAGACTTCACTACATCATAGTTCAAACTTTCTTCCAAAGATAAAGCAGAACAGACTTCTTGTGCTTTGCCTACCAATTTGCACTGAAGAAGCAATGGCCAAACTTCTCTCGGCCAGTGCAGTGAGGCAGCAACACGTTCAAACACATTGGAATATGTATCAACTTCTGATTCACGAAATGGAGGTACCAACACAATGATTTTACCCACATCAAAACCACCTGGGTTTACAGGGGAGGAGGTTGTTTCACCAACAGCAGATGAATTTGCAGAACTAGGTTGAGTAGCAGGGCTTCTTGAAGTCTGTGCCTGTAACTCCAACTGACGCAGTCTGACCTCCCTTTCAGTCTGCAACTCCAGCTCCAACCTTTTCAGCTTTAACACCTTTTCTGTCTCTGCTTCCAACTCCAACCTGCGAAGTTCCAACTCTGCCTGACGAGCTTGGGCTTTATCCTGAGCCTCCAACTGTAATTTAGCCAAACGTACCTTGAGTAATACTTCTTGTCTTGAACGAGGAGAAGATGGAGTAGCAAAAGAAGGTGAGCCATTAGTGCCCAAATTTTCCACTGTTTGTTGCTCCACAGCAGCAGGGTTTTGCCCTTCTTCCTTTAACACAGCAGGCTTCACTCCTTCATTAGGGGTCCTGTCAAGAGGAACTGGCAAACGAGGTGATTTAGAAACAGGCCTTCTTCCACAAGCTTGTTTGAAACAGCAGTTTTCAAGTCCTTTCACCAATTGCCTTGATACATTTAACTCAAAGTGTGCTGCTATAGCAAACAAATCATGTTTTCTACACACATTTAACTCCTCCCAAGAAGGACTACTCAAAAATGCACTCAAATTGAAAACACCAGTTGCCATACTAACTACCTCTGCCAAACACACCAGCAGAAACAAACAACTCCAAACCTTCACCATCTAAAAAATGGATTAAACAGGATAATATCCCGGACGAGTGCCCAATTTATGTTACGTCCCCTGGCTAGTCTAGGGGGTTGAAGGGACGAACATAAAGGTGGATAGTGAAGGAGGAGCCAAGATGGTAAGTGTAGAAGGTTTATTTAATGCTGGTGATGAGATTTGGGTTCAGAAAGAGGTGTAACATCAGGGAGAGCCAAGGCCAACATAACAAACAAAACATCCCTGATGTAGAAATAAAAGAAACTTACCTAACTCCAAAGAAACAAAATATACAACCTATAACCATAACCTACCTAACAACACATGAACAGGAGAAAACAGGGTGTCAAAGCAAAAGGCAGCTCTCCCCTACAGCAGTCTGAACATGAAAACAACAATGCTCATACAAGGTACAAAGGCATGCGAGCCCGCACAGGTATGGCAACCAAAATGGCCAGAGGGCACAGAAGCACAGCTCCACAGGCCTTAAATAGTGCTCTGCTGATTACCAATTAGCCAGACTCTGCGCAGCATCCAATCAGGACAGGAGGTGGAGCCTGGACAAAACAAAGGGTTAGTAGGGAGAAGAGACATCCTCCTGAGGGATGTAACAATTACTAAGAGTGTTATAGTTCATTAAGTGAAACAACTACAAGCCACTTGAGTTTAGACTATTCTCGAGTCTTGGTGCCCTGGACAAAAATTCAAAGGGGCTCCTCCCACCAGCATTCATCATATTTTTGTTCTAAGTTATCTGACAGCAAAAAAAAAGGTTGTCCACTGGTGGTTTTGGTCATGTCAAGTGCCGGGCACTTACACTGCTCTGCTAGTTAATTATGTTTAACAAGTTCTAACTTGTCTAACAAGTTAACAACTAATTTTCCATTGATTGGCTTTAGTTGTTGTGGCAAAGCAAGGGAGATCATAAGAATGAAATGATTGTTAAAAATAATTTTGTGTGAGCTAAAATGGTCAGCACTTTCTTTTAAAGCACTCACAAGGATGGTGGTGTGGTGATTTGAGCTTGAAAGTATTAGAATAGGAACAACGCCACCCTGTGGATCTTTCCCTGGGAATATCTAGTGCGAATTTACCATGAAGGTACTCAGCTCTGTTATACATCAGATGGAGATGTGGGAAAGAGTGTAAAATAAAGAGTTTATTGACAGTTATTTAAGATGGTCGTCAAATAGAAGAGCCATTAGTTCAGTTGCACATGTACTGTTAATTAGTTCAGAGCTGTGGCGTAGCGGTTGTTGAGTGCGATGCCAGATGAAGACCAGTCCAGAGAATCACCAATTCACACACTCACACTAAGATGCAGCTCACACCAGGGGTGCATAAATAACCACACCACATGGAAGTAGATCCATCACCAAGGCAGCCACACACCTCCACTTTAGGCCTTCAGCTTCTGAATCAAGAAAACACAAGTTGTTAATATATCCAAAACATGAAAACAATCATATTTATACACCCTGTCTGTAGTTAACCCTACTGCACAAACACAACACTCCTTCCAGTGGTGTAACACAGAAATAAGAATTTACAAATCAAACAATAATTCAGAAACAAAATGTACAAAACCCAAAATAAACTAATCTTCAGTTTGGAGTAAATGAATCATCTATTAGTGTTGTGGAGTTGTTAAACACACACAAACTGATCTAAGACGAATAACTCAGTGCATTAAAAACACATTAAAGTCTAGTGATTCAACCCAGTATCACGGCAAAATGTGTAATGGTCGCGCTGGTCCACTAGACGACATCATGTGGATGCAATGCTTTCCTAGGCAAAGTAAAGAGACTGGTATAAGGTGAAAGAAGAAGTATTTCTGCGCGTGCTCACAGTCAAACATCCCAGTATCAGAAATGTGTTTGTTTTTTTTTAATTCATGATGGTTGTGTTGACAGATTTGTAAACATTTGTAGCTATAGATGTGAACTTCTGGTTCCTTTATTATCACCTTTACATACACTGAGCCGTTTATAAATAATTCATATTTTTGTATTTGTACAGTCCTGAAAGATGCCCATACATTCAGCTACACTCAACATTAGTACAGCTGAAGATCATAATTTCATGAAGCAACTTCTTTTCCCTGACCCCGCCTCCACAGACAGAAGTGCACAGAGGTCACAGAGGATTAGTGCCAGGCTTCACATTAATAGTATCAACTATGTTAGGATCCATGATCATTATGGCCCTTTCTCAATTCTCAAGTACACGAGTCCGTACTTGCGTTCTCGCCAAGTTCGGACTTGCCAAGAAGGCGAGTGGACTCGCGATTTGTACAATTGGAACACCAACATACTTGATGATGTCATATGTCCAGAGTTTTTACTGCCGTCCTCTCTTAATTTAACTGTGATTAATATGTTATGAAGCTCAACTTTAATCTCAGCCAAACTTCAGTAGCGAAATCTCCCTATTAATAAAAATAGTACACATGTATGCCTGAATAAAAACAAACAGGTGAGATGTTAGAATGTTTTTATTTTTATTTTAGTGGACACTCAAAAATGACAACATGTTGCTGGGGTTTGGAAGAGAACTGAACAATTATTTAAAAAATAATCTGATCATTTTTGAAGCAGCCTTCAGAATCTCCACGTATTAACATGCTGTTTTTGTTCCAGGTGAAAATGTTTCCATCCGCTTCCGCTTATCCTTTTTCAGGGTCGCGAGGGGGCGCTGGAGCCTATCCCAGCTGTCATAGGGCGAGAGGCAGGGTACACTCTGGACAGGTCGCCAGTCTATCGCAGGGCTAACACACAGAGACAAACAACCATTCGCACTCACATTCACACCTATGGGCAATTTAGATTGATCAATTAACCTATCCCCACTAACTGAATGTCTTTGGATTGTGGGAGGAAGCCGGAGTAACCGGGTAGAACCCACGCAAACAAGGGGAGAAAACACTGTGCCGAGAGTCCGCTGTTCTCGCCGGCTCTAGTGATCCTCGACCTCCCAGTCTGCTATTGAGCTGGTGGGTAACAGACGTCTCCGAAAACATCAGAGCATATTTGGAAATGTATGATATCTTGATAAATCAAGCAAATATTTGAACTTTACACAGCTACATTCTCGCCTGAAAATATCTTAAAAGTTTATTTTGTGACCCAGAAAGAGTAATATTCAAAAGTTTTTAGCTGCACTCCTCCACCATTGCCACTTTTGAGTTTTGGACGAAATGCATCCTGGGATATTTAGCTGTACCAAGTACACACAAGTCACCACCGATGCGTGCTCGATAAAACGGGCGGAGCGAGAACACATCCGGGAATTTTTCACGTTCTCGGCTTGATGCGTACTTTGAATTGGAACAGTACTTGGTCTCCGACTGATGACGTATCACGAGTTCATGAGAACTAAGTATGCACAAGTACGCATATTGAGACAGGCCCCATGTGTTATATATGTTTACATTAGTGGCTCCTCTCATGTGTGTGGATCTGTCACCTCTCTCTGAGATGTGGTTTGTGTTTGATGCTGAAACAGATGATGAGTGCTGATTGGCTAAAGTTGGGTTCAATAGAAATTTTTGGTTGTTGGTTTGTGCACTGCTCACATCAACATTAAATAAACTGCTGCTCATGTGTGTTTGTAGATTCTCAGTCATCCAGGTCATGGTTGTCTAAGGAGCCTGGAAATAAAGTGGCTTTACTTCTTTTAGTTTCTTGATAATGTTTAACTTCTTATCCAAGAAGCTTCTTCACTTCATGAGCTTCCTTTGCTCTTGTTCCACCTCTGCACAGTTTCATTTGATGACAATGCAGTGCAGTTCTCTCAAACATACAACAGAGGGCGATATGCACATTCACTGAAGTGCAGAAAAATACAAGTGGAGGAGGAAACAAACAGCAGCATCAAGAGAGAAAACTAAACTGTTCAAAACGGGTTACTTTAGTCTCTTATTGTAATAATAAACAACATTTAAACATCATGTTGATGCTTCATCTCTTATCACCCATTTTCACCATTCTCTCTCATCACCACCTATCAAGAGCATCCTAAAAAGCTGCATCACTGTCCGATATGGTAACTTCATTGTATCGGATCGCAAGACCCTTCTCTCCATCACAGACACCTATCGCAGCCACTACATCCACAAAGCCAACCCACACACCCCTCATACACACTCTTCACCCTGCTGCTTACTGGCAAGAGGTACTGGAGCGCTCAGGCTCTCACTGCCAGACTGCAAACAGTTTTTCCTCCCATGCAGTCAGACTCCTGAACACTCAGTGACTGGACTGACACACACAAACATACCTTCATACATGTCACTACCTTAAGCACTTTCTGCACAATGTCATACACACACACCTGAGGCAGAGAGATATTCTAGAGGAGAAACAACACAACACACAAGTTTCATGTAGAGATGATTATTTATTTTTAATGTTATTTTCAATTAGTTATTTTCCATTAATTTGAGCAAATTTCTGATTAATCCAGTTCATGTAAGGACAGACATCCACAGTAACAGCTGGTCCAGTGCAGACACGTTCAATACCAGAACTGATTACACCATAAATCATGTTGTTATATATCACTCCACCACCAGAATCACCCTGAGAGAGAAGAATGTAGTTTCTGTTTAAATTTGTTCCAAAATATCTGAGAACTACACAGATAATATACAGTAATATTAGCAGTCATGGCAACTAACCCCACGTGTATCTACTTGATGTTCTTCAAGACACAGCCTGTTGTTATACGGCACATGCGCACCACAGTTAGCATATCGTCTGTTAGGCTCACAATCAACAACACGCATATTTGCACACTGGAGATTAGGTGGTTTATCAGGGACTAGACAAAAAAGGAAAAGAACAAAAGTCATTCATAACCTTTCAAAAACTAAAATCTTGAGAAGAATGATGTTTTGCTTTATTTCTGGATAATTTCCAAATGACTTATTAAACTAATTTTTTTCCTTCAAATGAAACTGCATCTAAAAGGTAGGGAACCCGGCATAGAATATGTCAGATGTAAAACTGAATAGAAATGCTTTTTGTTGTTCATACAGTTTCCAAATGAAACATAAATGTAACCATAAAACAGATACATAAACTGTGAAATAATTCAACAAAAAATGGTCTTACGTGTGTGGCCGGTTGCATTTACTCTATAAATACCAAGTCCTGCAACCTGAATGACGTCTCCTCTAGAAACAGACCAAAAAATAATAATAATCAATAATGTTCAGGTCTATCCAGGTGTTTTGAACACAAAATAGGCATCAGTTACTACTAGGCTGGCCTGAACCATTTTTTAAATAGTGGTGTTGGTGGGAGTGACACTATGGAATATATTCAGTTTTACAATTTATAGGCAAGGTTAATTGTAGCGAGGCTCAAAGTGTTAATGCTGCCATATTTTAATAAACAACACTGTCATATGCAAAACTAGGATGGTACGGAGCCCCGCAAGGGACATTGGAGAAAAAGAATTCAGATGAACTTTTGCGAGATCTCGAAAAATAGACTGCATCCTTCGCAGGTCGCATTTGAAGGCCGAGTCGGTGTATCTTTCGTGACCCAAACTATCCCAGAATTCATAGCGCAGCCCAGCCAATTCGCTTCTAACAATGGCGGCAGCTACTTCGTTTTAAAATAACTCTTTCTGGGTCACAAAATAAACTTTTAAGATATTTTCAGGCGTGAATGTAGCTGTGTAAACTTCAAATATCTGCTTGGTTTATCAAGACATCACATATTTGCACAAGTGCTCAGACGTTTTCAGAGATGTCTGTTACCCACCATCTCGAAGCTAACGGGAGGTCGAGGCCCACTACAGCCGGGGGGAACACTCCCGGCACATCGTGCCTCGACCTCCCAGTCGGCTTCGAGCTGGCGGCCTCCAAAGGATGCGGCCAAAACATTTTCGAGATCTCGCAAAAGTTCATCTTAATTTTTTTCTTCTCCCATGTCCCTTGTGGGGCTCCGTAGGATGGCACCAAGGGTGGCAGGAGATTACTTTTGGGTTTTGCAGGCCACCCTGGTAGATCCAGCTGTGACCTCAGTTGCCTTGAGATTCTGGCTTTGTGTTAGGTGATTCTGCCTCTTCCCCTCTTTTATGGGCTCAAATTGTGGTCATAAATATTTTGTACTTGTAAATCAAATGCGTATTTGTGTACAGAATTTTGTAACCCTGTAAACCAAAATATGTGAAAATTTTATGTTAGTGCATCTACAGATGAAAATTTGTGTGTGTTGTGAGATTATTCTGTTATCATATGTTACCTTATATATGTAATCAAAGTAGTTGAATTAGGATACTGCTGTAGGTCATATTATACCCCTTAATATAGAGTGTGTGATCAGTATGTAGTTTTAGTTTGCATTATACTTCTGACTTAAAAGAGTGTGAAAATCATTAGATCTATTGGATTGACCTGTATTATTCGACACTGTTGAATGTGTTACACTGTTTCTTGACATTTCATACTGCTGAATCATGAAGAGAATGTTGTGTGCAGAAGACCTTGTGCCGATAATAGAAGAGACAGACCACATTCCATACCCCCACCTTTACAGAGAGCAGAAAGACAGGGAGCCGAGGTCATAACTTAGGGCGCCGTAAGAGAGAAAGAATGTGAATGTTTAGGCTTTTACGACTAGGTGGGGGCCACTAGAGGCTATAAGAAGCTGAGTAACCCGTCACCATTTTGAGACTTGCTGTGACCCTCTGCAGGCAGGTCTCCCCATCATGATGGTTCTTATGCTCTTAAGTGTTGAATTGTATGGAAATAAAATATTGTTGATTGAGCATTTATACACCGAGTATTGTCCTTCCTTCAGCCCAAAGATTAAAAGAATTGGGAGATTTTAACAGTGTGTAAAAAATATTTGTGTTTGTAAAAACTCTTTACACGAGTTACAATTTTTTTGTTAAGGTCTGGTTACAGATACAAAGCAAAAAACCACGTGTAAAACTCTGCACTCAGGTTCCCTCGCTGCCTGTGGATTTCAACTTACAAGTGCAAATTTTGACCCAATTTTTCTTCCTTTCAGCTGATTGGTCAATGACATGTCAATCACAAATTTAATAATCCAATCAGAGTACAGATGGGTTTGGCTGTTGGATGGGTGCTTTACAGACCTTCAGGTCCTGGAAGGGTAATACACTATTTACAAGTACAAAATATATTTGAGACCACAATTTGAGCCCATACTCTTTCTATGTTTTTCCTGCCAACATTAGTTGTTTGTTTTTTTTACAAAGTCCTTGAGCTGTGTCACATTGGCAGCTTGGTGCTGTTTTTCCTTCTTTGAGTGTTGTAGAAATGTTAGTTGCCATTGTAATTTCTCTTTTATGTCCTACTCTTCTGTTTTAAATTCTCAGCTTTTAATCTTATTTGGTTTTATCTTGATGTGAAATTCAATTTAAATATAATTTCTATATTTTGTTGTTTATGTGTTACTTCTTTGCTCAGTTTCTCTTCCATTTTTTTCCAGAGGTTGTGCAACTTATAAACAAAACAAAGACACAAAGACAAAAAACAATGACAGACAAATGACATTTACACCATTACACCTTTTAATTTATGGAACCACTTTGCCCAAACACCATATTAGGCCAATTATCTTCTTCTCCTTTATTAAATCAAGCCCCATGTTGGTGCACTAATTTGTTGGGCTTTGTCATGAGATAAAAAGACAAATATGCTCAAACTTTTGGGCTCACAACTTATTAAATATATAGAATTTCAAAACAGATTTACATGGGGCCATGGACCTGCCTCTCTGTGGCTCAGAGACAAAGGCTGCTGCACCCAAATAGTAAACACCTTTATCGCGTGTAGTAAAGACAGAATGTTAACATGATTGGTCAACAGGTGGAGAAAACCCTCTATACCCCAGGTCTGGCTCACATTTCTTTTTCTTTTCTCTTTCTGGATATCTCTTTATATAGAGATGACAATTTTGGAGGCAAAACTCCCATCACAATGAAAACCACTCCGTGTGCTCTGGTCTGGCCTGTAGAGTTACAGAAGGGGGAAAGAGAGCATTCCCTAACACCTGATTTATAGAGCTGTTTTGGTCTAATGGAGCTAATGTACCAGTCTACTTTATGCACCACTGTGATACTTTCCAGTTGTGGAATGTGTGGTGTTCTCTTTTCAACATTATTCAAATCAAATTCAAATTCAATTTGTCACATACACAATCAACAGTGTGCAGATTGACAGTGAACAGTTAAACAGTTATTGAGGGATATTATTGAAGTACATTATTTTGTTTTTAAGTGCATGTACAGTGTTGTGATATGAGAGAGACCAGATCAAAAGTACATTATTTTTGTTTTTATTAATTGTTATTATTGTGCATGTGCAATGGTGTGCAAAGGTTCTACGATATATATCTGTGTGCAGTAAAGGATAAAACAAATGTGTGATGCAACTCAACTATATAGTCTAAAAGATAAAAATACATTTTGACACAACTATTAAGGATGATTTTAAGTGAATTTTTTAATCTAATGTGATCCTATTGCAATGACTGTATTGAATTTGAACATAATTGTTCTGTGGAATATTGCAGCCGGTAGAGATGAAACTTGGCACAGTAGGTGGACCAGAGGAGGAATGTGTTGAGAGTTTCACATCAACTATCAAGGATCATTTTTAATGTATTTTTGAATGTGATGTGATCAAATTGCATTGACTGTGCTGAATTTGAGCATAATTATCATTTAACTACTCAAAAAGTTTCACATATCACAAAACTGAAAAGAACAATAAATGAACACTTGATTGATTAAAACAATGGTCCTGGAGCTTAAGAAAAAAAAAGTGTGTGTGTGTTTGTATGTTTGCCATCAGAAAGAAAAGAGAATAAGCACTACTGTAAAGCTTAGTTTACAAGCACAAGAAAGTTATGCTGTGGAAAAGATGCAGTTGGCTTCACCACGGCTCACAAATGATGGCTCACTTAAGCACGGTGCGTTACCGGCATGTCAGTGTACGTGCCATCAGGTGCTGAAAGCCAACATCTCACAGATTCTGAAAACTGCAAGTTTAGTCACTCTCCAACCAAAATTCATTTATCCAGCAGCAAAAGAAGATCCTTGAAAAACATAATGAATTCCCACTTTACTGTGGCTGTCTTGCTCCCATCATGATAAAATCGTACTTCCTGCACAGCTCTGACTCTCAGTGTGTTATGGTACCAGTTTGTTATGATGACATCAAAAATCTCTATTTTCTGCCTTATTCGCTTACTTATAATGCACCAGTCTACTGTTGTGTTCACTGTTGTCAGCTGCTGTTTTTTGTTGTTTTTCATTTTTTCCACAAAAATGACCTCTGACAAGAAAAGCTCATTTCTGCCATTCAGTACCAATTCTGTAATTTTACACACTTATTTCTTACAGTTTAAGTCCAACTGACAAATTAATTTTTTTATCACAGCAGATTTTCTTCAGCATGTAGAAAAAACAGTCAAACATGTACCTTCTTTACACTGACAGGAAGAGTTTCACTGGTCCAGCCATCAAAGTGGGCTGTATGTGGCCCACAATGTAAAATGGATTTGACACCTCCGTTCTAGATTATAAAAAACATCCATCACACAAGTTTCTTGCACAACTGACTGTTTATTAGGAATGTTTTTTATTTTTTTACTTCTTCATTTCATCCTTTATCCATTTAATGTAAGCACAGACTTTTACAGAAATAGATAGTCTAGCATTGCTACAGCTTTTACTATCTATGTGTACACCATAGATCTTGTTATGGTATATCACTCCACCACCAGAATCACCCTAAAAGAGACAAAATGTAATTTGTTATGAATTTGTTTTAGGATAATTGCTGTCTACACAGTTAATATACAATAATGATAACAGCAGTGCCGACTCACCGGACATGTACGCTTGTTAGATTTTTGGTAACACATCCTGTTATCATACGGCACATCTGAATAACATGGAAGGTTTCTGGTATCCTCACAGCTAGCAACATCCATTTTTGCACACTGGAGTTTACTTGGTTTGCTACCTACTACAAAAAGTAAAAAGAACAAAGCAATTTATAGTGTTTCATCATATACATATTAATTTGCTATTTTAACAAGACTATTTTAAGATATTATCAACTAAATTTAAAACAAATGTGTTCTTCAAGAGAACTTGAAGTTAAAAGAAGCACAGAATAAATGCTATTTTTCAAAAAATGAAATTTTGAAAAAGCACACAAACCCAAATCAAACAGAAATTGTCTAACTGTGAAATAATCAAGCGAAAATTGTCTTACTGCAATCTCCAGTGTTACGATCTATTTCAAACGGACCATGGCCTGCAACCTGAACTTCATTGTTGCTAGAAAAAGACAACAATTAATAAGCCATTCAACTTAAACTCATGTATTGCCAGAATAAAAAACAAATCAATAAAGTTTGTCTACTGTTCCATTCCATATTTAGTCCGCTAATTCACTTTTGAGGGTTCAAACATTCAACCATTGTCTCAAATTTTATACAATGCTCTGTTTTTTTTCTGTCATTTTCTGTATATCATGACTGTAAGCCATAAAATCAGTCCACTAAAGGGGCTCCAACTTACATTTTGGGCTCATCAATAATTTTGTTGTTTGCATCCTTCTTACACACAGGAAGAGCGACAGGTGTAATGCCAGTAATGGCTTTCTTTAACTTCAGAAGCATGAGGTCAGTGGTTGGATGGGGTTTTTCAATTTCAATTTCTTCTGCTTTTCCTGGGCCTGGATGCACACCTACAACTGCAAATCGACTAGAAAGAACATTCACCTCTACATTTAACATAGTTTATTTCCCTGTATGGGTAACAGTGTGGATTAACTTCCATGTAATTATAAACTTCAAACAACAGATAAAATTGATTCATTTAAAATTCAAAACCTGAAGTTCATCAAACTTTCTTGATATTGTGGCAACAACAAGAGTTTTCATAGTAAGGCAATACAATTCACGGTTTGTAGAATTATGGGAAAAAATTAATTGTGAAAATGTTTAGCTAAAACTAAAAAAAATCTTTACTCACATTGGCCTTTTACGGCAGTGAGCTGCAGTAAGAATCCACTGTTTACTGATCAAAGAGCCGCCACAGTGACCTGGTTTTCCGTCATTTGTTTCTGACAGGCTGACATGGTACGGTCGCTCGTTGTTGTTACAGTCTGTTCCCCCAAAGATTCTCTTCTGCACATTCACCACTGTGCTCACTGTCACACCTGAAACTGAAGGTCCTTCATCAGGTGTCTGTGTTACAACAGTTGCTTAACAACACATTTGCTCTTAAGAGATGAAAACAGGTAAGTGAGAAACTGTTACTTGTTAGTGAAATAAAGCAGCTGGAGGTTCAGCATTATTATTCTTTTTCATGCAGCCTGTCTGAATACACACACTTATTTGAAAAGACAATTTTAGTATTTGTAGCACACTGAGAAAGAAATTCAAAAACAGAATATTCTTTTTGATGAATAATTACAAGAATCAAATTGACTCATGCCCCAAATGTGTTTGTTAATATAAATATGTAACACATTTTAAGTAAAAAAAACAGCTGAATACTCACCGACCCACAGCAAGAGAAGTAGAGAAGTTAAATGAGCCATCACTGTCACTGACCTTACTACTACCTTCTACTTCAGTGTCTACAGTGACTAAACCACTGTGACAGTGGGGTCTTTTAAATTGGTACATGTTCTCCTATTGGTCCACAATCCACCAATACTCTCATGGAGCTTTATCAACACAAATCCATTGGCCACAAAAACTGAACTTATTTGCAAACTTTTGATGACTCATACAATGTTCCATTTTCCCCTCCCCTGTACACCATGTATCATCATGAATGACACTGTTTTAAGAACTATGGATAAAAAAAAATCATTAGTGTTTTCTCACTGGGAAAAGTTGTGCTTTTTTACACATACTCTAATGCCTTTAGTTTAAGTAATGAATAGGCACTGATGGAAATATAGTGTTTAAAACAAATAGTCAAAAGTAGCATACTTGTGTATTTATAGAATTGCAATTGGAAAATAGGCACAAAAGTACAGTCGATACAGTTTTCAGCACAAATCTAAATCTCATATATTTTAACTGGAAGCATGTTTCTTGATAGACTCTTTTTTCAGAGGACATCACATCCAGGTAACCAATAAAGATTTTTATGAAAGTGTTGATCTATCCATTTTACAAACCATGATCTTTTAATAAATATCAAGTGTGTCATTTATTTACTTATTTATTGCCTAAAGCCAATTATAGACATATTTTTCAAAGGAAATGTTGAGTGATTGATCACACTCATATCTCCTAAGGTTGTTGTTCCATCATATTGGAGGAAAGTAAATAAACACTGTGAATGCAGTTTTTGTGTGTGTGTTGCTTTTGCAAAAAAAGAGCTTTTGTGATCATAATTATGACCCCAATGCAGTGTTGTTCCAAATGCCTTTTACTTTTCCAAGAGTAGATTTATTTTCTATTTCATTTCAGAAATAGCATGTAGCCAAGTCCTGGAGAAAGTGATGACATTATTGTAACTGCAGGTTTTTCAGGTATGCTTGGCAGCTGTTTGACATGAAGAATAGGAACATTAACATTATTGCTCATAAAGTCTTCATGGTGTATTTGCATGTGAAAAAGTCTCCAACATGAAGCAGATTTCATGAGTGTGACAGCTTCTGGGGAGAAGGTGTTTCTCAGCTTGGCTGTTCTGGCTGTGCAGCCTTCTTCCTCGTGGGAGGCGACAAAGCCATGAGCAGGATAGGAAAGTCATAAAACTAGCAGCCGTATTCCTACATCTTCTGATGTAGATCTCTTCAGTGAGAAATGGGAGGATGCTGTCAATGATCATCTGTCCTATCTGCAGCAGAGCAGTTTGTATACCAAACAGTGACACATGATGTAAGGATTCTCTCTATGGCACACTTATAAAATGATGTGACTGTGATACCAGGCCAGCCCACTTTAACCTCCTCAGTAGCTACAGCAATTGATGGGCCTTCTGTCTGCCAGAATTGGTGTTCCACATAAAGTTGTTTTGATGTGTATTCCCTGCTACTTAAAGCTGGTGATGACCATGACAGCCTTTCTTCCAATGTAGACAAAAGTAGGAGGTCCTTCCAGTGGCTTTCCTAAAATCCATGATCATCTTCTTTCTTTTCTCCACATTGACACACAGGTTGTTTGCTCTGCATCAGGAGTCCAAATGTTCTGTCTCTAGTCCCTGAGCCTGATTCCGCTGGAGGTTTCTTCCTGTTTAAAGGGAGTTTTTTCTTCCTAATGTCACAAAACTGCTTTCACCCAATATATTATTGTAGGGTCTTTACCTTAAAATATAAGCACCTTGAAACAAGCGAACTAAATATGAGAAGTGTTAAAAGCTTTAAAACAAGCATAAAAGGAATTAAGAGCATCAGTACGTGATAGGTTCCTGGGGGATTCAATGTATCTTCTTTTGTAGTCTGTGATGCTCTACATGCGCATCCATGTGTTTTAGGGATTATTGGTGGATCAGTGACTGTGACGGGGTGCGGTAGAAGTGGTGAAGTGGGTTCAGGGGGCAGTGTCAGAGAGGCTGGCAGGGCAGCTGGTGATGATTCGGTAATAAAGCTCCCCCTATATGAAGTGGTCGGTGGAAGCAAAACAGCAGACAGTCTGCTTAGGAGTCCAAAACTGAAAGCACGGTAAATAAAATGTCACCAACCCTGCAATATTGTGTATGTGCCGGGTCCTTTGGTCACACTAGTGTTGAAAACCCAGGCGTGGGATGACAGACCCTTGACCACAGTCAGTAGAGGTGCTGGTTACGATGTTGGTGGAGCTAGCCGCCTTTCACTGGGAGCAGGCGTTGGTGCATCAAGATCAGCTCGCTGCCACCAGCCACCAACCCTTTGTAGTTGTTGTGTCACTGGTTGAAAATCACCTGGGAGCGCCACCAGACTACCGAGTGGAGCGGCCACAGCTAGCAGTGGACCTGGGTTGGCATGGTGATCTCCACCATAGCTTCGCTGGCCACAGAGCAGCCATAATGACCACTAGCCTCTAACATTCTCCCTGCTGTGTCTCCATAGGTTCCACCAGCTTAAGGTGCTGCTCCCAACTCACAGGGAACTGTGCAAACGCTGAGGCAGGAGTGCTGGAGGTGCAAGTGGCTGCGAGACCGGCGTAAGGGGTGCCTGCTGATAGAGCTGGGACAGGTGTTCCATGTCAACAGCGCTCCGACACCTTTATATACGCCAGGCTATTGTTGACTCCTGGTCCACCAAACCTTGGTTTGACCAGGGAAATTGCTGGAGGCAGTGAGGGTGGAGAGAGTTTGTGAGGTACAGAGGAAATATTGGAAATTAAATCGATGCAAGGGTCAACGACAGTATAAACCCCAGTCACCACTCGCAACACTCAGCGTGCTTGTTAATAGCTTTTATTGTTGTTCAGTGCTATTCCAGACAACGTTCTTGCTGTCTCAACCTCCCACCACACATCCTCCCCCTGAAACTGTTGTCACTTAAGCAGGAAAAGCAAGAGCGTGAACACTTGACAAGCTGGTATGCCAGCCTCCCTGGCACTGGCCATCAAGCCTGCTGCACCACCCCTCCCCTGAAGCTGAACCAAAAACCACACCCCCGCCACACACCTCCACCACCCGACTGACCTCACCCACCGCCACAGGTGAGGTCAGTCAAGGGGCTGGTCAGGTCCGCAAACTCAAGCAAAAACCGGCGGTAGTACACAGCCATTCACAAAAACTGCCTCACCTTCTTTTTGGTCTTGGGACGTGGACAGGATGTGATGGCTCCACCTGTGTGCGCACCTGCCCGCCCCCCAAAGGGTACCATAGATTCTGTACCTCCCTTCATCCAACTGCATACTTCTTCAGGTTGGCTATGAGCCCCGCCTGCCTCAGGGACTCCAGGACCGGGGCCACCCACTGCACATGCCCAGGTGTCACTATGGATGATAGTAACACCTGGAGCTGTTGCTAATGACACTGATCCATACAAAACCCGAGGATGTTGCCGGAAAAAATTAAGAAAGAGATTCAGAAGAGGGATGTTCGTCTACGCTCGCTTGCCCATAGAGTGAGTGAAACAGCCCTGCGGCTGTCTGCTGAAGCTGGATTTTCTCCAGGTTTCACTAGACTTGAGAACTTTTTGCACCATGACCGTGGTTTCAGTGAAACGGAGTTTGACGTTGCATGGCGTGCTGTCACATGATGTAAATAAACATGGTGGCACCCTCGGACAGCAAGCTGCGGTGAACATAAAAACACCTAAGTTCAATGGTAAGACGCCATGAGAAGTGTTTATTGCACAGTTTGAACTGTTAGCTGTTGCTGGCTGGTCTGAGAAGCATAAAGTTCTCCAATTGGCTTTGTGCCTGTGGGAGCATGCAGCTGCATGCCTGCTGCTGCTGAGCCAGGAGGAAAGGAGAGATTATACTGCTGTTGCTGGGGCACTTCAGAGACGGTTTGGGCAGTATAACCAGCCGGTGCTCCTGAGGTCAGAGTTCCACAATAGACGCAGACTGCCTGGGGGACGCCCTTTGTATTTTGGCCCATGAAGTTGAGTGTCTGTGCAGGAGGGCTTATGACAACATGCCACCTTCAGTTCCAGCGGAGTTAGCTCAGGACCAATTCCTGCAGGCCCTCAGCCCTACAGAGCTACGTACGCAAACTCAGCTTGCTCGACCAGCCACACTCAGAGCAGCCCTGGAGTTAGCGTTGGAGAGAGAGATGTTTGCTATCCTCTGGTGGAGCTGATGACACACATGTGGTGAGAGCTACGTCACCACCTGTGAAGCAGATGGAGAGGCCAACAGGCCTGTGTAGTATGGTCCAGACAGCTCCTCTGCAGTCGCCGTCCCCTCGGACTGGTCTGGACTGGTGGACAAGTCAGGGAAATGCCCAAGGGCCCCTGTAGGTGGGAGTACACGGACAAGGGAGACCGGCACCCTCACACCACCTCCATTACCACCCAGTGCAGTCATTGCTGTGGGCTGGACCCAGGTTGGAGACTTTTGCCATTTTCCAGTGACGAGTGCAGGGGTGTCCTGTACAGCACTCCTGGACATGGGGTCCAATGCAACACTGGTCCGACCCAACATTGTCCCAACCGGAGCTGCTGTGCAACCAAGTAATGTGCGACAGTGACCAGTGACCTGGCCCCAGGAGGAGAGGCTCTCAGCAGTGAGGAGCAGCTGGTCAAAGAACTGTGAGGGGCTGACTCCACAGCAGCAAGAGAGTATATGGCAGGTACTAAAAGAGTTGATGAAGACAGACATTATAGAGCCATCTGACAGCCCATGGGCCTCCGCTGTGGTGATGGTGCCCAAGAAAAACAGTCCAAGGATGCGTTTCTGCATGGATTACAGACCACTCAACAAAGTGACAAAAAAAGACTCTTACCCCCTCCCCAGAATTGCGCCGCCTCCACCACCATCTTGTCTGGGGGTTGCCACCATAACAGGCAACCTTGCGGTCAGTGCAGCTCACTGCAGTAGCTTTAGCAATGGAGGTACCGAACATAGTCCATTCGGACTCAATGTCCCTAGTCTCCCTCGGAATCCTGTCAATTATCTAGTGTCCTGTTGGTCACTGGATAATCAAGGCTTGTCATCAGTGGAGACAATCTCAGTGAAAAGAGATATCAAGATGAGCTTTTGCAACCAGTGGCAATCCCAAATCGCCACAGTCTGGGAGAAAACAACGCTTTATCAGAGACATCTCCAGATCTCCAAATCTCCAGAATTTGGGAGAGGGTAGGATAGAATGGCCTCCCTGCAAACCTGATATGATTCATGCATACTGGCTGAAGAAGTTGACCGTACTCCATGAGTGTCTGGCAGACTGCATGCTTAGTGAATACCTCAGGCAGCAGAAACCCGAGAAAGAAGAGGAGCAGGAGGAGAACCATCAGGGAAGGACAGGCATGGTATGTACCGCTGTCAGATAGAAGAAGTGGCTGACATCAAAAAATCCTGCCAGTGGCTGGACAAAGCTGCACTGAAAGACAGCACAGAGGCACTAATCATGGCAGCACCGGAACAAGCTCTAAGCACAAGCTCCATAGAGGCTGGGGTCTACCACACCAGGTAAGGCCCCAGGTGCAAGCTATGCAAAGTTGCCCCTGAGACAATCCAGCACATAACAGCAGGGTGCAGTATGCTAGCAGCCCTAGTGTATTTGAGAATGACCAAGCTAAGATCCTGTGGAACTTTCAGATACAGACAAACAAACTGGTGATGGCTAGCCAACTTGACAAAGTAGTAGCACTACTGTAACACTGTGGACAAGCAGAGGAAGACGGCAGTAGTGATAGATGTAACTTTACTAAAAGATAGCAACATCGGGAGAAGCTGGAGAAGATGTTGAGGGTAAAGGCAATAGTGGTCCCGGTGGTAATCGGAGCAGCTACCCCCAAGTGAGATGAGTGGCAACAGCAGATCCCAGGAACAACATCCAAGATCTCTGTCCAGAGTGGTGTGTGTTATGTCAATAGGATCCATGTCTGAGAAAGAATAAAATTGTGTATGTCTGTTTCTGCACTCACAGCACACAGACAGTAAAAAAACAAGCAAAATAACTGAGGACAGAGCTGTCCTGGATGCTAACTTTTCTTTGGATGAGATTAGTGCTGCTGCTGGTCAGCTGGCTCCTGGACAGGGTGGACTGTCTGCAGACTTCTGTAAAAGACTGTTACTGGCATCTAGTCATCATGTGGGGCTCTCTCTTCTCTCTAAAAAAACAGAGATTTGTCTCTGCTTAGAAATGGAGACGTGGCTCTGTTATGCACAGATTACTAACTTCTTTCAAAAGTACTAGCCACCAGGCTGAAACACTTTGTGAAATGAATCACTCACACAGATCAGTCGTACTGTGTACCACACAGCTCTAATGTGAACAAGAGTTTTCTCATGAGAGACTTGGTAGTTATTTGTAAATTGTACAGTTTGATGTTGGAATAATTTCTTTAGATTAAGAGAAAGTGTTTGATAGCATTGACAGTCTTTTTTTGTTTTTCCATAATGAGAATTTTTGCTTTTGAAGATGGATTTTTGTCACTTTTGTGGCTGTTGTATCTGGAGGCTTTCTGTTTGGGGAAAGTGGATGATGGGCTGATCTGCCCAGTAAAAGTTCAGAGTGGATTTAACTGGGATGTCCTGTTTCTGGATAATTATATCTGTTAGCCGTTTAATTTTTGTTAAATGTTTTGAGAGTGTTGTGGAAAATTTAACAATAACCTGCAACACACCCCGTGAGCTTGATTTGAAGTGGGTTTAATAAACACATTGCAATGTGGAGAGAGCATCCCAGTGAAACACCAGGACCATCGCTATACCTCCTCCCTCACAGAGAGAATTGTGACCTTGTTTTCTGAGTGCCCATCACCTAAGGATTTACATCCCTGATAAGCCGAAGGAGTCTCACTATCTGTTCAACGTCTCCCATTACAATGGCCTCACTGTGTTAACATTCCACATGCAACTGGTGACAGGAGTGCTCTTACTATAGTAAAGTGAAAAAGTGATATTACTATAACTAATATGATATGATTAAATATGTGATTAATACATGAGAAAAGAAATCTGCCATCACAAGAGCAAAGAAATAAAGACTTTTGTTGCCAGGTTCATCTTGGAGGCCTCTGCTGATGTTGTCCTTGTTTTTCTGTTTTCATTACTGATCAGAGTGATGTGGACTTTCTCAAAAGATATTTAGATTTTTATGAAAAAGCATCTTCAGCAAAGGTGAGCTGGTGAAAAAAATATGCTGTAACATCTAAACAGAAATGGCTGCTGTACCTGATAAGTGTCATTTCAGTGCTAGCCAGATTAAAATCCAGAGAAAACTATGCAAGAGGTGAAAGGGCAAATCAGGTCATGCTGAGGGTGGATTTTTTTTCATAGACTGACAAAGAAAACTGAAATTTGTGAATTTTGGGGGTATGCAAGATGTGCTGTGTTTAGTCACAGGGCCTTTCTTTTTTATTTAATTTATTCGATTTAATCTCAACTGTCCTATCACAAAGAAGCTCATATATATATATATATATATATATATATATACATAAGGAGTGTAAGGAGTGAGCCAAAGAAAATGGAAAAATAAAGTAAAAGCTAATTGTGTCCAGCACAGATTATAGAGCTACCAAAACAAACTATTTTAAATACCACTAACAACCCCAAAACATAATCCCCCCCTCCACCAAACTTTACACTTGGGTCAATGCACTTAGACAAGTACCGTTCCCCTGGCAACCGCAGAACCCAGACTCATCCAACAGATTATCAGACAGAGAAGCGTGATTAATTGCTCTAGACAACACATCTGCACTGCTCTAGAGTCCATTGGCAGCGTGCTTTACACCACTGCATCCAACACTTTGTGTTGCACTTGGTGATGTAAGGCGTGGATGCAGCTGCTGAGCCATGCAAACCCACTCCATAAAGCTCTCTGCACACTGTTCTTGAGCTAATCTGAAGGCCACATGAAGTTTGGAGGTCTGTAGTGGTTAACTCTGCAGAAAGTTGTTGACCTTTACATACTATGCACACCAGCAGCATCTTCTGACCCCACTCTGTGATTTCATGTGTTCTATCACTTCGTGGCTGAGTTGCTTTCATTCTCAGTCACTTCAACTTTGTTATAATGCCACTAACAGTTGAGTGTGGGATATTTAGAAGTGAGTCAATTTCATGACTGGACTTTTTGCACAGCTGGCATCCTATCACAGTAACACGCTGGATTTCACTGAGCACCTGAGAGGAGACATTTTTAGAAAGAGGAAATATTCTGTAGTTATTCAGGTGTCATTTACATAAAAATGGACAGATGTCTAGTCCACCACTATAAGAATGTCAGAACAGAGTAAAAAGGAGCTGATGTCTGAAGATATCCAGGGGAGAATAAATACACCAGGAAAAATGCTCTGGAGTTTGTTAAAATGACGGTGGGCCGTAGGAATGTTTTCCCAATCTTTTGCTGCTCTTCAGCCTCATGTTTTCACTAACACCAAATAGCAACAGTCAGAGGCTGACTGCCCACCAGGAACACTGGGACATTCCCCACTGACCTGAGGGGCATTTTGGCGTCCTGTAAACCTAAGCAGTTATGTTATAAAAAGCAGGAATGAGAACTCTCACAATCCATGCAGCTTTTTAGGCACTGAAGTTTTATGATCCAGCTTTCGAAGTAAGTAAATAAGTATTTAAACACACGCGGGGTAAATTACTTAGAGTTTAGAAGCACAGACAGCAAAACTTAGACTCCCATGAGACCAAACTATAAGAACATTAAGAGGACGATGATTCACCAATGTGAGGTGTCGACATTTTTCAGCTCTGTATCAACAAAAAATGAAACGATTGATTGAGCACTATTAGTTTAAGCTCCAACATATGCTAGCAGGGGCAGCAAGAAAACCACAGTTGTTTGTAACAGTCACAGTGGTGTGGTGTCTCTTTAAGACAATTTAAGGTAAGGGTTAGTGATGTCATAAGTATGCGTCCGTTCCTGCTGTGGAGTATGAGAGCAACGTGCTTGGACGTGAGTGTATGGACTTGGATGGACCTTATGTCTTTTACCTCTCAACTAACAGCAACGTTACGAGTTGTAGGAACACTGTGCTTCATGTATGATAAGCAGCAGCCGTTCAGCCGGGCCTTGTAAGGTTGATGAAGAGAGTGTGCATTAACCTCCTAAGACCCGAACTCTTTCATGGCATGCATTTTCAATTTTTTTTTTTTTTTTTTTTTGCCAGATTTTTGTTTCTGAAAAAAATGAGATCCACATATGAGGACATTCGCTTTAAATTCCTATAGAACAGTGGCAGTATAATGTCCTCATAAGTGGATATCAGGCCCTTGTAGAGCAAAATTTAGTATTTTGGTCTAGACAACCCAAAATGTGATGTCCACCTATGTGGACGCCAGGTCCTAGGAAGTTAAAGGACAATCACTGTGGAATTCCCAGTAACAGTGTGGTCGTGAGTTTTTCTGACTGTCCTGCTAAGCGTTTCTACCACCTCCTCTCAACTACTGAGTACAACCCACGTTACACGTTGTTATGGGCACCAAAAGACTAACTAACTAACTAACCTGGAGCTAGTGTACATGAGGTTTGTCAGCAGTAGAGCTCTCGTACAGAACTCGTTTGTTCCACTGTTACTGTTAATAAAAAGAAAAGACACACTAAGCCTTAGGTTGCAAAGTTGCCTGGTTGGTCATAAAACAGGAGAAATAAATACAACTGCTGAAAACCTCTAACACGCTTTTACTAACATGCATGCAAATTTAACTAAACACAATAGAACTGAGCAGGATAGATCCCACTGATTTGCCACAATTCACCTTCCAAGATCACTTTAAGAAACACGGAATAGCACTGATCCAGCAGGCACACATCTCAGAGCCCAGTGATCTAATGGAGGTTGCATTTACTGCTGAATCTTTGCGTGCAGTTTAAAATGGAGCAAAATGTTGTTCAGGTCTAAAAATGTATCTTAACATATGTAGAGTATGTCCTGCTTATCAAAGTGCTACGAGTTATACTGTGGACAATGCATTAGCAATTCTATTGTCCATGCGTATTATTATGTATGATGTTAAGTTTGTATTCCTGACCTAATAAGGCCCAGCACATAAGTCTCTGGCTGTAACTTTACGTGTGTACACCTTTTTTTGAAGTGCTCAAGCACCTCCCAAATTTCATCACAATATCCATAAAAATGTCTTCAACATAATAAACACGATAAGTCAAAATACAAACATGCAGTAGCGGTTTTAGATACGGGCGACACGGGCGGTTGCCCGGGGCGGCATCGGCATCACGGGCATCGGCAAAAAAAAAAAAAAATTGCTCGTACTCATGCTGCCCCGATATCATGCCAGCGCATATCGGGAATGTCATAGGCACCGATCGGTTTTCTATCGCCCATTTGCCGGGAGTAAGGGCGCCCTCCGTTTGCGAGATGCGCCTGCTGCTTGCGGCACAGGGAGGAGAGGGCGGGGCGGCGGGGGATTCTCTGGCTGGCTGGAGCAGCAAAAATTACCAACTCGCAAAATAAAACAAAATAAAAACAAACCAACAAACACGAAAACAGCAGACATCATGATACAGACTTATAATTTGCACCGATGTTTTTTCAAAATTCTATACGCGAAAAGTGAGCGCGAGAGCCCTCGGTGCGCCTGCTCGCTGCTGAAGTCAAAGTAAACTTTATTGTCATCTCCGCTACATACAGTCCAGTATATAGAGAGACGAGACGACGAGGCTCCAGTTACAGCAGTGCAAGTAAACAAACAATAAATATTTAAGAGTAAAAATATAAATATACACTTTAGGACCAGGGGTAAAGGGATCAATAACAATTTAAAATGTATATTTTATATTTTGTTGATTTAAAGTCTCTCACACAACCCGTTTTTAAAGTTTAAAAAAAGAGAAAAGAAGAGGAGGAGTGTAGCGACTTCCACAGTCGCTAGAGGCCGGGGATTGAGCCTACCTATTTGCCTGATGCGCTGTCAACTTTACGTAATAATGCGAGAGGTGGAATTGCTTGCTTGTTTATTAAAGTGCTTGAAAAGTTTACAGAGCAATGTGATCGGCTCGCGATTCAAACTCTTAAAACATCACAGCTCTAATGCAACAAGGGGAAACTCATTGTGCTGCGGTCAACAAAAACTAGGGCTACCCAGCCCTCCTCTCTGTCAAAATCAAACCAGTGAAAGACAGACTGACAATGCCCTCTAAATGTCACCGCTACCACCCACGTGACCAGAGGGGGTGTTCGCCCAGGGCGCCAAACAGGCTAGGACCACCACTGCAAACATGTATGTATTATTAACATTTTAGTGTACAAGTCTTCATATTACTATTAGAACAGCGCACATCATACATATTTCTTCTTTGTGTAAACTGATTGTTTATTCTAAACATTTATTTTTTCATTATTTGCTAATTTATTTACTTATCCAGACAATGTAAGAACAGACATTTACAGAAACAACTGGCAACAAGAGGCAAATTTATTACGAGCTATGTGTACATCATAAATGTTGTTCTTGTATATCACTCCACAGAGGTGAGAACCCCAAAAAGGGTCTAAACTCTTATATGCTTCAGGTGAAAGTTTCAGGAACACAATATCTCAATATCATAACCTTTGTTTTCTTTTAGTGAAGATGATTTACAGAGAATGTGCTGTTTTGACTCTTCGTCCTGTCTTGTATATCGAACAAACAGATTTCAAATGAAAAAAAAGGAAGAACAAAGAAAAAAGAGTCACTCTCACAGAAGAAGTTGGCCTTGAGCAAATGTTTGTTCACATTACAGTTTGCTTAGTCATCACCCAAATGTTCTAAAATATTTACACATGCTAACAGATAAAAACCCATATATATATATATGTATATATATATATACATACTACTGCTCAAAAGTTTTATAACGCTCCAATTTTCCCATATTTATTGCAATTCAAGTTGTTTTTTTTTGACTGAAAGTTGTTTTTCATTCAAGTTCAATGACTACTCTGAAATGGTACAAAGGTAAGTGGTGAACTGCCGGAGGTTAAAGAAAAGGTAAGGTTACCCAAAACTGAAAAATAAAGTACATTTCAGAATGATACAAAAAGGCCTTTTTCAGGGAACACAGAATGAACTTAACAATTTAAAGCTGTTCTGCAGGAATGGAGGTTGATCAATCCTTGAAAGCTGGTGCTACTAATTCCTAGAGTTGTTCTAACTTTTTTAGATTACTTACAACCTCCTCTGTCTGCATAAAAGCAGTGTTGATACCATACGCTCATGGGCATCAGTTGAGTATTGTACTGTATTGTACTGAAGAAGGTAGTGTGTTGCTACAAAAATGGTAAGAAAAAGCCAATTAACAATGGAAGAGAGACAGACCATCATAACACTTAAAAATGTAGGTCTTTCCCAAAGAGAAATTGCAGAGAGGTGTCAGTGAGTACAGTTCTCTTCACTATCAAAAGGCACCCCGGGGCAAACTCTGACAGGAAGAGGTCTGGCAGACCCAAAGCCAACAACTGAATCAGAGGACAAGTTTCTGAGAGTTAACAGCTTCGTGATCTGTGGCTCACAGGACGACAGCTTCAAGCACAGCTTAATAGTGTTTGTAGTAAGCAAGTCTCAGTTTCAGCTGTGAAGAGAAGACTTGTCAAACTGCAGGTTTGACAGGACGAGTTGCAGCAAGAAAGCCATCACTAAGACGTCAGAATAAGACAAAGAGGCTTTCATGGGCCATGAAACACTGCCATACTACGGACTACTGAAGACTGGAAGAAGGTATTATGGACTGATGAATCAAAATTTGAAATCTTCGGTTCATCACGCAGGATCTTTGTATGCTGTCGAGTAGGTGAAATGATGGTTTCATGGAGGCACCCTGAACCAAAGCAGCTACCACAGCATTCTACAGTGCCATGCAATATCTTCTGGTATGTGCATAATTGGTCAGGGGGTCATCTACAGCTAGATAATGACCCAAAACACAAGTCCAAGCTATGCCAGGACTACCTCAGGAAAAAAGAACAAGATGTTAAGCTTGAAAACATGGCGTGGCCAGCACAGTCTCCAGACTTAAACCCCATGGAGCTGGTTTGCTATGAACTGGACAGAAGAGTGAAAGCAAAAGAACGTACAAGTGCCACACACTTATGGGAACTTCTGCAACAGATATGGGAAGAACCTTCTGAACAATATTTGCCACTATTGCCACCGGTGTCTTCAGCTGTTATATCTGCCAAAGGTGGCTACTTTGATGAGTCAACACATTTTGGTCTTCCACCATCATTCTCTGTAAAGCCAAACTCGAGGTAACTGTTGTCATACTTTCTCATTTTAGCTGGTTTGGCCTTTGCATTACTTGATAAAATACGTAAATATTTTTCCTTTGTGCTAATTAGCTCAAACCCGGATAATGCACATATTTTTATGCCATGTATGCATGTATGTATGTATGTATGTATGTATGCCACTACGTTCCAGGTTCCATTACATGTTTTGGCGGATCCCCAATCTATGGCTTAGACCCCTTGAGAGCCACTGTAATAGATTACCCAGAGAAGCGCACACGGTTCCCTGTCTTGTGTGCATGCGTGAGCATGAAGCTGGTGTGAAGCGTTTGAGTAAGTGGCTTCTCTGGTCTTCATGTTGTGTGGAAATGTTGAATTTATTTGAAGTTTTGTAGCTGATGTTGTTTTATTTTTTAGTGTTTTATATCTAAGCACATTTTGCTGCTTGGCAGCAAAACACGTCATTAAGATTTGTCCAGGTTTCTCTTGTGTGGTGGACGAGTGAGTTTAGCGGTGGCGGAGGTGCGGACAGCGCTGTTAAATCTACAGCATGGATGGAGGTTTTGTGATTCGTAATTCATGGTTCATGAAGAGGACTGAGGAGAAAATGTCTTTTTGTTTGAGAATTGATAGGTCTGACAATCTCTACTACATTAGAGGTTATTAAATGCTCTGGCTGTGGCAAAGAGGGACAAACAGTAAGAGTTTGTCCAGAGAAAGCTTCAAGTTTCAGTCAGACAGTTTCTGATCAGTCTGCTGGAGGAGAGATGATGCCAGGAAAGAGATGAGCTAAAATGAAAGAAGCAGGAAGACAGGCCTGATATCCAGGAGATATGCAAAGTTAGTAATGGTAGAAAACAGGAGGAAGAGGATAAAACATGTTATTTGAAGGAACAATGAATCCCACTGTGGATGTGTTATAGTGGACTATGAGAGATATATTAGAAAATTACCTTTTTTTTCTGATGCAGACACTTAACTCAATGAGCTCAAACATAAAAGCTAAATTAAAAGGAGGTTTTACTGAAGGGAACGTTGGTTGGACGGGAACTAAATGAATATGGAGAAGAATCCTGTTAAAGGTTTCGTTTTGAGGAGATTTGTGTGTTTTCTTATTTTCTTCTCTTCATTCTCTTCAAAAGTGATTTTAAAAATGCATCACTAAATTTAAATGCAACTGCATGAAACTTAAAGGTGTTGAAAGCAGTGTCCTGTGGTGTTTTGTTGCCTTGACCTCACACACGTTTGGCCTATAAAAGTGTTTTCGGTGATTAAAGTCATTAGAAGAAACTGTGAATGAATCCCACACTGCTGAGGAAGTGATCCAGAGCTGCTGCTGTTAGGTTTTTGGTTTGTTTGTTTTTGGAGAAATGTGCTGCTGGATCCTGTTCTTGATCCCAAGTAGACAAAATGTAATTAATTTTAGATTCTGTTTAATTTAATTTATTTACATATTTTCTGTTTTATGTGTTTTATGGTTTTATGCACAGGTGCTATATAAATCCCCTTAATCCCAACCTAATTCTAGCTAAAAATAAATACCCTTAGTTTATTGATTCTCAGGATACTTGAGTGTACTGGTGTTTTTCCATAATGTACTGGTTTACATATTCACTTGTGCCAGAGACACAAATCCCCTTTGTGGATTGCATCAGGACGGTTATCCAGTGTAAAACTCTGACACATCAAACATGTACAGCTACCTGCTGTGACAAAGGAGCAGCTGAAAGTAGTTTCTTCCTGGTGTAGTTTAGTGTACCTTAAGCCAGACTAATGATGACTATACTTAAAGTGTGATCATTGTAATTATCACTTCCCATTTCTTCATGTTATATTCAGTGTAGAAAAAATATCTCACAGAGCCTGTGTCATGAATCTACAGAAATCAGCAGGTATTCAAAGTCATCCATCCAATTTTGTCAGCTTAGTTAAACTCTCTTCTAATGACAACACTAATCATAATCACATTTTAGCTCGCTTTAACTTGATTTTTTTCAGTAAAATAAAAGTAAATGCACATCTCATTAGTTTTCATCTGTCTCTGTGTCACTGTTTGCTCATGTGTGATCTAACAGAAGATTTGGCAGTCCTGCTTTATCTCCTTAGCTGCTCCCAAAGTGACAGGCGACAGATTTAAAGGTTGTAATCCCACAAGAATGTCAAATAACATTCTCCAGTTCTCATCTAAAACTCTCTGATCACAGTTTAGCTGGCTGCACTAAGCTTTAAGAAATTAAACAAATGTATTTGTGGATACATTTTGTATATTAAAGTTTACTAGGTTGATGATGGATTGATGAGTCTTGTGTCTTGAAGTAAACCTCAGTCAGCTATTGATGAGAAAATGTGTTGTTCCTCATCTGCAGTGCACAAGCTACTTCTTTACTCTATCCTCCCACAGATTCGTCCTGAGGACTCTAATGTAAATGAGCAAAAACTAATAACTTTAACCCTGGAGAACCCATGGGGTCAAATTTGACCCCATGGTTTCCCTAGAAAACCAATGGGGTTGGCTCTGACCCCATGGGTTCTCCAGGGTTAAGCTAGTTTTACATTTGTACATTTTTTACAGTAGAAGTCAACACGTTCTCACTCCCAACTCGTCAAATGTGTGACGCATGGTCAGGCTCCCTCTGCTTCACTTCTCGACGCGCAGGGTACCCCCCTGGCGTCGAGAATTGATGTGCAGGGTCCTCCTATTGAATCCTATACTGATCCCTAATCGTTGTTTATTGACGACAAGAGATTTCCGCGGAAGAGCCTGTTGTTCGTATATTTATACATTCGTTTGATACTCTGTAATATCTAGTATATCTATTGGGTGTTTTGTTATAACATGCCCTGCAAAAATTTTAAGTTTTACGCTGTCACTGATTTACGACTGTTTCACGACAGTCACCTGGGGGGTAAACTCTGACGGGTGTCAGAGCAAGCTTATTATATGAGCCAGCTGTGATATCTGTACACGCAGTAGCCTTAAAATACTCATTATTCATTATTTGTCTTACTGGTGCCATTGAGGAATCAGCAGCTGCTACATGTTGTAACATGGTAGACTAATGTGCCTGTATTAATTCTGCTCCATATTATTGTGTGAAGTTGCACTGGGGAGTGGTTATGTGTGTGTCCAACACGTTCTCACTCCCAACTCGTCAAATGTGTGACGCATGGTCAGGCTCCCTCTGCTTCACTTGACGTGCAGGGTCCTCCTATTGAACACTATGCTGCTCCCTAATCGTTGTTTATTGACGACAAGAGATTTCCGCGGAAGAGCCTGTTGTTCGTATATTTATACATTTCCGAAATCACACTGTAGTGACGTGTACTGAACACAATATATTATATAATGTAAGCAACTACCTGAGAAACAGCAGATACAGCAGATAAATTAATTATAGGCCATTACTTTTGTATCGTTTATTGCATTTATGGAGGGAGAGGTGTATGCTGGGTAATGGCACAGCTAGCGACCGGGTGACTTTATTCACCCGCTTCGCCTGTTACCAGTCCATACAATGGGCGTTATTAGCAGAAATCAGTCCCATAGATGTGGGCATCCACCTGCTAGATTGTTCAGAAGGTTGTTATCATCCATCCAGATGGAGGATCACTAACAGGAGCGTGGAAGACTCCAGAATCCACTCTGGCTGGAATCCGGTGGATACAGCAGTGTTACAGGTAAGACCATTTAAACGGACAGCATTTATAGAATGACTATTAAAAGTCAGCGAGTGTCAATAATGTTAATGTGGTTATGTTAGTAATACACCGAGTGCTAATATAACAGCTTTAAGATGCATTTGTAGATATTATTACGTGTTTTACCGTCTTTATGGTGCTAGCTTAAAGTTACGGTGTAAACGTTAGCTTATATTGTAGTAAAGCTGTTACTGGTTAAACGATGTTGGGACAGAAATATTAGCTTCTGTGATGACTGATGAAGTTACTAGTTAATAAAGTTTCCAGTAAAGTGATTAATCGCAGCCACAGATTGACAGTAAATATCCAGATTAGCTTCAATGCATCTGTTATAAATATGTGCAAGATTCAGTGCTTCGTTTAAACTGTATGATACTTATACTGACCCAGGGTCAGTGTAAAATACAATCCTAGCTGTGTGAACAAAGCCTGGCTCCTTTAATCCTGCATGACAAACCTCAGGATGCAGGTTATTATTACTCTTTCCTGCTGGCAAACCTGTCACACCTGAGAGTCAGCTAGAAACTTACAGTGACGTGGAAAATCATGCAAAGACTGACAGACTCTGTAATACTGCAAATGATCAGTGACTCAGGTTAACACTAAACTTTAAACAGTACCTCTGTGTCTCTGTGTGTGCTGAACATCTAGGATTGAGTCAGGCTGCATTGACTGTGGGACTTTTCTGTGTTAAAAGCAGGCTCAGAAACATTTGAAGATTAAAATTTAGCATTATGGCTGCTGGTGGTTTGTAAAGCCTCTACTCAGCTGTATTTTTGTTACTAATTTATGTTTGTTGTTGTTTAACACAGATTTCAGAAGAGCAAAGATGAGCACTGTTGCTTAATCCTTAATAGTTTAACTGGATTGGAAATCAAAAAAATCCAGATTCTTCTTCCCCAGAAGTTTCATTTGTCAGTGTGGGACTGCTGAGTCACCTGAAGAACTCATTTCATTCTCCACGATGTTCATTTACAGAAATGTTTCACAGGAGCTGATTCCTCCCAAAGGATGAACTAGTGTGTTTCCATAGATGACCTCTGTATGAATGTACTTCTTAAATGAAGGCAAGTGTTTGTCCTGTTTTGTTCCTCAGGTACAGTACGTGATATTAAGGGCAGGCGGTCATCACTGGGGGAAGACAAGAAGCAGACGTACTTCCAAGAGGGAGCTGCAGTGAGGACACAGCCTGGTCATTGAGGTCAGAGGTCAGAATCTGAAACAGCTCAGGTTTATAATTTTTGGGGTTATAAAAAAAATTGAAATGTATTTATAGAGAAACCTTTAAATAATATTTCAAATAATAGTCATAATTATGATTATTATTAGAAATATCAAACATTTAAGTGGATTTTCTGTTACACGTATTGTCTTTGCCCTGCAATAACTGGCAGCCTGTCTTTGTCCTGTATCAGCTGGGATAGGCTTCATCATCCCGCGACCTTGAATTGGATACATGAATTGTATTGAATTGTATTCCAATTATGTAATCTGATCATTTACAAACTCAAGGTATCCAATCAAAATGTAAGCATTAATGGTAAAAATGGGAAAGCAGAAATAAGTGTGACATAAATGTAAATGTGTTAGCTGACATAGAGGACAGCTACATGTAGTCTGAAAAACCTTTGTTGTCAAGTTTGCAGGTCCATCAGCACGAGACATTCTTACATAGAAGAGACTGTTAAAGTCTCTAACTCAGTGAAGCATTATTGGTCCCGTCTGTTTGGATAAATATAGTAAGCTGATGTATGTCCATTTATTGACACATTTTCTCAAGTGCTTATCCAGTTCAGGATCACAGTGGAGCTGCAGCTGGATATGTTCAGTAAAGAAACCTTACAAAAGTTAACAATAAACCTGCATCTCTGTACGTTGTTGTCCACAGGATGAGAAAATCAAACTGGAAGACTGTGGAACATGTTAATAAATGTTTGTGTTTATCCCTGTGTCTTTCACATTAGGAGCTGAAAGGTTTACCTAATAGTTCCTGGTGAATCAAAGCAGAACCATAAAGGTTGCTGGACTGCATGATGGCCTTACCCCTGAGCAGTCATCCTGTTAAAGGAGGAACCAGTTAGAAGCTGTTTTCAAAGTAGCTGAGCAGATTTCATCTCAAGTAAGCTATTAACTGTTTGTTCATTTGTTCTGCCACTTAAAGAGCATTTAAGGACGTCTTTTGAGTGTGTAGTTGAATTAATTCTACTGGCTCTCATGGTCATTTGTGATTATGGACATATTTTTCATGTTTTCAACCATTTAGTAAATTTTATCTATTTAGTAATATCTGTCAGCTATAAAATGTAATATAAATCTAAAAATATCTAAATATCTCCTGCCCGTTATATTTTAATGATGTAAGACCAGACGTCTGTTATCGTGTTACATAAGCATTCCTCACATATCAATGAGATGCTGTACAGTACAATCCTACTGAGACAGCAGAGGGATAACGACGGCTATTTAACATCGTTGCACAACACATTCGAGCTGCATGATGCAGACAAAGTGACTAAATCATCTTTTTTGTGGTTTATTGTCTTCAAACCAGCAGACAAAGCCGATGGCAGAAGATGTTTGGAGAAGAACTTCAGGCCGTCTACTGACAAGGTATTTTTTTCTTGTTATCAAAAGACATTTGGAGTGACGACTTCTACAACTGGTTGTGCTGAAGTAAAGATTACAGTCTAAGAAGTCACAGTGTTGATTTTCAGCGCAAAGAGAAAATCTCACTTGTTTGAATTTATTTACAATCATAGTTTTATAAATTCTGACTGTAAACAGCTTTTACAGCTTTGATATTGTTTGACACTTGATATCAGGTGATGGGAATTAATTTAAAGGTTTCTATGTCCCAATGAGCCATTTACACTGACCAGTGTCAGTTTAACTGTAACACATTCATTATTTAGATCCAACATTTCTAAGAGAAAGAACTGAATGTAAAAATGGCAGCCCTCAGGCCAGGTTTAATTGATAGAGATATATGCATGCATTATGAAATTTATGTATCCCAGATCATTTTTATTCATCTAGTTCTGGCAGACCCACCCCTTCCTCCCAAGTTAACTGCAACCCAAAAGAACTAGTGGGGCTATTTACACACTCACAACCAGTGTGGGGTAAAAAGAGCCACCAAAAACCTGTCAGCCTGCACAGATACAGATGTGCTAGAAGCTATAAGAGTTAGAAGCTCTGCTTATGGAGAAACTTTCTAAGCCTAACAGAGGACAGGTACTCCTGCCCAAATAACATGATATAACCCCACATACAGCCCAGCCATAAAATGAACCAAGTCATTTAGTTAAAGACAGCATGGGACCAAATGCATGTAACCAGCCTGCACCAACCTGACATTTCTTCCTCCTGAATTAAATGAATGAATGGATGAAATTTAAATGACTACAAACCTAAAGCCACTAGTTCCCACACTGGAGTTCCCTGACACTGTGTTAACTGTACTGAGCTTGTATCAACAGTTGTAACAGGCTAAGCTACGTGAGACACTGCATTGAACGATTGTTTCTATCTTAATGGTTTCAGCTCATATGTTCTGCTTTTTCCTTTCAGTAGATCAAAGCAGCTCGTGCTCTTTCTGCTTCCATTTTAATGGCAAGAAGAAGAAGAAGAAGAAAACTTCAGCGAAGTGGCGTTCATGGTCTCAGTGGACAGCCACGGTCACACACTGCATGTGGTTTTAAAAGCAACATGTCTGTTCACCACAACAATCGAGATGTGTAATATCAGTGCACCTACGGTTTGTTCTTGAACATCAGTTCTGTTTTCTACTTTGACCACTTAGACCAAAAAAAGTGTTGTTTTCAGATTCTTTCTTTTAAATCTGTAAAGCACCTGCTCATTTTTTATTACAATTAGTTTCACATAAATAGTAGTGTTTCCTTTATGGTCTTTTAATGCTTACACTACACTGTACACGTCTACATTAGAGACATTTCTGTTACCTATTTATGAGACTGGGCTGCTTGACTACAATTTGGAAATGGATGCAAAATCACACGGATCGTGCTATTGTTTGTTTTTTAATATGATTCAATTCAATTCAATAAAACTTTATTGATCCTGAAGGTTGACCCCGAGGGAAATTTGGGTTAAGGCCAACACAGGACGTGTCTGACTAAGCACAGATTAATCTGATCCCATTTCTACCTGTCTCTACTGTTTCCACTGTAATTGTCAGGATATATATTTATTCCAGCTCTCATAGGGCAAAGGAATGACTCAGACGTGTCAAATGTTCTTTGACTTGATACACAATTTGAAGTTCACAATTTTCTTACAAATAAAACTATAATGACAAACATGAACAGCTGTGCTTATTTCTGAGACATGATTTTTTTGAATGTGTTCACATTTAGGCAGTGTGCATTTGTATGCTGAAACTGTAATGGTGAACCTGAGGTGATGGTCAACACAAGGCAAATATATATATAAATATAAAACAATATTGAAGTAATGTGTTTACCCTCTGCAGCGTGTGGACGCTGTGCACGCAATCACCTTATTCACTGTAGTAAACACGCTAGCTCACGTGACTGACTGTCTCCATGGTTACATCGTATATTATTAGCTATGCAAACAGCTTCCAAAGATACCGCCATAGCTCTCTGCAGCTGTAACACTTTCACGCTTTGCAAATCATTTCATGTTTTTGATAGTTATGAAGAAAGAATATGTTTTTAAAGTCATGCTAGGCTGTTGCTATGGTGGTTGCTGTGGACTAGGGTGGACCGCGCGTCCGATTCCTGTTATTAGCTGTCCGCGGTAGGAAGGCTGCGTTCCATTTAGAAGTAGCGCCAGTCTGCCGTAACTCGAACTCAAACCCCGTTTTGTTTTTTAATTAAAGGGCTTTTACAGCCGTTCATGACACACACGCACACACACATAAAGCGCTTTGCCTCACCATGAGAATGCAACTTTACTAAAACCTTTAAAGTATCTGATATAGGATAGAAAAATGAAGCAACCAGAGATTTAATGATGAAGACTCTGGGTTCTGTAGTTCACGTTTTACAGTCCTGAATGACTCACTGCACATCCAAATAATTTATTGAAGAGGAGTTTAGAATGCACTTTACATTAGGCTGTTGCTGTTTAATTTTTTACATTGTTACTGTGTTATGTCATGATAAGGTTCACCTGCTGGGGGTTTGATGGATCAGCTGGACAATACAGTCAAAGACAGACTTCATCCATCATATGCAAGAATCCTGGTTGGATTTTTGTTTTCACTCATATTTTTGAACCAAATATTGAAAACAACTGTGACAGACTGGATACCTGGTCAGGGTGTACATTACCTTTCACTCAAGCATCCCAGGACAGAGCCCTGCCCCACCATGAGCCTGGGTGGATACGTGGTTATAATATAAAATGACTGATACTGAATATGAATATTTCATGAAAATCAAATTATAATATGAATTCCTAGGTGTTTGTTATATCCAGCAAGAGATTGATTACATATGTCTGAATTGCTAACCCTAACCCTAGCTCAACAGACCACAATGCCCTGGACTGTCACTATTATTACATGCTGTGAACATAAGTAGCTTTGATCACAGTTTATGTTGTAAAAGAGAAGGAATATTGAAAAAAAGATCAACATTGTGATATTATCTCTTCCAAACTGACCAGAAACATGCTTGTCATACTCTCACAGCACAGGATCAGACTCACTGTGCATGACGGCTCAGGCCAATAATGTTTGTTAGATTGTCAGTTGTTTAGTATACTTCTGTACAGTTAGGGTCACCATCTCTATTTCAGTATAATTAATATGCAGAAAACACTAAAAGTTGATTGTCTTCCAATATTCTAGCATAATTAAAAAACTTTGACTTTGTAAGTACATATTGTTACAGTCCTAATGCCAATATGATTCTTCATAACTCCTGCTTTGAAATACTGAACTTTAAAATTGACCTGATGAAAGATAATTTACAGTGGCACAGTGTCAGGATAATTCTGACTATAAGATCACTATATCAATCTGAATCCTTCTGAAATGTGCTGTGAATGAATGCTGATGCAATTCACTGTGGGAAAGCTGTTAATAAAATGAATCTGTGACACATGCAACACATTCACAGAGGAAGAGGACACAAAGGGAGGACACGCAGAGGCTGTGTTAAAGTCAGAAATCCAAATCTTTAGTCAAAAACAGGCGGCAGTTACAAACAGGAAGACAAGCAGTCCATCAAACCGTCTACAGGGTCAAACACACAGAGAATTCAAACAGCAGTAAAAAATAACGCAATAAAAGGCAATAACAGGAAGCAGCGCAGTATATTCACTGAATTATCATCAATTACAAAAGAGAAAAACGACGATTTCTAAGGATTATTTTCTAAATGTAGGTAGAGTGTGGCTGCAAAGATGGAAACATGCAGAATGTAAACTGTGTGAGTTTGGTGAACTTTGTTAGTAACAAATGAGGTAAAAAAAACAAAAAACAAAACAGACAAAACACAGAAAGAGGCTCTCAGTATTCATTAATAATTAGAAAGCATCTAAACATTCTGGTCGTGGATTTTTACAGTCTTAGTTCTGCTCGCTGTCATCATTATAATCATCATGATCAATGGCGAGGTCCTGAGGTGGGCGGGGCCGTCTCTGGTGATGTCACCATGAAGGAACAGCATCTGGCATGTGTTGTTGAAACATCCCAGTACACTGGTTTAGTTTCTTCTCCAGCTGTTTGACATTTGACACTTCAACATTAAGGGGAAGAAGAAGAAACAGTGTTAGGTCAGGTGACCACATGGTTTCTAAAAAAAACTGAGAGGAAGTAACCAGGCCGTTAGAAATGGATGGCATATGTATAGAGTTGCTGTAGTTAGGTAACTCTACTTACCAAAAGCAAAGCTGCTGAATGTTGCAGGAACATGCTCATGTCTGGTGATCATTCAGTGCTGCTCCGGCAGGTTGGACAGTCCAAGACTGATATCCTGCCCATCTGAGAGTTTGAAAACACACATGCAAAGATTTAATTGTATTACAGTCAAAGTTGGATGTTCGTTTTTGTCCTTTAAAAATGTTTGTGTATTTGAAAGCACTAACATTTAAGGATGACTCGGATCATCTCTCTCTAAGAGTATCTCCTTTAAAGGGGAGACAAGTGTATCCACTGATCCACGTCACTTTACCTGGATGATGACTCCTCTCTCCCTCACCCAGAAACACTCCTAAAATAACCAAGTAAATAAATAATACTGAAGATTTACTCACAACATTACAAAAACAGCAAAAACATCTCCCTTTGATTCCATTTCTCCATTCCTGCTGAACATCAGGCAACAAATATCCCAGTAAATCACAGTAAAATGTAAAGCACATATTTTCTCTGCTTTGTCTAACCTCTGCAGAGCCTCTGTCAAGAAAAACATATCTGTAAGCATAAAACAAATATACATTTCATAACACGTCACTGGACAAACCTCGGTCAGTTGATTTCCTCTGTGCAGTGCAGACGAGCATCAGTCAGCAAGTCAAGGTGGTGAGATGGACTGGTGCTCTTTGTGACTCTGCTAGTTCTTCTGAGGAAACACCACCTTCTCTCCACACCGTCACCATCTGTGAGCACAAACGGCCGCTCTGCTCTGCCAGCATGTAGTAAATCACATATCACACACAAGGGTGAAGAAACATTAGAGCTCAACTTTGGATACTTTAGATCTAAACAGATCAAAGTAGCTCTTAGTTTCAGCAATCAGACAAACAATGATACCAAACTGATTCTGTATGAATACGATATGGCATTTTCAATACAGATGTCAAATTAATGTATTAAAACTAATACAGATATATGTATATATATTTTTGATAAATTAGTTTGCTAAATTAGAATATATATATATTTTTTTTCATTTAACAATTGCAACTGAAAGAAATTAAATATTGAACAAAAATATATTGTCACATTCTTCATTCTCAAATACAAATTTCACAAAGTAAATTTTTGATTAACAGAAAAAATATGAATTACAAAAAATAATTGTATATTATTAAAATATTATGCAACCGTGACCAAAGTCAGAATTGTCATTACAGTACTGTGGACTTAATGCTTGGGTAATAGTGATAAACTTCAGGGGAGATCATGATGACAGAAAACTGTAAACAACACTCTGAAGTCTGAAGCTTCTTTTCTTGTTTCTGTGACCTCAGCACGCTGACAGACTTGAAGTTGCTAAAGATTTTAAAAAGTGATAATTATAGGGAAGAAACTTCTCTTTTTCATCCGTTTAATCAAACATTTGATGCCTCAGCTGTCTCAGTCCTATAGCATTCTGCAACTACAACTAACCTGAGGAGGCTTGGATTTGGCTGCAGGTGCCCCTGTACATCCTTCTCAGCAGCACACATGTGGGTACCATTTAATCATACTTCTTCCTGAGCTTTGCTTCATCACAAGACTAAAGGTGGCATTCAGTGTCACAGTCTTATCATCATCCAATTGGAGAAGAAACATTTACGGTCATCCTGGTTTTGTTTTCTGATCCTGCAAAAAGACTGAGGACAACAAAGCCCAGAGAACACGAGATACACAACATCCAACATTCAGACTCAACAGCCTCCATAAATGAAGAGCACCAGGTTGGTCCAGTTATACTAGATATAAGCATACTTCACATTACTGTGTATGAATAATAATCAAGAGACAAACTTTGAAGATGTGGAGCATGATGTCCCATCATCAGTCTGTAAACAAACATCCACCAGGCTTCTTTGTTGGCAGAGGTGATGATTCTCCCATCAGGGATCAGTAGCGTGTATTAACCTGTGGTATAAGCAGCAGTCAGTGAAATATTACTGTTTCAGATAAGAAATCTAGCACATAAAAGCCAGGGTGGGAGGGATCTGTGCAAACTGACTTACCTCTGCGAGTGTGAGGCTGTTCCTCCAGCTTCAACAAAAATCTGACTCTCCAGTCACAGACAAACAAAAAACTCCAGCTGGGAGATAGAAAACGCTGCCTGGGTCTTGCTGGATGTTGCTGGTCAGAGTCTCACATTAGCAGAGTGCTGCTTGGTCCCACTGACCCATGTGGACAGCGACTGTGGAGAACTGTTCTGGAAAATGGAAAAGAGAATTAAAATGACAAAAAGCCAAACAGGATTTCCACAAAGACTCTCTTAGAATCAGCAATCAAAAAATCATTGGTTCATATTACAATTAAATATGACCAGGCTCCTTAAATGTAAGCAGTTAAGATCTGATTTGATTTACATCCTTCACACAGCGCATTTGTCCAGGCTGTCAGGTAAACATAGAGTTAATCTCAGGTAACATGACTCACAGTAGAGATTCAGTAAGAAAGATTGCCAGCTCTAATATTATTACCACACCAACAGCTCAGATTTCTAGAAGTATTTAAACAAATGTCAGTCTATCCATTCATTTTCTTCTGAATATTCAATTCATGCTCACAGTGGGAGGGTGGGGGGTATCGTGGAAGTTTGTAAATAAAGTCTGCAACACAGAAAGAGCTGTGATCAAGCTATTTATTACTGCGCGCAGGAGAGCCAACACACATCAAACATCACAGTTCACAGTCATGTCAGCTCTGCCACAGAAGTCGTGCTCCTACTCCTTTATGCATTCCAAGGAAGAGGGAGGAAGTTACAAACTGATCCTACCACACTTCACGCGCCTCACTATGAAACCTAACGGATCAATGGTTAAGCTGTTTTGTGCCCTTGGCGTTATCAGCACCTGTAGTTGTTTTCTCAAACTGCTGATGCTGAAGTAAGTTCATCTAGTTTTAGAAACTTTCACTGAACAGTCTATAACAGTATCACAACTAAGCATATGCATAAGCACTTAAATACTTTAAATGAGAATAATAGAAAATTTCTATTACAGGAGCCAGAGCCTGTCCCAGTAGTCACAGGTAGAGCACACCTGGACAGGTACCAGTCTGTCAGAGAACTAACAGAGAGACAGACATCAGAGTAACAAATCTATTTAAAATTAATGTAAGTTTGCTGCAGCTGTATGTATGAACATGTGTTTCTGTGCTCACAGTCCACCTCTCAGGAACCTGCAGTTCATTTTTAGTCTACTTTAAACAGACCTCACAAAAGGCTGATGTGGCTAGGTCAGTAGTCTGATTTAAGTACGATACCTTTGGCCAGGGATTAATCTGGTACATCGCTTCACTGCAGTCTTACATATTATCCCCACACCTGAATAAAAAATATTGATATTTACAAATAACAGATTCAGCTGATGCAGCCTGACTCAATCCTAGATGTTCAGCACACACAGAGACACAGAGGTACTGTTTAAAGTTTAGTGTTAACCTGAGTCACTGATCATTTACAGTATTACAGAGTCTGGCAGTCTTTGCATGATTTTCCACGTCACTGTAAGTTTCTAGCTGACTCTCAGGTGTGACAGGTGTGCCAGCAGGAAAGAGTAATAAGAACCTGCATCCTGAGGTTTGTCATGCAGGATTAAAAGAGCCAGGCTTTGTTCACACAGCTAGGGTTGCATTTTACACTGACCCTGGGTCAGTATAAGTATCATACAGTTTAAACTAAGCACTGAAACTTGCACATATTCATTAGAGATGCATTGAAGCTAATCTGGATATTTACTGTCAATCTGTGGCTGCGATTAATCACTTTACTGGAAACTTTATTAACTAGTAACTTCATCAGTAATGACAGAAGCTAATATTTCTGTCCTAACATCGTTTAAACAGTAACAGCTTTACTACAATATAAGCTAACGTTTACACCGTAACTTTAAGCTAGCACCATAAAGACGGTAAAACACGTAATAATATCTACAAATGCATCTTAAAGCTGTTATATTAGCACTCGGTGTATTACTAACATAACCACATTAACATATTGACACTCGCTGACTTTTAATAGTCATTCTATAAATGCTGCCCGTTTAAATGGTCTTACCTGTAACACTGCTGTATCCACCGGATTCCAGCCAGAGTGGATTCTGGAGTCTTCCACGCTCCTGTTAGTGATCCTCCATCTGGATGGATGATAACAACCTTCTGAACAATCTAGCAGGTGGATGGCCCATATCGATGGGACTGATTTCTGCTAATAACGCCCATTGTATGGACTGGTAACAGCCGAAGCGGGTGAATAAAGTCACCCAGTCGCTAGCTGTGCCATTACCCAGCATACACCTCTCCCTCCATAAATGCAATAAACGATACAAAAGTAATAGCCTATAATTAATTCATCTGCTGTATCTGCTGTTTCTCAGGTAGTTGCTTACATTATATAATATATTGTGTTCAGTACACGTCACTACAGTGTGATTTCGGAAATGTATAAATATACGAACAACAGGCTCTTCCGCGGAAATCTCTTGTCGTCAATAAACAACGATTAGGGAGCAGCATAGTGTTCAATAGGAGGACCCTGCACGTCAAGTGAAGCAGAGGGAGCCTGACCATGCGTCACACATTTGACGAGTTGGGAGTGAGAACGTGTTGGACACACACATAACCACTCCCCAGTGCAACTTCACACAATAATATGGAGCAGAATTAATACAGGCACATTAGTCTACCATGTTACAACATGTAGCAGCTGCTGATTCCTCAATGGCACCAGTAAGACAAATAATGAATAATGAGTATTTTAAGGCTACTGCGTGTACAGATATCACAGCTGGCTCATATAATAAGCTTGCTCTGACACCCGTCAGAGTTTACCCCCCAGGTGACTGTCGTGAAACAGTCGTAAATCAGTGACAGCGTAAAACTTAAAATTTTTGCAGGGCATGTTATAACAAAACACCCAATAGATATACTAGATATTACAGAGTATCAAACGACTAAATTAACACAGCGTTACAATTACATTCTCACATCGTCAAATCGAGAGTTTATTCATTAAGCATCAGAGTTCAACAATGTTACATCCAGTTCAAAACAGTGTCACTAACACCAGCGAAACGAGACTAACAGTATATAAGAGCTCAACAGCAGTGCTCATTGACAGCTCGACATATCATCAACAACTTACCTAGTATGGCGGCTATCTGTCATCTTTTAACTGTCTGTTTTACAGCCTCTTCCAGAAAATGAATGCTTACGCAGTACACGATACACATATACAGTATATTTCTTTTACTTGGTTTTAGAGTTGGAGTGTTTATATATTAAGCTGAAATCTTTTGCTGCTGAGCATGAGAGCTCCAAAGCGTCCCCCTGTAACCATGGTTACGCAGAGACGTTAGGGTTCCAACTGTGACGTCACAGAGGACAACCCGTGTCAAACTGATACCTGGATAAACCTGCAACTTTTATTGGCACTTTTTTGCTGAGATCCGTGGCACCCAGGGCCTGTGGCGTGTCCAGCGGGGTGGCCTGGGGGGGCACAGGCCACCCCCCCAACCAGACTGGCCACCCCAGGTGCCACCCCGAAGCCAAAACAATAAAATCCAATGAAATATCAAATGTACGATTATGTTTTCACAGTGAAGCTCAGATATCCGAGTGTAAGTGAATGCAGCATCGGCTTCTGCGCTGTGAGCATCATGTTAGCAAAGGTAGGAGAGCCAAGCAAGAAAGAGGCACCGCAGAAAACAGTTTTTCGGCGAAAGATTAACAGTTTAACATAGCTGGACTGGCCATCGAGCATGGCGGAGCTTCTACAGCGGCTAGCAGGTGGATGAGGGAAGGGGAGGCAGGAGAAGGAGAGACCCGAGGCGGCCGCCGGTCCGAGTGTCAGGTGAACTGAACTTCAGGTAAGAAGTTATGACCTGCAGTCTATCCGGGTCAGATATAAACTAAGTTTAGGTGTAGTTTATTTTCGTTGTGCTGACTTTTTACAGTCAGTTACAATAACTCGTACTGGTGCTAGCTAGCATGACAGAGTTTCTATACAGCTGGGTGGGTGCTATGATGTTACTGATAGTGAACTTTATTTTATTCATAAGTTTAGTTAGTAGAGTTGCCAACCGCTCCTTAAAAAATGGAATGGTCCCTCATTCAGAGAAAATATTACAGGTTTTGTATTGAGCTGAGAAGAGACGCAGTTTGTCCCGGACTTAAGCTAGAATGAAAAAAAGACACAAAGCTGGGGTTATTCTGTGTCTTTGCTGCACAGCTGCCTCTTCTTCTCTCATCGTCTCTCCTCCCTCTCCTGTTGCTACTTCAATCATGAAACTGATCAATCAATGATCAGCTGATCGGCTTTTCTCTTGTTTGTTTATCATCCACTTTGCGCCAGAAAGAGGAAACCAGCAGATGTCGCGCTAAACAACAGCAGCACGTTTAAGCTTGATCAGCTGTTGTTAGAATTTATTTAATATTAATTTCTAGTATCAGCTGATGTTTGCTGGAGCCACAGCTGTAAAAGCTGCTGGTCATGATATCGGTTTGGTTATCTGGTGAGAGGGAAACATGAAGATGAAACCAGGAGATGTCCTTACTGAATCATCAGAGCTGAACAGGTGATGGAGAAACAGGTTTACCTTTTAGGTGACATGGATGAGTTGAAGGGAAGTTATGAACTGTTTCTAAGAGACAAATAACATCAGGATCCTTTTCTATGTAGCTGACAGCCAGTAACTGTGCAGGGGCAGATCTAGCAAAGTTATGCCAGGGGGCCAGGTAGAGCATTAACAGGGAAAGGGGGGCACAAAGAAATACTTTTCTTTCTTATTCTCATTTAAAATATCTAGCTTTTATTAAATAATTATCTGAATCTTGCAAACAAAGTTTTTATCTGATGTAAAATTGATAGAAATCATACATATACCAACATGACAGTGTACATCACTGTCACAACAGCGTTTGTTTTCATTCAAAGGCTTTATGGCTTTAATACCTGGTGGGCTGGTCTCTAGTCAAAATGCCCGGGCCGATTTTTTGTCCCAGTCCAGCCCTGCAGGTTAATACTGGCAGTGTCACCATGCCAGCTGACTGTATTTCATCATCAGCCAGTGTTGTTCTTTATACATCAATATTACCAAAGTTTACCATAAGGCAGCATAGAAAGTATTTACTTGCTTTCAGGTTTCATTCAAATGTTAGTCTTTTCATTTGTTTCCCCACTTTTTTCCTGTTTCAAAATCAAACACCAGTTTGTGAGAAGATTATCTTCTTTTTTTAATAGGCAGATAAAGTTTTGCATTGGCTAATTTGCCAATTGTATGTTAAAAATGTTCGTATTTTAATATTTAAAAATGTTTTTGCCCAAAACATACGTGCACTATATGTCAGTAAAAATACTATGCAAATATTGCTGCACCGTAGTGGTTAAAACCTTCTAATAAGAGTCAAAAGCAAATTCAGTTATTAGGTTTACAGGGTTATTGAATGATGGTTAACTGTTGGTAGAATTTTTTTTAACATTATCTGCCAATTACATCTGCCACCCTTCTCCAAATCTGTGCCCCTACCTGGCCCCCCCAACAAAAATTTTCTAGACACGCCACTGCCCAGGGCTAAAACTGAGTTGCTGTGTTTTTCACCAACACAAATTAACATGGAATAATGCAAGTCTTAGATGGAAAAAAAAAGTTGCAAGCAAAAGAGGACAGCAGATTGAGAAGAGATTTCTTCAAACGCTAAGGAGCTTCTACCAAGTGATATTTGATAAGCTTAAAACTTCAAGCTTAAATCTAATGTCCAGATTCATGCTAAACTTTTCTGATTACTCAGTGAATCTGTTCATTTGTTTTCGTTTTAAGCTATCAGATAATTGCAGGATTAATTAGAGGCTACATATGACTGCTAGGTAAGGTCGTGGTTAGGAGCAAAAACATAAGAGAGAGAGAGATTTTGCTCTGACAGAAATCTTTATTGATATTTATGGGAAAAAAAATTTCCTCCTTAAGATTGTTTATCAATAAATTGTCTCCTGGCCTACTTTTGTCCTCAAATCGGGTAGGAAGTGTCTGTGTGGTTGAGCAGAAATATTTATTTGCAGTATTTTATCTGATTTATTATGAGAATGTCATGCCTGATCATTTGTCTTTGGTGTTTAACTTAAATGTATCACAAGTCATAGTATGTTTTGTCTATCCACATTCTGACTCACGTACTCAGTACATAAAAGTGGTGAGCAAACTGCATGCCTCGACACATTTACATTTACACATTTAATTCAGTTAGCTGTAAGGCTCAGATGAGCACAGACCTTTTAGATATTACATTCCTATTACTTGAGTACTATACTCGGCCATAGCTTCCACCTGGGCAGCCTGCATCTCTGTTTTCTATAGTTCTATGATATGACAACCTGTCCAAGTATCTTTGTCACTAGTTTGCTTGCAGTTATTTTTATTCATTCAATCAAGGAAAAAAGGTTGTTTTCTTCACCCTTTATTTTATACCCTTTATTTTATTTTAAATAATGTTCCCTTTTATAAAAGTAGGATAATTTAAAAAACAAAAACATTTATTATAGCTCTATTATGGACAAAAACCCCAATCTTTTTTCTGTTGTCTGTTTTTGCAATAACACATTTATTTTCAAAAATAGCACTAGGGATGTTCATGGCAATTATCTTCTTAATTGACCGAATTGGGGAGGGGGGTGGGGGGCTGTTTTAAGACAGTTGAAAAAAAAATATCCCCATTCAAAAATGTCATGTGACAATCTCATTGGCTTATGGATTGATGATGTCATAAGGAAACCTTATGACAATCTTAAATCCTTTGAAGTTAAATCCTTTGAAGTTAAATCCTTTGAAGTTAAATCCTTAAATAGATGTGAGAAGCAGCAATTTGTATTCCGTTTTTTTCGCAGCAGTTGTGTTCACAGCCTTCAGAGGTTCGACCAGTGAAACATTTGGAAATATTTGGAAACCTTTTCAGAGTCACTGTCTACAGACTCCAACATGTATCCAAGAAAACACCAACAAAGACAAAAAGATTACGCTCTGGGAAACAATAAAGAAATCCTCCAAAAGAAGCAAGAACAGCACATAAAGCAAAGAGAAATGCAGCACAAACCCAAAGGCGTGAAGAAAAAATACCCAATGCTGAAAGTAAAGTTTGATGAAACAGTGTGCAAAAATAATGAGTTTTGTCAGGAGAAAGAGCAACAGAAAGAACGACAGAGAGAAGAAAAATACACTTTCCAGTACTTTGACAGGAAAATTGTACAAGCCCAAGAACTTGTTGAGGGGCTAGAACAGGGGCTAGAAGAAGAGTGGGCGCTCTGCAGAAAGTTTGAAGAAGCTCTGGCGGAAAATAAAGAAATCCTCCAGGAGAAGGAAGGACAGGACATAAAGCAAATTTACCCAGGCCAGCCAATTTCCTCAGGGGAAATTTGCCCAGGAGAAATTTCCCGGGCAGCCATCCAAAGGGCATTACTGGAAAGTAGGAAGAAAAACTATGACCTACAAAACAAAATTAAACAAATTGAAGAAGAGAAACTTCAACTAGAGGACAAGTGCAGACGAATGGAAACACAAAATAAACACCTAGAAGAAAAAGAACAATGCCAGGCCAACATAAAGACTATTAATATAGCCTGGGAAATAAAGTTTGGTCAAGCACGAGAGCAGATTGAGTCCCTGATCAGAGAAAACAACAAAAAGAGCGCTGAATTAAAAGAAATGTCCGCCCAGCTTCAAGACAGGAAGGCTACTATTGAGGAGATACAACGGGATCTCCAAAACATGGAACAAAAGAATCAGGTGCTCCAAGGAAAGCTCAATGAAGCTCTGGAAAAAAATGAAGAAATCCTCCAAGAGAAGCAAGAACAGGACATAAGGCAAAGAGAAATGCAGCACAAACTCAATGTCATGGAGGAAAAATACCAAGTGCTGAAAGTAAGTTATATTAAAACAGTGTGCAAAAATAATGAGTTTCTTAAAGAGAAAGAGCAACAGAAAGACAGACAAAAGGAAGGAAAACTTATTCTCCAGGACTTTGAGAGGAAAAATATACAACTGCAAGAATTTTGTAATGAAATGAAGGACAAAACAACTGAACTGGAAGGAGAAAAGGAAAAACTGGAAAAGCGATGTTTAAAGATGCAGCGTAGGATCAATAGAATGGAAAGAAAAAAATCAGAGCTCACTAATGAGATGTTGTTGAACTTAAACAACTTGAAGCACGAAAACACAGAAATGCAGGCACAAAAGCAACAACAGGAGAAAATAAATGAAGACATGCAGTGTATTCTTCAAGAAACCCAGAGAAGAAATCAGCAGTTAGAAGAGATTCACAACACAGTGCAACAGAGAAATACTGACATGCACAAGGAAAAACTGGAAAAGCGATGTTCAAAGATGCAGCGTAGGATCAATAGAATGGAAAGAAAAAACTCAGAGCTCACTAATGAGATGTTGTTGAACTTAAACAACTTGAAGCACGAAAACACAGAAATGCAGGCACAAAATCAACAACAGGAGAAAATAAATGAAGACCTGCAGTGTATTCTTCAAGAAACCCAGAGAAGAAATCAGCAGTTAGAAGAGATTCACAACAAAGTGCAACAGAGAAATACTGACATGCACAAGGCAAATCTAATCCAGGAAGCAGCATCCAAAGAACTGAAAGAAAAGCTTGAAAAAACACAAGCAACATTAGAAGATGTAGAGCAAAGATGCAAGACACTCGAGAAGCAAAATGCAGAAACAGTTGATGAGCTGAGAACTCTCATTTTGGAGAAAAAAGCACTCATGGAAAAGTACCTGAAAAAGAAAAAACGCTTCTGCTGCCTGATGTAGGCTCGTCGTCCTCCACCTCTGCTCCATCTTAATTTTCACCTCTCCTCTCTCTTTCTCTCCTAACACCTCTCCCCTCCCTTCTTCATCTTTTTTCTTTTTTCACCCTCACCCCCCAACCAGTCCTGGCAGTTGACTGCCCCCTCCTGAGCCTGGTTCTGTCGGAGGTTTCTGCCCGTTTAAAGGCAGTTTTTCCTCCCCACTGTCGCCTGCCTAGTGCTTGCTCAGAGGGGATTGTTGGGGTTTCTCTCCTCTGTCTCTCTTTTGTTTTAACCTCTCTTTACCTTTTTCTTTATTTCTTTATTTACCTGTTTGTTTAACTTTTTTTAACTTATGTAACAAAATAATAAACCAATTGAATTTGGTTAGATGAAAAATACTCAAAGGAGTATTTTTCATCTAATCTTTACAGAATTTCTCCAAAACATTTTCAAACATTCAGATCTTTTATTTGTCTTGTTGAAACCTCATAAATGGTGAGCTAAAAACCCTGGAATATGGTTTGAAACATTGAAATTGTTTCAGCTGAAACCAGTGAAGTCATACGTGTGTGTGTGTTGCAGGTGACAGGGTGTCACAAGTTAGGTGGTAATGTTTATGCTGAAGGAAATAAAAAACTTTCTCCAATCATTTTTAATTAAATAAATTGTTCCCATATATCTATATTCTGTACACTGACAGTAAGAGACATTGTTTTAAATATCTCTATATAACATTTCCATCACTTTGACCTTCAGATCAGTCTATTGAAGGAGAGGTCAGAGGTCAAAAGTGACACAATATCTTTATACAGTACTTTCAATACACAGCACACTTTTAAGAATCATAGTTTCAAAGTTACAAGGCTTTTGTCCATTTTTGACCAATAGATCATGAAGTTTACCTTGAAAACCTTGGTGGATGTTAGGTGAAATTTAATGGACTGGACACAAGCCCACATTACAACCCCACAAGGTTTTTATCAGAATTCATTCAATAAGTTTTGACTTATCCTACTTACATACAATAAGGCAGAATATCAGGCACAGATGCAAACACTAGTAGTCAAATTTTTTGATGCATGTTCAATCATCTAGGTAAGTAAATTCACAAAAGTTGATTCTGTTCATCTGGACGTAGCGTTTTCAGTGGGAGAAATGTTTCGTCACTCATCCAAGTGACTTCTTCAGTCTCAGCTGACTGCAGATTTCCCCAATGTTATAAACGGTACATTTGTATAATGACTGAAACTAGCACCACTGAAGGAACAATGGGCTAGGAGGTCAGCAATGTTCCCTCTAAGCTGCGCGTGTGCGCAGTTGCGCACTGCTTGCATGGTCTCTGCACAGAAAAAAATCTGTATTGCGCACAAAAAAAATCTAACCTGAATTGAAATTAAAACTTTAACAATTCTGTTTTGCAGTGTTAGTCAGTAAGTGACTGGCTGCTACTGGAGCAGCCATGGAGCATTAGAACGATGCCACCTTATCCCATAGTTCAGCCAATCACGCGATTCACATTCGTATATACGCAGCTAATCAACGTCGTTGATAGGCTATGACAGCGTCCTTATGTGCTGACGCACATAAGGACGTTAGCTAAGCTAGCAAAGCTGATGAGGAATGAAGCCACGTTAATGACAACGTGTACAACCATTGGAGATGTGAGCAGGACAGACGGAACAATTGACGGAAAAAGGGTGGACTTTATACCAGTTTTTAAATTGTGTTGATAGGCCACGTAAAACCAGAGTTATGATAAAAAATATATGCAATGTTTGGTTTTCTTCCTGAATACTATCGTTGTTTATATTTACTGCGGGAAGAAACAGTAAAAACTGTGTTTTATAAGGAAAACGCTCGAAAACACTCTCGGCCTTTGAGCAAAAACAAAACCAAAAATCCCACCCTTTCCTATAGGGCTTTGGAGCGTGATGTCACGGGAGGTGGGCCACGCCCCCTTCCGCCATGACAGTAGGCCAGACACAGGATACAGCTTCAGCTATGGTTTGTACGTGTTGTGTTGTCAGTTGCAACGTTAGATCACACGATCGTGAAGGCAAGAAGCTGGATAATGTGCTCTCTTTTCATCATTTTTCATCCTGGAGGCAACGTGAAGGATCCCATGTATCCGATATTACTAAACAAAGACGTCAGGCTTGCATTGCAGCGGGGAGACGAGCGGATATCGAGTTCTGTGCAATCCCCAGCTTTTTGTTGGTTTGCTCTCCGCATTTTCTTTCCAGTGAGTTCTAAATTAATTCATATCACTCTTAAAAGGCTTTTAGTGTTATTTTCAATGCGCTGAGGTCATAGATAATGAGATAAAACATGCTAATGTGTGATGCTGCAGAACCACGTCATGTCATCATGTCGACTGAGTAGCTTATGATTTAGCATTATTGCAGGCAAACCAGCATATGAAATGGATGTAACAAATCCAGACCGGGCACCAACACTGCACACAGGCCTCTAAAAACATACTAAATTGCTATCATTGTACACTAATCCGCACATAACTTCCAGATGAATCACACACCTGTCATTGGAATATTGGTGTACATTTACCTTATGTGTATGCACTAATTTTATCTTACAGGATTTTGTTATGCAGCTGCAGAGTCTGAAGGTGTGCCCCGTGCAGAAGTGATCGATGAAGATCTGACAGAAGACCAACAACAAAATCACAGTGTCATGGAGGCAGTGGACAGCAGTTGTGTTGGACAAGTGGAGGTTGAGGTACCAGCTGCAAATGTGGACAGTGGCGATCGGACAGCATCACGGAAGCTAAAGGGCAGGCGAAGTATTTTGTGTGCAATGAACAGGGCAGAGCAGAAATAAACACAACACTGCTTGATAAGATTGTTAATGTTTGCTGTGTTTTGGTGAATATGTGCCCCAGTGTGGTTGTCAAACCAGGGCCAAATAAAACTTGCTATTGTTGAGTATTCATAAAGCTGTTGTGTTGCATGTGTAATTCATTGTAAATAATTGTACTTTGCGTGAAGTAGTTTCAATAAAACAGAAAAGAATAGTATATTTGTTTGTTTTTTAGTCTTGATCTGTTCACATGTACTTAGCAAGTACATAAAAATGAAATGCAAACTATTTACATGGCAACACACAGCTGGCATCAATCTTGAACCACAAAATGAAACATTACAGGCTATTTAGAGCAGCACGTTGTTTGAAGAAGGATTTCCCAACAAGTTCAGGAAGACACACTTTAAGAAAGAAGTCTTGTGCTTGCTTTAAACGTGGTTCCCAGAAATCCACATCAGGGAAGATGCGTATCACAGCAAGGTCTCTCTGTGTCCACACAACGAGGTCACAGTGGTTGGCGCCGGTAACAAAGATTTGTGTTTGTACCTGACAGTAGTGTATCCAGTAATGGTGACAAATCCTCCAGCGTTGCAATAGGAATCTGCCTTTTTTGCGATTGCCTCCTTTTGCCTCTCAAAGGCAAAAGGAGGGTGTGTTTATGTTTTCATCAAGACCACGTTTTTGGGCAGCTGCTGAGGAGAAGTCAATGTTATGTGCAACCTCGGGCTGTATCTTGGTCATATTTCCGGGCAATACCCAATATGCAGGCTCGTCTGTTACAGTCCTGGTGCCTCTGATACGCACTGTAGCCTCGACTTTAAACAAAAGAGCAGCGACATGGGTGCAGGTCTCTGCAACTCCGGCCATGCATGTGCAGTGAGCAGCCTCAACCCTCCCATTGGTGCTCACAATGACCCATGGCTGTAATGCAGTTTCATTTCAGTCGTTGTGAGTGCAGTACCTGAAACACACAAAAACCACTTTTAATAAAAGGTCTGTAATGAACCAAGGCTAATATAGATGGGTTGGCTGTACGTGCAAATCAAAAACTGTAACAAGGAAGTTGTTTAGAAAGTTATCAAGTTCAAACCGACTTACCTATGTCTTAACGACAACGTACTCGCAGCGTGGAGGCTTAAAGATGGACAAATCTTGCACCCAGCCGTTTGTGAATTGGATGTGGGCCTCCAGGGATTTTTAATTCTTAAACTGGTTGCTGTGTATGCGCTGACTCCACAGCAGAGGCGGAGCCAGACATTTGAAACACCCGGGGCTTAGCCCTAACGGGTAGTATGCATGTGGAATTTTTTTTTTTGGGGGGGGGGCTAGAAATGACTGAAAGATTAATTGGCTCTGTTTTGAGTTTTGTTCAAAAAAGAATGACTTCATATAGGGAAAAATATATATCACATATGCAGGACACCTTAAACTAGTTTTTGATCCAGAATTAAAACAGGACTACAACAGTTCAAAATCAGGACTACTTAGGACTTAATTAAGACAGAACCAGAATCAGAACTAGATGATAGTAGCACTAAAAATCATCATAGACCTGCACTACACTTATTTTTTAATTCTACCAAAGTCCACTATTTAGATTCAGAAAAGTTTATATAATTATTTAGCCTTGTTGTGCAAACAAGCCTGCAGAACTTAATAAATATATAACTTGAAAAATAACAAACCTAAAAAGAAACACTAGGTACGAGATACATGAGTACCTATGATACGGTGATACTTTTGGTAAACAACCATTTAACTAACATGTGTGTCTCACCTGCTCTTGTTCCATCTCTGTTCTGTCCTCATTCTCCATCTCCCTCTCTGTTCCTCTCTCTCCCTCTGTGCTGACAATCATCAAATATATAGTGGAAACCAGATATTTACACACTCTTCAGATAAAAACACAAACACTTTTTTAATTGTAACATCAAATCAGACTAAATGTTTATTTTTTTAGATTGATAAATATAAAAAACATATTTGTTAACTTTCAGAGTAAAGAGAGAAACTATCTGTATTTCTTAATTGCAAATGGCACCAAATTGTATTCAAAATTGAGCCACACTTATGGAGCTCCACAATTCTTTTCCTGGTGTTTTGGTTGACATCTCTTGATTTTCCCATTTCAAAGAAACAGGCTCTGTGTGTTGCCTTATATGCATCCACAGGTGTGCCACCAATTTACTCACATGGACTCTACTAACCTATCAGAAGCTTCTTCAGCTCAGAATGGAATCGTCTGGAGTTTTCTTATTAATTAACAATAAACTTAGTGTATATGTACTACTAAATGTGATGAAAGGGATAAAAAATAGACAGCTCTGTCTCTCTTTATTCTGACATTTAACTAATTCAAAAGATATTTCAATATTTATTTATCTAAAACAAAACAAGTTTACTCTAAATTGATGTTGTACAGTAAAAAAATGTTCTTGTGTTTTCCATAAAGTGTGTGTAAATATCTGGTTTAAACTGTGAATATACTGCTGTGTATTGAAATTCCTCTTGTTTTGCATAGAAATATACTGAACAACATACAAAGCATAATATATAAAATAACATCTACCAGAGTTTTTTCTTTGAAAGAAGCCCCTTATGTCCATTCTTGTATATCAGTACATTACTGAAACCGATTTATTTAGCCATGGAGGGTAACAACTGAAAATATGAAATAAACACACATGTAAGCTAAGACTAAAGAAACAGCATTGTTGTTGTTCGGCTTTTCATTTCGCCATTTGTTGATTCACTTGAAGAGCAAGTAACGTAATATGGGTCAAGTGATCAGTTTGATATCAATCTTTCGTGATACACCGTCATATTTACATCATTTGTACAGTATGAATGATTTGCTTTGGTACCTGGTCGAACTTCAGTTTTCCTCTGTCTGCCTCGCTCCGTTTCTCCAACAGCGCAGCGGCTCCCCCCGCCCCCTCGCTCAGTGCCTGAGCTCGGATCATACCAATATTAGGGGGGATTTACGCACAGTCGTAAATTCCCAAAGATTGCACTATGTGCTTCGAATATTGTGTGTAGTTTTTTGTTTTATACAGTTGTCAGCCAGGCATCTAACTATGAAAAAATTACACTCCAAAAGACCCCGGGCTTCTGAAAAAACAACCCGGGCTTAAGCCCAGTAAGCCACCCCCCCGCTCCGCCCCTGCTCCACAGACAAGGTATGCGAAGATATCGGGATAGGACAAAGGCGGTAGGTCGTCTGGGTTTCCACTCCACCTTCTTATTTCATACGGGTCCACATTACCGATGCACGCAATTTTAGTACCGTCTCTTGGCGTCTGGGCGCAATCGGTCGCGATAAAGCCCTTTGTCTTTTGTGCTGATTTTGAGCATGGTTCTGGCAGTCCCGATTCCAACACTCCAACACTGTGTGCTTGTTTTGCTTTCTGGCCTACTGACATGGTGCCGCGATCCCACAATGCACTGCGGCGTGACGTCAACTCCAAAGCCCTATTGGTCGAAAAATGTACCACGTTGATCAATCAAAACATGGCATTTAGTTGGGGGAGGGGGGAAGTTTTAGGAGTGACGGCAGTGTTTTGAGATGTGAGAGATTTGCGACGTTTAGCGCAAATCTGGTGTAGTTAGTGTGTAGTGTAGTCAATAGTTTTGTTGTGTGTGTCAGAACAATGAGGCGACTGCTGAATGTTACAGATGATACATCTCCTGTTGTCAGGCCTGCAGGTATCATGCATTTGATGTGCTCCTTTATCTCATAGTGGACAGATATTTTTTGGAGTGGCACAAATAATTTGTGTGGCATCATCATTTGATGCAGAACACCTGATTATTCTGTAAATATTTTGAAATGTTTAAAGAAAAAAAAAAACCTGCCTTGGCAGCATTTTTAGGTAAACAGCTGCACAAAACTTTGTTGTTTGCAAAACTGTAACTTTTTTTGAAGTAGTAACTACATAATTAATTGCCCAACATTGGTTGTCATGAAGGAAGGAAGGCTCAGGGTTTAAGTAGTCATCATCATGGGCTCATCCGATTAGAATGAGAATAAGCAGTCATCAATCATTAGTGTGAAAGCTTGAAAAGCATTCACAGTATTGTTCTTCTAATCTTTATTATTCCGTTTTATCTATTCTGTACGTTTTTTGGCATCTATCTCCTTCAACACCGTTCAACTTTTTTGCACATGTGTGCTTGTATTTTTCTCATTTTTAACATTTATATTTTTTAAATTATTCAACTTTATTCAACAAGAATTTCCCATGTATTTCAATGGAGAGACCCTTCAAATTCTCCTTCAACTTACTCCTCTTTAAACTGTATCTACTTCCACATACATTGACATAGAGCCACCATTCAAACTTTAAAACGAAGACAAGACAACTATTGAACTTGTATTTATCATTTCAATATCTATTATACTTTTTCTTCAGTTCCAGTTTAAGTTTCATGTTTTTTTTAGCCGTTTCAGAGTTTATAATGGGTGTGTATGGGACGGAATGTTGCCGCTAGAGTGAGACAGCTCAACTGCTAGAGTGAAAGGAGGGAAGAAATTAATCTTAAAAACTTCTCTTTCAACTGCTGCTGTGTCCACAGTGTTTGCTCTACAGCCATCATTTTACCCTCAAAATGTAGCCATTGTTGTTCTCTTTCCAACAGCGTGTCTTTCAAAGCTCAGACATTTACACTTTTTAAACTGTGTGGATCCAAGTAGAGGGATCACATTTTAGTCATTCAATGATTTAAAGAATATGAACTCTAAATATTCATTCGGATGTTTTCTGAATCTAAATTTTCTTTTCTCATTACTTAGGTTTTTCTAATTTACATTTAAAACATTTTCAGCTATTTTCCAACTTCTTCTGTGTGAACACCAGCTTTCAAAAGTTCTGCACTTTTGTTTTCAGGTTAAAAATTTCTGTATTTTTCATCTCATTCAAAATTTTTGACTTAAAATTCAGCAATTAATTCATTTCAGTGCATACATTCAGATTTCAGCATTCACACTGCAGTTTCTTCAGAAAATGCACTTTCTAGTTATTATAGATTCCGTACGTTTTTTGTACTCTATCTCCTTCAAAACCGTTCAACTTAGAAAAACCATTCAAACACCGTTAGATTCCTCTTCTTTTGGACATGACTGCTTCTACTTTTCTCATTTATAACATTTATATTTTTAAAATTATTCAACTTTTTTCAACAAAAATTTCCCATGTATTTCAATGGGGAGACCCTTCAAATTCTCCTTCAACTTACTCCTCTTTAAACTGTATCTACTTCCACATACATTGACGTAGAGCCACCATTCAAACTTTAAAACGAAGACAAGACATTCAACTATTCAACTTGTATTTATCTTTTCAATATCTATTATACTTTTTCTTCAGTTCCAGTTTAAGTTTCATGAGGTTTTTTCACCCGTTTCAGAGTTTATAATGGGTGTGTATGGGACGGAATGTTGCTGCTAGAGTGAGACAGCTCAACTGCCAGAGTGGAAGCAGGTCGAAAATTAATCTTAAAATCTTTTTTAAAACTGCTGCTGTGTCCGCAGCGTTCGCTCTACAGCCATCATTTTACCCTCAAAACGTAGCCATCGCTGTCCTCTTTCATCCAATGTGTTTACTATTGTAATAGGTGTTATGGTTCTTTCATAAATGTCACCAATGCGCAGCCTCCTCCCTCCAACTGCTCCATAGACTCCAATGTTAAAATGGCTCAGAAGGTTCGTTTGAAAATCAGAAGAGCATGGTGTCTTTCCACTGTCACCACGTCCATATAATAAACTCCACAGGCATGAAAACCGAGAATTAGGTAGACTAGACATTGCTGTCGCTCACGGTGAAAGAATTTTGTCAATGCGACTTGTACTTTTCATTTGGGAACGATTTGTTTCGGCCTGACTTTTCTGTTCATTTTAAGCAGCAAAAGTGAGGTGCATGTCTGTGTCCGTGTGTATGGAGCCATTGGGTGCAGTCACTATAGCAACCAGGCTCACACCTGCCTGCTTAACGAGCTCTGTCTCACTGTGCCAAGATTCATCTTAAATACTTTCAACTGCTGCTGTGTCCACAGTGTTTGCTCTACAGCCATCATTTTACCCTCAAAATGTCACCATCGTTGTTCTCTTTCCAACACCGTGTCTTTCAAAGCTCAGACATTTAAATTTTTTAAACTGTGTGGATCCAAGCGGAGGGATCACATTTTAGTCATTCAGTGATTCAAAGAATATGAACTTTTAATATTCATTCAGATGTTTTCTGACTCTAAATTTTCTTTCTCATTTCTTAGGTTTTTCTAATTTACATTTAAAACATTTTCAGCTTTTTTCCAACTTCTTCTGTGTAACCTTTAGCTTTTAGCAGTTCAGCTTTTTTGTTTTCAGTTTAAAATACTTGTATTTTTCATCTCATTCAACATTTTTAACTTAACATTCAGCAATTAATTCATTTCAGTGCATACATTCAGATTCAAGCATTCACACTGCAGTTTCTTCAGAAAATGCACTTTCTAGTTTTGAGATGTTGCTTAGCTGGTTGAAATTTGGAACTGAATTGGGAAAAATGTGTTTCTCACATCAGTGAATGGTTACATTTTTAGGAGGAAATGCATCTCCATTTTAACCTCACCTGTCAAACAGTGATCACATGTTCTGGTTTCTTTCTCTCTTCTTCAGAGGTCCAAAGTCAACGAGTAACAGCACAAGGTGGAGGAGAAGTTAGGAGCTGCCCAGAGCTCCTGATAGTGGTACTGAGTACTGAAGCAGGCACTTTAACACTAGAAGTCCCGGAGAAGAGCCATTTGGCTTTCCTACCTATAAAACCCACCGTCGAGCCAAATGGCTGGTAGGCTTTTAGCTAATATCCTTAATCACCTGTGAACAGCTGCTTTTGTTATGTAAATAACCACTTGGAGTGGTTAGTTTCCTGAGCCACAAGGAAACTTGTGTTTCAGTTTGCCTTAGGGAGAAATCAACACACATGGGTGTATTTCCTTTGTTGCTGAGATTTATTGATAAAACAGTACAAAAAAACAAAAATAAAAAAACAACCATTTGTACACATATTTACAAACAACAATAAAAAGTGAGTGAGTACATTTCAACATTTTCAGCAATCACTCACAATCCTGGCACTGCTATGGTATCTGTAGTCTGCATTTACCACATGTGTATCTGTAGCAGTGAACACATCGCACAGTGGCATGATTGTTCTTGCATTTGTGTTTGACCTGACACGTGGCTCTTTTTCCAGGGCTAGGTGTGGAGGGTTGTGTCCGAAGCAACTGTTCTTTTCTTGCCTTCTTCCCAGCCATATGAGAGTTAGCCAACTCTCTTGCAAACTCCACCAGGAAGTCCACCCGTCTTTCCTGCGTCCCGGTGCATGCTTGATACAGCACATGTGCATTCAGTGCTGCCATGTCAATCATGTTATAGAACACGGCAACTGGCCAGCGCCGTGTTCCTCTGCGGACCGTGTACTCCCGCACCATCTGGTCCATCACATCCACGCCACACTTTGTGGTGTTGTAAAGGGTGACAGTGTTTGGCTTCCTTTTGGTGGTGTTATCAGTCTGAACCACGCTGTGCATGCTGCTAAGAATATAGACTGTCCTCTTCCGTTTGGCCGCATACGCCGTCAGCGTGGCAGCAGTGGTTGAAAATACCTAAGAAATAAGATAAATTGTTATTTCCATAGCACTTTTACACACAATGAAACACATAAACATAGAAGCACAAAAGACCTGCAGCCTACCTGAGTGGTGAATTCATTGCGATTTGTGTATCTAGCGGATTGAGGAATTTCCCGGCGAATCTTGCTGACTGTGCCGAGGATGGTGGTTTTCCGTCTAAGAAGTTTTTGCGCAAGTGAAAGCGATGTGAAGAAATTGTCCGTGGTAACATTTCTGCCCTTGTCTAGGAATGGTTCCATCAGCCTCATCACTACATTTTCAGACAGTCTCTCCCCACTGGGACAACTGGGGTCCTTGCCAAGATATGGGAGGACATTGCAAATGTACTTGGATTTTAGGTCGCAGGCCACCCAAAACTTGATCCCAAACCTGTCAGGTTTACTTGCAATATACTGCAGGAAACAGCACCGAGTCTTTGATGGGAAGAGCTGTTCATCAACGGTGATATGTAGACCAGGGTTGTAGCACGTGATGCAGTTGGTGACAAATGATCCCCACACACTGGAAACTGCAGCAAACTTATCAGTCTTTGCTCGATCACTGCGGGTGGACCTGTCATCAAAGCGTAGGTGTTGCATGATGTCTTGGAAGCGGTTACGCGGCATAGTTCCAATGATCTGTGGGTTTCCCAGGTTTGCTGACCAGCAGTCACGTAGTGATGGAACCCTAGTAACCCCCCGCAAGATCAAGATCTTTGATCAAGATCAAGATCAAAGACTCGGTGCTGTTTCCTGCAGTATATTGCAAGTAAACCTGACAAGTTTGGGATCAAGTTTTGGGTGGCCTGCGACCTAAAATCCAAGTACATTTGCAATGTCCTCCCATATCTTGGCAAGGACCCCAATCGTCCCAGTGGGGAGAGACTGTCTGAAAATGTAGTGATGAGGCTGATGGAACCATTCCTAGACAAGGGCAGAAAAGTTACCACGGACAATTTCTTCACATCGCTTTCACTTGCGCAAAAACTTCTTAGACGGAAAACCACCATCCTCGGCACAGTCAGCAAGATTCGCCGGGAAATTCCTCAATCCGCTAGATACACAAATCGCAATGAATTCACCACTCAGGTAGGCTGCAGGTCTTTTGTGCTTCTATGTTTATGTGTTTCACTGTGTGTAAAAGTGCTATGGAAATAACAATTTATCTTATTTCTTAGGTGTTTTCAACCTCTGCTGCCACGCTGACGGCGTATGCAGCCAAACGGAAGAAGACAGTCTATATTCTTAGCAGCATGCACAGCGTGGTTCAGACTGATAACACCACCAAAAGGAAGCCAAACACTGTCGCCCTTTACAACACCACAAAGTGTGGCGTGGATGTGATGGACCAGATGGTGCGGGAGTACACGGTCCTATAACATGATTGACATGGCAGCACTGAATGCACATGTGCTGTATCAAGCATGCACCGGGACGCAGGAAAGACGGGTGGACTTCCTGGTGGAGTTTGCAAGAGAGTTGGCTAACTCTCATATGGCTGGGAAGAAGGCAAGAAAAGAACAGTTGCTTCGGACACAACCCTCCACACCTAGCCCTGGAAAAAGAGCCACGTGTCAGGTCAAACACAAATGCAAGAACAATCATGCCACTGTGCGATGTGTTCACTGCTACAGATACACATGTGGTAAATGCAGACTACAGATACCATGGCAGTGCCAGGATTGTGAGTGATTGAAATGTACTCACTCACTTTTTATTATTATCTGTAAATATGTGTACAAATGGTTGTTTTTGTAGAAATATTTTTTGGGTTTTTTGTACTGTTTTATCAATAAATCTTTTGGAGATTTATTTTCCTGGATGATTGAGAATGCATCAAGACGAACACAAAACGAAGTTCACAGCTTTTAGCAGTTCCCCCTCCCCACACACAAACAAAGAGGCAGTTTGCAGTTAGAAATCCGCAATCATTCACACCCCCCCACTCCCCTCCACAATTCTCAGGTAACGACCCAATTTACATATGAATTGATGCTAACAGACTAGCCAAGTTAGCTTCCACTTGGCTGACAGAGGGTTAGAAAAGCCTGGGACTTCTAGTGTTAAGTCAAATTGACCTTTTTGGGGCTAGAACAAGGCTGGTAAGAGGACAAAGGAGCATTTTCCTCTTCATGATGTTTGTTATATTGCTCTTGTGCTCCTGGAAATATTAGTATCAGTTTCACAGTAATAATTTTACTCCTTTCATTGGGTTAGAGTAATTTTTTTTTTAACCTAACTCAATTTATCAATGCAAATGTGGTCATTTGTACTCAGTGTAAACCACAGCAGTAAGACAGGAAGGCAAATTAAAAACATCAATGTGCCCATTGTGTGCTATCTCTTCTCTGCTCTGCTGACGATATACTTGTATATTGTACTAATATTTTGAAAAGATGAATTTCCAGGAATTTCACAGTGGCAGAGGAGCAGTGGGCAGACACTGCAAAGTTGGCTCACAATTCCAGATGTAAACCAGAACTAGAGCAGGGCAATATGATCAAAGTCTCATAGTTATATGCAATGTCTTATCCTGATAACAGGATAACCAGCCCACTAAATGTTCATTCTTTCAGTGGGCTGGTTTCAGTCTGCCTGCAAATGTACTGTTTATAAGATTGGAGAAACCTGCAGTCAGCTGAGACTGAAGAAGTCACTTGGATGAGTGATGAAATGTTTCTCCCACTGAAAACGCTGCGTCCAGATGAACAGAATCAACTTTTTGGGGTTTACTGGATGATTGTACATACATCAAGACATTTTAACTGACAGATGATCAGTGGAAACAGGAAGCACCTGTGATCAATTTTCAGTGTCAGGGCAAATGCTGTGGACTATATTTTGTGATCATTAACCAAACTTCAGTTTGCAGCAGTTGCTTTACTTCCAGTCTGCCTGCAGATGATTAGTAGCTGCTTACATTTAACTCTGTTAGTAAAATGGCTTCTCCTGCTGTTGGCTTATCAAACAGAGGCACGCTGGCATTATACATTAACTTATACTCCCTCAGTGTGCGTTTAATGAAAGATACGTTATAGTAACAGTGGACTATTGTAGGCTGCTCTTTTTATGACTGGGATTTTACACACAAACACAATAATTTACTTTGACCACAAACATTTAAACATTTCATTCAGAACACTTTGTTTTTCTTATATTTTAAAATTACTTTTGTGTGATCTTTAAAAATATTATTTAAGGTATTTCAGAAGTTGTTGTAATATTAAGTTTCAGGCTTTAATGTTTGATGACAGATCACATTGACTGATTGTTCTGAGAGACTGTGAGCCTTGATGAGAATATTATAAGATGGAAAAAATCAGACAAGGAAAATGAAAAAGGAATAGAGAAGCACATGGGGAAAAGGAAAGAAAAATATGAAGTGTGATGACGCAGAGTAGAGAGAGTAGACGTGAGATGAGTCAGTAAGAAAGTAGGTGGATAACAGAGACATGAGATGAAGAAATGAGAAAAAATATACAGATGTCACAGGAAAAATTATAGAAATAGGACAAAAGGAAAAAGAGAGGTGAATAAGTTTCCTCCAGTCCCACCTGAAACACCAACAGCTCTTTTGTTCTGACATCCATCTCTCTGTTTATTCTGTGTATTTAATCTATTTATTTTGTGAATTATAATAGAGTAAATATGTAAATATATACGTATGTATGATTGTTTGCACTTTTTAAAGGAGGGAAACTGTAATTTTGTTGTATGTACAATAACAATAAACACATTCATTCATTCAGTGCTTTCATTTTATCATCAAACTTCTCTGTGTGCTTCTACACTCTCTGTGAAAACAGATTTGTTTAACATGTATTCATTTATTTTTCAACTGTCCAAACACTCTTTAGCTCTTAAAGCTTGTTATTCTCTGTTCTTCTGGTCAAAGGAGCATTTTCATTCTAAAACTGTTTGAGCAGAACTGTGGGGTTGTAAATCAGCATAAATCCACTCTAAAGTACCCCACTGTGTGTATGCAGGTGGGTTTTTTTCGCGTCCCTCCAACCTCTAATCTCTCACTTAGACTTGAGTGACTTTTGCATGCAAGCGAGCGCTTCATTGTGTAGTTATCTGAGTCTTTGCATATGTGCAGTTTGTAACAAGCAAATTCCATTCAAACATGTTCTGTGACTTGATCCACATGATGAGTTTGTAAGAGTGGTGTTCAGACTCTGGCCAGTCTGCAACTGTTTGTTTTATAATAAGAAATGTGGAGACAGCAGCAGAGTGGCCGAGATACAGAAATGATGCATTCAATGAAGATCTGGTGAAAAGATGGTGAGTCCCTGTGTAAATCTGTACTTTCTTGCTTGTATGTTCAAAGGGTTTCAGCATTATGTTTGACGTTTTTGTTGTTCTAATCCTGGTTTTCTCAGTGTTGTGCTACTTTACCAGCTAACATCATATATAAATATAGATACTGTAAATAATACTGGAATTTAAGTCATTAACAACCTGGGGAACAGATTCTTATTCATTTATTTTGGATAGGCTATTAGTATTAGGAGCCCTGCGACAGACTGGCGACCTATCCAGGTGGGATAGGCTCCATGGAGCATGGAGGAAGCTAAGTGGACAGCAACTGCATTGTGGGCGTGTTTTGCCCCACCCACAAGTTTATTATTATTATTATTATTATTATTGTTATCATTACTTAACTTCAACTTATATTGAAGTTAACAGGACTGATAAGACCAAATTAGATGCTTTGGCTTCTCTTGTTTGTTCACTACTGTTACTCTTTATGTTCACTCATAATCACCACTGAATACCAGTTCACTACATTTATATACTTGGACATATCTATTTACCACATTATGTTTTTCCAAGTTAGCAGAGCAGTGTTTAAGTGGAGCCTGATGTTGCATAAAGATCCTCAGTCTCTTCCTCACAGTGAGGACCAGAGCTTATTCATTTCACACTGGCTGTAAGATCAATGCTCAGTATCAGCTGAGAGGTTTTTTCTAAACTGTAACTGTAATGTTTTGTGACATCATCTTTCATTTCTCTCTAATTTTATTCCCTGAAACATTTTCATTTTATTCTTCTGATTTCTCCCTTTATGTCTTTACTTGTGTAATTTAGTGCTGTGGGTGCAACATCCTTTTTTCCTCAGCTACACAAGCTTTAGTGGAGAGTGCACAGCTAGTGTGAGAGCATTAAACACACACCACACACTCTCCCTGCCTCTCTGTAGAGGCACGTTTACAAAGACACAGGGACAGATCAGAGATGTAATAGACAGTGGAGGAAAAGAATTTTTTTTCCTTTAACAGTTAATGTTGCTGTGTCTCTGAGATGCTGACAGTGGTGGAATAAAACTGTACATTTACTTCACTCCTGCATTTAACTAAGGACAGGTTTCTAGAATTTAACATATCAGGATATAAAACACATAATCTAGTCCTTGTCAGGCTTTAAAATGAGGTAAATACCAATGATGTATTACACAAATTACACTAGAATGTTTTTATTAAGATGCAAAGTCCTAACATCTGTAAAACTGTATAACAGCTGTATAACCTGTAATAACAGGTAACAAGTGTTGGTTAATGTTTTACTGAAAATAACATCAGCCAGGGAAGAAAAGTCTGTTTTAGTTAGTTTGTCAATTAATAGTTATTTATTTTTTATTTTTTTTTTGTATTTGTAAACTTTATTCAAAGCTTCCCTGACACGATGATAAAAATTACACGTCTCCTCTCAGATCTCAGAGGACTCAAGTCTCATTATGAGTGCCTGTACAGTATGATAGTGTCTGTGGCATTGAGAAGTCAACTGATTCATTTTTATAAAATGAAAGACTGATTAATGGCTGATGTTTTCTGCTCCCCACAGATTTTACAACAACCAGCTAAAGTGGCCGCTGACAACAAACCAGTGAACCTGAGCCTCTTTCTCACAGTAGGCCAGGTAGGTTTGGATAACTTTATTCCATTAATAAATAAATTCATCATTTAAAAACTGCTGTTTGTATTTACTTCTGTTACCTTTGACTTTAATTAGCCTTAGTTTGATCTGACAAATTTAATCATAACAGATGTGCAACATAATAAGAAATCAGGAAATTGTGCAAATACATTTCTAATTTGAGAAATGGGTTAAATTGGAAATAATCGAGTTTTTAGGGGTTAAAACTCTAAATTCTCCCTCTTTCTCTCCCATGAAATTCAAAGGTCTCTTATTGGTTGAGATTAATTAATTAAATTTGGTTGATTTTTATTTTATTTTAGGTAGATAGATCAGTAATTATTTATTAAAAGCACTATGTGCAGGTCATTCACTGTCATAGAAGGTTCTGGTGTGTTGATATATATTGGGCAGCCAGATGTGCCTTCTTCTCCTCCAGAAGTGTTTTTAATTTTGAGATGTTGCTTAACTGATTAAAATTTGGAACTGAATTGGAAAAACTTTTTTCCTCAAAAGATCAAAGTTCAACCAGTAACAGCACGGGGTGGAGGAGAAAAGACAGACAGTCTTCTTTTCTTTAGCAGGTAATGTTGCTGTGCCCGCAGTTCGTGATAATAGTGAAAGATAAGTAAGTACTGAAGCAGCTGCTACCTGACAGAACTCCTTAATGCCATTTGCAAGTCAAATTGACCTTATAGGCTGGAAAGAGGACAAAGGAGCATTTTGGTCTTCAGGATGTTATATTGCTGATGTGCTCTTGGAGCCATTAGTATCAGCTCCACAGTAAAAAATTTGCTCCTGTCATTATTTTATCAATGCAAACGTGGTCATTTGTACTCAGTGTAAACCACAGCAGTAAGACAGGAAGCAAATCAGAGACATCAATGTGTATTCATACACTTCCTCTCATAATACCCTTTGTGTGCTATCTATTCTTTGCTCTGCTGACTATATACGATATTTTGAAACAGAAGACACAACCATGCATTTCACAATAACTACTGGAGCTACTGCAAAGTTGCCTCCCAATTCCAGATGTAAGTCAAAGCTGTGATCAAGACATGATAACAGGAGAATTCATGTTAAGCACGTTCATTATTGCAGCAGAAAGAAAAAAGTGTGCACAGTATGTGTTTTGGGGGTTGAGGGTACTCACTGTTTCTGCACTTAAAGCTCACAGACTGACAAAAACAACAGTTTACAAGTAAAATTAAAATTAGTCTCTTTAAATGTTTGTGCCACTTATATAAAAAGGTAAAAAAGTGGAAAGTTTTGGGTTTTCAGGAGTTTTACTTCCAGTCTGCCTGCAGATGGTTAGCAGCTGCTTACGTTTATCTCTGTTAGTAAAATGTCTTCTCCTGCTGTTGGCTTATCAAACAGAAGCAAGTGAGCATTGTGTTAACTTATACTCCCTCAATGTGCGTTTGGTTAAATTTACATTATTATAGTATTAAACATATTATTATAAGCTGCTCTTCTTATGATTGGAATTTTGCACACAAACACAATAATTTACTTTGACCACAAATATTTGGCTACATAATTGTATTTAACCAATTTTTTCTTTTTATATTTATAAAATCTTGTCTCTGATGCCTGGATTGTCTTGCAAAATACTACACAAGATATTTTCTAAGTTCTTCTTATATAAACTTTCAGGATTTTATTGGTGATGACAGATTATATTGACTGATTCTTCTGGAAGGAAAGAAAAAGAAAAACTGGATGATGCTGAGTAGAGAGGGTGGATGTGAGATGAGTCAGTAAGAATGTAGATGGATAATAGAAACTGATAATGAGATCATTAAGAATTATTAAATTTGATTAGTTGCATTATTTTCATTTTAGTTTTTTGTTTTTGGTGAAGCGATGATTAAAATGACACTTTCAGCAGCGCCTAGTGAGGCGAAGAAAATGAAAAGCTGTTGTGTTTCAATGTGACCACACGGGGGCAGTGCAGCATAGTGAGCCTGCAAATCAGTTTATAACTTTCATATCATGTGTGAGTTTGTTTCTTCTGAATTTTATTTTTCAGTTAGTTTCCACAGTTCATATATCATGTGTAATTTTTCATTAGTTTCAGTGTTTCTTTGTATTTTATTCTATTCATGATGGTTGTGTTGACAGATTTGTCCAAATTTAAAGCTATAGATGTGAACTTTTGGTTCCTTTATTATTACCTGTATAAACACATCACATCAAAATGCATTCTTGTACTTTGTGTAAATCAATCATAAAGTAATTAATCACAGAAAATAAAACATTTAAAGAACTCAAACCAAGTGAGCTGACCTCCAGGATGGGCTAAATAGTCCTTTATGGCCTTACTATCTTCTTCTAACTTATTTGCACTTATTTAATTTTGAACATTACTTTTTCCATGTGTGGAGCTAACCATGTGTGCTAGCAAAAAAGGGGTTGGGTGGAGACCCAAAAATGCAACCAACTCTACCCTCCACTGTTCATCACCAGATGGTGCAAAAGAGCAAGATCCAGACATAAAGCATCAAATCCAAAAGTCCTTTACAGAGGGTTTTTATCATTATTATTATTATTATTATTATTTATTTAACTAACTTTTTAAATGTTTCACACATTAAACATTAATGCATGAATGGACGTGTATTTTAAAATGAAATACTTACAGAAGACATTGTTAATTATTAACAGCTTAATTATTGTGCTTTGTATATGCTATATGTATATATAGTACATGCAGTATGACAGGACACAGACTTCACATAAAAAGTATCAACTATGTTAGGATCCATGATCATCATGTGTGGTGTTAGTTTACATTAGTGGGTCCTCTCATGAAGGTGTGTGGATCTCTCACCTCTCTCCAAATTGTGGTTGTGTGTTTGATGCTGAAACAGATGAAGACTGCTGATTGGCTGAAGTAGGGTACAATATATATTTTTGGTTTTTGGTTTGGGCAGTGCTCACCTCTACTGCTCGTGTGTGTTTGTAGGTTCTCAGTCATCCAGGTCATGTTGTCTAAGAAGCATGGAGACACTTCAACCACCTGGAAATACCCAGCCTGCAGAGTACATCATATGATTTATTGATTTATTTTGTGTTCATATCACATGGATGGATGTGAAATTAATTTATGATTGTTTTGTTTTTTGTCTGTTTCTAGAGGAGACGTCGTTCAGGTTGCAGGACTTGGTGGTTATAGGGTAAATGCCACCAGCCAAACACGTAAGACCATATTTTGTTTGATTATTTCACAGTTAATGCTAGAATCTGATTTCGGTTTCTGTGACTGTTTTATACATTTATGTTTTTTGTTTGATATTGTATGAAAAACAAGGTTTTTTCTTTTTGTAAATTTTGGAGTAGATGTACTGTGTGCCAAGTTCCTTGTTTAAAAATCATTTGGAAACATAAAAAAAAGACAAAACATTGTTCTACTCAAAATTTTAGTTTTTGAAAGGTTATGAATAACTTTAGTTCTTTTCCTTTTTCTCTAGTCCCTGATGAACCACCTCATCTGCAGTGTACAGACATGCGTGTTGCTGACTGTGATCCTACCAGATACTCTCAATGCATACTGCATATGTGCCATATAACAACAGGCTGTGTCTGGAAGAACATCAAGTAGATGCACGTGGGGTTAGTTGACTGCTAATATTACTGTATATCATCTGTGTATGTTTTAGATATTTTGGAACAAAATAAGCAAAACTACATTTCTCTTCTCTCTCAGGGTGATTCTGGTGGTGGAGTGATTTACAACAACATGATTTATGGTGTAATCAGTTCTGGTTTTGAACGTGTCTGTACTGGACCAGCTGTGAATGTTTGTTCTTACATGACCTGGATAAACCAGAAACTTTATCCAAAAAGTAATGGAAAATAACTGAATGAAAATAACATTCAGAATAAACAATCATCTCTACATGAAACTTGTGTGCTGTGTGTTGTTTCTACTCTAGAATATCTTCATATTAACTGCAAATTGTGAACCTTTTTCTTTGGTCTAAAATATTGTTTTAGATTTGCAGCTTGTGTGTGTTTGAATGTGGTGTCAGGTGTGTAGCAGCTCATCCTGTTGTTCAGAAACTCGCAGACTCACACTGTGAAGATGCAGAAAGGCTTTCTGATCAGACATGCCACCAATCAGCTGCAGGGCCTGAACATGATAAACTTCATAAATCAGAGCTGATTGTTGAGGCTGAAAATGTTGTCTCAGATGATTACTCAGCACAGTTACTGTAGTTTGGTATTTAAGTACAAATATGATGAATTTATACTTGACGTGATTCTTTTTTCATGACCTTTTCTGCTTTTTCCACCAATCAGCTGCAGGGCCTGAACATGATAAACTTTATAAATCTGAGTTGATTGTTGGGGGTGGAAACGTTTACGTGGAGGCTGTTGGCTCATTGCTGGCAGATGAACTTTTCTTTTAATCACTTCACTATAGAGAGCATTAAAATAAATACAATAAACATCAAAATAAGTTTTGTTGATAAAATACATTTCTTGAAACCGTCCATTGTTTTGTCCCAACTCTAAACATTGAATCCAATTTTCAAATTAAAAGCAGTGCTTTCAAAAAATACCCCAAAACAAAAAACCTACAAAAACAAAAAATAAACAAAATAAAATTATAGTACATAGTGACATATGTATTTCATATCTCATAACACGTCATTTCAATCTTGTCGTCAGTCCTGCATTTTTATACTTCTAAGACCAAAGTGAAAACTAAACTCTTAATATACACAAAGCTCATAAACACTATTTGTTTCAGGATTTCATGATGATTAATTTTCCATATGAGGCAGTGCTTTCAAATTCCTTTTGAAGTAGTACAGAGAAATTACTCTTCTCCTCTTCTTTTAAATTGCATCAATATTTTCCAACTGAGCAGTAAAAGGACACCGAACTCAAACATGAAGCATCAATGTGATGTTCAGATGTTGTTTATTATTACAATAAGAGACTAAAGTAACTCATTTTGAACACTTCAGTTTTCTCTTTTGATGCTGCTGTTTGTTTCCTCCTCCACTTGTATTTTTCTGCACTTCAGTGAATGTGCATATCGCCCTCTGTTGTATGTTTGAGAGAGCTGCACTGCATTGTCATCAAATGCAACTGTGCAGAGGTGGAACATGAGCAAAGGAAGCTCATCAATTGAAGAAGCTTCTTGGATCAGAAGTTAATCATCATCCAGAACCTTAAAGAAGTAAAGGCGCTTTCTTTCTAGGCTCCTTAGACAACCATGTCCTGGATGACTGAGAACCTACAAACACACATGAGCAGCAGTTTATTTAATGTGGACCTGAGCACTGCCCAAACCAACAACCAAACAATTTTTATTGAACCCTACTTCAGCCAATCAGCAGTCTTTATCTGTTTCAGCATCAAACACAAACCACACCTTGAAGAGAGGTGACAAATCCACAAACACCTTCAAATGTAAACACACATCACACATGATGAACATGGATCCTAACATAGTTGATACTTTTTTGTAAAGCCTGATACTAAATCTCTGTATTTTATGTAAAAATACACATTCATTCATGCATTAATGTTTCACAGCAACACTGACTAAAGGGGACTCCAATACAAAACATTAAAAAAGTTAATTATTTAATTAAAAAAAAAAAACCCTCAAAAGAATCAGCTGTACTGCAGATTAGCTGCTGTTGTTATCAGACACAAATACAAATGTGCCAAATTTGAGATCACAGGAAATATTTCTTAGAACAGATTTTAAATAAATGGGGACATAAAAGAGTTTGGCTGAAGTGAATGAATAAAGCACTTTGGAGGTCACACTCTTGATGCAGTCTGTCTTCAGTGATCGAGGCCTCTGCCTTGTTAAACCTCTGTGCACATCTGTCTGTGGAGGCGGGATCAGGGAAAAGAAGTTGCTACATGAAACTAGAATCTTCAGCTGGACTGATGTTGAGTGTAGCTGAATGTATGGGCATCTTTCAGGACTGTACAAATCCACAACTATGGATCACTTATAAACAGCTTAGTGTTTATACAGGTAATAATAAAGGAACCAAAAGTTCACATCTATAGCTTTAAATTTGGACAAATCTGTCAACACAACCATCATTAATAGAATAAAAAACAAACAAACTGTCAAGGACCTGGGTCTGGGGACCCAGGGTTCTCGAATAGTTGATGGACAGATGTATTTTTGGTTTTTCTGTCCCCCGTTCTCCCTGCTTCAGTTGGCAGGCCGCCGGAGCTGCAACACTGTCACTGGATCCATGGCAGGCCACCTGAACTGCTTTGCCTCGAGTGCTGCCCACCGTGTCGGCCACCAGAACTGTGTGTTGCCATCACTGGAGCCGTGGTTGGTCTTTTGGATTATTTAGACTGGGACTGTTTTTTGTTGATTAGGTGGCATGGTGTCCTGACGGCTGCCTCTGTTGTTTTTTTTTCCCAGGAGGAGGAGAGTGGAGCACAGGTGGACAGCAGGCACGGGAGCAGAGAGCACGGAGCACGGAGTTTTGGGTGAAGACATGACACAGGAGTCGAGGGAGCTCACGGGATTATTGTGTTGTCTTATTTACTCCACTGTAAATAAAGAGCACTGGTCATCGCATGAGTCCTGCTTTTGGGTCCTCCTTCCCCACTTCAGACCGTGACACAAACACTGAAACTAAAAGTTCACATCTGTAGCTTTAAATTTGGACAAATCTGTCAACACAACCATCATGAATAGAATAAAATACAAAGAAACACTGAAACTAATGAAAAATTACACATGATATATGAACTGTGGAAACCAACTGAAAAATAAAAATTAGAATAAACAAACTCACAGATTATATGAAAGTTATAAACTGATTTGCATCTTATTGATTTGCAGGCTCACTTTGCTCCAGGACTTGACAACTGGCCCGACCCGTACAGTCTTTGTCTCTTAATACTGAATGCTGAAAACTGATACTCATGGACATACGCAGAAATCCTTCTTTCACCTTATATCAGTCTCTTTACTTTGCATAAGAGACCCAAAGCATTACATCCACATGATGTTGTCTAGTGCACCAGCACGTTCATTACATGTTTTGCCGTTATTGCTGTTTGCCGAGTTACTCATCTTAGAGCAGTTTGTGTGTGTTTAACAACTCCACAACATTAATGTATGATTCCTTTGCTCAAACTGAAGATTAGTTTATTTTGGGTTTTGTACATTTTGTTTCTGAATAATTGTTTGATTTGTAAATTCTTATTTCTGTGTTCTGTATTAACAACTTGTGTTTTCTTGATTCAGAAGCTGAAGGCCTAAAGTGGAGGTGTGTGGCTGCCTTGGGGATGGATCTACTTCCATGTGGTGTGGTTATTTATGCACCCCTGGAGTGAGCTGCTTCTTAGTGTGAGTGTGTGAATTGGTGATTCTCTGGACTGGTCTTCATCTGGCATCCCACTCGCCTACTGCTACACCACAGCTCTGAACTAATTAACAGTATATGTGCAACTGAATTAACGATTCTTCTATTTGATGACTGTGTTGCAGGGGTGTGGTCTCTGACCTGCTGCAGTGGAGGGCGGTACAGTGAGCTCACAGAGCGGCGCTGAGGGCAGGTGTGAGCACTCAACTTAATGATCTTCTTCTTCTTCTCTGTGTGTATATAGTGACGGCAGAGACGTGTGTGTGGAATGGAGAAGCTGTCCCTGAGTGACTGGTGCCGAGAACCGTCACAACAGTTGCTAAAACAAAATAAAACTGATGTGCATGAAATCCTGTGTGTGTGTTGGGTATTTATCACAGACCGATTTAAATAACTGTCAAGAAATTGTGTATTTTACACCATTTACAAAATCTATGATGTATAACAGAGCTGAGTGCCTTCTTGGTAAATTTGCACTATATATTGTGCGATCTACTGTACAATATAAAGCGCCTTGAGGCGACTTTTGTTGTGATTTGGCGCTATATAAATAAAATTGAATTGAATTGAATTATATTCCCAGGGTGGAGTTGTCATGTTTTTTTTTACTTTCTTCTAATTAAAAAACTTTCAAGCTCAAATCACCACACCACCACCTTAGTGTGTGTGTGTGTGTGTGTGTGTGTGTGTGTGTGTGTGTCTGTGTGTGTGTGTGTGTGTGTGTGTGTGTGTCTGTGTGTGTGTGTGTGTGTGTGTGTGTGTGTCTGTGTGTGTGTGTGTGTGTGTGTGTGTGTGTGTCTGTGTGTCTGTGTGTGTGTGTGTGTGTGTGTGTGTGTGTGTGTGTGTGTGTGTGTGTGTGTCTGTTGCTCTTGCTTTGCCACAACAACTAAAGCCAATCAATGTAAAATAAGTTATTTAACTTGTTAAACATGAATTAACTAGTTGAGCAACGTAATGTGCCCAGCACTGCCGGCCTTCACATGACCAAAACCAGTGGACAACCTTTTTTTTGCTCTCAGATAATTTAGAACATAAATGTGATGAATGCTGGTGGGAGGCGCCCCCTGTGAATTTTTTGTCCAGGGCACCAAGAAGTGACAGAGAGCAGAGACACTCTACATATATGAAAACACAGACTTTGACCATCTACATCCACTGAGGAAACACAGCACTACAAACACAGAAGCAGATTTGGTGGAAATTTCAAACAGGACTGCCTCATAGTCTGTGACTGTGTTGACTATAGCTAAGGACATTAGTGCTAAGTCATGATTTTCTCAGGATGTTGCTGCTCGCTGACTTCAGCTAACAGCAAATTCCATTTCTGCTCACTCAGTACTTGTTTCATGTAAAGTACATTTATGTTTTTGATCTGTATTTAATGTTTTTAATTGAATGTCCTCCTCTTCTGTATGTGTGACTGGATGTGGATCAGTGGACCACATCCACAAATGGCAAATCTGTGAGGAACAGAGAAGTTCAGCCACCAGTCAGTCAGAAGTTTTTCTTTTTGACGAGAAAGAAAATCAATCAGTTGATTTCAACATGCCACAGACACACCATCACACTAATGCAGGGACCCATTATGAGACATCAGTCCTCTGAGATCTGAGAGGAGACAGTTTGTATCAAGTAAACCATGAGAAACAAGGTTTATCTGGACATACTGAGATACAAAAAGATACTCTGACCACAGAGCATATAATTAAAGTCCTTCTGTTGGCTCTGTTGGGCATTTATAAAGAGACCATGCCTGGTAAGATAACACAACATTTATGCAGCACTGCCCCCGTGTGCTCACACTGAAACACAACAGCTTCTCATTTGTTTTACCTCACTAGTCGCTGCTGAAAGTGCAATTTGAATAATCCCTTCACCAAAAACAAAAAGCTAAATTAAAAATAATGAAACTAATCAAATGTATTAATTCTTGATTATTTTATTATTAGTTTCTATTGTTCATCTACATTCATTCATTCATTCACATCCACCCTCTCTACTCAGCGTCCTCCAGTTTTTATTTTTCTGTCCTTCCAGAACAATCAGTCAATATAATCTGTCATCACCAATGAAATCCTGAAGGTTAATACAGGTAATAAACAGCTTCATACCTGACCAGCCACAGCACCAAACCTCTTCACCCTGGGTGAGGAGGGTCCTGACCCCGCCTGCACAGAGGGAGTTGTGAACATGCACTTCTGTGTCGGTGGGTTTAGGAGCCTCCTCACACACACACGGATGAAGACTGTCACTGGAAGATGTCTCCATTGCATCAGCAGGACGTAACCATTTGTAAAATATTGCAGTTTGTGATGTTTTATACATATTTTTATTGCGTCATTTAAAACTATGAGATATACAATAAACCAGTTTTCATAATATTTTCTGTGTATTTAGTTGTTTTCTTTATAAGTTATTTGGAACATCATTGCAACGTCTGCCTCTATTGTTTTCCTACAGGAGGAACGTGGAGAGGAAGGGCAGCACGCACAGGGTGTGCACAGTCACAACAGCGGGGAACACGAACACGGACACCACTGGAGGACACGCACGGGAGTCTTGGGAAGCACGGGGATTAATTGTGCATCGTTATTTACCACATTGTAAATAAACGCACTGTTGTTATTCAGAGCTCCGCGCCTGGGTCCTCATTCCCTACATCCCCACGGTCTGCCATGCCAAACCGTGACAGTGAGGTTTTATACATGTTTTTATCACTTCATTTCAAACTAGGAGATATAAAATAAACCGGTTTTCATAATATTTTCTGTGTATTTAGTTGTTTTCTCAATAAGTTATTTGGAACATCATTGCAACCTGTCAGCTTTTTATTGAGGATTTAGAAAGTTGCTGGTGGCCCGAGTGTGTACAGTGGGGTGTTGTTTTTGTTTCATGGTGAAAGTGACCTCATGGGGAGCAAAAAGAACAACTGAACAATTTGGGGATTCACAGACTTTTGTAATCCTTTAAAAAATGAAGAAAATTTGTTCTGTGTCAACAAATATAAACCATCCTGACACACTGACACAAATGATCTGCAATCTATAAGCAGGACAGTGTTTTCATGAGCCTGGGTGAAGCTAATTTGTATGAGTTTAACCTCCTGGTTAAAAACTTGCATGACTCTGTTATCACTGTAACTTTCTTCTGTTTATTTATTCATTTGCTTATTGTAGAAGATTAATACGTTGACCAGCTGATTCTTACTCGGCCTGAATGTTTGAATGTTTGCAGTTTCAGGTCCTACTGATCCGTTTTAAGTACTGTACACGTTTAACAATGTGTAAGCTGCTTTAACCTGCAATTTACTGCATGTTATTAGGCTGCATGGTACAACCACAGTCTGCTAACCACCCGTGGTGATCGAAGGTTTTGAGGTCTTGCTTGAGCTGCTGATGAAGCTTTATCAAAGCTTGTTAAGTTTCCAAACCACATTTTATCCTGATGGTCCAAGGCTTACATCTTTATGCTCACAAATGTACTTCTGTAATTAATCAGTAATCAATTTATTACTTTAAGTTACAGTGTGATGGGCATTGATGAACATAAATTAGATTTGGTAGTTGGACCAATCTCAGGTTCTCTACTTTTAAGTAGAGATAGTGTCTGTCTCCTGAATCAAAACAGGAAGCTGGTTCAATGGACGAGGGGCCTAAAAATTGAAAGCTCTCCCTCCCATTCTACTTTTAAATACTCTAGGAACAACAAGTAAGCCTGCAGAGCGAGAGCAAAGTGCTCTAATGGGGTGATATGGTACTACAAGGTCATTAAGCTCAGATGGGGCCTGATTATTTAAGACCTTGTACGTGAGGAGCAGGATTTTGAATTTGATTCTCAGCCAATGAAGAGAAGCGAATATAGTAGAAATATGCTCTCTTTCTAAGATTTTGAGGGCCGATTCCAATTACCTCAGTTTTAAAAGCAAAAATTAGAGGTCATCCAGGTCTTTATGGCTTTAAGACATTCATGTAGCTTAACTCATTGGTGTGTGTTATCTGGCTTAGCTAGGCTAGGCTAGAAAATTCCTACAAATACAGTGAGTGACTACAAAGAGAGTGTGCTTCGGATGAAGCAAGTGAAAATTAAACTATGAAATAAGAATTTATCTATAAGTTTTTAATTATTTTGGCTATCCAGATAAGCTACACAAAAACACCACCGTGTTGGAACAGGAAGTGAGAAAAAAGACCTTAGGACAGGTGAGACTGGTCAGTGGTAGATGTTATGTATGAACCAAAATATATGGTGTGCTATACAAGCTATCGCCAGTAGTGGGCACCATGCCCAGTTATGCGTGTGTGTGTAACTTCTGTGTTATGTTAATAAAGAGAATAAGTCGAAATGTAAACAAGCTACCCTGTGTATCAGTCTGACTCTGTATAAGCCCTTATCAGTGTACTGACACTACAGGACCTACACTACAGAACAATAGAGCTATTTTGCTGAAATCATAAAAGGTAGTAAAAGTCAGCAAAACCTTGGAATTGTTGAAGCTGCTTCCTGTTTGAGGGAACTGGCCATTCAACCACTTTGACTGAGTGTGCTTTTAAATGACCTTTTTCAACAATAAAGCCCAGGAATGACCCTGAACCAACATGAAATTCACATTTCTCACCTTTTAAATTGAGACGTTTTTTCCAGGAGACATTTGAGAAGGACTTGACGGGTATAAAGCAACTGGGAGAAGTTAAGAATATCATTGAAATAAAGAAAATGTGGATGATGAAGTCACAAAGGATATCATTGACTAGGGCCTGAAAGACTCTTGGTGCGTTTGCTGAAAATGCTATTTTCAAATAACTGAAACGACCCATTTGGGTTTAAAAATTATACTGATTACTGGAAGGTGAAGGAGGACCAGTAAGGAAATCAGTGGAGCAGTTATAAGGACGATGAGGTGTGAGATAAAGAGCTAAACCTCCTCTCACTTTGGTTAAGGGTAAACAGCCTATTGCCCGCAGCATCAGCTAAATCCTTTGTCAAAAACACTTTGCAATGAAATTTGGGTTTGGTTTCAGCATGGCTTCGGCCCATCTCAGAGCTCACCCTTGCAGCAGGATTACCATGAAAGCAAATTTTGCACAGTCTGAAGAATAAGTTCTACTTTGTTGATGAAACACTAGGAAACACTGTTTGAGGAACCCTCTGCTCTTTTCTAACTCGCTGGTGAAAACTTCAGGTGGCCTTTCTAGAGGTACAAGCTCTCTGAGCTGTGCTGCTGGCCATGTCCATCGTTTTATGATCACAGTATACTCATCTTATAACGGATGTCAATCCAGCAGATTATCTTTGGCATGTGGTGGTTTAGGAGATTTTCAACATGGATGCACAGCCGACAAATCTGAAGCAACTGTGTGATGCTATCATATCAATATGAAACTAAATCTGTGAGGAATGTTTCCAGGTCTTTGTTGAATCTGTGCCACAAAGAATTAAGGCAGTTCTGAAGGTGAAAGAAGGTCCAAAACAGTACTGGCAAGGTGTAACTAATGAAGTGACCAGTGACTTTATTTAGTGTTTTTTTCAGTATTTTGTTCACTTAATGGCAGGAGAGAATACCACATGACTGTGGCCTTGTGTTACACCCTCTCTGCTGCAGTGATGCTGCAGACAAACACAAACATCGTGATTAGACATTCAAGAAGAGCCTCTTAAAGATGAAGGTCTGTGTCTCTTGACCTAAACACATAATCCAGTTAAATCTGATTTATGTTCATTAATGCCCCTCACACTCTAACTTAAAGTAATAAATTGATTACTGATTAATTACACAAGTACGTTTGTGAGCATAAAGATGTAAGCCTTGGATCATCAGGATAAAATGTGGTTTGGAAACTTAACAAGCTTTGATAAAGCGTCATCGGTAGCTCAAGCAAGACCTCAAAACCTTCGATCACCACGGGTGGTTAGCAGACTGTGGTTGTACCATGCAGCCTAACAACATGCAGTAAATTGCAGGTTAAAGCAGTTTGAACAGAAAAATTTTTCTTCATTTTTAACGATTACCAAAGTTTGTGAATCCCCAAATTGTTCAGTTGTTCTTTTTGCTCCCCATGAGGTCACTTTCACCATGAAACAAAAACAACACCCCACTGTACACACTCGGGCCACCAGCAACTTTCTAAATCCTCAATAAAAAGCTGACAGGTTGCAATGATGTTCCAAATAACTTATTAAGAAAACAACTAAATACACAGAAAATATTATGAAAATTGGTTTATTTTATATCTCATAGTTTTAAATGAAGCAATAAAAACATGTATTAAACATCACAAACTGGAGACATCTTCCAGTGACAGTCTTCATCAGTGTGTGTGTGAGGAGGCTCCTAAACCCATCGACACAGAAGTGCATGTTCACAACTCCCTCTGTGCAGGTGGGGTCAGGACCCTCCCCACCCTGGGTGAGGAGGGGTGGTGCTGTGGCCAGTCAGGTATGAAGTGCTGAGGGTGGATCTTTGGTCCTCTGTGCAGCTCTGTCCACTCTCAGCTTCCCTGCAAAGCAATAACACAAGAAAGACGTCATTTTAACACAAAACAGCATTTTCATTGTTGGGAGCTGCAGTATGTTGTTAAAAAGCAATTTTAAACCCAACATATACACATGAAAAATATGAATAAACCTAAACCTACAGTGCTGCTGACATAGGACGATGATTTATACAAACTATTGGAAGAATTTAGTCAGCAAGACAGTTTGTTGTCAATGTGAGGTGATAACTTACATAGTTGGAACACAGCACCACTCTCCAGTTTTTCACTTGGCCATCCATCCTTCTCATTGGGTTGGTCGGGGTAAGGCTGTCTTCTGGGTGGGGTGTTAGCTCCATCTTGGACGTTGAGTGTCTGAAGTGCTGAATTCTGGGAGAGGAAACGTGTAAACCACCTGAATTTAAAGACAAAAAGAAAAGTATGAATTCACAGATCACTGATTTGTTAAATTTACTTTTCTTCTGTTATGTGTTTTTACCTCACCTCTGATCCCTTAGCCACAGGCTATACCTTATGTAAAAACAAGAGACTACAGTCAGTTCACTGCATCATTTTTAAACCTTTTCTACTTATTTGTGTTGACATTAAGTACAGACTTACCTTTGTCCTGCATGGTGAACTGGGGCTTGGGAAAAACATATATTAGTCATTTAAAAAGTTACCTGTGACATTAAGAAAAATGGAAGTAATAACAACTAAAAAACTACCTTTCAGTCACAATGTAATATTAATATTAATGTCACATATCAAGAAAAAAACAATACATTTCACATGTGCGAGTCAGATGTTCTTATATCTGTGTTACAAACATCACAAGACACGAAGGCTTAACTTAAACATTACAAAGTTAATTAAAAAGTAAAAGATATTTACAAACACTGTGTTACAAAGTTTAAAAACACGTTCTAACATAAACTAATCAGAGTCACTGTCATCTAATGCAAGGTTAAAAGGCCTCTCCCAGAAACGTCTGACTCCAAAACAACCTGAGGATGTTGAAGGTGCATCGAACTGGTCACTTACCTTGCACCTCTTTGCACTTACCTCTTCGGTGCAGATGTCTTCTCTGCTTCTCTTTTCTGAGGAAGGAGCAGCAGAGAGAGCAGCTGAGGAAGGAGCAGCAGAGAGATCAGCTGAGGAAGGAGCAGCAGAGAGAGCAGCTGAGGAAGCAGATGAGAGAGCAGCTGAGGAAGGAGCAGCAGAGGGAGCAGCTGAGGAAGAAGCAGCAGAGGGAGCAGCTGAGGAAGGAGCAGCAGAGGGAGCAGCTGAGGAAGGAGCAGCAGAGGGAGCAGCTGAGGAAGGAGCAGCAGAGAGATCAGCTGAGGAAGCAGATGAGAGAGCAGCTGAGGAAGAAGCAGCAGAGGGAGCAGCTGAGGAAGGAGCAGCAGAGAGAGCATCTGAGGAAGCAGATGAGAGAGCAGCTGAGGAAGGAGCAGCAGAGGGAGCAGCTGAGGGAGGAGCAGCTGGCGGATCACCAACTGGGGCAACAGGGAAGAGTGGGGCGTTGGCCTGGCCAAAAGGCGGTATAGCGATAGGGGCAGCACCTGGAGCAATAGGATGTTGCCAATCGTGCCAAAACGGCTCTGGAGGGTGCTCCCGGATGAGAGGGGAATCATCTCTCTCATCCATGGTGTCGTACCCCGAGTCATCGCTAAGCCAATCCCCCCACTCTTCTGAGTCGTTCCAGTCAGATGAATTGTCAGTCTGTTCACTCACCTCTTCATCGTCTACAGGTAGGAAGGGGGGGTACTCACCTTCCTGTTCACCGTCATCAGCATATGGTGCTTCATGAGAAGAGGATGAGGGTGAGAGAGGGATATACTCACCACACTCACCTTCACTGATACGCTGGGTATCAGTGTCCTGTGCTTCACCAGAAGAGGGGGAGGATGAGAGAGGGAAACAATACTCACCATACTCACCTTCACTGATACGCTGGGTATCAGTGTCCTGAGCTTCACCAGAAGAGGGGGAGAGTGAGAGAGGGAAGAAATACTCACCATACTCACCTTCACTGATACGCTGGGTATCAGTGTCATCCAGGATCCTGATGACTTCAGGGAGGCCTTCTTCTGCAGGGCGTTCAACCACATAGTCAAGACGCCCTGTGAGGAAACAATTTTTAAAATCACATTAGGAATGTAATAGACACCCAGTGTTAAAGCAACAGTCCTACATCTGTTAGTTTGAGCAGAGGATGAGAGAAAAGCATTTTAGGCTACATTTATGTCAGACTGAATGACACTTCTACTTGTTCATGCAAGAAAAAAAAACAAGTCAACTAAGTTCAAATCTTTAAGTGAAGATTTTTAATAGAAGACCACCAAACCTCCACCAAGGCAGCTCACTCTGTCTACTTTTAAGGTGACACTATTGTATTTTGTGTACATTCAATTTGTTTTATTTGTTCTCTGTAAGCCTTTATGCAAACACTATGTTGGAATAGGTAATGGATAATAGGTAATGATTTGTAAATAGCCGGAGTAACTTATTATAGAAATATACTACAGTAAATTTATAACTAACCATGCAGCTCATTCTCCTGTTTTATTTACAATTCATGATGTCACACATTTTGAAAAAAGCTCAGAGGTTAAATATGTGGATGCAAACCATAATGTAACATTTAGACCACATGTACCAATCTCATGTCCTAAATGTAATATATATATGTATATATTTTAATAAAAACACAACCTCCTTGGCAAGAGTAAAAATTGCACACACACAAAGCTCTGCAGGTATGTCTGAAAATGATGGTCAAGTGAAAAATAAACAAACAAACAGAAACTCTTAACTCAGAATCCACATTTTTAGAAATGTGCACAAGGACTGTATCTGCCATAAGGACAGATAGATCTAATCTGTGGTAAACATGCTATCCCTGTGTAAATATCCCTGTGTACAATATATCTCTCTGCTGTCTAATAAGATTAAAAGCATTACCGTAACAGAAGATAGGTCTTAATGCCATTATTACTACTGTTTTCATCTTTTTTTGTATTATTTTATTTGTATTATTTTTTTTATCTTTGTGTTTTGCAGCAGAGAAAAAAAATTATAGTTTATTTCAATAAAGCCTTTGATCGGGAGAAGAAAAGGATGTTAGGAGGGGACCGGGATCTGTGTGTTTACACCTGCGTGTTCTGACGTCATGACATCCTGAAGATGCCGTTACCACAGAAACTGATTTTTGGGCATTTTACAAATTTTAGTCCATTAAGCTATTTTTTAACCATTTCATTTTAAAGAAAAGTGTCAAATTTGAAGCCTTCAAGTCAAAGTAACACCTTTTTTTTCAAATTCATACACCAGCCGTTAATAATTTCTACACCTCTCCCGGAAAATTTAAAGCATACAAACAATTTACGGGTAAAAATCTTGGAATACACATATTTGATCACGTTAAAACTTGATATTCACACTGGAACTTGTTAAATTATTACAGTCATTTAAATTTAAAGAAATTTTCAAACGTACCTGCAGCGAAGTCCAGGTGGGGTCCACGGCGAGCCATCTTCAAACTTGAAAAACAAAAACAAGTACAAACAATCCAAAGATGAAGTACTTGTTGTCGCTTTCAAGTAAAATCCGCTTTGAGTAAAATGTTTTGCAAAACTTAGCTTTCCACAGGCTGAGGTTGGAGCAGGTCGAAACAAGTCCACGAGCAAGTGTAAAGGGACGATTGGAACCTTGTGCAGCATTTATATACCCTCGGCGGCCATGGTTACGGTTGTCAACGTGCGTGTACACGTACACGTGATAGAACTATATGAATGGAGCTCACCGCAGTGTAATTTACCGTTAATTTATGGTCATTTACAGTCATAGCTGGACTGGCCATCAGGGGCCGATGGTGATTTTTCGTTTTTATGGGCCGATGGGTTTTTTTTTTTGTTGTTGTTATTTTGTAACGGTATAAAAATGAAAGGTGGTGGACAGGTGCTGGCATTTGTGTAAAAATAACTCTGATGTTTCGTGGTGGCTGTGGCGGAGCTTCCACAGAGGCCAGCAGGTGGATGAGGGAAAGGGGAGGAAGGAGGAGGAGAGACCCGTGGTGGCCGCCGGACCAGCCGCGTTTAGTATTGAGCTGAAAAGGAACATTTGTCCCATACTTCAGCTAGAATGAAAAAACAAAATACACGAAGCTGGAGTTATTCTGTGTCTTTATGCTGTCAGCTGCCTCTTCTTCTCCCATTCTCTCTCCCTCTCTCTCCTGTTGCTACTTAAATGATGAAACTACTGATCAATGATCAGCTGATCGGCTTTTCTCTCTTGTTTGTTTATCGCGCATTTCGAGCCAGAAAGAGGAAACCAGCGGATGTCGCGCTAAACAACAGCAGCACGTTAAAGCTTGATCAGCTGTTGTTAGAATTTATTTAATATGACTTTCTAGTATCAGCTGATGTTTGCTGGAGCCACAGTTGTAACAGGTGCTGGTCATGATATCGGTTTGGATATGTGGTGAGAGGGAAACGTGAAGATGAAACCAGGAGATGTCCTTACTGAATCATCAGAGCTGAACAGGTGATGGAGAAACAGGTTTACCTTTTAGGTAACATGGGTGAGTTGAAGAGAAGTTATGAACTGTTTCTAAGAGACAAATAACATCAGGATCCAGCTGGTAACTGTGCAGGGACGGGTCTAGCAAAGTTTTGCAAGGGTGCAGGTAACCATATACATGCACTGTTTATAAGATTGGGGAAACTTGCAGTCAGCTGAGACTGAAGAAGTCAATTGGATGAGTGACGAAACGTTTCTCCCACAAAACGTTAAGTCCAGATGAACAGAATCAACTTTTGGAGATAGTATATAGCTCATGCTAATATCACATCTTCACATTTTTCTTTTTAGAGGTAACAATAACTTTGCATTCTCGCTACTCACCATGCTCTAAAACAGGTAGATGTTAGCAATGACAACATTTAACAAATGTTTTTAAAATTCTAGCCGTGCTAATTAGCCTTAGGATTTTTTGTGGTCTGTGCAAGCCTTTGGAACAAAATCAGTCTTGTAAAGCTCACTATTTTCCAGGTGAGCCTATAGCACATTTGTTAAAGTCAGTCCGGACTGTACAGCTTCTAATCAGAAATAATTAAAGTTTGTTTCTTTTTTTTTGGGCTCGTTAATCTTTTTCTGTCAACAGGATAGTTTGAAAGTCTTAAATAAGTCATGTTAAAATGTTGTAGGGCTGTAGAGTGGGGTCATGTTAACAATCCATTAAAACTTGTGGTCTTCAAGGTCAACTTTATGATTTATGGGTGGAAAATTGACAAAAAGTCTTAGAACCTACAAACTTTGATTCCTACAACTGTGCTGTGTAAATGTCATAACATATAGGAGGAACCTACAAAGGTAACTGACCTTTGACCTCTCCTTCAAGAAGGTACATGTAATGTCTACAGTGATTAGACATGCTTAATAAAAACAGTGTGGGGCACAGAGTATTTTTGTGCGTCAGTGTGGAACATGTCAGTAACACTGAGGGTTACACACACTTTGCCAGGTACACCTGTTCACCTGCTTGTTAAACACAAATATCTAGTGAACCAATCAGACGTCAGCAAATTAAAGTATTTAAGCATACAGACATGTTCATGATGACCTGCTGAAGGTCAAACCAAGTATCAGAATGGGGGAAAGAGACTGCGTGGTTGTTGGTGCCAGATGGGCTGGTCTGAGTATTTCAGAAACTGTTCATCCAATGAGCTCACAAAATTACCTCTACAGTTTACAGACTGTAGTGAAAATCCAACCAGCAAAAGGCCACCTGAGGGAAACTGAAGTATTTCCAACTCATCCTGGTGATGAGGTCAAACACAACCAGTACTTCTAACACTTATTATCAATTATTTACCAAATTAAAAAACAACTTGTGGTAACTTTGGTAAATTTTGCTGCATACAAGTTGAATGTAACTAAATCACATGACCTTTTATCGTCCTTGAGCTTATTTCTAGTACAGCATTTGATATAAACACTGTATGTTTATTTAAAAAATAATAATGAAAAACACTCCTTGTAATACATTAAAATCAGCTCAACTTTTATCTTAAAATCCAATCCAACTTTATTTACAGAGCACTTTAAAAGCAACATGGTTGACGAAAGTGCTTTCCAGTAAAAAAAAGAGATAAAGTGGATCTGACAGCCGTGGACGGCGAGCCATGCACACCGGCGCCATCTTGGCTCACAAACCACAGCTGACATGAGTTGGATATAAAGTATATCATGTAAATAAAGTATATCAGCCAACATACTGGACACTGTTCTGCTGAACAAACACATATTATCCAATATTGTAGCTGGTGTTATTTAATAATATTTAAATATTTTCAGAATTAAAGTTTATATTTATTTGTCACACAATTTGAAACTTTAATAACCTTACAATAAAACAAATCTCAGATTTAATTATTCTGAAACTAAGTTTAAGCTTCTCATAACATGGGCCAGCACCAGACACACTGGTGGTCCTGTGCTGGCCTATGTGTGGATTACCTCTGGCAAACCAGATCTGGGTGACCAAAGGGCCGTCATTCTTTGCGGTATGTGGGCGATGTATAAGCACATTGTGTGCAGCCGTGGGCCAGTTGCAGACACACTGCTGGCCCAGAACAGTTTCAGCTCTGGCCTCAGATGTCAGCCTAATGTGTACCTTAATCGAGCCTTGTAATAACAACATGTGCCGGAACATAATATTGCAGAAGTAACATGACGAAACAGACTGATTCTTATATAGCACTTTTCTACTCTCCCAATTACTCAAAGTGCATTACACATGCCACATTCACCCACTTTTACCTAACTGAGTGCATCCTAACTACATTCATACACCTTGACCTCTTACCATGCAGACTGGAGGAGCCAGGGATCGAACGACTAACCGTTCGATCAATCGGTGAGCTGCTCTACCTCCTGAGCTACAGCCACCCGATGGTAAACATGAGTAAACCCTCACTAGGTTTTGGATAAAGTGTACACTCTCAAACTTGTCAAACCTGCATTTGAAAAGTTGTCTACCATAGCAGTATAGTATTGCAACATAGCATTTGAGTTTTCTAACTGAAATAAGAAAATAGGAAAACAAATAGTGCCATCATTGCCAGACCTGGCCCACATCTGGTTGACATACACCCTGCCACGACACCAGTCAGTCAGAAGTGCCAGCTTGATACCGGATCTGGGCCAGGTCTGTCTGCTATGTGGGAAGTATAAAAAGTATGGGAATGTACAACCATCATACCGCTCAGGGAGGAGACCTTGTAAAGATGCTGGCTGAAACTGGTAACACAGTGTCACTACTGTGTTGATAGGAGTTATGTGGGTTAGTTCAGCTTCACCACTAGGGGGCTGTCTAAGCCAAATTGTGATATATATACTGTGTCGTAGAAGCAGCGGCAGGTTATGTTTACATGCATGGATGTGAGCCACGTTAAAATAAAGAAGCTTGCTCACTACTACAGATGTTTTATTAAAAACACGACATGGTGCAAGGAGTGAACCAGTAAAGCAGGTCATCATGGACAGTGTTAAGCCGCCAGATGCCGTCAACTGGAACGGAAATGTGGACTGTGAGTGGCGAACTTTTAAACAGCGGTTTATGCTATACCTGCAGGCTGTCGGCCTAGATAGTAAGCCTGATACACGGAAGATTGCACTGCTTCTTACCGTGGCAGGTCCACAAGCGGTGGAAGTATATAACACGTTTGTGTTCGCAACTGCAGAAGACAAAGAAAAGTTTGACGAAGTAGTGAGAAAGTTTGATGAACACTGTTCGCCCAAAAAGAATGAAACATTTGAGAGGTACGTCTTTCGGTCACATATACAACAACCTTCAGAGAGTTTTGATACGTTTCTGACCGACCTCAAGTTAAAGGCAAGAACTTGCAATTTTGGACAGCTGCAAGAATCAATGATAAGAGATCAGATCGTATTTGGAATAAAAGATAAAAAGATAAGAGAGAGGCTTCTGAGAGAGGCGGATCTGACTCTAGCAAGTGCTGTGAAAGTATGTCATGCCAGCGAGCTCGCAATACAACATGCAAAAACCTTCAGCGGGTCGCCGAGGGAAACAGACACGGAAAGCACAGCTGTAGCCGCAGTTAATACACGGCAGACAGGGCGCACGTACAAAAAAGAACAGAAAGAACCAAAAGACACGTTCTTGTGCAAAAGATGTGGCACAAAACATGGAAGGAAACAATGCCCAGCTTATGGTAAAATATGCAAAAAATGCAATGGACAAAACCATTTTGCCAAGCTATGTTTTTCAAAGAATAAGCAAAAAGAAAGAGTACACACAGTAGAAGAAACTGCTCTCAGTGACACGTTTTTTGTGGGAATGGTAATGCAGCACGATACTCCCATGGAACAACCTGCTGTCAGTACAGCGAAGCAGGACAAATGGACAGAGACATTACCAGTGAATGGAGCCCTGGTAACTTTCAAACTGGACACAGGAGCCAAGGCTAATCTGGTGAATGAGCTGGATGTGAAAGCAATGAAAACGAAACCACACATATTCCAAAATAACAGTTTACTCCAAGCATATAATGGAGAACCAGTTAAAACCAAAGGTAAATGCAGGCTCAGGGTGCAAGTAAAAGGAAAATATCACAGTCTGATGTTTATCATTGTGCCGGAGGGACATGAATCTCTGTTGGGAGATAAAGCATGTGAGAGACTCGGCCTAGTCAGACGGGTGTACAGTATAAACAGCTCTGAGCCCAAAAGTGTGAAAGAAATAGTGGATCTGTACCCAGACATATTCAAGGGGTTTGGAGTCTTACCCTTCACCTACAAGATAAAGCTGAAAGAAGGAGCTCAGCCTGTGGTTCATGCACCTCGACGTGTTCCAGCTGCTCTTAAATACAAGCTTAAAGAGGAACTAGAGCGGATGGAGGCACTGGAAGTTATAAGAAAAGTTGAAGAACCTACTGAATGGGTTAATTCCATGGTGTGCATTAAAAAACCAACCGGCGCTCTTAGAGTTTGCATGGATCCAAAAGACTTAAATGCCAACATACAAAGAGAGCATTACCAGATACCTACAAGAGAAGAAATAACAAGTGAAATGGCTGGTGCAAATTTTTTTAGCAAACTAGATGCATCTCAAGGATTTTGGCAACTCAAGCTTCATGAGGACAGTACAAAATACTGAACATTCAACACGCCATTTGGGCGTTACTGCTTCCTGAGAATGCCTTTTGGAATTTCTTCAGCTCCTGAGATATTCCACAGGACCATGGAGCATATGATCGAAGGAATTGAGGGAGTCAGAGTTTATATGGACGACATCATTTTGTGGGGATCCACACTACAGCAGCACAATGAGAGACTAGCAAAGGTTTTGGAAAGAGTGAAACATTATGGACTTAAACTGAACAGAGCAAAATGTCAGTTTGGCGTGGGTGACATTACCTTTCTCGGTGACAAGCTGACAGCCGAAGGCATCGAGCCGGATAAGGAAAAACTACGAGCTATACTGGAAATGCCACGTCCTGAGGATAAAAAAGGTGTGTTGAGAATCCTAGGAATGGTTAACTTTATTGGAAAATTCATCCCAAGCCTGGCAGCCAAAACAGTACACCTGAGACAGCTTCTACACAATAGCTGCGAGTTCAGATGGAATAAAGAACTGGAAAACGAGTGGCAACAACTAAAAAAGACACTTACAACAGAGCCAGTTTTGGCGTATTTTGATCCAAAAAGGAAAACAAGTGTCAACAGATGCATCGAAGGCCGGGATCGGCGCGGTGTTGTTGCAGGCTTATGGAGACCACTGGAGGCCAGTGGCATATGCCTCAAGAGCAATGACAGAGACAGAATCTCGCTACGCCCAAATAGAAAAAGAGACATTGGGGCTTGTTTTTGGATTTGAAAAGTTCCACACCTATGTCTATGGTTTGCCAACATTTGTGGCAGAGACTGACCACAAGCCGTTGATAGCCATAATCAAGAAAAACCTAAGTGAAATGTCTCCACGCATTCAAAGATTGATGATGAAGCTACAGCGCTATGATTTCAACTTGATCTACACACCAGGTAAACACATTGTGTTAGCAGATGCGCTCTCTAGGGCCACAACCCCAAACAAAGAGCAAAGCTCCACAGAGATGGATGTAAATATACATGTAAACCTGGTGGCAGAGTCACTTCCTATGTCAGACAGGAAATCACATCAGATCAAGGCTGAAACACAAAAGGACTCTAGTCTGCAAAGAGTTATAACACTGTTGAATGGGAAATGGCCAAGAGGTGAATGCAAAACATACTACAACATAAGAGCAGAACTAAGTGTTGTGAATGGACTTCTGCTAAGACAAAACAGAGTAGTAATTCCACATTCACTTAGAGGAGACATCCTGAAAAGACTGCATGAGGGACATCTAGGCATAGAGAAATGCAAACGTAGAGCCAGAACAGCAGTCTATTGGCCAGGTATAAATGCAGACAATGAGAAAATGGTTTCAACTTGTGATACGTGTATCAAACACCAGGCCAAACAACCAAAAGAGCCTCTGACCATAACAGACATACCGGAGGAACCATGGCAGAAAGTTGGAACAGACATTTTCCACTTGGGAGGAAAAAACTACCTGCTGGTTATTGATTGCTTGTCAAACTATCCAGAGATGGCATTATTGTCCAACATGTCAGCTACTTGTGTCATAACGCACATGAAATCAATATTTGCTAGACATGGGATACCACAGATTGTTCATAGTGACAATGGACCTTCCTATAGTTGTAGAGAATTCCAACTATTTGCTCAGGAATATGACTTTAAACATGTGACCTCAAGCCCCCTGCATCCACAGTCCAATGGGAAAGCAGAGAAAGGTGTGCACATTGTGAAACAGTTACTAAAGAAAGCACAAGATAGTAAGGCAGATCCTTATTTGGCACTACTGAGCTACAGAGCATCACCACTGGAGCATGGCAAGTCACCAGCAGAAATATTAATGGGAAGAAAACTACGGACCACTCTTCCTTACACAACAACCAGGAAACACAAACAAGTGAGAGACAAAATGAAACAGTTGCAGAAGAGACAAAAGGTCAACTTTGACAAGTCCTCAAAAAGTCTAAAACCACTCGTGCCCAATGAAGCAGTCAGAGTGGAAGATGCAAACGTCTGGACAAAGAGAGCAACTGTACTGGAGGAGGTACACCCACGATCATACAATGTGAAAACTGAAGATGGACTGATATTAAGGAGAAATCGGAGGAGTTTACTGTACACTCAAAAGACAATGGGACCATCAGAAGGACAGTGTGATGACAACAACATACCACCTGAACCAACAACACCTGTGAAGGACAGTGTGGAGCAAAGTGATCAGTCACCCATTGTCAGAAGATCAGCACGCTCTATCAAGCCACCTGATAGACTGAACCTTTAAGCATATATATATATATATATATATATATAAAGGAACTTTCTGCATTATTGTGTGTTCAGTAGTTTACACTGTCACAAATGTTTGTGATGTAATTCAAGCTATGCAATGTTAGGTATGTTTCCACAGTGTTGTTCAGCAGTTAACATCTAAAGAAAAGGGGATGTGTTGATAGGAGTTATGTGGGTTAGTTCAGCTTCACCACTAGGGGGCTGTCTAAGCCAAATTGTGATATACAGTCAGGTCCATAAATATTGGGACATCGACACAATTCTAACATTTTTGACTCTATACACCACCACAATGGATTCCAAATGAAACGAACAAGACAAGCTTTAACTGCAGAGTGTCAGCTTTTATTTGAGGGTATTTACATCCAAATCAGGTGAACGGTGTAGGAATTACAACAGTTTGCAAATGTGCCTCCCACTTCTTGAGGGACCAAAAGTAATGGGACAGAATAAGAACCATAAATCAAACATTCATTTTTTAATACTTGGTTGCAAATCCTTTACAGTCAATCACAGCCTGAAGTCTGGAACACATAGACATCACCAGACGCCGGGTTTCATCCCTGGTGATGCTCTGCCAGGCCTCTACTGCAACAGTCTTCAGTTCCTGCTTGTTCTTGGGGCATTTTCCCTTCAGTTTTGTCTTCAGCAAGTGAAATACATGCTCAATCGGATTCAGGTCAGGTGATTGACTTGGCCATTGCAAAACAGTCCACTTCTTTCCCTTCAAAAACTCTTTGGTTGCTTTTGCAGTATGCTTTGGGTCGTTGTCCACCTGCACTGTGAAGCGCCGTCCAATGAGTTTTGAAGCATTTGTCTGAATATGAGCAGATAATATTGCACGAAACACTTCAGAATTCATTGTGCTGCTTTTGTCAGCAGTCACATCATCAATAAATACAAGAGAACAAGTTCCACTGGCAGCCATACATGCCCACGCCATGACACTTCCACCACAATGCTTCACTGATGAGGTGGTATGCTTAGGATCATGAGCAGTTCCTTTCCTTCTCCATACTCTTCTCTTCCCATCACTCTGGTACAAGTTGATGTTGGTCTCATCTGTCCATAGGATGTTGTTCCAGAACTGCGATGGCTTTTTCAGATGTCGTTTGGCAAACTCTAATCTGGCCTGCCTGTTTTTGGGGTGTCTTGTGGTGAACCCTTTGTATTCACACTGGTGGAGTCTTCTCTTGATTGTTGACTCTGACGCACATACACCTGCCTCCTAGAGAGTGTTCTTGATCTGGCCAACTGTTGTGAAGGGTGTTTTCTTCACCAGGAAAAGGATTCTTTTGTCATCCACCACAGTTGTGTCCCGTGGTCTTCCTAGTTTTTTGGTGTTGCTGAGCTCACCAGTGCGTTCCTTCTTTTTGGGAATGTTCTAAACAGTTGTTTTGGCCACGCCTGATGTTTTTGCAATCTCTCTGATGGGTTTGTTTTGTTTTTTTCAGCCTAATGATGGCTTGCTTCACTGGTAGTGACAGCTCTTTGGATCTCATCCTGGCAGTTGACAGCAACAGGTTCAAAAAGCAAACAGCACACTTGAAATGAACTCTGGACCTTTTATTTGTTCATTGTAATTGGGGTAATGAGGGAATAACACACACCTGGCCATGGAATAGCTGAGAAGCCAATTGTCCCATTACTTTTGGTCCCTTAAGAAGTGGGAGGCACATATACAAACTGTCATAATTCCTATACTGTTCACCTGATTTGGATGTAAATACCCTCAAATAAAAGCTGACACTCTGCAGTTGAAGCATGTCTTGTTTGTTTCATTTGGAATCCATTGTGGTTGTGTATAGAGCCAAAAATGTTAGAATTGTGTCGATGTCCCAATATTTATGGACCTGACTGTATATACTGTGTCGTAGAAGCAGCGGCAGGTTATGTTTACATGCATGGATGTGAGCCACGTTAAAATAAAGAAGCTTGCTCACTACTACAGATGTTTTATTAAAAACACGACAACTACCTACAGTAAAATGAGTCCTGTACTATCATGAGCTAAAAGGTTCCTCTTAATCTCTGGAGACATGTCCTGTGGACTGATGAAACAAAAATGTAACTGTTCGGCTATAATGATAAACAGTATATTTGGAGGAAAAAGGAGGATGCTTTGAAGCCTCAGAACACCATCCCAACTGTGAAGTATGGGGGTGGCAGCTTCACGTTGTGGGGCCGTTCTGTTGCAGAAGGGACTGGTGCACCTGACAGAATAGATGGCATCATGAGAAAAGAAATTTATGTGAAGTATCTGAAGACATCAACCAGGAAGCTGAAGCATGGGCGCCAATGGGTCTTCCAAATGGACAATGACCCCAAGCATACCTCCAAATTAGTTACAAAGTAGCTTAAGGATAATAAATCAAAGTTTTGGAGTGGCCATCACAAAGTCCTGATCTCAGTCCCGTAGAAAAATTGTGGGTGGGACGGAAAAAGCGAGTGTGAGCAAGAAAACCTACAAACCTGTGGCAGTTACACCAGTTTTGTCAAGAGGAGTGGGCCGAGATTCCAGCAAACTATTGCAGAAAGCTTGTGGAAGGACACCTGAAGCATGTGGCCCAAGTTTACGTATGCTCAGACTACGAAGACAGTTAAAAGAAACAAAATTCAAACAAACAAAGTTCTCTCTCTTTATTTTGAATGTGTAAACAGATTCTAAAAGATGTAAACACAAAGCGTCTAAAGCAAAATAGTCAGTTCCCTTTGGGCATGTGATGTTCTAGTAGGAAGATTACACTATGAAATAAGAAGTTATCTCTACGTTTTTAGTTAAACTGCTACGCAGATAAGCTACACAAAAGCACCACTATGTGTTGGAACAGGAAGTGATACTCTACCGCAGAGAGAGCGAACACCAACTGGATGGCGCTGTAGTCTGCACTATAGATTTTTATTATTTATTCATTAATGAAAAAGCACACATATTGCAGCTCTTCCTGTTTGCTTACTGGATCTAGAACACCATTTAGATCATAACAGCTCCTGATCAGGATGAATTTCATTTTCAAATCAAATTTCATGTCCCAGTTTCACAATTTTGTAACATAATATTTCAAAGCTTGCTTATGGGCTTGTTTTGGAGCAGACCAATAGTCAGGCTCGTCTTCACCCTTACTGTCAGACTCTGAATTGATGGTTCTGCTATATCTCACCTGGCTGAGTGGGGACACGTGTACTAAACGTTAGAGTTCCCACTGCAGGAGCTTGGGTTTGAGTCTGCCCTCGACCATTTCCTGTGTGCCATACCGCTTCACTCTCTCCCCACCTTCCTGTCTGCTGTCTGGCAAAAGGCCTCATGTTCTGAAATCTCTTTCTCTCCATCATCTTTCAGTTTCTTTGAGCGGAGCTTCTTTTGCAGCTGTGACAAAATATAGAACGGTTTCTGCAACCAGGGGAGTAAAATGTGCTGCAGTGTGAGGGCGCACAGGTGTAGGTCTGGAATTTTACATATAAATATTATAGTTTACTTCATGCACAAGAAATGTAAACATTTAATCTAACCCACTTTTCATCAACTACATAACCTTTATTGGAGAGTACATTCATAAATTGTGTGTATCACACACACAAACACACATCCACTAAACTCTCTCTTTTTATATCTCTCCCTCTCTCTGGTGAATGATGGAAGTTTGGTGGACTGTGTGGTTTGTCTGGCTGAAAGTTGTGTTTTTTTATGTGTGGTGTGTTGTGAGGCTGATGATTTAGTGTAATTGTGTATGGTGTTGTTAGTGTAGTTTATGTGGTGTTAGTGGTTTTTCCTGGATGCAGAGCAGGTCAGTATGCCGTGGACTTTTACACCACCATGTTAGGGATGGAGTAAAATAATAAAGCTTGCGTGGAGAAGCTGCTGCAGGGGCTTCCTCAGCTGAGCTCTGAGGACAGAGCTGTCCTGGATGCTAACTTTTCTTTGGAGGAGATTAGTGCTGCTGCTGGTCTGCTGGCTCCTGCACAGGGTGGGCTGCCTGCAGACGTCTGTAAAGGACTGTTACTGGCATCGAGTCATCATGTGGGGCTCTCTCAATGTCCTGTTTCTGGAATATATATTTATATTGGTATATTTGTTAGAAATTTAATCTTTGTTAAATGTTTTAAGAGATAAATAAGCAAAGTTATCTAGATTTATGTTGCCAGGTTTATGTCGGAGGCCTCTGCTTGTGTTGTCCTTGTTTTTCTGTTTGCATTACAGATCAGAGTGATGTGGACTTTCTCAAAAGATGTTTAGATTTGTATGAGAAAACATCTTCAGCAAAGGTGAGCTGGTGAAAAAAATATGGTGTAACAGGTTTGTTGGTGGTCATATAGAGACTTTTTTTTTTTTAGGAAAAGAAGAGTCTCGGAGGTTGCCATGGAGACGGTCTGTGTCAGACTGTCTAAACCAAAAATGGATGCTGTACATACACTGATAAATGTCATTTCAGGGGTGGACAGATTGAAATCCAGAGAAAACTATGCTAGAGGTGAAAGGTCAAACATTGGTCATCATGTTGAGATTTTTTTAATACCACAGACTGACAAAGAAAACTGAAATTTGTGAATTTTAAAGGTATGCAAGATGTGCTGTGTTCAGTCGCAGGACCTTGCCTTTTTATTTCATTTGTCTTTGGTTTTGAGTTTTTATTTGTGCTCTTGTAATTATTTTGTGATAAAACTTTTTCTATTTTGAGATCAAGATTCAAGTGGAAATAAAAGTTTGTGTTAACTTTTCTCCATCTCCCTCTCTTTGAGTGTCTGTCTCTCTCCCTTGGTTTCTGTAGAGGTACACTATGGGGGCGCCTGGATAAATGTTAAACAGAAGCGAGATGTAGTGTTCCTCCACTGTCCATTAAGGATATGAGGAAAAGAAATGGTCAAGAACAAAGTGTATGGTCTATATATAAAAGAAAATGGCTTTTAAATTGTATATCAAAACGACCACCAGAAAGTCGACAACAACTTGTTACATAATCATCATGACTGTTTTATCAGTTTAACAGTTTATGGATTGACTTCTTTCGGTTCATTCACTGTTTAAATCATGAAGGAAAAAGAAGGCAACAGGCTGAGAAATGAAGCTGTTGTGTGTCTCTGTGGCCACACGGGGGCACTGCTGCATAAATAGTAGAATCTCTTAGTGGACACTTTTTCTAGACCTCTTTTTAAATGACTAATAAAGACAACAACAAAATGAATTACATCAGGATCTGATATGGTTGTGTTTTTGTTGAGCTTTATATATTTCAGAATGCCTAGAGTTTGTTTGTTTCCCATGTTTTGTGATACAGAACATCTCCTCTCAGATGGCTGTTGTCTCATAATGGGTCATTACCTGGTCTGATGGTGTGTTTGTTCCATTTATAAATCAAGTGATTGATTTGTGAAATGAGAGATGGCCTCTGACCTGCTGACTGGTGTCCGATCTTCTCTGCTCCCCTCAAATTTGACAACTACTCAGCTAATGTGATGGTGGACAGGAAGTCACTAAACCTGGGACTCTGGAAACACATTTCTAGGGATAAAAAAGTTAATGTAGATCATTTCAGGAGATAAATATGAAATGATCGATTTGGCGATTATACTAATTTAGTAAGAAAAGAATCTATGAAAAAAAGATTTTTTATCTATACACTTAAGCAACGACCAGAGTCTTAGAATTACGCTTTCACCAGGTTTTACTTGACTGAACAACAGAACTTCTCTGTCTCCTTTATAAGGGGTCACATCCTGAGTTACACAATGAGTCTTTCAAATGTGTGCAATAACCCACTGCATGTGTAGTCACGCTGAGACTGTGTGGTCTTATTTTTATTACCCCTTGATTCAGCTGTGACCTGCTTATCAAGTCTTTTTACAAGTACATCATAATTATCTGCTCTCATGCAGACATAAGTTGAGCAATGGTTTAACAAAATTTCCCATCAAAAACATGAAGGTTTAGTTTTAAGCTTATTTGTCCAAACAACAAAGGATAAACTGCCAGCACCTGGATTGAAATAGAACATAGTAGTGTTGGATGTAAGTAAAGGAAATACAAGTATAACTGTGACTATGGAACAAATCTCCTTCAATGTTAAACCTTAATGTTAACCTGATTGTGTTTATTAGAAAAATCAGCTTTTACAGTGTCTGTGATTGCTCCACATAGTTAGTTAACTCTGGTTGTCTGTGGGTTTGTTTCAAATTTGGAGTGAACAAAAGCATGAAAACTGTGGAAGATGCAGACTGTGAAAGTCTAGTTTATTTCATGAATACAAAAAAAGTTTACAGTCGCTAGAACAAAGTAGCATACATTCATGATAAAGTAAATACCACAACACAACATGGACAGTGAGAAGTAAAATTAATCGTCTTAGAACTTATTATATTCTTTAAGCTTAAAAGCAACACCCAATATTAGAGTGTTTGTGTTTTAAGCCTTTTATTCAAAACTAGTATGTGTCAACACTTCTTTCTCCCAGCAGCATTATTGAAGTGACACTTTAACGACACTTTACCTGCTGATGCTTCACATCACAATCTTTATGACGAAAAAGCTCAGATGTCTGTGACTTGTTATGAAAACGGACAGAACCTGGGCTCAGGCTTCCTCTTCTTCTTTCCTTCCTCTTTAATAATAACCATAGATCAGTAAAACAGCCATGTTTTTATACAAATGATTGTGATAAAGAGAATTTAGACTGGGGAAATCCAAACTTGATGTACCAGGTCAACTCAGCGAGCTCCTGCCTTGACCTCCCCTCTGCCGAGCACACACACACACACACACACACACACACACACTGTATCATAATAAATGCCATGATATCTTTCTTGTTCAAATAGTTTATTCACTTAACAAAGAGGTAGCTTGGAAACTCAGTAAGAAGGAACAAAAATAGTTTAAGGTCACTTTCTCAAATAAAGAGGATTTCAACATCTTTCTGTTCATAATACAGGCTAAATAAAAGAAGAGATACATCAGAAACACATCAGTAGATCCAGAAATTATAGAGGCAAACTCTTTTCAGCTATAGAGGTAGAGGTACACTTCATGTACTCATTAGCGTACAGTTCAAATGCCTGTGTTAGGGTGCATTGTTTCAGTTTTATTAAGTCTTCTTGCAGTTACATGGTAATTATTAGCTCTCATGCTGGACAAGAGTGATCAAAGCTCATAAACATCTGAGTTACACAATGAGTCTTTCAAATGTGTGGAATATCCCAGCTATAACCTTTGCTTTCAATTTGGTTAAATTCATCATTCAGATCACAGTCTAAACAACAAGTACAGTAGGTCTTCCACTCCGCAATTAAAAATAGCAACACTCATGTAAGGCTTTATTCTCCATAGTGTCAAAATAAAGCAACATTAAAATAATGGATCTTCCATCTGAAATAATTACAGTTTGTATAAATTAACGCTGAAGACCAAAATACACACACATACATAAAACACATAAATCACTAAAACCTAATTAAAACACATGGGAAATTACCTCATTTGTTGTGCTATTCAAAGATGTGTATGTGTCATAAAAGTCATAAAGAAACGATAGAGGTTAATATACTTTATGTTCTACCGTCGCTGCAGATTAATGAAATATAGTGGAAACTTGAAGATCCTTGGTATAGCAGTTTGTGGGAAACAAATACAGTGAAGTGACCATTTAGCTCTTATGGCATAAAATTGCTTAGTGCATTATTATTTGCTTTTCTACAGTATAATATTTGTTTAATAATTGATTGATTTAGTGCATAAAATAAGTTGATAAATAAAATGTTAAATATCTAATCATCATATCAAAAATCATATATTTGGAGGGAGTGTCTTTGACACATGCTGACTGCATTCTTCTTATAACCAGAACAGGAAGTGAGATCAGAGGAGAACAAGAGTGAGCAGTTTGGTGAAAGGAACAGGAAGGATGAAGAAGAGGTGAACATCCACACAGTTTAAATGGAGACATCATGGCACAATAAGAGCACAAGCTCTAAGATGAAGACTGGTAATGATTAAAAACTGCACTAAATAGTATCATTTAGGGCTGCCACAAACGATTATTTTGATAGTCGACTAGTCACCGATTATTTTTGCGATTAGTCGACTAATCAGGTCATGCATCCATTGGACGTAAAATGTACAGCTTATTGCACCAGCAGCATCTGCTCTTATATAACTATCATTAGCTTACAGCTATAAGTGTTTCAGGTATGTGCTAACTAAAAATAAAGACAAGATGATAGTTTATTAAATTTTAATGAAATTTGCAGATTGTTTCAGTGGAGTTTAATAAACTCAGCCGTCTGCTCCTTGCTATCTAAAATATAACAGGACACCGGAGTATATTCTCGAGCATCTCACACTTCTGATAATCAGTTGTCTGCTTGACGTTTATTCAGCTGTGTAAAAACTATAACTTTAATCTCAGCCAAACCGATTTACTCAGGAACAATTAAAATACTAAAAAAAGCCAAACAATAACATTTTTAAGTTATCTAAGTGACTTATATATGTTTAACCTGAGTAGCGAAAGACGGCGGTGGGTTTGAAAACGATTTGCCGGGAGTCCGGTGTTCTCACGGGCTCTACTGAGCCTTGCCCCCAGCTAGCTATCGAGCTAGTGGGTAACAGACGTCTCCGAAAACGTCAGAGCGCTTTTGGAAATATGTGGTGTCTTGATAAACTGAGCAGATATTTGAGGTTTACACAGTTACATTCTCGCCTGAAAATATGTTAAACGTTTATTTTGTGACCCAGAAAGAATAATAAGAGTAATATTAAAACTAACTAGCTGCCGCCATTGTTGGAAACTGAGCTGGGCTGAGCTATGAATTCTGGGACAGAGCTACTTCTTCTTCTTGGGTTTAACGGCAGCTGGCATCCTTGTACATGCAGTGCTGCCATCTTCTGTTTCAGTCCGTTATTACACTCTTAAATCCTACTACTTATTCCTGCGTTTTTTGTAAGCTTCAAACGACGCGTCGACTATTAAATCAGTCGTCGACGATTTTGATAGTCGACGTAATCGTGACTAGTCGACTAATCGTGGCAGCCCTAGTATCATTCTGTGCCTTCAAACTTTAGGTAGTGCATAACATTTACCACTTTGTATTAATTTTACTATACGTTTAAATAAATACAAGTAAATAACTTTAAAAGGTGCTGTTATTGAGTGACAATTCAAAAGATTTCAGGGCTGGGGTAAGCCCTGTATGCTTCAAGATCCTAGCAACGCCCTCGCCAGCAGCAGCAAATTGATATGGACCAGTTTATGCCTTTTATTCGGTTGTAAACTCTGATATACTCTTATAATTAACCTTTGGGTGACTGCACAAAGACTGAGAGGGGACGACAGAGAGGGAGAGAAAGGGAGAAAGATGGAGGAACACAGCACATATAAGAAACAGGTAAGAGTGGACATGAAGTCAAAGTCAGGGACATGTCCGATAATAAAGACCTTCCACCTGGCTACATATATGTCACTTCTGTTTTGCCCACATTCATCTGTGATGATCGCTCATAACTAAGCAGGGTGCTATGCTTTTATCAAACGATGATCCAAAACTGCTCTTAAAATAATTGTTACAAGAATATATCTTTTGTTATTTTTTTTAGTTGAATATAAAATTTTTGTGTGTGATTGTCAGTACAAAGAGGAAGTGAGGACAGAGAGACTGGAACTAACAGAGATCAGGTGGATTTTTCACAAAATCTACATGCATTAAATGGATGCGTTGTGTGATTTTCAGTAGCACTCTGCTATTAATGTGAATAATATCATTTAGCAACATTCACATCACTGTAACCTTGAACAGGATGAATGCCACTATACTAATGTTACAGACTACAAATCTATTCTCCACTCTCTGAATTGGTGTACATGATTCTCTGTGCTGAGTCTGCACAACAAAGTGTTTGTATGAATTCAAAAGCTGTCATTTAAAATCAGCTCTATTACCAGTTTGCTTCTTGTCCAGGTATGTGGAGTGGCAGGGTGATTTTTAACTGTCTATATTGTATAATGGTACTTTAAATACTTGATGATTTGGTGGACTGGCCTCTATGTGGTTAAGAGACTGAAACAATGCTGTGCAGGTTTCTCCTCTGATCTGCTTTTTCATAAACTGGTTTTGAAATTTACTGGTCAACATGGCTAAACTAAAGTGACCACCGTAAAGCTGATGTATTATATTAAAATCTGTTATTCTTAGACACTGCTGTAGGTCATCCAAAAATGAGATTTCTTTTGAAGGTAACACTAAAAGCATGACATTAAGACTGAGCTGAGCCCTCCTAAAGGTTTGATCCTGGAGTTGCCCCTGATTGAGTGCTTCTCACACATTTATGATTTTGAAAAATTTACAGAAAATAATATCAACAGTAAGTACTTTTAAAGATTTAACATATAATAATAGTTGCTAAATTCATGCAAGTCAAATAACTGATTGATCAACAACAGAAACAAAATTGTATTTCATGTATTTCATGAGCACAAATCTTCATCTGTAAAATAACAAGTAACTAAAGATGCCAGATAATTGTAGTGAAGTTAAATGTACCAATTTCCCCTTAGAAGCAGCGGAGAAGAAGCCACAAATGTGATGGAAAGACCAATGTAATGTCTCTATCACCCCTGTCCTTGTCGACCTGCATTGGCTTCCTGTTAAGTATCACATTCAATTCAAAATCCTGCTGCTCACCTTCCAAATTATTAACAATATAGCTCCAAGCTACCTCATTGAGCTACTTAGATTATACACCCCTACTAGAGCACTAAGATCATCTTCCCAGTCACTTTTGGTACAGCTAAGATCCCGGCTGAAGACTAGAGGTGACCGAGCGTTTGCCTTGGCTGCACCCAATCTATGGAATAACCTCCCCATCGCCATCCGCGAGTCTGATTCCAGTCAATCCTTCAAATCGTGGTTAAAAACCCACTTATTTAGCCTCGCCTTTTCTACCAGTTAATGATTGTTTGATAGTTAGTTTAATGCTTATTTCTATCTTCGGTCCATTCTTAACTACTTTTAATCATTTTTAAAATTTTTGTCTGTTTTATTCTTTACATATATTGTTCTTTTGCACTTTTATATGCATTTCTTTTGCTTCTGTGTTTTTAATGCCATTTAACATGCTAGCATGTTGGTACTTTGCCATAGCTTTCATCCTTCCGTTACTTCATCTTACCCTCTTGTATGTTAAGCACTTTGGTACACCACTGTTTTTTTTAAATGTGCTATATAAATAAAGTTTGTTGTTATTGTTGTACAAATTCCTCACATTTGTACTTGAATACTATACTGTAGTAATTGTACTTAATATCATCGAGCAAAAATGACCCAACAACCTTCATGCAAACATCACAGTTTCTGAACAACTGAATGATCAACTTGACGCCTGAAACTACATTGAAAACACACATGACATATTTATATTTTAACAATTAAAAGTTCACATGTAGAAACAATTCACACCGAAGCAGTTTCCTGCAGAGCGAACTGTTTATTTTGGATGTTATTTTCATTTTATTATTTTCCATTACTCCGTGTAATGACTTTATCCAACCAATGTAAGAGCAGACCTTCAGAGAAATAGCTGGTCCGGTACAGGCACATTTATAACCACCAACATGCACACCATGAATCTGTTTGTTTTTGGCTATCACTCCACCACCAGAATCACCCTGAGAGAGAAAACATAAACTATATGTTTGTTCCAAAACATCTGATAATGATACAGATAAAATGTTAGCTGCATGACAACTCACCGGACATGTGTCCACTCGAGGTTCTTTGTAACACATCGTGTTTCCATTTGGCCATAATAATGTTGAATCACATGGATGGAGGTTAAGCCCACACTCAACAACATGCATCTTTGCACACTGGAGGTGAGGCGGTTCACCACGGACTAGAGAAAAAATGTAAAAAACAAAAGCTACTGCGTGTTTCATGCAAGGAAATCAGATATTGAAAGAAACATGCTTTGCCTCATTTGTGGAACAAAGTTTGTTCTTTAAAAGAAGCTGAGCAGCGTTTAAAAAGGAGGGAAATTGACAGTATATCCACCATAAAATGAGATAAATACTTTATGTCATCACAGTTTTCAAATAAAATGAAAATGTAACTATAACAGGCACACAAGACAAAATCAAATTATAATATAAACTAGAAAACTGTGAAATAATCAAAACAATACTGGTCTTACGTTTGTGGTAGGTTGCATTGACCCTATAACCACCAAGGCCTGCAATCTGAATGACATTCATCCTACAAAAAAAAAAAAATAGTCCATATCCATGTTTTGTGAGCACAAAATAAATCATCTGAATGGAGTCTGCAGGCTGAGTATTTCCAGTCCACTCTAAGTCAGCTAATCTAACTTTGCAGATTCAAACATTTTATTAAAACATTACATTTCTTTCCATTTCCTCATGGTCATGTTTTATTGTCAGTTATTATAGATCATGGATGTACCTCCTAAGCGGGTACCTAAAATCCAAACCAGAACACTTACCTCAATATTCAAGTCTCAGTTACATTATTGTTAATAAAGAAGCTTTGCAGTCAGTAATGGGGTTTGTAACTTCAGAAGCATGATGTCATTTTTTTCATAGACTACAGATGTTGCTACATTTTTTTGCTCTTCCTGGATGTTTAAAAAACCAACCAACTAAACAAGAAAAATATATGTTATGTCAACATATTAAGGACTTCCAGAATTCAAACTTTACACTTAAAAGGTTACTCAAAACTCACTTTTTACGACGTGTACATTTAGGTAAGACAACAGGCTTAATTTTATTCTCTGGTGGGTCGATTTTCAGAAGCATGATGTCATGTTTTCCTGTTTGGTCCTCAAAGATTTTGTGATCAGTAATTGTCACCATTCTTCCTGGACCTGGATGAATTCCTACATATGTAGACATATTCCTAAACAATGGAAATGGTAAAAACAAAATACCAGTAATGATTTTTGTCAATGGACTGTTTTTTTTTAAGTGAAACAGTAATTTCTCACCATCCAGGTTGATCTTTCCAACAGTGAGCTGCAGTTAGAACCCACTCTCTGTGGATCAGAGAGCCGCCACATAGAGAACCACGCTGTTCTTTGGTTGCAGTTATTTTCACATGATACAGACGATCATTTTTCTCACAGTTATGGTCGTGAAAGATTCTCTTGTGCAAATCCACCTCTGTGCACACTGTGAAACCTGAGAGAAGAATAATATACTTACAAATGGTTGTCTTACCACCTGAACAACATATTGACTCAGCCAGGAGCCAGTTATTATGGTTGTAACCAGCAACATGGCTAGAAAAATGTACTGACAAAATTCACACTCTGAGATATTCTGAAAAATTTACAAAAATTAATGTAATGGAGAGACAAAGAATTAGAACAAAAACGCACAACTTAATCAAGCCAAGTTAAACAAGTCTTAATAAACACAGATATGGTTCAAATACACAAAGTTTAAAAAAATAGGCAGAAGAAACGAGTGCAGTAGTTCACTCACCAACAAACAGGAGGAGTAGGAGGAACTTCAGGTGAGCCATTGCTGTCATTCAGCTTGCAGTGAATGCTGTGCTGGGACACTTTTTAAACCTCTTCTCACTGTGTTGGTGAGAATAGATCCACCAATCACACAGCCCAGTTTTATCAACAAAATGCCATTGGTTGGGACGGTCTTTGTGCAAATGTTGAATGTCTCATCCTATTAAAAAGAAAAGTGTTACTGTAGTCTTTGTCATCCACATACTGCAGGAAATGACACTGCAGTACAAACAGAAGTTATGTTTTCATAGAATTATTAATAAGTTGGGCTTTTGAATGTTTGCTCGTGCACAGCAACTATATTCACAGTCCAAATTGTTCTGTTTCACAAACTCTTTGCCTTTTTCAGTGATATATATGCAAAGCTCAGTGACAGTTATTTATTTGCTTCAGTAGCTCATTAGGGTCTGTCTCAAACCTTTGATAAAAGCAGTATAAAAAAGCATGAAACATCAGTTGTTCAGTTAATGTGATATTGGCTGGCTTGATATAACAATTTCTTTTCTTTTATTTGTCTTGTACATATTGTTATTGCACTGTCCTCCACTTCCATAAGTGACAACACTGACCAACCATGTTTGACAGAAACTAATCCACAATGTCTCATTCACTCAGCACAAAACCTTGAGGTTGATTTCCTGCCTTAGTGAACAAAGATATGAAATGCTATTTGATTATGAGTAAGCTCAAAATGAAGTTCACTGTTCTGTGACATACAGCTATCTTACAGCCTTAAAACTTTTTGTGTGGGCCTCTTTTAGTGGTCACTTATTGCACTCTTAGTTGTTAATAAATTGATATTCAATTTTTTTTCCATGCAGGTTAATCAGTCATGTTTGCATGGTTGTAAAATAAAAATATTAATTGTTAATTATTGATAATCAATCAATAACCTAAGAAGTTGTTTCACATCCTCCTGGATCATATCTTGATATTCTTACCTTTTTTAATAATAGCACAACTTTAATCATTTGAATTCTTTGACCTCAGGTGTCTATTTCCGAATCCACTCTAAGCTTCTTCAGAGCGGTTGGTGATGTGTCCAGGTGGCAAACACTTTAGGGTCAGATTTGTGATATTTGGCTGTATAGATTAAAATATGCATACTATGTAATGTGATTGCAGAGAGATTCAAATGGTGCAAGAGGAGATTTAATGGTTCATTACCTGGACAAAATTTAAACTACCATTTATCACAACTAGCTTGTAGCAGTATTTCTCTCTTTCTCTTTCTTTCTCACACATGCATGAGCGTGCAGTGGCGTGTGAGCGCCTACAGAGTTAGTTTTTTGAATATATTTAAAATATGGACCCAAATGCAGAACTCAGGAGACAAAGGATGAACTCAAAGATCAGCTTCAATGCAGTAGCAAAAAATACAAAAACACAGTGGCAGGGCAGCAGCAGGGAAACTGGATACCAGGAAACACAGGGAAACATTGAGCAAGGAAACAATACAGAGAGGGAGGACACAGCAACAAATTAAGACAAACTGAGAGAGTAAATACACAAGGAGCTCAGGACAAACAGGAGACACCTGGGAGGGCAACTGAACCTAAATAAGAAAATGAGACAAGCGACGTAAAACTAAATAAAAACCACAAGAGACAACAGACTAACACAATAAAACATGAAGTAACTTGGTGTGCAAGAACAGAAACGTAGACTTGACACAGAACGCAGGAAAATCATCTGAATGGAGGAAAATAAACTCACTGAACTATTTTTAATCACAAATTACAAAAGGAGATAGTCTGAGAAATAAGCTCAAAGCTACAAAATTCAAAGTAACCAGAACAAACTAAGCATAAAGATGAAAGGTGAAAATTTAAATCACAAATAAACTAAGAAACAAATTGAAACTATTTAATAATAACAGTAGTGTCTTGTTTTGTGTTTCTAGCTTCTAGGGATTCTAGAAATGTAAAAATGTACTTGATGGAAGGGAAGAGCAGTCATACTGTCAAAGGCTACGTTCACACTGCAGGTCTTAATGCTCAATTCCGATTTTTTGATCAAATCCGATTTTTTTGTCTGCTTGTTCACACTACAAATAAAATGCGACAGCAAACGCGCTCTAGTGTGAACCCTCAAAGCGGCCCACATGCACAAAAGAAGACGTCACACACAACGCGCTCTGTTTAGACCCAGAGCAAACAATATTGTTTGACTGATGATTATAATAAAGACTTCGGACTTTACGTTTCCCAATTTTTGCTTTAAGTTATTTTGTTATTTACATAATAATGTAAATAACCTAATAATTATCCTTATTGCTGTTTTAGAAGAGCGGTGCTTCAAAGGATAGTTGCAGATTTCGGTCAGAATCTGCAGATTATACAGTACAAATAAAATGTTCACGTTTCTCCATCGCTGTCTTCCCAACAGTTTCACTAACATCTACACTGGATGGCCAGGAAGCGTTCGCGACGTCTTCTCGGGCGCTTCTCCGGCGCTGATAATTGGCGTCTGTCTCGTGTCAGTGATGTAAAAGACAGATTTAATGCGACATGACCGTTCAAACAGCAGTCGCTTTCTAAAACATCGGATATGTATCGGATTCAGTACCACATATGAAAGTGACCCAGATTGGATTTGAAAATATCGAATTTGTGCCGTTCACACTGTCATACCATGATCGGATATGGGTCGCATAGGGTCAAAAAAATCGGATTTGATGCGCTTTCGCCTGCAGTGTGAACGTAGCCAAAATGTAAAGTGAAACATGAGTTGAATCCATTAACTTTTACACTTTTCTTATTTACCTTTCCATCATAATGTGTCATAATGTGCTATTTCTCTTTTGCTGTGCTGAATTTCACAATAGAAGACGACCATTTGGCAGACACTGTGCAGAGCTGTGGCCCAACTCCAAATGTAACCAGAGCTCTTATCCATCCAGTCAGTGGGTTTATTAGCGGTGATTAGTCTTAGATATGGGCCAGTAGGGCCTTCTACACCTGCTAGTCAGTTCAGAAGGTTGTTAACATCCAATCAGATGGAGGATCACTAACAGGAGGTTGGGAAGACTCCAGAATCCTTTCTCACTGAGTTCCGGTGGATACGGCAGTGTTTACAAGTGAGATGATTTAAATGGACAGCATTTATAGAGTGACTATAAAAAGTCAGCGAGTGTCAGTAATCACTCAATCAGTGTTGGGAAGGTTACCTTTAAAATGTATTCCACTACAAATGACAGAATACATGCCCCAAAATGTAGTTTGTAACATATTCTGAATACTTTCAATTACTTAATATATTGTTGTCTAAAGAGCTTGGAAAGAAAAGTGTCTGGACATCTTTAAGCTGCTTGAAGATGTTTCAAGTCACGTCCTAGAACATCTTCAGCCAACTTAAAGAAGTCCAGACGCTTTTCTTTCCAAGCTCTTTAGACTACGATGACCTGATGACTGAGAACCTTCACAGACTTAATATATTGTCGTGCTTTTTACAACTAGATGAATGTAGCGATCACATCCTGCAAATTCTTGTTTGTTTTTCTCTAATTGGCTGTTAAACCCAAATCTCCGTGAATATTTACTGTAGAGGAGCAAAGACTTATGTTAACATAAGTTAACATAAGATGTTAAGATAAGATTAGATGTTAGCTTGGTGGCGAGTGGACTTCAGTAATAATTACAATAGGGGCGTCGGGGGATTCCCCAGGAGCACCGTCCTTGGAGGGCTCAACCCGGGGTTGCAGTCATGGCCTGTTAAGGGCTCTGTTGGCTCTTAGGTGACGGTTTCCTCGTGGCTGCGTGCAGCGTGGCTAGGGGAGGGTCTGTGCTGACGGACGTGGGTTACTGACCTGGTAGCCTGGCTGCCCCTGAGTGACGGGCGTGAGGTTCTGGGGGTGCTCCGTCTCTGGGTTGGGGCCCTGGCTGGGCCTTGGGTCCCGGTTGGTGTGTTGCCGGGGTTGTGGGCAGGTGGGTGTATGGGGGCCCAACCCTGGCGCAGGGTGCTGCCAGGGCATGGAGCCACCTGGGGGGCTCTTCAACTGGTGGGGGAGGTCTTCTCTCTTCAGGAACTCACTCTGCAGGAGGGGGAGATATAGGAGAGGTGGAGGAAGATCTCAGCCTGGGCGTCTATTGTCTTGTGTAGTCTGGAAGATGAGTGGATGACGGGGTGGGTGCAGTTTTCTCTCTTTTTCTTGTAAAACAAGGGGGGGCCTAGCAAAAAAAGTTTGGGAACCACTGGCCCAGCCCCATCTTATCTCTCTGAGCTGCTACAGTCTTATACACCTACCCGCTCTCTCAGGTCAGCTGATCAGCTGCTCCTGAATGTATCTGACTGAGCGTAAACTTAGAGCAGATCGTGCTTTTGCTGTAGCAGCTCCAAAACTGTGGAATGATCTGCCTTTAGAGATAAGACAGGCCTTTTCTCTTCCTGTTTTTAAATCACTCCTGAAAACCCATCTATTCACCCTGGCCTTTGACTCCTTGTGAGATGTTGGTTTTTAGTTGTAGTTTTACTTCAGTTGTTTTAGTTGATTCTATGCTGTTTTATCTTGTTTTTAAATATAGGGCTGTTTAAATTTTTTGTATTATGTTTTATTTTTTACTTTTTTGTTTTATTCCATTGTTCTTAACTTTTTTACTGTACAGCACTTTGATCCTGTGCCGGGTATTTTAAAGTGCTTTATAAATAAAGACAGATTGGATTGGACCAAAATAAGAAACAAACTTATTTGATGCTCAGGATGTGGTCCCATTATCACACTGTAATTAATTAATGCTGAATTCTCTTGCAGCTGCTCTATTCCCGTGTTGTTGCAGTATATTAATGACTAACCTCGTATTGGGGATGGATTATCTCAGTTGTTCTCCTGACTGAAGTTTGGTCTGTTTACAGCATCTTGCCATGCGATTGCATTTGTCCCTAACCATCGGGAACCCTCACACTAACTTTTATCGAGTGGAAAAAAGTTAGCGTTCATCCTCCAGCTTTACTGTGTTTGTATGCGAACATAGCTGTGTCGCTAGCATGTAGCACATCATTATATACCAGCTAGCCCAACTTCAGTAACCCTACAAAAGTCACTGCTGTTTAGTTTTCTGTCTTCATTTATGCTGGAAGTGATAGCAGAGCTGTACATTTTATTTTTTTCAGAAATCTCTCAGTCAGAACGTGGTATATCATGTTTAGGTGTAAATTAGCGAACTAACTTCCTGCTAACTTCACAAGGCTCCTGACTACTGTAGCCGTAATGCTCCGACAATCCATCAAGCGGTGCGGCTTCGTAGCTCACCAAAGTCGAACTAAGACATTTTTTTGACAGATTTTTGAGTGCCGTGTAACACATAAAATTGGTTCGATGTCAGTAAGCACAACCAGAAATCATACCTAAGGTGCACTGATTTATAATGCGCACTGTCGATTTTTCAGAAAATTAAAGAATTTTAAGTGCGCCTTATAGTCCGAAAAATACGGTACTCGTATGACTATGCATGTGACCAATTAAGAATCTTGACTCTTCATCCTTTTCGAGCTTCTCGAGTGATGTTGCTATTACTTGGTATAGCTATATCTCTCACTTCTTCCTCTGCTTGTCCACCACTGCTATGTTTGGTGGGTTAGCCATTACCAGTTTTTCCATCTGCATCTGGAAGTCCCACAGTAACTTAGCTTAGTGATTATAAAAATCAGGACTCCTCAAGATTTGTTAGAACAGATTTAACAAGACTTTAAAAGTTGTGAAAGCGCTTGCTCATAGGGGGTGATCACAGCAAAACACTGGCAGCAAACCAAACCAAAATAAAAGCAAAATAAAAAGAGCTGTTTCTGTTGTACAATTCAATGTCTATAAAGTCTATAGACAATGTCTATAATCTCCACAGTGTATATGATTTTTAAAGAACCAAGAGGGAATTTTATTCCTGTCCTCTTTGGGGCTGATCTAGGACTAGGATTCGGGCATTTGGTGCCATCAGGGTCGACGCTCTCTCGATTACCTGCAGGCACAAAAAGATTATTAAATGAAAAATAAATTAACTGCATTATACGTACAGTTAAATGAAGGACTGTACGTATGATGCAGGACTACAGAGTCCTGCGAAAAAACTATGGAAGAAGTAATGGTGAACTAACTTTCCCTGTTAATTAATATTGACAAAGTATCAACCAGGTTCTACTAATCAAATGCACTTGATTTACTGGTCAGTAGGAGGTGTGAGCGCCTCTATGAAAGTAGATGTTTTGGTAATTTGTGTTAGCGCAGACTTGTATGACAGCAATTTTCTCAAGAGTGGGCTTCCCACCAAATTCCCCACAAGATCAGACTATGTAACACTCACAATCACAATCTGTCGAGGTCGAACATGATAAAAGTGTTGTGCTCATCAAACGCTTAGCTGAACTCAAGGGCGAGGGAACAAACTTTTTAAGGTCAAGTATAGAAGAATACAGCCAGAGCTAGCATTCATTACGCCCATACAGTTTATTATACAGCTACTGTCATACTGATATGCATATATGATCAAATGATGACACATTCATGTTTGTTGATGTTCTCAGCTTTTGTCAAAATTTGGATAGAAATGTGTCTCCAGGTGTTTTTAAAAGTCAAAGGTTAGTTAAAGGTAAATCAGAGCTGTAGTCATTGTAATTATTAATCACTTTAATTTCTCTCTCTCTCGGTCTCTGTTTGTCTCATGTGTATTTTCTCGGAGTTTTGTATAGGGCTTTGGAGTTGACGTCACGCCGCAATGCATTGTGGGAGCGCGGTGCCATTTTCGGGGTCTACGAATCAAAACAAACACACTGTGTTGGAACAACGACTACAAGAAAGATGCTTAAAAGCAGCTCAAAAGAGAATGGACTGCATAGAGACCGATTGTGTTCAGAGGCGAAGCAGCGGCACTTGCAGAAAATAGCGTGCATTGGAAATGTGGACCCGTATGAAATACGGCCGTGGAGTAGAAATCCTGAAGACCAACCGCTATTGACGTAGCCTGACATATTTTCGTACCTTGTCTGTGAAGTCAGCTCGTACAAGTCGTGATTCAAACAAAGGTAAGTAAGCTCGAGTACTGCGAGTGAAATGTGTTTGATTTCCCTCCAAACATTCAGATTAGTGCAGCATAAATTCATTCATGAGGGGGAAATTACAGTGAGAACACGTGGAGGCGCTGTTAGAGGGATAACATAGTGAGTTCAGTGCATTGATGTGACATTGTCCTGAAGGATTTAGTTATTCTTTATGGTTAAAGAAATTGCAATAATTTATTTATATTTATTATAAATAATTCTAATTATACATCTTGCTTCCATGTTTGTATCCTGTGTCACTAAAAATACATTTTATTTTAGTTTTATACATTGATTAATGACCTGCAGAATCTCCTTATCATATTAAGTGATTCATAATTGTCACTTTATGCTTTCTCCATCTCTAAAGTGATTACATCCTTGCATTACATACTTTAGGTTCATTTTCTGCAGGCAGGTTTCTGAGAGAGAACAGGCAGATTTAGAATATAACATGCAGCGTTCTATAGATGGACACATAAAGAAATGAAAAATTACATGTATGTGCTAACTTTCTAAACACTTTGTTACATTTATGATAAAGTAGATAAAACACATTTATGTCGGCCTTGGCTCATAAGTTCTTGTCTTTAAATGAACTTTGTGTTTGTTTCAGGTACTGCATTCTAAGACTGAATGAACCAGCATTGCAGCCATGGGTCACTGTGAGCATCACAGGGAAGGTTGAAGCCGCCCACTGCACCTGTATGGCCGGAGTCGCGGAGAACTGCAGCCATGTCGCTGCTCTTCTGTTTAATGTAGAAGCAACAGTGCGGATCCGTGGCACAAGGACTGTTACAGATGAACCTGCATACTGGGTTTTGCTGGGTATATGACCAAGATACAGTCAGAGGTTGGCCATAAGATAGACTTCTCCGCTTCAACTGCCCAAAAAAAGGCTCTTGATCAAAAGATAAACAAACCATCCGTATTGAAAGGTGAAAGGAGCCGTCCTCAAAAAAGAAAAATCCCACAAGAAAAATCCCACCTGCTACTGTGGAGGAGTTGTCACCGCTATTGGATACTTTGCAGGAACACAGTAAAGCTGTGGGTTGTGGGAACGACCCATAATGTTTTATCTAGGTGTCTAGATTTATGCCTGAAGTGCACTGCCATGTAAATAATTTGCATTTACTGAATATGTACTGACTGAGTACCACTGTTCAAAAGTTGAATAAAGAAACAAACTAATATTTGCCTTTTTTTATTAAAACCACTTTATAGAACATCACATCAGTTACAATGTAGAATCCATGTCATTTATAGTTTATATAGTTTATATATATAGTTTTTTTTTCCGCATTTTTCATACTGTATGACAGTTTGGACTCAAGCAGCACCATCTACAATTCAGCCTGTGGTATCTTTATATAATCAAACCTTAAAAATAATGGATAAAAAATCGGTTCGGTGGCATCATTGTCACATTTTACAGAAATATAACTTACTTAGTTTTAAGAGTTTTAATCATTGGTGTTATCTTAAATTAGTTTTTAAATGTATAAATAGGATGGCCCCAGAGTGTCTCAATAGATACATTCAGAGACAAGACAGTAATCGTGTTACTAGGAGTAAGGTGAACGGTAACTGCAAGATATTATACCGCAGATCTACATTCGGTCAGTCAGCTTTTTCTATAAAGGCTTGCCATCTGTGGAACACACTTCCAATCGATATCAAACTGATTACAGACATTAGATCCTTTACATTGAAGGTTAAAGTGTGGTTAAAGGGAAACCAAAGTTGTAGTCATTTTATCTGATGATTTTAATTTTATTTTAAATTATTGTCTATTAATTGTAATTGTATTTATGATGTAATTTGGTTTTATGAAAATGTATGTTTTATTGTAATATGTATTTATTTAGATTGTAAGCCCAACAAGGGACAATTGTTGAAAATTAGCAGTAGCTATAAACCCTATGTGCGGTACATCAGTCTCATGTCTTGCACTTGAACTATGTTAAACTGCACTGTCCCTTTTAAATAAATAAATTCAAAATTCAAATAAAAGACAAAATGTTTACACAAAATCATGACAGTGTTTATATATCACCCACTACTAACATTATTTACTGTATCTTTTGAAAAAATACCACTATTTATACAGCAAAAGACTTAAGAATATTTAACAGGAGCAAGTTTCATTTTTCCCTGGTTTTACTACCACACTGTTCACCAAACACAGCAAACCTTCACCATCTTATCCAGAAGGGTCACCTCTTCACCCTCACATGGAAGAAGTAATCTGATTGGCATGGTGGTAGGTTTGAAGCAGGTCCCTTGTGTAGCGCTGGAACCCAGTCACGATGTGTTTCATCCATTTCATAGGCTGGTTTGCCTGCAATAACGCCAAATAATTAGCAACTCTATAAATAGAAGGTAGTTCTGCAAAATCACTCATTAGGATGTTTTTTCTAATTTGCTATGACCTCAGAGCGCATCGAAAATAAAACTAATAGGCTATAAAGAGTGATATGAACATATTTAGAACTTACCGGAATGAAAATGTCTGGAGCAAACCAACAGATACTTGGAGATGAAAGAGAACTGGATATCAGCTCGTCTCACAGCTGCTATCCAGGCTAGACGCCTTCGTTTGGTAACATCCGATACACGAGCTGCCTCATGTTGCTTCCAGGTTGGGAAAGAATGAAATGATAAACCACTTTCAAGCTTATTCTCTTGCCGGTCGTGCGATCGAACATTGCAGCCGACCACACAGCAAGAAGGAACCATGGCTGTTGTGTGTGCCTTCGCTCCTTTTTCGCTTGCGCTTTGTTTTGACCCCGAAAATGGCGGATCAGGCCAAAATCCTTTCCATGCCCACCCCCGTGACATCACGCTCCAAAGCCCTATTCATAGTTTACGATGGTTTTATGTAATTGAAAGTTGTAAATGTTGTTTGTGCATTGTGACTGTAAAAACACAACAAGGGACAAAGTTGGAGAATTAATAATCGCTATGAGCTCGTAGTTCAGCATGCTACTTAAAGGCTCAGTAATGGAACTATGTTTACAGTTTTTCTCAGTTGCTTTGGTGCATTTCTCACAACAGAATTACACTTTGCACAACAGTTAGTCCAACCTCCACAACATGTAGTCGTTTTGGCACAACCTTGTGGCGGTTTCATGTTCATTTCGTCCAAAGGCAAATGCCTTTGGACATGAAGCAGTTGAGTAAGTACAAATATCTAAAGAATGGTCACTTTTGACTTGCTATTCATCACTATCTCCTTGCTTTCATCATGACTGTCACAATTATTTATACTTGTACCGGCTGAATAGTCATTGTCCATACAACTAATAGTCTTCATTTCATTGCTGGTGTCAGTGCACTCAAAATTGTTGAACATCTTGTCAAACAATTTGTACACCCATTTTGAAAACCCTATTTTTAAGGAGTTTCCATGAAAATCTCCATAAATTACTTTTCTCAGGTGAACCTTATCTCACACTAATGAAAATTGGTGTGTGTTACTCTTACTTGCAACCAATGAAAAGCCTCTTCTACCCAGTCACAGGTGAATCGCGTTACAGTATCCCCTACCCTACCTACAAGTATATATATAATGTAAACCAACAGACAGGATTGGCATGAGGTGCATACTGAATCTATAAAACTGGACGCTCTTTATAGGGACCTAATCCCACAAAATGAAAGGGATGATCCTGGTGACAATCGGACAATGTATGTAGTGGTTTGGGATAATGTTAGCTTCCATCACTCTGCTGTAGTCAGGCAGTGGTTTGCAGCACACGACAGGATGCTTATGGAGTTTCTTCCTCCTCACACTCCATTCCTAAATCCAATTGAGGAGTTTTTCTCTTCCTGGAGGTGGAAGGTATATGACAGGCATCCACATACCCAAATGACCCTGCTAGCAGCTATGGATGCAGCTCAAATCAAATCAAATCACTTTTATTGTCACATCACATGTGCAGGTACACTGGTACAGTACATGTGAGTGAAATTCTTGTGTGCGAGCTTCACAAGCAACAGAGTTGTGCAAAATACAATAATGTAAAACAAGCAAAATATAAAAATGGCTAATCTAAAAAGTAATAAATATATGTACAATATGTAAAGGTATATACATTACTGAATGTGTATACTAAATATGTTTTTCTACGTGTGTGTGTTTGAGTGTGTATATAGTATGTATATACATGTTTTACAAATGAAATAAAGTAAACAATAAAATAAGATATATAAAATATACAGAGGTTGGTATGTGCAAAACAGTGGTATTTATATACAGTATGGAGTGCATAATGTTGAAGTTCCAGTAGTGAGGGTGAGGTGTCTATGAAGTGTTCAGCAGTCTGATGGCCTGATGGAAAAAGCTGTCTCTCAGTCTGCTGGTACGGGACCGGATGCTGCAGAACCTCCTTCCTGATGGTAGTAGTCTATGGCTGGGGTGACTGGAGTCCTTGATGATCCTCCCCGCTTTCCTCAGGCACCGCTTCCTGTAGATGTCTTGGAGGGAGGGAAGCTCACCTCCAATTATCCGTTCAGCACACCGCACTACTCTCTGGAGAGCTTTGCGGTTGTGAGCGGTGCTGTTGCCGTACCAGGTGGTGATGCATCCAGTGAGGATGCTCTCAATGGCACAGCGATAGAAGGTCCTGAGGATGCGGGGGCTCATGCTGAATCTTTTCAGTCTCCTGAGAAAGAAGAGGCGCTGCTGCGCCTTCTTCACTGTTTTGTTTATGTGTACTGACCACGTAAGATCCTCAGCCAGATGTACACCAAGGAAGCGGAAGCTGCTCACTCTCTCCACAGCGGCGCCGTTGATGGTGATGGGGGTGTGTACTCCTCTGCACCTCCGGAAGTCCACTATCAACTCCTTTGTCTTTGCGACGTTGAGGGTGAGATGGTTGTCTTGACACCAGTGGGTCAGGGCGCTGACCTCCTCCCTGTAGGCCGTCTCATCACCGTTGGTAATAAGACCCACCACTGTAGTGTCGTCCGCAAACTTCACAATGATGTTGGAGTTTCTAGTGGCCGTGCAGTCGTAGGTGTAGAGTGAGTACAGGAGAGGGCTCAGTACACACCCCTGTGGAGCACCACTGTTCAGTGTGATGGGGGATGAGGTGGTGCTGCCCAGTCTGACCACTTGCCGTCTGTCAGACAGGAAGTTAAGGATCCAGCTGCCGAGGGAGCTGCTCAGTCCTAGATCCTGCAGTTTCCTGTCCAGCTTCGAGGGAACGATGGTGTTGAATGCTGAGCTGTAATCTACAAACAGCATTCTCACATACGTGTCTCTCTTCTCCAGGTGTGACAGGGCAGCATGGAGTGTCAGGGCTATGGCATCATCAGTGGACCTGTTGTGGCGGTATGCGAACTGTAGAGGGTCCAGTGAGTCGGGTAGTGCAGAGCAGATGAAGTCCCTGACCAGCTTCTCGAAGCATTTGCTCACGATGGGGGTCAGGGCTACGGGTCGCCAGTCGTTCAATGAGGAGATGGTGGAGGATTTGGAGCTTGTGATGACATCACAGCAGAGTCCTGCAGAGGGTGGATTCGACACTCCAGAAGATACTTTCCGCGATGCATCGATAGAGCTGACATTCGCTGTGATGTTGATGAAAATATGTGGGCAGACAGACGGGAGCGTCTAAATATCAATGGTTGATATGCAGTGTCTGTTTTTCAGTTTTTTTTTTGTTTGTTTCATAACTACTGCAGTAAGGTTTACTGTCTAAGTGAGTTTATGTTTGCTGTAAAATGTTTGATTTACTGTATTTCCCCAGTTGCACAATGCTGTGCACAGTTTCAATTGAATATTATCAAGAGTGCATATGAAGTGTCTTGATTTTCCTTTACAATTTATGGTTTTCAACATGCCATGCATGCTGTCCAGACTTGACATGTCATTGGGAAGCACCTACAAAGAAATCCGTCACAATGAGAACATGTTCAAACCATTTGATTTTGTGACCAAAGGTGCTGGTGTAATGACTTGTAATTGTGACAGCCCTGACACTTTGATTGATATAAGTACTTGCTTTTGATGAATATATTATCTGTTTTGATTAAGGGACTTGCTTTTGAAGCATTGACTACTTATTTTGAACAACTGACTTTTCTTTTTGATGAAGTGACTCACTTTTGCAAGTTATCCACCATGTTTTGCAGTTTGTACTAATTGTTTTGAGAAAAGCCTTAGTAGTGGTGCAGAAATCAATTCTGTTGTGAGAAATGCACCAAAGCAACTGAGAAAAACTGTAACTGTACGGTCCCTTTTAAATAAATTTAAAAAAAAAGAAAGAAATGTAAATCACAGTTGGAAACTCAGGCTACGTCCACACGTACCCGGGTATTTTTGAAAACGCAGATTTTTCTATGCGTTTGCGCCTTTCGTCCACACGTAAACGGCGTTTTCGTGAGATTTTTAAAAACTCCTGCCAGGGTGGATATTTTCGAAAACTCCGTTTTTGCATTTACGTGTGGACGAGGAAAACGGAGAAAACGCAGCGTCAAAGGTGTGCGCCTTTTTTGACGTCACACTGTGCGCCACGTTATTGTTTCGGTGAAATGAATTTATACAATGGGGGACTTAGACAAAATACTGTTACTGTTAATTCTACTCTCTGGTGTTTAAATGCTTACATATATACACACACAGTTACTGTCCCTCCAAACATAGGACTCTGTTCTGCTTCTATGCCCAATCTTTGTTTACTATTTCCCACCGAGGCTTCTAGACTTCTGATTGGCCAACATTTATACACGGTTAGGAATATATCGCCACCTGTTGCTTTGGCATGTTCCTAGCAGTGATTTCCTTCATTTTTGCGTTTACTTGTGGACGGGATTATTTTTTAAAACGAAAACGGAAAATCTCCGTTTTCAAAAATACCCGTGGACGTAGCCTCAGAACATCTGAAACTGATCAGCTTTAGTGATTAAACAGTTTACCCCTCGTCAATGTTCCGTCTAATTTTTCATGTGTCTGAGCGAACACACAAACTCCCTGAGCGGTCCCTTGGACCACTGTGAGCAACAGCAGACATGTGCACTGTGGTCACGCCAGCATCGAATCCATCCAAGTTACATGGTTTATTAAAATAATCAAATTATAGCATTTATGTTAGACTACTTTTAATTCACTGCTTTAGCCCACTTACAATGAAAATTTAAAAATAAATCTTGCTCATGACCTGTGTGGTATGATAACACTATTAGAAGTAAAAAAAAATAACTTGAACTCCAATTTTGAAAACACAACTTTCTATTTTTTGTTTTATAAAGCCCTGACTTGTATTATGAGTATGAGTTTGTGGTCTGGGAGAGAGTCCTATAACTCTCTGTCTGCAAAATACAGTATATAATTACCAATGTTGGGCAATTAATTATATAGTTCTTCAAAAAAAGTAACTGAGTTATGCAAACAACACGGTTTTTTGCAGCTGTTTACCTAAAAATACAGCCATTTTATTTTAAATAAACATTCAAACTATTTACAGAACAATCAGCTGTTCTGCATCAAATTTGATGCCACACAAATTATTTGTGCCACTCCAAAAAATAATTTCTGTCCACTATGAGATAAAGGAGAACATCACAAGCCTGATACCTGCAGGCCTGACAACAGGAGATGTATCACTCCTGTAACACCTGTAACATTCAGTAGTCGAATCATTGTTCTGACGTACACAAGAAAACTATTGACTACACTACACACTAACTACACAAGATTTGCGCTAAACGTCGCAAATCTCTCACATCCCAAAACACTGCCGTCACTCCTAAAGCTTCCCCCCTTCCTAAACAACTGTTGCCATATAATTTTTTTGATTGGTCGACATGGTACATTTATCCACCAATAGGAAAGGGTGGGGTTTTGGTTTTACTTTTACTCACAGGCAGAGTGTGCTTTTGACCGTTTTCCTTATAAAGCACCGTTTCTTCCCGTGGTAAATATAAACAACGATAGTAACCTTGCATATTTTTAACATAACTGTGGTTTTACGTGGCCTATCAACACAATTTAAAAACTGGTATAAAGTCGACACGTTTTCCGCCAATTGTTCCGTCTGTCCTGCTCACTTCTCCAATGGTTGTACACGTTGTCATTAAGAGGCTAGCTAAAACACCGGTGTCGGCACATAAGGACGCTGTCATAGCCTGTCAACCATGTTGATTAGCTGCGTATATACGAATGTGAATCGCATCATTGGCTGGACTGTGGGATAAGGTGGCATCGTTCTAATCCCACACGGGAGCAGCCAGTCACTTACTGACTAACACTGCAGAACAGAATTGTTAAAGTATTAATTTTAATTTCAATTCAGGTTAGATTTTTTTCCTGTTTGCAACGCAGATTTTCTGTGCGCAGAGACTGTACCAGCAGTGCGCAATTGTGCACGCGTGCAGCTTAGAGGGAACATTGCTCTTCGTCTTGTTGCAGCCTAAACCTCTGTGCCAAACACGTAGGGTCGGCCGACCAAAAAGAAACGGGCAACTCTTCAGTGAAAAGTAAGGGCACAGTTGCCAGCAGCGTTAAACCCAAAAAATAATTTTTGTTGTTGTTTTTTTACCCCCAATGTTCAAATTATTATTATTAGTGATGTGTCAGTCGCGAACGAAATGGCTCTTAGAGCCGGATCTTCGACGTGAACGACGCGAGCCGTGGGTTTTTTGTTTTTCTTTCTCTCACCCTCTCTCTCGCACTTTCTTTCCGCTTCACTCTGCACGCGAGCCTTGTGCTTTGCGCTGGGCAGAGGGGGGAGGGGCGGTAGTTACACTCGCAGTAGCACAGGAACAGAGCGGGAGGGAGAGATTGAGAGCGAGGGACAACAACGTCACATTAGAAAGGTAAAGTAATCATCCACAACTATTTTCAGTTGCGGATGATAAAGGATTCAGAAAGTTTATTCATGCAGGCCCATATGACAGAGAATGTGCATCTTCTTTTTGTTTTCATATTTTAATTTATATTTAATTGTGTTGTGGTTTGCAGTGTTTTGTGTTGTTTCACTTTAAATTTGTTTAAAAGGAAAAAGCTGAAAATTAAATAGAAGTTGAAATGTGAATAGTTGGTTTTTGTATTATATGATTTCTTTATTACATTTTATGTGGAGTGAATAAATGAAAGCCCCTAGAGAGAAAGCACGTACAAACTCCAAAACACGTAAAAACTCCAAACAACAGAAGCGCTCCAGGATGCCAGGCGCAGTGTTGAGCTTTTGTTACCTAGTGGCTACACAAGCCAGGAAGTACTAACGACCAGATTTGGTGTGTGGTAGTAACAGGAAAATGAAATTTTTTTTTAAATTATTTGAATATATATGAGTGTTTGTGTATAAATACACAAACAATACACATGCTTTCAATTGTGTAATTTAAGTTATCTAGGTAGCTCTGCTCTGTTCAGTTAACGCTAGAAATGTGTTTTGGAGTTTGTATGTGTTTTGGAGTTTGTACGTGCTTTGTCTCTAGTGGCAACCACATATATTTATTTATAAACATATATAAATAAAACCACTTTTTTTTTTACATTAGTAATTCCTTTTGTGCATAATTTTATATTATTGTTAATAATAAATTAATTAAAGCAACAAAACAACCTGAGGAGCCGAAAGAGCCGGCTCTTTTTAGTGAGCCGAGCCGGGAATCCCATCACTAGTTATTATTTCTTTTATCTTTATGTTATTGTTTTTGTTATTGTTAATCAGTTCATTTTTCAAATGTTCAAATTGTTAATATTTTTTTCTATTGATGTTGTTACTGTTGTTATTGTTAATAAATTAAAATTTAAAGTGAAATTAAAAGACAAAGTCAATGTGACTTACTTAAGCCAGTTACTATATTTCTGTCATGATCTGTGTGCAAGCAGGCAGGAAAGGAGCCAAAATGCACACTCAAACACGTAGACGAAACTTTAACTCAAAAATGCAGCTTTATTGCTGGACATGAGAAAAAGCTAAACTTGAACATACAAAATAAACTTGGCAGGCAGAACACACAGATGGGTATAAGGGAGATTGAGACAACAAGCACCGGAAGACATACATCAAAACAGCAAAATGCCAAACAGTGCTAAATTTTCCTTTAACTTGATGTGTAAAACAGACCAAGAAAATACACAAACGGTCAGCGCTTCGCTGGAAGATTAGGAAAGATTTGGCCAACGGTCTCAAAATCCTTTTTTTTTAACATGCTTTTTGTTAAACATTTGCATTTTAGTTATTGGAGTTATTTCTTAAGCACTGGTCAAAGTGTTTGTGTGTTTATTGATTTCTTTTAAGTAATTGTGTATTTTGTGGTTTCATATTTTTACAAATATTTATTTTGTTTAAAGGTTTGTATTAGGTTAATTTTCTTTCTTTTTTCTTTTTTTTTAAATTTATGTGTGCTGTTTGCATTTTGTTCATTCCTAACTTGGGAGTCTACACAACAGCCAAAATACTGTCTTTAGTTATTAACATTTAAAATGATGAAGGCACTTGAAAAGTCACACAAAATTAGCTGCCTTCCCAGAAAAACACAAAAACAGAAGTACTTAAGGTTTGCATAAAACCCTGTTTACTTTTTGTCTCCCAGGCTTCTAGACTTCTGATTGGCCAAGATCTTTACACGGTTAGGCATGTTCTTGACAGTGTTTGATTGTGTTTTTGGCCTTTACATGTGGACAGAGATATTTTTTCAAAACTGCACGTGCGGACGGGATTTTGTTTTTAAAAACAGAAAATCTCTGTTTTCAAAAACACCCGTGTACGTGTGGGCCTGAGTCACATTTTCTTTGTGATTATTTCTTGTAACAAGAAAGTCATTCATAAATCACTCCAATGATAAAAAAAAATGTTAAACTTTAATAAAAGCATGTAAAAACAACACGCAGCGCAGGGTGTAATCATTAGCTGAATTTGTACAAAAGGAGACCGCTGGTCAAATCATTCCTGATATTCCAGTCAAAGGGTTTAAATTGGTATTAAATAACAATTCAAATAACAAAGCCAAAACCTGTAAAGTAAATTCATAGATGCATTTTGCACAATAACTGTTAGGGCCGTGCGATATGATGAACTGTATCGAATGACAAAATTAAAACATCTATGTTTTCGTATTATACACTATCATGTGTTTCGTGGTGTCGCAAAATGCACTGTTTACGGCAATATTTTTTTCTCTTCTACCATCTATGCCAGAATCACGTGAAAGAGTATTGAGAGAGTTTACGGATGAGAAGCAAAAAAGAGCCAGCAGGTGCTCAAAATGAACCTGAGCCTCAAACGTTAGAACAGGCTTTTCCCCGCAGTAGGCTGTGTAATAATACTCAGCGGCCGAGCAACATCAGCTCACGTGCCAGTGACGTGTCTTAATGGATTTCACTCATACAAAAGAACACATAACAACCTTTTTAATATTTATAATGATAGAAAACAGTATGTTACGTGATGACAAAAGATATAAACTTTCGAATTCCTGTTTTTGTGGGTTTTGTGAGCTGGAAGCCTAAATTATGTACAAATAAACAAGTACTTGAAATTGTTTAAGTTGTGGGTGCTGAGTCTATAATCTATGACAGTTTAATATTTTGAATGGAATTATGGAAATAAATACACTTTTCCATGATATTCTATTTTTTTTATGAAAGGCTTTGTATGTTAACTGTGTAAAATGATTGAAACACAAGCCCACTTAATGTGCCCTTATGGAATAATGCTGTTATTCATACATTTTAATGGACTCCCAGGAAATGCGCTGCAGTTCTACCTATATTACTGAGTTAGAATAATGAAATGGGAATTGTGCTTATGTTTTCTGTTTGTGTTTTACTTTTCAATGATTTGCTCTACTTTTACCAAAACAGTAAACTTTATATCTGATATGTGATCAACGACAGGAAGGAGAGAGAGAGAGAGAGAGAGAGAGAATAGCTAGATTGTACAGACCGGACTGTGCAAGGTTTTAACCACTTCAGATGTTTAAATTCATCATGCAGTATCATCGAGAAGGTGTCTGATGTGTCCCAGATTGATTCTGCACCAACAGATGGTATGGCCCCCACAGAGCTTGAATCTTAACATCAGTGTGGGATTACATGCAGTGACAGAATTAACAGAACTGAGAAAGTTGACAGACACCCTTGGCTTCTATGAATCTAGAACCTGTCTATCTGGCCCATATTTCCCTTCTGTCCTTGTACTGCGGTTAAAGGTAACTATACTGCCTATACTACATGCAAAGAAGGCTAGAAGTAGCACTAACAGGTCTTACATGCCCACTACTAGTATCGCACCACAAGTGCTACAATATACTATACATAAAATGTTTAAAATCTCAAGAATATTGCATGACTAACGTCACTGTCTAGACCAAGCAAGAGAATTTTTTTAAATAAGACATTAACTTTCAAAGCCTTTATTGAGAAAACTGAATTGAAATTTCAAGATACACATTTAGAGATTATATGTATCAATTTCATACTATGTTTGCACCTCTGAAGCCAAACTGATCCCCATGACTGCATTTAATGTCGATCATTTATATGAGATGAGCAAAGTCTGTGTATCAAAAAGTTTCTGATAATATTGCTGGACATAATTGAGCTATTGATGTAAAAGTGCCTGGTTGTGTTACACTGACCCTATGTTACTAACTATAGGCTGTCATATATTAACTGTTCCTCTACGTTCCTCAATAAATGCAGCCATTGTTACACCCCTGAAAACAGGAAGGAAAGAATCACAAGTGATTTTGTGTTGTTATCTCACGGAGTAGTTTAATGCAATGAGGTGAACATGCGAAAGCCCCCTAGTGGAGATTGGAGACACTACCAATCGATCCCAGAAAAGGCTTACTAGCCGATTACAGGGTTCGTACGGGTGCTTGAAATCCTTGAAAATGCTTGAATTCTAATGTCGTCTTTTCAAGGTTTGAAAAGTGCTTGAATTTCAGATGTGGTGCTTAAAAGTGCTTGAAAATGTAACTGTATTTCATTCACAATAAATAGCTATCTGATTGAATTGTTTTCTTATCAGATAGAGAAATAAAATGAGACGCAAAAGCAAAATTTCCCCGCCTGGGCTGCCTTGCGTCTGTTTCAATATGTGACCCCGCCTCTCCCTCGGACAGTCGGGGATGAGTGCGCTAACATACCTGTAGGTTGCTGTTTTAATGAGTGTTTGATGAAAAACAACAATGGCGGAGTTTGCGTTCTCCAGTGGCATGATAGGTGAGTCCTAGTAAATAATTTTCCAGTACGCGTACGTTACACATGCTATTTTTTTTTTAAATTATGGTTATTATTTTGCTAGCTATCAAACTCGCTGGAGAAATGATTGAAATGCAGTGTGATGCAGTATGGCAGCGCTATTATGGAATATGCTGTGAACTTAGCTAACATTACTTAGCAGTAATATGAGTTAATTTACTCAAGTGAAAGCTTTAAACATTAGCCCGATACATAACTAGGTAACTTAAGGCTTTCTGATTAACCTGGGGTCAAGGGACCCAGAGTCTCCATTTCAACTTGGGTCGAACGTGCGGACTTCAAGCTATATACCAGTTTTTAAATTGTGTTGATAGGTCACGTAAAACCGATGTAAAACCACTGTTTTCTGAATAAAACAGTGGCGTTTACTCCGGGAAGAAACGGTAAAAACGACGTTTTTTATGGAGAGCGCTAGCAAACACGCTTTGCTTGTGAGTGAAAAAAGAAAAAACACTCCTTCCCTATTGGTGGAAAAATGTACCATGTCGACCAATCAAAAAATGATACGGCAACATCTGGTATTTGGTTGTTGGGAAGAGAGAGAGAGCGAGTAAGCGAAAAAGAGAGAGAGAGTTTTGATTCGTGAGAGATTTGTGATGTTTATCATGTTTGGAGTCTCAAGTTAGTGTGTTGTCTTTTGTAGTTAGTGTGTAGTGTAGTCGTTTTGTTTTGTGTGTCAGTTCTAGTGAACATCACAGTTGCTGCAACTGTGTGCTGGAAAAGCTTAAAAAGGGACCTTGAAAGTGCTTAAAAAGTGCTTGAATTTGACCCTGAAAAAAGCGTACGAACAGTATTGTACAGATCCCAGTTCTCATGAATAAAATGACAACCATTGATGCAATATGAAAAATAATAACTTTTAAACTATTTTCTTATCTTATTTACATTGTCTTCATGCTTATGTCAACTAAGATGAATTTGCATTAACTGTATAACTTTTTATTTTCAGTTGTGAACCCTTTTTATATATAAGAATAAGAATACCACATGACTGTTGCCTTGTGTTATACCCTCTCTGCTGCAGTGATGCTGCAGACAAATACAAACATCGTGATTAAACATTCAAGAAGAGCCTCTTAAAGATGAAGGTCTGTGTCTCTTGACCTAAACACATAATCCAGTTAAATCTGATTTATGTTCATTAATGCCCCTCACACTCTAACTTAAAGTAATAAATTGATTACTGATTAATTACAGAAGTATGTTTGTGAGCTCAGTAGCTCAAGGAAGACCTCAAAACCTTCGATCACCACGGGTGGTTAGCAGACTGTGGTTGTACCATGCAGCCTAACAACATACAGTAAATTGCAGGTTAAAGCAGTTTGCTTACACATTGTTAAACGGGGAAAGGGAACTAATGTGGCTGTCACATTACCCTTTTGTCCCATTTCATCCCAGGACTTGATTAAATTGCTGCTCACTTTCTACAGTACTTAAAACTGATCAGTAGGACCTGAAACTTCAAACATTCAGGCCGAGTGAGAATCAGTTGGTGAACGTATTAATCTTCTACAATTAGCAAATGAATAAATAAACAGAAGAAAGTTACAGTGATAACAGAGTCATGCAAGTTTTTGACCAGGAGGTTAAACTCATGCAAATGACCTTCACCCAGGCTAATGAAAGAGAATTACAAAAGTTTGTGAATCCCCAAATTGTTCAGTTGTTCTTTTTGCTCCCCATGAGGTCACTTTCACCATGAAACAAAAACAACACCCCGCTGTACACACTCGGGCCACCAGCAACTTTATAAATCCTCAATAAAAAGCTGACAGGTTGCAATGATGTTCCAAATAACTTATTAAGAAAACAACTAAATACACAGAAAATATTATGAAAATTGGTTTATTTTATATCTCCTAGTTTTAAATGAAGCAATAAAAACATGTATTAAACATCACAAACTGGAGACATCTTCCAGTGACAGTCTTCATCAGTGTGTGTGTGAGGAGGCTCCTAAACCCACCGACACAGAAGTGCATGTTCACAACTCCCTCTGTGCAGGCGGGGTCAGGTGCTGTGGCCAGTCAGGTATGAAGTGCTGAGGGTGGATCTTTGGTCCTCTGTGCAGCTCTGTCCACTCTCAGCTTCCCTGCAAAGAAATAACACAAGAAAGTCGTCATTTTAACACAAAACAGCATTTTCATTGTTGGGAGCTGCAGTATGTTGTTAAAAAGCAATTTTAAACCCAACATATACACATGAAAAATATAAATAAACCTAAACCTACAGTGCTGCTGACATAGGACGATGATTTATACAAACTATTGGAAGAATTTAGTCTTCAAGACAGTTTGTTGTCAATGTGAGGTGATAACTTACATAGTTGGAACACAGCACCACTCTCCAGTTTTTCACTTGGCCATCCATCCTTCTCATTGGGTTGGTCGGGGTAAGGCTGTCTTCTGGGTGGGGTGTTAGCTCCATCTTGGACGTTGAGTGTCTGAAGTGCTGAATTCTGGGAGAGGAAACGTGTAAACCACCTGAATTTAAAGACAAAAAGAAAAGTATGAATTCACAGATCACTGATTTGTTAAATTTACTTTTCTTCTGTTATGTGTTTTTACCTCACCTCTGATCCCTTAGCCACAGGCTACACCTTATGTAAAAACAAGAGACTACAGTCAGTTCACTGCATCATTTTTAAACCTTTTCTACTTATTTGTGTTGACATTAAGTACAAACTTACCTTTGTCCTGCATGGTGAACTGGGGCTTGGGAAAAACATATATTAGTCATTTAAAAAGTTACCTGTGATATTAAGAAAAATGGAAGTAATAACAACTAAAAAACTACCTTTCAGTCACAATGTAATATTAATATTAATGTCACATATCAAGAAAAAAACAATACATTTCACATGTGCGAGTCAGATGTTCTTATATCTGTGTTACAAACAGGCTCAACTTAAACATTACAAAGTTAATTAAAAAGTAAAAGATGTTTACAAACAATGCAAAACACAAAGGCTAAATTAAGTGTTACAAAGTTTAAAAACACGTTCTAACATAATCTAATCAGAGTCACTGTCATCAAGTGAAAGGTTAAAAGGCCTCTCCCAGAAACGTCTGACTCCAAAAGAACTTGAGGATGTTGAAGGGCCACAGAACGTGTCACTTACCTTGCACCTCTTTGCACTTACCTCTTCAGTGCAAGGCGGCATGGCGAATGGGGCAGCACCTGGAGCAATAGGATGTCGCTAATCGGGCCAAAACGGCTCTGGTGGGAGCTCCTCCATGAGAGGGGAATCATCTCTCTCATCCATGGTGTCATAGCCCGAATCATCGCTAAGCCAATCCCCCCACTCTTCTGAGTTGTTCCAGTCAGATGAATTGTCAGTCTGTTCACTCACCTCTTCATCGTCTACAGGTAGGTGGGGGGGGGGGGTACTCACCTTCCTGTTCACTGTCATCAGCATCCTGTGCTTCATGTGAAGAGGGGGGAGGGTGAGAGAGGGATATACTCACCCTCCCCCTGGGTACACGCTGGGTATCAGTGTCCTGTGCTTCATCAGAAGAGGTGGCGCTCTGGAGACTGTCATCCAGGATCCTGATGACTTCAGGGAGGCCTTCTTCTGCAGGACGTTCAACCACATAGTCAAGACGCCCTGTGAGGAAACAAGTTTAAAATAACATTAGGAATGTAATAAACACCCAGTGCTAAAGCAACAGACCTACATCTGTTAGTTTGAGCAGAGGATGAGAGAAAAGCATTTTAGGCTACATTTATGTCAGACTGAATGACACTTCTACTTGTTCATGCAAGAAAAAAACAACTAAGTTCAAATCTTGAAGTGAAGCATTCATTTTTAATAGAAGGGCAGTAAACCTCCACCACGGCAGCTCACTCTGTGCACACTATGTACTTTTAAAGTGACACTATTGTATTTTGTGTACATTCTATTTGTTTTATTTGTTCTTTGTAAGCCTTTATGCAAACACTATGTTGGAATAGGTAATGGATAATAGGTATTGATTTGTAAATAACTGAACATGAATAGCTTATTACATAAATATCCTACAGTAAATTTATAACTAACTATGCAGCTCATTCTCTTATTTAATTTACAATTCCTTCATTAACGATGTCACACATTTTGAAACAAGATCAGAGGAAAAAAAAGGGAAAAACCTTGGAATACACATATTTTTGAGCACATTAAAACTTTATACTCAAACTGGAACTTGTTAAATTATTACAGTCATTTAGTGACTCTTAAAATAAGCGAAGAAATTTTAAAAAAGTACCTGCAGCGAAGTCCAGGGGACTGTCGAGGAGTCGGGGTCAACAGCGAGCCATCTTCAAACTTGAAAAACAAAAACAAGTACAAACGATCCACAGATGAAGTACTTGTTGTCACTTTCAAGTAAAATCCGCTTTGAGTAAAATGTTTTGCAAAACTTAGCTTTCCACAGGCTGAGGTTGGAGCAGGTCGAAACAAGTCCACGAGCAAGTGTAAAGGGACGATTGGAACCTTGTGCAGCATTTATATACGGGAGGGCCATGGTTACGGTTGTCAACGTGCGTGTGCACGTGACAGAACTATATGAATGATGCTCACCACAATGTAATTCACAATTAATTTATGGTCATTTACAGTCATAGCTGGACTGGCCATCGTGCATACCTGGCATTTGCCCGGTGGGCCGATGGTGATTTTTCGTTTTTATGGGCCGATGGTTTTTTTTGTTGTTGTTGTTTTTGTAACGGTATAAAAAAAATGAAAGGTGGTGGATTGGCCAGATGTGTAAAAAATAACTCATTTGGTGGTAGCTATGGCGGAGCTTCCACATAGGCCAGTAGGTGGATGAGGGAAAGGGGAGGAAGGAGGAGGAGAGACCCGTGGTGGCCGCCGGACCGACCGCGTTTGGTATTGGGCTGAAAAGGAAACCGATGTCACGACTTGCGGGATCAGCAAGGCGCTGATCATCATATCCCCGCTCCTTGCTCTCTTTTTCTCTCTATCTCTCCCTCTCTCTCCTGTTTTGCCGGGGCTGAAGTCATGGTAGGTTCACGCCCTCGGCCCACGCCTTCCTGGATTGGGAACACCTGGGCCTCATCAGACCAGCTGGTATTTAAGAGGGAGGAGGCCTGCTGTTTGACGCTGGATTGTTGCGAAGACTCTTGTTAGTACAAGTCTAGCCGATATTTCCCATGCCGACATACCAGACGTTAACGTGTGTTTCTGTGTCTCTAGATTCCCTGGACCCGTCCCCGTGTTTCCCCAGGTGGTTAGTGTGGAGAGAGGTCGGAGTGGTCGTGTGTGTGATTACCCTGTTTCCCTGGAACCCTGCCCCTTACGTCTTGTAAATAGCAAAATCCTCGCACTGCCTGTAAATACACTTGGCGAAAAAATTGTAAATAAAACCTTTTCTGTTAAATCGCAACCCCGGAGTCCTGCGTGTGGATCCTCAGAGCAACCCGTGACACGCGATCTGTCCCATATTTTAGCTAGAATGAAAAAAAGACGCAAAGCTGGAGTTATTCTGTGTCTTTATGCTGTTAGCTGCCTCTTCTTTTGTCATTGTCTCCCCCTCTCTCTCCTTTTTCTACTTCAATCATGAAACTGATCAATGATCAGCTGATCGGCTTTTCGCTCTTGTTTGTTTATCGGCCACTTCGCGCCAAAAAGAGGAAACCAGCGGATGTCGCGCTAAACAACAGCAGCACGTTTAAGCTTGATCAGCTGTTGTTAGAATTTATTTAATATTACTTTCTAGTATCAGCTGATGTTTGCTGGAGCCACAGCTGTAAAAGCTGCTGGTCATGATAGGTGCTGAGATGGAAACATGAAGATGAAACCATGAGATGTCCTTACTGAATCATCAGAGCTTAAGAGGTGATGGAGAAACAGGTTTAACTTTTAGGTGACATGAATGAGTTGAAGAGAAGTTATGATCTGTTTCTGAGAGACAAATAACATCAGGATCCTTTTTTACGTAGCTGACAGCTGGTAACTGTGCAGGGGCGGGTCTAAGATAAGATAAGATAAGATAACCTTTATTAGTCCCACACGTGGGAAATTTGTTTTGTCACAGCAGGAAGTGGACAGTGCAAAAGTTATGAAGGACACTTAGAATAAAATAAAATAAGAATAAATACAGTACACAACTGTACAGAATAGAATAAAAATAGAATACTATATACAGTAGAATAAAATAGAATAAAATATACAATAGGATAAAAATAGAATACAAATGCTATATACAACAGAGTGAAAAATACAACGGTGCCAGAAAGATGCCTAGCAAAGTTTTGCCAGGGGGCCAGGTAGGGCATTGACCTCTTAAGCCCCAACGCCCCCTGATACGGGGGCAAAAGGCAGGAGATCAGTTAGGCTTGGGGCTTAAGAGGTGAACAGGGAAAGGGGGGCACAAAGAAATACTTTTCTTTCTTATTCTCAATTAAAATGTCTAGCTCTTAACAAAGAATTATCTGAATCTTACAACCAAAGTTTTTATCTAATGAAAAATGTATAAAAGTCATACATATATGCCAACAGGACAGTGTACATCAGTATCACAACAGCATTTGTTTTTATTTTATTTTTTACCTGGTGGGCCTGTTTCGAGTCAAAATGCCCAGGCCGATTTTTTGTCCCAGTCCAGCCCTGTTTACAGTTACTGCCTTTGTCAGCCTTTATGTAGCATGTATACTAACCATGTAGGTATATCCAGAAATAAACACAGATATTAGAAAGCAGCAAATCAGTGAGATGTCTGCTTTAGTTATTAATCATTAGTATATAGCTCATGCTAATATTACATCTTCACATTTTTCTTTTTAGAGGTAACAATAACTTTGCATTCTCGCTACTCACCATGCTCTAAAACAGGTATATGTTAGCAATGACAACATTTAACAAATGTTTTTAAAATTCTAGCCGTGCTAATTAGCCTTAGGATTGGTTGAGGTCTGTGCAAGCCTTTGGAACAAAATCAGTCTTGTAAAGCTCACTCTTTTCCAGGTGAGCCTATAACACATTTGTTAAAATCAGTCCGCACTTTAAAACAACACGCAGCAACACTACACATGAGCGGGAGGAGGGAGGTATGGGGTCTTCACACAACCCCGTTCTCTACTAGCCATCGGGGCGGGGGGCTGGGAGGAGGTGTTGGCTGTCCGATTGGCCTCCCTGCTGCTGCGGAGCCTGGGGCGGTCTGCCTGCCTCCACCCTGGGGGAAAGGGTCACATCTCTTGGGTCTGGGTGCCTTTTCCCCCTCTGGGGGCGAGGGTACCTGGACCCGGGGTATAAAGTTTGTTTGGGGAGTGTGATTGTGTGTACATGTCCATGTATGTCTATCCCTACGTTGGGTGAGTGCTGAGTGTTTGTATATGTGTGCATGAGGGTGGGAATGCATGTTTGTGTCTGTGTGTGCCTGTTTGTCTGTGTCTATATGTCAGGTCGGGTCTTAGACTCCACCTCTCTGGGAACACCCAGGCCCTCCAAAGTGTATCTATCTCCCCTCACCACACTCCCTGCCGGTAACTGATGCCCTCAGGGGTTGGTGCATTGGTGGTTCTTGGTGTCCGGGGCTGGGCGCTCAAGTATGCACCAGCTCACTCCCGGTGGCTACTTGGCGGGGCCTGGTGCCTTTCGCTCGGTCAGGCCTCTTCCGGGGCAAAGGGGGCCCTCGGGCCTCTAGCCTCGGGGCCTGCGACTTGGTTCACTCTGGCACAGCTGGCTGCCGGCAGAGCCGGCGGGCACGCCAGTGCAGCCCCCTCTGGCTTCTGCTCCGTGGCTACTGGGTGACCCCTCGTCTGGGGATCTCCTCAGCCCTTCCCAGGAGGGTGGCACGGATGCCCCTCCGGTGGTACTCCTTGGGCTCTCGCACTCTGGGGCCTCTGGATGTCTGGAGCCTGGATCTCCTCCATGCCTGCTTCATGCCCTGGGGGACGGGGCTATGGCCCTCTACACCCTCTAGCAGACCGTTACATGGAGAAACCTTTTGTATACAAGCGCGCTGATCCACACGGGTGTTCACTGTTCGTAGACATAAACTACACCTTTCTTAGCTGCTACTTCAAAGCACATTGTGCGCTGTCTGTCCTGCGTGCTGCACAACAACATTCAATATTTAGTATTTACTGCTGTTCACACTTAGCTAGATTAACGTGATGGTGTTGTGTTTAGTATGTTGCTTTGTTTGTTTGTTTTTTTGCTTGTTTTCTCTTCTTTCTCTCTCAACAGGTGATCCAGGAGATTTTTTTTTTCTCTTTGTCTTTGTAAGTGCCCTTTCTCACTGTCCCTTTTCCCTTCTGTTTTTCTTTTCCTTCCTCTCTTTCTTTCTCCCTTTCCTATCCCCCAGTCATGTCTGTCCCATCTGTAACAACTGAAAATAAATTAAATAATAACAACAAAGTTTGATCAAATGGACCAATACGGCAATGCCATGATGATCCATTTGGCAAAATAAATCCATTTGGTATCCTTGTTGGTCTTCAGACAACAATTCTGACGGCTAAAGAACCAAATGGGACAGACAAAAAAAAATAAAAAATCAGTCCGGACTGTACAGCTTCTAATCAGAAATAATTAAAGTTTGTTTCTGAGTTTTTTCTTCTACTCGTTAATCTTTTTCTGTAAACAGGATAGCTGGAAAGTCTTAAATAACTCATGTTAAAATGTTGTAGGGCTGTAGAGTGGGGTCATGTTAACAATCCATTAAAACTTGTGGTCTTCAAGGTCAACTTTATGATTTATTGGTTGAAAATTGACAAAAAGCCTTAGAACCTACAAACTTTGATTCCTACAACTGTGCTGTGTAAATGTCATAACATATAGCAAGAACCTCTAAAGGTAACTGACCTTTGACCTCTCCTTCAAGAAGGTACATGTAATGTCCACAGTGATTAGACATGCTTAATAAAAACAGTGTGGGGCACAGAGTATTTTTGTGCGTCAGTGTGGAACATGTCAGTAACACTGAGGGTTACACACACTTTGCCAGGTACACCTGTTCACCTGCTCGTTAAACACAAATATCTAGTGAACCAATCAGACCTCAGCAAATTGAAGTATTTAAGCATACAGACGTGTTCATGATGACCTGCTGAAGGTCAAACCAAGTATCAGAATGGGGGAAAGAGACTGCGTGGTTGTTGGTGCCAGATGGGCTGGTCTGAGTATTTCAGAAACTGTTCATCCAATGAGCTCACAAAATTACCTCTACAGTTTACAGACTGTAGTGGCAATCCAACCAGCAAAAGGCCACCTGAGGGAATTTGAGGTACTTCCAATTCATCCTGGTGATGAGGTCAAACACGGCCACTACTTTTAACACTTAATTTCAATTATTTACTAAATTAAGAACAACTTGTGGTAACTTATTTTTAATTTTGCTGCATACAAGTTGAATGTAACTAAATCACATGACCTTTTATCGTCCTTGAGCTTATTTCTAGTACAGCATTTGATATAAACACTCTATTATTTAAAAAATAATAATTAAAAACACTCCTTTTAATACGTTAAAATCAGTTCAACTTTTATTTTAAAATCCAATCCAACTTTATTTATAGAGCACTTTAAAAGCAACATGGTTGACGAAAGTGCTTTCCAGTAAAAAAAAGAGATAAAGTGGATCTGACAGCCGTGGACGGCGAGCCATGCACACCGGCGCCATCTTGGCTCACAAACCACAGCTGACATGAGTTGGATATAAACAAAGTATATCATGTAAATAAAGTATATCAGCCAACATACTGGACACTGTTCTGTTAAGTTATCCAATATTGTAGCTGGTGTTATTTAATAATATTTAAATATTTTCAGAATTAAAGTTTATATTTATTTGTCACACAATTTGAAACTTAATAACCTTACAGTAAAACCAAGTCTCAGATTTAATTATTCTAAGTTTAAGCTTCTCATAACTTTGTATTATTACTATTATTGCTATAATAATTATAACATGTTTTTATTGTTGAACCTGCAGGTGACCACACCATCTGTGACAGAGGGCTCATCTCTTCTTGCGTCCTGGAAGGAAATAATCACATTCTTGAGAACACAGAACAGTTATATTTGCTCTATTTATGTCACTTATCTGCTGCCGAGGGCAGCAGCCTAAGCAGAGAACTCCAGACTTCCCTCTCCAGCGTATCCAGGGGAATTCCATCATGTCTGATCGGGCCTCCTCCTGGTGGGACACGCCCAGAAAACCTCACCTGGGAGTTGCCCAGGAGGCAACCTTGTCAAACTCCAGAACCACCTTAACTGGCTCCTTTCAATGTGGAGGATTATGTTAGGGTTCAGATTATTAAAGGAGGGAGGCAGGAGACCACTCAAGACAACACTCTTGGTACAACGAGATAAGGTCAAACAAAGATTTTAATGAACACACGTGTGGGAGATGAATACTGTATGCAGACAGCATCGATCTCGAAATGGTGGAGCATTCCTCAGACTTTTATAGCATCTAGTGGCCCCCACCTAGTCATAAAAGCCTAAACATTCACGTTCTTTCTCTCACACGGCGCCTAAGTTATGACCCCGGCTCCCTGTCTATCTGCTTCCAACAAGGTGGTGGGGGTAAAACTCCTGTAGAATGTGGTATGTCTCCTCTGCTATCAGAACAGAAAGGCCCTGACTCTCTGCACACAATATTCTCTTCATGATTCAGCAGTATGAAATGTCAAGAAACAGTGTAACACATTCACAGCAGATCGATGGTACAGGATAATATACACCTATCCAACAAATCTAATAATTGTCACATTCTTTTAACTCAGAAGTATAATGCATCATAAAACAATATCATTCATTCACAATAAATCAGCAGTCTAATGTAATACAAATCAGTTTAACAAAGGTAATAGTTATCACCTTCTTCTAATTCTGGAGAATAATACAAACTAAATATTTCACAATCTTTAATTAAGGGTACAACATGGCACAAGGTAATATCACAATCCCACAGCCCTGACTCTCTGCACACAATATTCTCTTCATGCTTCAGCAGTATGAAATGTCAAGAAACAGTGTAACACATTCACAGCAGATCGATGGTACAGGATAATACACACCTATCTAACAAATCTAATAATGGTCACATTCTTTTAACTCAGAAATATAATGAAAACTAAACTACATACTGATCACACACTCTATACTAAGGGGTATAATATGATCTACAGCAGTATAATGCAGCACAAAACAATATCATCCCTTCACAATATATCAGCAGTCTAATCTAATACAAACCAGTTTAATAAATCTAATAGTTATCACCTCCTCAGGAGAATTAAAGCAACCTAAAACTACATAATAATTTCACAATCATTAATCAGGGGTAAAACATAACATAAGATAATAATCCCACAATTAGCAGCTCTTAAGCTTTTCCCTGATCCCGCCTCCACAGACAGATGTGCACAGAGGTTTAACAAGGCACAGGCCTCGATCACTAAAGACAGACTGCATCAAGAGTGTGACCTCCAAAGTGCTTTATTCATTCACTTCAGCCAAACTCTTTTATGTCCCCATTTATTTAAAATCTGCTCTAAGAAATATTTCCTGTGATCTAAAATTTGGCACATTTGTATTTGTGTCTGATAACAACAGCAGCAAATGTGCTGTACAGCTGATTCTGTTGAGGGTGTAGCGCCTTCAAAGGTTGATAGGCGCCATGTAGAGTTATAAAACAGGGTTTATTCTGGTCTTGACGACCCGGGAGAACTGCTCAAAGAAGAAAACAATTTTAAAAACATCACATCAAAATGCATTCTTGTACTTTGTGTAAATCAATCACAAAGTAATTAATCACAGAAAATAAAACATTTAAAGAACTCAAACCAAGTGAGCTGACCTCCAGGAGGGGCTAAATAGTCCTTTATGGCCTTGTTATCTTCTTCTAACTTATTTCTTGCACTTATTTAATTTTGAACATTACTTTTTCCATGTGTGGAGCTAACCATGTGTGCTAGCAAAAAAATTGTTGGGTGGAGACCCAAAAATGCAACCAACTCTACCCTCCACTGTTCATTCAGATGGTGCAAAAGCGCAAGATCCAGACATAAAGCATCAAATCCAAAAGTCCTTTACAGAGGGTTTTTATCATTATTATTATTATTATTATTATTTATTTAACTAACTTTTTAAATGTTTCCACATTAAACATTAATGCATGAATGGACGTGTATTTTAAAATGAAATACTTACAGAAGACATTGTTAATTATTAACAGCTTAATTATTGTGCTTTGTATATGCTATATGTATATATAGTACATGCAGTATGACAGGACACAGACTTCACATAAAAAGTATCAACTATGTTAGGATCCATGATCATCATGTGTGGTGTTAGTTTACATTAGTGGGTCCTCTCATGAAGGTGTGTGGATCTCTCACCTCTCTCCAAATTGTGGTTGTGTGTTTGATGCTGAAACAGATGAAGACTGCTGATTGGCTGAAGTAGGGTACAATATATATTTTTGGTTTTTGGTTTGGGCAGTGCTCACCTCTACTGCTCGTGTGTGTTTGTAGGTTCTCAGTCATCCAGGTCATGTTGTCTAAGGAGCCTGGAAACACTTCAACCACCTGGAAATACCCAGCCTGCAGAGTACATCATATGATTTATTGATTTATTTTGTGTTCATATCACATGGATGGATGTGAAATTAATTTATGATTGTTTTGTGTTTTGTCTGTTTCTAGAGGAGATGTCGTTCAGGTTGCAGGACTTGGTGGTTATAGGGTAAATGCCACCAGCCACACACGTAAGACCATATTTTGTTTGATTATTTCACAGTTAATACTAGAATCTGATTTCGGTTTCTGTGACTGTTTTATACTTTTATTTTTTTTGTTTGATACGGTATGAAAAACAAGGTTTTTTCTTTTTGTAAATTTTGGAGTAGATGTACTGTGTGCCAAGTTCCTTGTTTAAAAATCATTTGGAAACGTAAAAAAAAAGACAAAACATCATTCTACTCAAAATTTTAGTTTTTGAAAGGTTATGAATAACTTTTGTTCTTTTCCTTTTTCTCTAGTCCCTGATGAACCACCTCATCTGCAGTGTGCAGACATGCGTGTTGCTGACTGTGATCCTACCAGATACTCTCAATGCATACTGCATATGTGCCATATAACAACAGGCTGTGTCTGGAAGAACATCAAGTAGATGCACGTGGGGTAAGTTGACTGCTAATATTACTGTATATCATCTGTGTATGTTTTAGATATTTTGGAACAAAATAAGCACAAACTACATTTCTCTTTTCTCGGGGTGATTCTGGTGGTGGAGTGATTTACAACAACATGATTTATGGTGTAATCAGTTCTGGTTTTGAACGTGTCTGTACTGGACCAGCTGTTACTGTGAATGTTTGTTCTTACATGAACTGGATAAATCAGAAAATTGCCCAAAATAATGGAAAATAACTGAATGAAAATAACATTCAGAATAAACAATCATCTCTACATGAAACTTGTGTGATGTGTGTTGTTTCTACTCTAGAATATCTTCATGTTAACTGCAAATTGTGAACCTTTTTCTTTGGTCTAAAATATTGTGTTAGACTTGCAGCTTGTGTGTGTTTGAATGTGGTGTCAGGTGTGTAGCAGCTCATCCTGTTGTTCACAAACTCTCAGACTCACACTGTGAAGATGCAGAAAGGCTTTCTGATCAGACATGCCACCAATCAGCTGCAGGAACTGAACATGATAAACTTCATAAATCTGAGCTGATTGTTGAGGCTGAAAATGTTTACATGGAGGCTGTTGGCTCATTGGTGTCAGATGAACTTTTTTTTTAATCATTGCACTGAGGGCATTAAAATAAACACAGTAACCATCAAAATAAGTTTTGTTGATAAAATACATTTCTTGAAACCGTCCATTGTTTTGTCCCAACTCTAAACATTGAATCCAATTTTCAAATTAAAAGCAGTGCTTTCAAAAAATACCCCAAAACAAAAAACCTACAAAAACAAAAAATAAACAAAATAAAATTATAGTACATAGTGACATATGTATTTTATATCTCATAACACGTCATTTCAATCTTGTCTTCAGTCCTGCATTTTTATACTTCTAAGACCAAAATGAAAATTAAACTCTTCATATTCACAAAGCTCATAAACACTATTTGTTTCAGGATTTCATGATGATTAATTTTCCATATGAGGCAGTGCTTTCAAATTCCTTTTGAAGTAGTACAGAGAAATTACTCTTCTCCTCTTCTTTTAAATTGCAAATATTTTCCAACTGAGCAGTAAAAGGACACCGAACTCAAACATGAAGCATCAACATGATGTTTAGATGTTGTTTATTATTACAATAAGAGACTAAAGTAACTCGCTTTGAACACTTCAGTTTTCTCTCTTGATGCTGCTGTTTGTTTCCTCCTCCACTTGTATTTTTCTATTATTTACTTCAGTGAATGTGCATAGCGCCCTCTGTTGTATGTTTGAGAGAACTGCACTGCATTGTCATCAAATGCAACTGTGCAGAGGTGGAACATGAGCAAAGGAAGCTCATCAATTGAAGAAGCTTCTTGGGTCAGAAGTTAATCATCATCCAGAACCTTAAAGAAGTAAAGTCGCTTTCTTTCCAGGCTCCTAAGACAACCATGACCTGGATGACTGAGAACCTACAAACACACATGAGCAGCAGTTTATTTAATGTGGACCTGAGCACTGCCCAAACCAACAACCAAACAATTTTTATTGAACCCTACTTCAGCCAATCAGCAGTCTTTATCTGTTTCAGCATCAAACACAAACCACACCATGAAGAGAGGTGACAAATCCACAAACACCTTCAAATGTAACCACACATCACACACGATGAACATGGATCCTAACATAGTTGATACTTTTTTTTGTAAAGCCTGATACTAAATCTCTGTATTTTATTTAAAAATACACATTCATTCATGCATTAATGTTTCACAGCAACACTGACTAAAGGGGACTCCAATACAAAACATTAAAAATGTTAATTATGTCATTTAAAAAAAAGTCTCAAAAGAATCAGCTGTAGTGCAGATTAGCTGCTGTTGTTATCAGACACAAATACAAATGTGCCAAATTTTAGATCACAGGAAATATTTCTTAGAGCAGATTTTAAATTCTTAGAGCAGACATAAAAGAGTTTGGCTGAAGTGAATGAATAAAGCACTTTGGAGGTCACACTCTTGATGCAGTCTGTCTTCAGTGATCGAGGCCTGTGCCTTGTTAAACCTCTGTGCACATCTGTCTGTGGAGGCGGGATCAGGGAAAAGAAGTTGCTACATGAAATTAGGATCTTCAGCTGGACTGATGTTGAGTGTAGCTGAATGTATGGGCATCTTTCAGGACTGTACAAATCCACAAATATGGATTATTTATAAACAGCTTAGTGTTTATACAGGTAATAACAAAGGAACCAAAAGTTCACATCTATAGCTTTAAATTTGGACAAATCTGTCAACACAACCATCATTAATAGAATAAAATACAAACAAACTGTCAAGGACCTGGGTCTGGGGACCCAGGGTTGTCGAATAGTTGCTTCCTGGACCCGTGTCAGACCGCCAGAGGGATCTCATTTGCGCCACTGGAACCGCTGCAGGCCACCTGAACTGCTTTGCCTCGAGTGCGCCCACTGGGTTGGTCACCAGAACTGTGTGTTGCCATCACTGGAGCCGTGGTTAGTCTTTTGGATTATTTAGACTGGAACTATTTTTTGTTGATTAGGTGGCATGGTGTCCTGATGGCTGCCTCTGTTGTTTTTTTTCCCAGGAGGAGGAGAGTAGGGCACAGGTGGACAGCAGGCATGGGAGCAGAGAGCACGGAGCACGGAGTTTTGGGTGAAGGGAGCTCACGGGATTATTGTGTTGTCTTATTTACTCCACTGTAAATAAAGAGCACTGTTCATCGCATGAGTCCTGCTTTTGGGTCCTCCTTCCCCACTTCACAAACACTGAAACTAATTATACAGGTAATAATAAAGGAACCAAAAGTTCACATCTATAGCTTTAAATTTGGACAAATCTGTCAACACAACCATCATGAATAGAATAAAATACAAACAAACACTGAAACTAATGAAAAATTACACATGATATATGAACTGTGGAAACTAACTGAACAATAAAAATCAGAATAAACAAACTCACACATTATATGAAAGATATAAACTGATTTGCATCTTATTGATTTGCAGGCTCACTTTGCTCCAGGACTTGACAACTGGCCCGACCCGTACAGTCTTTGTCTCTTAATACTGAATGCTGAAAACTGATACTCATGGACATACGCAGAAATTCTTCTTTCACCTTATATCAGTCTCTTTACTTTGCATAAGAGACCCAAAGCATTACATCCACATGATGTTGTCTAGTGCACCAGCACGTTCATTACATGTTTTGCCGTTATTGCTGTTTGCCGAGTTACTCATCTTAGAGCAGTTTGTGTGTGTCTAACAACTCCACAACATTAATGTATGATTCCTTTGCTCAAACTGAAGATTAGTTTATTTTGGGTTTTGTACATTTTGTTTCTGAATAATTGTTTGATTTGTAAATTCTTATTTCTGTTTTCTGTATTAACAACTTGTGTTTTCTTGATTTAGAAGCTGAAGGCCTAAAGTGGAGGTGTGTGGCTGCCTTGGGGATGGATCTACTTCCATGTGGTGTGGTTATTTATGCACCCCTGGAGTGAGCTGCTTCTTAGTGTGAGTGTGTGAATTGGTGATTCTCTGGACTGGTCTTCATTTGGCATCCCACTCGCCTACTGCTACACCACAGCTCTGAACTAATTAACAGTATATGTGCAACTGAATTAACGACTCTTCTATTTGATGACTGTGTTGCAGGGGTGTGGTCTCTGACCTGCTGCAGTGGAGGGCGGTACAGTGAGCTCACAGAGCGGCGCTGAGGTGTAGCAGAGAGGGCAGGTGTGAGCGCTCAACTTAATGATCTTCTTCTTCTCTGTGTGTGTATATTGACGGCAGAGACGTGTGTGTGGAATGGAGAAGCGACTGAGTGACTGGTGCCGAGAACTGTCACAACAGTTGCTAAAACAAAATGAAACTGATGTGCATGAAATCCTGTGTGTGTGTTGGGTATTTATCACAGACCGAGTTCAATAACTGTCAATAAATTCTTTATTTTACACTCATTCTCACGGGCACCAAGAAGTGACAGAGAGCAGAGACACTCTACATATTTGAAAACACAGACTTTGACCATCTACATCCACTGAGGAAACACAGCACTACAAACACAGAAGCAGATTTGGTGGAAATTTCAAACAGGACTGCCTCATAGTCTGTGACTGTGTTGACTATAGCTAAGGACATTAGTGCTAAGTCATGATTTTCTCAGGATGTTGCTGCTCGCTGACTTCAGCTAACAGCAAATTCCATTTCTGCTCACTCAGTACTTGTTTCATGTAAAGTACATTTATGTTTTTGATCTGTATTTAATGTTTTTAATTGAATGTCCATCTCTTATGCAGTGTTGGGACTAACGCGTTATTAAGTAACGCGTTACAGTAACTACGTTATTATTGTGGTAACGAGCACGGTAACTAGTTATTATGCCAAAACCAGGAATGCGTTACTCGTTACTGGGATTTAGATAGGCTCGTTATTCATTACTTCGTGTGGTGGATATCGCGGAGCTTCCACAAATTCAATAACATTAGCAAGTGGTGGAAGCCAGCAGGTGGATGAAGGAAAAGGGAGGCAAGAGGAGAGACGTTCGAGTGTCAGGTGAACTGAACTTCAGGTAAGAAGTTATGACCTGCAGTCTATCTGAGTCAGATATAAACCAAGTTTAGGTGGAGTTTATTTTCGTTATGCTGACTAGCTAGCATGACGGAGTTTCTATACAGCTGGGTGGGTGCTATGTTACTGATGTTGAACTTTATTTTGTTCATACGGTTAATTATTAGAGTTGCCAGCCGTCCTGTAAAAAACAGAATCGTCTCGAATTCAGAGAAAATATTATGAGTTTCGTATTGAGGTGAAAAGGAACACAGTTTGTCAGCTACAATGAAAAAGACACAAAGCTGGAGTTATTCTGTGTTTACGCTGCACAGCTGTCTCTTCTTCTCTCATTCTCTCCCCCTCCCTCTCCTGTTTCTAATTCAATCATGAAACTGATCAATGATCAGCTGATCGGCTTTTCTCTCTTGTTTATTTATCGCCCACTTTGCGCCAGAAAGAGGAAACCAGTGGATGTCGCGCTAAACGACAGCAGCACGTTTAAGCTTGATCAGCTGTTGTTAGAATTTATTTAATATTAATTTCTAGTATCAGCTGATGTTTGCTGGAGCCACAGCTGTAAAGCTGCTGGTCATGATGTCGGTTTGTATATCTGGTGAGAGGGAAACATGAAGATGAAACCAGGAGATGTCCTTACTGAATCATCACAGCTGAACAGGTGATGGAGAAACAGGTTTACCTTTTAGGTGACATGAATGAGTTGAAGGGAAGCTATGAACTGTTTCTGAGAGACAAATAACACCAGGATCCTTTTCTATGTAGCTGACAGCTGGTAACTGTGCAGGGGCGGGTTTAGCAAAGTGTTGCCAGGGATCCATGTAGGGCATTAACAGGGAAAGGGGGGCACAAAGAAATACTTTTCTGGCGATCGTGGCTCAAGAGTTGGGAGCTCGCCTTGTAATCGGAAGATTGCCGGTTCGAGCCCCGGCTTGGACAGTCTCGGTCGTTGTGTCCTTGGGCAAGACACTTCACCCGTTGCCTACTGGTGGTGGTCAGAGGGCCCGGTGGCGCCAGTGTCCGGCAGCCTCGCCTCTGTCAGTGCGCCCCAGGGTGGCTGTGGCTACAACGTAGCTTGCCATCACCAGTGTGTGAATGTGTGCGTGAATGGGTGGATGACTGGATGTGTAAAGCGCTTTGGGGTCCTTAGGGACTAGTAAAGCGCTATACAAATACAGGCCATTTTACTTTTCTTTCTTATTCTCATTTAAAATATCTAGCTTTTAAAAAATAATTATCTGAATCTTACAACAAAAGATTGATAGATTGATACATATATACCATCAAAACAGTGTTCATCACTGTCACAACAGCATGTGTTTGCATTCAAAGGCTTTATGGTTTTTCCTATAATGGTGGGCCGGTCTCTAGTCAAAATGCCCGGGCCGATTTTTTTGTCCCAGTCCAGCCCTGTATGCAGCTCATCTGCAGTCTGGTGTTACCTACATCTTCCTATTCAGAAGGCAGAATTTCCGAGTTCTGAGTACAATCGAAAGCACCACGACTGCAGTTTTTGTGTTGGATGTAAAAAGCGCACATGACGCTGTGACGTAGGCTAGAATCATGCAGCGGTCAACGGCGGTCCAGGCGTGGGATTTCTCTCATGGAAATGTGCACATTATTTTTTTTCTTTCTATTGGTAGGTGGCACAGTGGCAAGTAAGCAAGCTAGAAGACTGGCAGTTACGGAAGCAACACATTAACAAGAGAATTCTGAGTAAAACCAAAGTTACTTTCCCTAGTAACTAGTTACTCTAAAAGTAACGAGTAACTTGAAGTAACTGAGTTACTTTTGATAGAAGTAACTAGTAATGTAACTAAGTTACTAATTTAAAGTAACTTACCCAACACTGCTCTTATGTATGTGTGACTGGATGTGGATCAGTGGACCACATCCACAAATGGCAAATCTGTGAGGAACAGCGAAGGTCAACCACCAGTCTGTCAGAAGTTTTTCTTTTTGACGAGAAAGAAAATCAATCAGTTTTCAACATGCCACTGACACTCCATCACACTAATGCAGGGACCCATTATGAGACATCAGTCCTCTGAGATCTGAGAGGAGACGGTTTTTATGAAGTAAACCATGAGAAACAAAGTTTATCTGGACATACTGACATACAAAAAGCTTAACAAACAACACAAACTGACAACTGACCACAGAGCATATAATTAAAGTCCTTTTGTTGGCTCTGTTGGGCATTTATAAAGAGACCATGCCTGGTAAGATAACACAACATTTATGCAGCACTGCCCCCGTGTGGTCACACTGAAACACAACAGCTTCTCATTTGCTTTACCTCACTAGTCGCTGCTGAAAGTGTAATTTGAATAATCCCTTCACCAAAAACAAAAAGCTGAATTAAAAATAATGAAACTAATTAAATGTATTAAATCTTGATGATTGTATTATTAGTTTCTATTGTTCATCTACATTCTTACTGACTCATCTCACATCCACCCTCTCTACTCAGCATCATCCAGTTTTTTTTTTCTTTTGAGGTCTTGCTCGAGCTACTGATGAAACTTTATCAACGATTGTTAAGTTTCCCAACCACATTTCATCCCAATGGTCCAAGGCTTACATCTTTATGCTCACAAACGTACTTCTGTATTTAATCAGTAATCAATTTATTACTTTAAGTTAGAGTGTGAGGGGCATTAATGGACATAAATTAGATTTAACTGGATTATGTGTTTAGGTCAAGAGACACAGACCATCATCTTTAAGAGGCTCTTCTTTAATGTCTGATCACGATGTTTGTGTTTGTCTGCAGCATCACTGCAGCAGAGAGGGTATAACACAAGGCCACAGTCATGTGGTATTCTGTATTGCCACTAAGTGAATAAAATACTGAAAAAAACACTATACAAAGTCACTGGTCACTTCATTAGTTACACCTTGCCAGTACTGTTTTGGACCTTCTTTCACCTTCAGATCTGCCTTCATTCTTTGTGGCACAGATTCAACCAAGACCTGGAAACATTCCTCACAGATTTACTTTCATATTCATATGATAGCATCACACAGTTGCTTTCGATTTGACGGCTGTGCATCCATGTTGAAAATCTCCTGATCCCACCTCTCAATTTTAAATCCATGTAGACATTGAGGGTTCTCGGGAGGGGCCGTGCTAACACCTGCTGTTCTCTGGCAGCAGCACCATGCCCTCCCGTGTTTTAAATGCACTTTAGAACAACACGCAACAACACTACACATGTGCGGGAGGAGGGAGGTATGGGGTCATCACACACCCCCGTTCTCTGTGAGCCATCTGGGCGGGGGGGCTGGGAGGAGGTGTTGGCCGTCCGATTGGGATCTGGGATGCAGTCTGCTTGCCTCCACCCTGGGGGAAAGGGTAACATCTCCTCTGTCTAGGTGCCGTTTCCCCCTCTGGGGGCGAGGGTACCTGGACCTGGGGTATAAAGTTTGTTTGGGGAGTGTGATTGTGTGTACATGTCCATGTATGTCTATCCCTACGTTGGGTGAGTGCTGAGTATTAGTATATGTGTGCATGAGGGTGGGAATGCATGTTTGTGTCTGCGTGCGCCTGTTTGTCTGTGTCTATATGTCAGGTCGGGTCTTAGACTCCACCTCTCTGGGAACTCCCAGGCCCTCCAAAGTCTGGAGGCTTATCTCCCCTCACCACACTCCCTGCCGGTGGCAGGGAGTGTTTATAGACATAAACTACACCTTTCTTGGCTGCTACCTCAAAGCACATTGTGCTCTGTTGGTCCTGCGTGCTGCACCATAACATTCAATATTTAGTATTTACTGCTGTTTACACTTAGCTAGATAAATGCGATGGTGTTGTGTTTATTATGTTGCTCTCTTTTTTTGCTTGTTTTTTCTTCTTTTTCTCTCAACAGGTGATCAAGGAGTTTTTTTTTCTTCTTTCTCTCTTTCTCTTTTTAAGTGCCCTTTCTCACTGTCCCTCGTCCCCTCTGTTTTTTTCCTTCATCTTTCTTTCTCCATTTCCTATCCCCTAGTCATGTCTGTCCCGTCTGTAACAACTGAAAATAAAATAAAATAAATAATAACAACAAAGGTCGACCAAATGGACCAATACGGCAAGGCCGTGATGATCCACATGGTAAAGTAAATCCATTGGGTATCCTTGTTGGCCTTCAGACAACAATTCTGACGGCTAAAGAACCAAATGGGACAGGCAAAAAAAAAAAAAAGAAAATCTCCTGATCCACCACATGCCAAAGATAATCTGCTGGATTGACATCCGTTATAAGATGAGTATACTGTGGTCATAAAACGATGGACATGGCCAGCAGCACAGCTCAGAGAGGTTGTACCTCTAGAAAGGCCACCTGAAGTTTTCACCAGCGAGTTAGAAAAGAGCAGAGGGTTCCTCAAACAGTGTTTCCTAGTGTTTCATCAACAAAGTAGAACTTATTCTTCAGACTGTGCAAAATTTGCTTTCATGGTAATCCTGCTGCGAGGGTGAGCTCTGAGATGGGCCGAAGCCATGCTGAAACCAAACCCAAATTTCATTGCAAAGTGTTTTTGACAAAGGATTTAGCTGATGCTGCGGGCAATAGGCTGTTTACCCTTAACCAAAGTGAGAGGAGGTTTAGCTCTTTATCTCACACCTCCCACTTCATCGTCCTTATGACTGCTCCATTGACTCGCTTACTGGTCCTCCATCACCTTCCAGTAATCAGTATAATTTTAAACCCAAATGGGTCATTTCAGTTATTTGAAAATAGCATTTTCAGCAAATGCACCAGGAGTCTTTCAGGCCGAAGTCAATGACATCCTTTGTGACTTCATCATCCACATTTTCTTTATTCCAACGATATTCTTAACTTCTCCCAGTTGTTTTATACCTGTCAAGTCCTTCTCAAATGTCTCCTGGAAAAAAGTCTCAATTTAAAAGGTGAGAAATGTGAATTTCATGTTGATTCAGGGTCATTCCTGGGCTTTATTGTTGAAAAAGGTCATTTAAAAGCACACTCAGTCAAAGTGGTTGAATGGCCAGTTCCCTCGAACAGGAAGCAGCTTCAACAATTCCAAGGTTTTGCTGACTTTTACTACCTTTTATGATTTCAGCAAAATAGCTCTATTGTTATATTCCCTCCTGTAGTGTCAGTACACTGATTAGGGCTTATACAGAGTCAGACTGATACACAGGGTAGCTTGTTTACATTTTGACTTCTTCTCTTTATTAACATAACACAGCAGTTACACACACACACATAACTGGGCATGGTGCCCACTACTGGCGATAGCTTGTATAGCACACCATATATTTTGGTTCATACATAACATCTCCTCCCCACTAAGCTATGCAACCATGGCACCACCCACAGAAGCATTTCCCTTAACTAAGTGGTAGTACAAAAAAAATATTATTATATTATTCTTTCTTGTTTCTTTTTTTTTTTACAACATTCATGAAAACTGGAACTAATGTTGCTTTCTGTATTACATTTTTAGTTGAGAATAATGTCTCTGAACCCAACAGTCTCGCAGAACTACTTCAATACACTCACCCATCACGATAACGGGCGGATGATAGTGACTCTCACTGGGTAACGTCTTACAGTCTCTGTGACCTGTGTACACTCAGATGGTGGTGGTTTAACAGACTGGTGTGTTTCTGGAGGTATTGTGGTCCCCAGAACTTGTTCTTTTTTTTCCCTTTTTTTTTTTGCCTTTATTTTCAGTTGTTACAGACGGGACAGACATGACTGGAGGATAGGACAGGGAGAAAGAAAGAATGAAAGAAAGAGAGGGAGAGAAATACAAAACGGAGGGGAGAAGAGAGTGAGAAAGGAGGGAAGAGGGGAAAAAGAAAAGCAAACAAACAAACAAACAAAAAGAAAAAAAACACCTGGATCACCTGTCAAGAGAAGAAAAAACAGAAGAGAAAACAAACAAAAAAGAGCAACATAATAAATACAACACCATCACAATAAACTAGCTAACCGTAGATACCAGTAGATACTAAATATTAAATGTTATTGTGCAGCACTCAAGATCGACAGCGCACAATGTGCTTTGAGGTAGCAGCCAAGAAAGGTGTAGTTTGTGTCTGTGAACACCTGTGTGCACACCTGTGTGGAGCAGCACGCTTATATTCAAAAGGTTTCTTCATGTAACGATCTGCTAGGGAGTGTGGGGAGCCATAACCCCGTCCCCCAGGACATGAAGCAGGTATGGAGGAGATCCAGGCCCCAGACATCCAGAGGGCCCAGAGTACGAGGACCCAAAGAGGACCACCGGAGGGGCAACCGTGCCACCCTCCTGGGAAGAGCTGAGGAGATCCCCAGACGAGGGGTCACCCAGCAGCCACGGAGAAGAGGCCAGAGGGGGTTGCAGTGACGTGCCCGCAGGCTCTGCCAGCAGCCAGCTGTGCCAGAGTGAACCGAGCCGCACCACCCGCCCAACTGAGCCACGGGCGCCAGGACCCGTCAAGCAGTCACCAGGAGTGAGCCGGTAGATACCTGAGCGCCCACCCCGGGACACCAAGAACCACCGACAGACAGACGCCTGAGGACATCAGCCACTGGCAGGGAGTGACTTCCATACCTTGGAGAGCCTGAGGTGTTCCCAGAGAGGTGGAGTCTAAGACCCGACCTGACATATAGACACAGACAAACAGGCGCACACAGACACAAACGTGCATTCCCACCCTCATGCACACATATACTAATAAAAAAATAGCTATAAAGCTATAAAAACTATAGCTAATAGCTAGATATACTGTGTAATAGGTTCCTTGTTTAAAAATCATTTGGAAATATAAAAATATATATATATATCATTCTATTCAAAATTTCAGTTTTTGAATGGTTATGAATAACTTTTGTTCTTTTCCTTTTTCTCTAGTCCCTGATAAACCACCTCATCTGCAGTGTGCAAACATGCATGTTGCTGACTGTGCGCCTACCAGATACTCTCGGTGTACTGCATATGTGCCATATAACAAAAGGCTGTGTCTTAAAGAACATCAAGTAGATACACGTGGGGTTAGTTGACTGCTAATATTACTGTATATGATCTGTGTATGTTTGAGATATTTTGGAACAAACTTAAACACAAACTACATTTCTCTTCTCTCTCAGGGTGATTCTGGTGGTGGAGTGATTTACAACAACATGATTTATGGTGTAATCAGTTCTGGTTTTGAACGTGTCTGTACTGGACCAGCTGTTACTGTGGATGTTTGTTCTTACATGAACTGGATAAATCAGAAAATTAATCCAAGAAATAATGGAAAATAACTGAATGAAAATAACATCCAGAATAAACAGTCATCTCTACATGAAACTTGTGTGCTGTGTGTTGTTTCTACTCTAGAATATCTTCGTGTTAACTGCAAATTGTGAACCTTTTTCTTTGGTCTAAATTATTGTGTTAGATTTGCAGCTTGTGTGTGTTTAAATGTGGTGTCAGGTGTGTAGCAGCTCATCCTGTTGTTCACAAACTCTCAGACTCACACTGTGAAGATGCAGAAAGGCTTTCTGATCAGACATGCCACCAATCTGCTGCAGGAACTGAACATGATAAACTTCATAAATCAGAGCTGATTGTTGAGGGTGGAAATGTTTACATGGAGGCTGTTGGCTCATTGGTGTCAGATGAACTGTTTTTTTAATCACTTCACTATAGAGAGCATTAAAATAAATACAGTAACCATCAAAATACGTTTTTTTATTAAAACACATTTCTTGAAACCGTCCATTGTTTTGTCCCAACTCTAAACACTAAATCCAGTTTTCACACTAAAAGCAGTGTTTTCAAAAAATACCCCCCCAAAAAACAAACAAACAAACAAACAAACAAACAAACAAACAAACAAACAAACAAACAAACAAACAAACAAACAAACAAAAAACCCTGTAACACAGAAAATAATTAAATTAAATTATAGTACATGGTGACATATGTGTTTTATATCTGATAATACATCTAATTTCTTTTCCATCTTATCTTGAATACAAAATCCTGCTCCTCACGTACAAGGTCTTAAATAATCAGGCCCCATCTTATCTTAATGACCTTGTAGTACCATATCACCCTATTAGAGCACTTTGCTCTCGCTCTGCAGGCCTACTTGTGGTTTCTAGAGTATTTAAAAGTAGAATGGGAGGGAGAGCCTTCAGTTTTCAGGCCCCTCTTCTATTGAACCAGCTTCCTGTTTGGATTTGGGAGACAGACACTATCTCTACTTTTAAGATTAGGCTTAAAACTTTCCTTAGCATATAATTAGGGCTGGACCAGGTGACCCTGAATCCTCCCTTAGTCATGCTGCAATGGGGTGGGCTGCTGGGGGATTCCCATGATGCACTGAGTATTTCTTCTTCAGTCACCTTTCTCACTCACTATGTGTTAACAGACCTTTCTGCATCGAATCATATCTGTTATTAATCTCTGTCTCTCTTCCACAGCATGCCTTTATCCTGTCTTCCTTCTCTCACCCCAACCGGTGGCAGCAGATGGCCCCGCCCCTCCCTGAGCCTGGTTCTGCCGGAGGTTTCTTCCTGTTAAAAGGGAGTTTTTCCTTCCCACTGTCGCCAAAGTGCTTGCTCATAGGGGGTCATATGGTTATTGGGTTTTTCTCTGTATCTATTATTGTGCGATCTACTGTACATTATAAAGCGCCTTGAGGCGACTTTTGTTGTGATTTGGCGCTATATAAATAAAATTGAATTGAATTGAATCTTTAGTCCTGCATTTTTATACTTCAAAGAATAAAGTGAACACGAGACATTTCATATTCACAAAGCTGATAGACATTATTGCTCCACCAGATGTCGCTGTTAAACAAACAATTTCTCTCTAATGCTTCTCTTTAAGAATTGATTACAGCATTTCGACATGATTCAGTTTTCATATGAGGCAGTGCTTTCAAATTTAATTTGAAGTAGTACAGAGAAATTTTAAAGTAGATATTAAATCCTAAATAAAACAACTTTTTTTAAATTGCAACAATATTTTCCTACTGAGCAGTAAAAGCACAATGAGTTCAAAGACGTTTAACATTAAGCATCAGCATGATGTTTAAATGTTGTTTATTATTACAATAAGAGACTAAAGTAACTCATTTTGAAAACTTCAGTTTTCTCTCTTCATGCTGCTGTGTGTTTTATGTGAAGCCTGGTACTAAATCTCTGTGACCATTAATACTGCATGTACTGTATATACATATAAAATATACAAAGCACAATAATTAAGCTGTTAATAATTAACAATGTCTTGTATAACTATTTTATTTTTAAATACACATTCATTCATCCATTATTGTTTCACAGCAAGACTCTGATTGAAGGGGACTCCAATACAAAACATTAAGAAAGTTAAGAAAAACCCTCTGTAACGGTCTTTTGCATTTGATGCTTCGTTGAGCTGTACGTCTGGATCTTGCTCTTTTGCACCAACTGGTGGTGAACCGTTGAGGGTGCAGTTGTTTGCAGTTTGGGTCTCCACCAAACCCCTTTTTTGCTAGCACACATGGTTAGCTCCACACATGGAAAATTGACACAAAGTACAAGAATGTATTTTGATGTGATGTTTAATTTTTAAACTGTTTTCTTCCATGAGCAGTTCTCATGGGTTGTCAAGACCAGAATAGACCTGTTTTATGACTCTACATCATGCCTACGTCCATCTTTAAGGGCGCTACACCTTCAAAAGAATCAGCTGTACTGCACATTAGTCTCTTGTTTTTACATAAGGTATAGCCTGTGGCTAAGGGATCAGAGGTAAGGTAAAAACACATAACAGAAGAAAAGTAAATTTAATAAATTAATGATCTGTGAATTTATACTTTTCTTTTTGTTTTTAAATTCAAGTGCTTTACACTTGTCCTCTCCCAGCATTCAGGACTTCAGGCACTCAACATCCAAGATGGAGCTAACAAAGAGAGACCCTCCACCCAGAAGACAGCCTTACCCCGACCGACCCGATGAGAAGGATGAATGACAAAATGACAAACTGGAGAGTGGTGCTGTGTTCCAACTATGTAAGTTACCACCCCCGTTCTCTGTTAGCCATCAGGGTGGAGGGGCTGGGCGGAGTTGTTGGCCGTCCGATTGGGGTCTGGGATGCGGGGCCTCCCTGCTGCTGCAGGGCCGGGGGCGGTCTGCTTGTCTCCATCCCGGGGAAAAGGGTAACATCTCCTGGGTCTAGGTGTGATTTCCTCCTCTGGGGGCGAGGGCGCCTGGACCTGGGGTATAGAGTATGTTTGGGGAGTGTGATTGTGTGTACAATGTCCATTTGTGTCTGTCTTTACGTTGGTTGAGTGCTGAGTATTAGTAAAAAAATAGCTATACACCTTGTGTCAAAATTTGATTGATGACCCCCCTTGCCCCCCCCCCCCCCCCCCCCCCCCCCCTTCCCCACCGGAAGTGTGTAATTTGATCCATAATCGCATCACGTGTTGCGGCACCTGTTGTTTTTGAAAAAATAAAAAAAAGTTTTTAGAGGGAGGGGGGTCTGTGGAGGAAAGAGAATAAAAACAGAGAGGAGGGGCGGCGCACTATACTATCCTATGCACAGACACAAGATGGATCCTTTCATTCTGCAGCCCTGCGTTCCTCTGTACTTGGACGGGGAAGAGATCTGCTCTCCCGAGGCCGAAAGCATGGGAGGCAGTGGCGGCGAGTGGTCTTCGTCGATTATCAGCGACACCCCCGTCACCGTCTACAGTAACAGATCGGAAGCAACCGATGCTCCGCGGAAAGAAGGGAGAAATAAGAAAGTCTTCATGTTCCGCAGCCAGATACCGGCTCCGAGGAGCTTGCGGGGAGAATGGACTCTGCCTTTTGAGGGCTGTGGAAAGTGGGGCTACGTCTTCAAATACAGCATATTTACTATTGAAGGCCTCAATCCAGACCTTTTGACCCTACCAGAAATACTCCGGAAGTGTCTAGTCATTTTCAGACCTGTGCATCATGTTCCATAAGCATGAGGGGAGGGGTATGGTTCCTGAGGAGGAGGGATCAGAGAGGGAGGAGGGATCCTGAAGCATAAGGGGGGGGGGGGGGGGGGGGGGTGTCGCAGCTGTTGAGTCAGTGCTGTATAGAGAGACAGAGCGGCAGTTAGTTTTCCACAAACTCATAGTTTGAATTCTGTTTAAATATTATCACAATTTTCTCAGTAAAGAACTATTTCTTTTTACAATAGCGGATGTATTTTACTTTCTTATATGACAGGCACAATAAAATAAAAAAAACTTTGAGATTATCTGACTAGTAACGGATTACATTTATACATATATATATATATATATATATATATATATATATATATATTTACACATATATAGTGCCGGGTAGAGGTAAGCTACACCAGCGCTTGTAATGGGAAAAGAGTGACTTCCTATTGGCTGTAGAGAACCATTTCTTTCAATAGTATTTTATTTTCTTATAATACAGACGCAATAAAAAAACTTTAAGATTATTCGCCTAGCAACAAATTGTATTTTTTATAGAGTGGGGTGGAGACAGGCTACACCATCGCTTGTAATGAAAAGAAGAACTTTCTATCCGCTTGTAACCTACAGACCACCCACCTCGTATGTGTAAACCTTAGAGGAAAAAAAGCGCTGCGCACATATTCAGAAATCGGCCTTACTTAAACAATTAAAACATCAGGTATTTTGGTTTTGTGCAGCCACTCCTTCTCAGACCAAAGTAAAAAGTTTTTCTTCATTTTTTGAGCTACTTTTACAATGGGTTTTCTCAATAGACAGAAACCCTAAAAGAAAACGGCCTTGTTTTACGCACACCATGAAGGAGTCAACAACCCCTCTAATCGTTATTAGTATTTCTTAATGCCTCCAGCCAAGCAAAGAATTTCATATTGGCCTCAACTCAATGTACGTGTAAAATAACCCTTAGTGAAAAAAAGCACAGCGCACATATTGAGAACTTGAATAAATTCCGTCGGTTCATTACCTCCGAGAGATCGAGATGCTTCCGAGAAAAAACCCCCCAGAGAATTTATTATTTTGGTAAGAGAGAGAGAGCGAATCGAACAAACGTTTCTACAACACGATATACCACTCCGGGTCAGGAGGGGCGATATAGCACGGACCGGTCAGATGACTACGCCGGATGGAAGCATAACCGGAAGCGTGGCAGCGAGTTTCCCTTTGACCTTCATCCTGCTCCATGATCAGCCGTTAAAACTTTCCCCAATATTGCTGTAACGTAACAACAAAGTTAGTTTTTTTTTTAAGATCAGACAGGTCCCAAAACAATCCTCACACGCAGTCACTGAATTAACATCTGTGGCACAAATAAGCTTCAGGGACTGACTTGTTTTTTAGAACCGACCTTTGAAACTTGGCCTAATTTTTTACACAAAGAGAAATTTGACCCTAATAATAAACAACACGATACTGTGGTGAATACTTACCTCAACTTTGATGGGTTTTTTCACAGCTATTTATTTAGAACAAAGTAAAACAAGGACACAATGCACATTGCAGAGTACATGAATGGAAATTCCTCCTCTCTATACTTACACTCCTCCCTAACAAATGCCGAGTCATCATCTCCATATTGTGTGTCCCACTTTTCGAGTTTCATTGAACTGTGTACAAGATGTAAAAACAATATATTAGTTTTTTTTTAAGCCCCCGGTCTAACAAGATGCCATTCATTTAAGAGACTAATAATCTTTTGATTTTAAATTGTGCTAACGCAGTAACATTAAAAATAAAACATAGCAGAACTCATTTTTGTTGGACACAAGAACAACTCAAGCATATTTTCCGGGAGCCGGAACTAGGGCTTACAAGTTTGTCGTGCCCCTGGGACCAGTGCGAGGTTGTGTGGCGTGGAGGGTCCAGACACTCCCACAGCGCAGACTTTGCTATCCGCACAGAGCTTTTCTGGTGTGTCTCATGCAAAAGCGACAATACAGCTCACGGTAAGCCTGTCCTTTATAAATATCTCTTTGATTATTCAAACAGTGTTTAAATTGTGACTCCAATAAACATTTTATCTATGTTAAAATATACAGATATATTTATTTCAAGTTTTTAGCTTAAACAGACTCTTGAGCAAAATCCGTATTGGCATAACCAGTGTGCAGCCTAATGTACATCTTTTAAGTGTATGTTTATAGGTACATGAAGCGTACCTCTGAAAAGAGTCCATCATTTGTGAATTTGCAGATTTATTTTTTGATGAAATTATTGTAGAAAATGTCTTTAAACTATCACTGTTCCTACTTACTGAGCTTTACTATGTGAATAAACAATTTGAACGAGAAAGGATTTAAAGACACATTGAAGCAAAGGTAAAAACTTTGTAATGACATTTATGTTCAACCTGAGCCTGTCACTGGGGAAAGTACCACAGCTGTGGAAGACCTCCTGTGTGGTACCGGTACCAAAGACCTCCCATCCCAAGGACCTCAGCAGCTACAGGCCGGTAGCCCTCACATCGCATCTGATGAAGACCCTCGAGAGGTTGGTTCTAAACCATCTGCGCCCCCTGGTGAGGTCTTCATTGGATCCGCTGCAGTTTGCTTACCAGCCTGGCATTGGGGTGGAGGACGCCATCATCTACCTCCTGCACCGAGCTCTGACTCACCTGGAGAAGCCTGGAAGCACTGTCAGGATCATGTTCTTTGATTTCTCCAGTGCTTTCAACACCATCCAGCCACGACTTCTGAGGGACAAGCTGGAGCTATCGGGAGTGGACCACCACATGTCCCAGTGGATACTGGACTACCTCACAGAACGTCCACAGTATGTGAGGTCACAGGGCTGTGTCTCTGACACGCTGGTCTGCAGTACGGGGGCCCCACAGGGAACTGTGCTGGCACCGTTCCTCTTCACCCTCTACACTGCAGACTTCTCCATCAACTCCCCACGCTGCCACCTACAGAAGTTCTCTGACGACTCTGCCATAGTCGGCCTCATCACAGGTGAGGACGACTCAGAGTACAGACAGTGGACTCTGGACTTTGTGGACTGGTGTCAGCAGAACCAGCTGCTGATCAACGCCGGGAAAACCAAGGAGTTGGTGGTGGACTTCCGGAGACGCAGACCCACCACACTGACACCGGTGAACATCCAGGGAGTGGACATTGAGATAGTGGACTCGTATAGGTACCTGGGTGTTCACCTGAATAATAAACTGGACTGGAGCCACAACACTGATGCTCTTTACAGGAAGGGTCAGAGCAGACTCTACCTGCTGAGGCGGCTGAGGTCATTTGGAGTCCAGGGAGCGCTTTTAAAGACCTTCTATGACTCTGTGGTGGCATCTGTCACAGTGTGGTATGTTGGAGCAGCGGTTTATCGGCAGCTGAAAGGAAGAGGTTGGATAAACTCATCAGGAAGGCCAGCTCTGTTCTGGGATGCACCCTGGACCCAGTGCAGGTGGTGGGAGACAGAAGGACTCTGGCCAAAATAACATCTCTGATGGACAGAGTCTCCCACCCCATGCATGTAAATGTTGCTGAACTGCAGAGCTCCTTCAGTGACAGACTGCTGCATCCTAGATGCATGAAGGAGCGTTTCCGCAGGTCCTTCCTCCCTGCAGCTGTCAGACTGTACAATCAGAACTGCTCCCAACAAACATAGATGTTTACATCTGCGCTATAACTGCAATACGTTAACCAACCGATTCGCACTACAACCTGGTTTGCCTCTTATCTGTAGTTATTTTTATTTAATTTAATAACTGTACAATACTCTGTATATAGTAACCATTGTCCTTAATGTAAATATTTAAGAAAAATTGTGTATGTTTCTGTTCTGTGTCCTGTGTACTGTTTGTTTGTATATGTGTCTTTTTGCTGCTGTTACAACCAAATTTCCCCTTGTGGGACAATTAAAGGATTATTCTATTCTATTCTATGTAACCGTTCTTCTGAAATCCGGCAGAGAGTGAAACTCCAAGAGCTGCTGCAAACCTCTGCATTAATGATCTTTCTGTTTCTCTCACTCTGTGTGTGTGTGTGTGTGTGTGTGTGTGTGTGTGTGTGTGTGTGTGTGTGCTCACAGAGGGGAGGTCACGGCAGGAGTTCCCTGAGTTGACACGTATGAACCATAAAGTCAGTTTGGACCGAGGAGCAGTCGGTAAACTACATTCAGTGTATAAGATACTTTTTTATCCGATGCATGCACAAGAATCCAAATCTCTGTATCACATTTTCATTAAAGCCTTATTATTTTATGGGGACAAATCACCGTAGATCATTAATAGGGAACAAAAAAGGAGGATCCCATCGGCAATGGGAGACAGTAGTCTTGATACGTGCTTATAACTTAAAACACACAAAAAAACCCAGTTACAGTTGGTAAGATTTATGGTATAAACCAGACTTTCACAGTCTGCATCTTTACAGGGTTTTTTCTGCTTTTGTTCACTCCTAGTGTGATTAAAAAACATCAAACCACAGAGCCCACTAACTATTAGCCGCTTTTACCCCCTAAACAGTCAGTTGACTGAGAGAAATGCATTCCATTATTGTGAACGCTGAAGGAGATGTGCTCCATAGTCAAACTTTATATTTCCTTAACTTACAGCCTATGTTCTGTTTAATTCCTTTGATGGAAAATTGGTTAAACCGTTGCTCAACTTATGTCTGAATGACGGCAGATAATTCTGATGAAACTGACCCGTAAGCACTTTGCAGCTGAGTTGAGGGCTCGTGGAAATAAGGTCAAGGAGGTGTCAGGCGTGAGTACGGCCTGACATTCCATTTGGGACAGCTGCCAGACACATTAGTGCAACTGTGAGCAGCAACTCCTGTATACTGAACATAAGAAAAGTAATGTGTAGGTGCTTCATTGTTTTGTTTTTTTGTTTTTGTTAAAAAAGCCGAGATTCCAGGACTCATGCTTATATGGTTTTCTTTTATCCAAAAACAGGTTAGTTTATCCGGTTTGAGGAGTTGTTTCCCTGGTCCAGATATTTGGGATGGTTCAAATGCCGAGTCTCCAAATGCAAACAAAAGGATATTTTCCGCGTTATTTCTTAAATGTGCATAAATGGGATCAGATAATGTCCGATAAAAGTAATAAACAATAAATGTAAATCAGTTTTTTTAACTGTGCAGACCCACACCAGTGAAAGCGATAAAAAAAAACAAAAAAAAAACGTTCATGACTTTAAAGAGATTATGAACAAAACGCATTACATTTTGTTTTGTTTTTTTGCTACATTAACAACTTTTCCAACTCTGATTGGAACCCACACAGACATCACTCCAGACTGAAATCCACTTCAGACGGCACACGCAACATGTTCAAGCATGCACGGAGGCCTTTCAGTAAATGTAAGAAGATGGTTAAGGCGAGAGATTGCTATTCTGTCTTTTACATCGCCACAAAGGGAGGACTAAACGCCAAAAAAGAGAAAAGTTTTTTAAAAAATGACGCTTTAAAACAGTTCGAGTAGCTTTGTGTTTACGGGGAGAAGGGAATAACTGCGGCCGAGGCTCTGAAAAGAGACGGTCGCTTCGCCGATGACCTGGGCTACTTTGAGCTGGTTAACATCGACGACGAGCGTAAGACTGAGTGCACAGACATAATTGATTGTCTGGACAATAAGAAATTCCAGATATGTTTTCCACAGGGAGCAGATACGGATGTAGTCATCCCAGGGCAGCAGAAACCTCCACACGCATCAAATAATGCAAAGCGCAGCGGCGGAATGACATCGGTCTTAGATGTACAGTAGATTTTTAAAATTTTGGGGTACAATGGTTTAGCCACAGATGTAACTTCCACTTTGATCATTTTGTGATGTAAAAGTGAACCACGAGGCTTTTTTTAAATTTTTTAAATTTTCTGTGTGATGGAATGACTTAAGACACGAGTTATTTAAACAATTCTAAATGACAATGTGATGGTCGTGGTACTTTACGCGGGGCAAATATGTTAAGGATAATGTTTATCAATGTAAAATTGCTAAGATTTTTCTTTTTCCACGGAGAGATGCCGTGGCCAACTCTACAGTTTTTGAAAATCGCTGCCACTCCCACCCACTCTGTAAGATCAACCCACTTCCAGATCACACCCCCTTCTGTTATTTTAAAAAGAAGACTGCCGTCTCATTCCTTCAAAACCATTTTAGCTCAAAAACAGAGAGAAGGATGGACTCTGCACCCCTGCGCCACACCGAGGAGGAGGAAAGTTCTGCGGCTGAGGGCACAATAGTACCCGACACCCCCGGTTACGATCGCCCCTTGGAGAAGCAGCAGCAGCAAGCCGACGACTTTGACGGTTGGGCATCTTCTTTATTCATTGATGCCGTGAAAACCGCTGTGTATCATCTTGTCAACCTAGTAATCAACAAGTACCTCACTGACGAATGCAACGGCTGTAAGTCCGATCACCCCAGCCAGAAACAGCACGAGTGTGTGCAAGTCTTGGAGGATGACTTTTACGCTGAAAATTATCACAGCATCAGAAAAAGACTCCTCACCCCTCGTTTCATTCCATCCATTCAACGTGTACTGATTGCTCGCAACATCAAAATGGACGACGTCGAAGTCCGCATGGTGGCGGAAACTCTCTTGCACGAACTGAAATCGGAAAGGAAAGTCTTTGACGCCATCGCCGAGGCATACACCAATCTGGTAGGGTTGGACATGGTGAAAATCAGACAGTTGCGGTTGATCGCAGAGTGTTACAAAGGAGGCTGCTAATGCTTTCTCTGAAAGACTGATTTAAAAAAAAAAAAAAAAAAAAAACGTATCCTGACACGGCCACCCTTCCAAGGCCCTGAGAAATTACCCGAATCACTATGGGATGAGGACTTGCCCTATGTACCCACCTAATCGGTGATAAAATGCGAAGTTACAATTCTTTTCTGTAAAAAAGTTTTTTTATTTTTGTATATAAATAAATGTTAATGTTGTGCGATGGGATTGTGTGCCTCAATTTTAGTTATGATGTGCCAAATCACTACAACAGACGGCTCAAGACAATACCGTCCAGAGTAAGGATCTTGTTAGACAGTGTTTCTAAGATTTTTACACCCCGTTACAATAACCTCAGTTTAACCAATAAAAGCAGGTATCATCTGCATAGCAGTGAAAATGTATGCTATGGCTTCTAATGCATGTATAATGTAAACAGAACCGGTCTTTCCACAGAAGTCCGTGGAGCTTCATAATTAACCTTAGTGTGTGAAGAGGCCTCTCCATTTAATAATAGCTGTAAGAAGATGTTATGGTCACCGGTATCAAACGCTGCACTTTGGTCTACCGGGGGAATATTTCAACATTTCAATATGAATGATTTTTGAAAAACTGATTAGATTCATGTCTGATGATCTTTTCACTGCTTCTTCAAGTTTGTAACACTGAACATATTAAAGGATCATTATAAGGTTCTCAGGAACAGTTTAATTAGACACACGTTTACTATTTTTCTTTATACTCTTTCTTTCTTTCATCACTGACATGTTCAGTATGTTTACTATCAGAGGAGAAAATAAACCCTGTGTAGTTTAAAAGCTTTAATTTATTCGAACTGAAATGTTGCTGAACTCTGATTGGCGTGTCTTTTAATCTTGTCAACAAAATCCTTAATCATATAAATCTGCCATTTATCATCTTGTAAACAGTTACCTCAGAACCTGTACTGTCATATCTATGTATGTAAGGTAAAACTTTGCACAGTACTTCCACTTATGTAAGTAACTAAACACATAAAGTCACCCTTACCAATAATCGACTGTTCCTTGAAAAAAAGTAGCACAAACAGACAACTGACTCATCAATGATAAGTAGAACTACCTGAGGCCGAGACTCAAGCAGAAGAAAATTAAAAGTTATGTTTTGTTTTTTTTTTGTTTTGTTTTTTTTTATGGCTCGAAAGATTAAAGAAGAATATGTTTAATAATTCAACAAGAACCGCACTTTCAACACATGTACATCCAAATTTTGGAACAGACTAACATTGCTGGGTTTCAATAGTTTTTAACCTCTCGAAACAGTCATTTTATGACCTTTATGTTCCCAGCCGATAAGGAAAATTAGCGCATTTCAAATGCGCGTCCAAAGGTTTTAAACATCCGCTTTGTCTGTAATGACGGTATCAAACCACAGAGCATTGTGTTTACTAAAATTCAGCATTTTCAGATGAAAATTTGGTTGTTTTTTTCCACTGTAACACCCCCCTCAATGCCACTTTTAGGATATTCTCGGAGATTCCATTTGATATATTTATGCTTTTGGACTGAGGGTATCTAATACACACGTTGTCACTGTGTTTTGTACTACCAGCTGCGAGGGTTCTGCTTTTACTTGGAGCAGTTTGTTTTTATTTTGTCTCGTGAGAGCGTGTTTTTTCAAACCAGATCTTCATCAGTTTGATTTTGTTACCACAAACTTTGTGCGAAGTTAACAACAGAGGTAAAGAGATTGAAGCACACCAGTTTAAGGGGGCATGCAGGGGTTGGACCAGCTGCACAGGACAGGTGAAGCAGAGAGTGTCCGGTGAGATGTACAACAGAAGCAGAGGGAACATTTTACAAGATGATAAATGGCAGATTTATATGATTAAGGATTTTGTTGACAAGATTAAAAGACACGCCAATCAGAGTTCAGCAACATTTCAGTTCGAATAAATTAAAGCTTTTAAACTACACAGGGTTTATTTTCTCCTCTGATAGTAAACATACTGAACATGTCAGTGATGAAAGAAAGAAAGAGTATAAAGAAAAATAGTAAACGTGTGTCTAATTAAACTGTTCCTGAGAACCTTATAATGATCCTTTAATATGTTCAGTGTTACAAACTTGAAGAAGCAGTGAAAAGATCATCAGACATGAATCTAATCAGTTTTTCAAAAATCATTCATATTGAAATGTTGAAATATTCCCCCGGTAGACCAAAGTGCAGCGTTTGATACCGGTGACCATAACATCTTCTTACAGCTATTATTAAATGGAGAGGCCTCTTCACACACTAAGGTTAATTATGAAGCTCCGGCAGGGGAAGTGGTGGGGGGAGATAGGCCTCCAAACCTTGGAGGGCCTGAGATGTCCCCAGAGAGGTGGCGTCTGATACCCAACCTGACATATAGACACAGACATACAGGCACACTCAAATACAAACATCCATTCCCACCCTCATGCTCTCATAGGCATTTACTCCACACTCAACCAACGTGGAGACAGACATAAAGAGACGCTGTACACACAATCACACTCCCCAAGCGTACTCTAAGAACCGGGTCTAGGTACCCTTGCCCCTGGAGGGGGAAACTGCACCCAGACCCAGGTGGTGTTACCCTTTTCCCTGCAGTGGGGAGAAGCAGACTGCCCCGACTCCGCAGCAGCAAGGAGGCCCCACACCCCAGACCCCAGTCGGACGGCCAACTCCTCCTCCTAGCCCCCCCGCTCCAGCAGGCCGCAGAGACCGGGGGTGTGAGAAGACTCCAAACCTCCCTCTACCCGCTCATATGTAGTGTTGATGTATATGTGTTCTAAGGTGCAATTAAAACCCAGGAGGGCATGGAGCTACCTGCCAGAGAGCAGCAGGTAAGCGCATAGCCCCTCCTGATAGCCCTCAATGTCTACGTGTATTTAAAATTGAGAGGTGGGCAACGACGCCAGGGGTGAGGTGTACACCCTGATGGTAATTTGGAGTCCGTGTTGTGAGCCCACCCCCAAGATCCTATATGTATGTGTTATGAGAGTGTGAGTAATGTGAATGTCTAAGTTGTGAGATAAAATTGAGGCAGAGGCAGCCAGAAGGGGACAGAGGGGGGGGATGCCTCCTCTGCACCCTGGTGACACACCCCTACCCCAAGGCCCTGCATGTGTGGGTGATTGTGGTGGAGCGGGAAGAGGGAGGCAGCTGGAGATGGGGAGGGAAGAAAGGGAGGGGCAAGTGACCCCTCCCTGGGGCCAGCTCCCCCGCTGACCCCAGTAGGCACCCCCATGCTCTTCAACCCGCCAGGGAAAGGGGGCCCAGGCCCATCCGGACCAGGGCCCAGTGCAGCAGCGCCGCCCGGCCCCACAGAGCCCGGGACAGCCCACCCGACCCCACTACAGAGAAAACTGCACCCACCCCATCATCCACTCATCTTCCAGACTACACAAGACAATAGACGCCCAGGCTGAGATCTTCCTCCACCTCTCCTATATCTCCCCCTCCTGCAGAGAGAATTCCTGAGGAGAGGAAAGCTCCTGCAAGATGTGACAACCTCCCCCACCAGTTGAAGAGTCCCCCAGGTGGCTCGATGCACTGGCGGCGCCCTGCGCCAGGACTGGGCCCCCATATACCCACCCGCCCACAACCCCAGCAACACACCAACCAGGACCCGAGCCCCCGAGGCCCGGCCAGGGCCCCAGCCCAGAGACGGAGCGCCCCCAGAACCTCACGCCCGTCACGGACCCACCCAGGGGCAGCCAGGCTACCAGGTCAGTAACCCACGTCCGTCAGCACAGACCCTCCCCTAGCCCCGCTGCACGCAGCCACGAGGAAACCGTCACCTAAGAGCCAACAGAGCCCTTAATTGGCCATGACCGCTACCCCGGGTTGAGCCCCCCAAGGAAGATGCTCCTGGGGAACCCCCCGACGCCCTAAGCCTGTCCCTACCCCCACACCAATCACAACAGTAAAGGTGGGACCAAACTATGACCCCCCCACCCCCACTAGGTGATGGAGCTGATCAAAGGAGCCCAGAGCAATTGATCTGATGTGGTGGCAGAGGCTGTATCAAGACTAATGCAATCTAATAGATAATTTCTATACTGGTTAGAATTAAGATTATTTTTATTTTTCCAGTTCATGAGGACTGTTTTCTTGGCTATGCATAGGGCAGTGAAAACCATGTGGGCTATATTCTTTTCTGAAGTGACATTATCTAAGCTGCCCAACAAACACACTAAAGGAGAAGTTGGAATGTTACATTTCAGACACTTCGATAAGTCTTCACATATCTCACGCCAAAACTTCTGAACTGGTGGACAGAACCAAAGAGCGTGGATATAATTGTCCAGTGAATTGGTTTGGCAGTGTGAGCAGTTGTTGGTAGACGTAAAGCCCATCTTGAACATCCGATGACCTGTATAGTGCACTCTATGTAGTATTTTGTATTGAATTAATTGAAGACTGGGATTTCTAATTAGATGAAAGGTTTTTAAGCAAATCTGAGACCAGAAGTTTTGGTCTAAGTTAACTGATAAATCCGCTTCCCATTTTGCAATAGGAAGTGATATTGATTCATCTATTTTAGAAAGCATTCTGTATATTTTGGATAGTAATTTGGGGGTTTTAAGAGTAAGAAATTGAACCACACTTGGTGGTGTTTGTAGTTCAACTTGACCCGGTTTAAATTTCTTTTTTACTATGGATTTAATTTGTTGATATTCTAAAAATCTTTTCTTGTTGATCCCATATTGTGTAACTAGTCTGTCAAATGAAATAAATTCTGTTCCTTCTAGTATATGTTCTAAATATTTGATTCCTTTACCACTCCAATCTGAAAAGTTTATCATATTATTGTTTTGTAATATGTCAGGGTTGTTCCAGATAGGTGTACGTTTGCATGGGATTAATGAAGACTCTGTCAACTTCAGAAACTCCCACCATGCTGTCAGAGAGGAGCTAATGTTGACGCTTTTGAAGCATTCATGTCGTTGAATGTTTGAGCTGATAAATGGTAGATCTGAAATCTCTAGATTATTGCAAAGTGCTTGTTCAACATCTAGCCAAGGTTCATCTAAGAGGGTATGTTTTAGCCATCCTGAGATATAATTGGAGCCTGTTGGCTAAGAAGTAGTGCTGAAAGTTGGGTAGTTCTAATCCTCCTTTATCCTTGGTCTTTTGTAGTGTTTTTAAGCTTATACGTGGGGGCTTATTTTTCCAAAGGAATTTGGACATATATGAATCTAGAGATCTGAACCAATCTTGTGGCGGTTTAGTTGGGATCATTGAGAATAAATAATTTATTTTTGGTAAGACCATCATTTTTATAGCGGCAACCATTCCCATGAGTGATATGGGTAGACATTTCCACCTAGCCAGATCGCCTTCTACTTTCTTTAAAAGTGGGATATAGTTTAATTTAGTTAGATCTGCAAGCTTGGGAGAAACATTAATACCTAAATATTTTATATTTCCCGATTGCAGTGGAGTAGAAGAGGAATTATGGAAGGAGCAATTAATCGGAAGGACTGTAGATTTTGACCAGTTAATTGAGTAATCTGATATTCTTGCAAAAGAGTTTATCAATTCAATCACCCCAGAGATATTGGTTTGTGAATTTTGGAGAAAGAGTAGCACATCATCCGCATAAAGGCTGATTTTATGTTCCACGTTCTTGCATTTTATGCCCTTAATTACTGAATTCTGTCTAATTGCTGCTGCTAGTGGTTCAATAAAAATTGCAAACAGTGAAGGGGAGAGTGGGCATCCCTGCCTGGTGCCCCTCAGGAGACAGAAGCTGGAGGATGTCTGGTCATTTGTTCTGACACAAGCTGTTGGGGAATTATATAATATTTTTAACCAGTTGATGAAAGAAGATCCAAAACCAAATTTGTGTACAGTTGCAAATAGAAATTTCCAGTTAACTCTGTCAAACGCTTTTTCTGCATCTAAAGAAAATATTGTAGTTTCAAGGTTTTTACTGTATGAGTAGTCTATCAAATTAAGTAATCTACGTGTATTTGTTGATGAGTGCCTACCTTTTATGAAACCAGTTTGGTCAGGATGAATTAAGAGGGGGGTTATTTTCTCTAGTCTCTTCGAGAGAGCTTTACAGATTATTTTAAGGTCTACATTTATAAGGGATATTGGACGATAGCTTGAGGGATATACAGGGTCTTTGCCTGGTTTTAGCAGGAGATTAATGTTTGCAGAATTCATATTTGATGGGAGTCTGCCATTTTCTTTGATTTCCAACAGCGTTCTGTAAAAAATTGGGGCTAAAATCGTCCAGAATTCTTTGTAGAATTCTGCAGGAAAGCCGTCTGGACCTGGAGCCTTATTATTGGGCATACTTAACAAGGCTTCCTGGAGTTCACCTGGTGTCAGTGGCGAATCTAATGCCATTGCTTGAGAGTCTAATAATTTTGGGAGAGTTATGTTGTCTAAAAACCGATCAATTTCCTTTTTAGATGGGTTTATTTGTGGTGAATACAACGTTTTATAGAAATCCCTGAAGATGTTGTTTATTTGTTTCGGGTCATATACTGTGTTTCCAGATGAGTCTTGAACAGCACATATAGTTGTTTTTTCTTTATTTATTTTTAGCTGGTTTGCTAGAAATTGACCGGATTTATTACCATGTTCATTATTTTGTAAGCGTAGTCTTTGTACTAAGAATTTTGTTTTTTTATCAATTATCTCATTTAATTCTAGTTTTGTTTTGCGTATTTTGTTCAATGTTTCCTGTTCTTGGTCAGACGCATAGGCTTCTTCTAGTGATTTGATGGTTTTTTCTAATTTCTGAATATTTTTGTTTTCTTTTTTCTTTTTATGTGATGAGAAAGAAATTATTTTACCTCTCATCACAGCTTTCCCTGCTTCCCATAGAACAGAAGCTGATGTTCCGGGAGTGTCATTAAAGTCTAAATATGAAGTCCACTCTTTTTTTAAATATTTAATAAAGTCTTCATCTTTAAGCAGTGATGTATTAAATCTCCAGTTTTTACTAGGCGTAGTATTATTCTTGTGCATTAGTGTTAAAGATACGGGAGCATGATCGCTGACAGCTATAGGGTGAATCTCAGTGTCTGAAATGTCCCTCAGCAGTGAGCTGCTGACCAAAAAATAATCCAGACGAGAGTAGGAGTGATGGACATGTGAGAAAAAAGTATATTCCTTACTGGTGGGGTGAAGGGAGCGCCATGCATCGCAAAGACCAAAGTCGCTCATATACTGTTTGATTATATTTATGGACTGCCAATTACGCTGAGTTCCTGCTGTATTGAGCCTATCCATTTCTTCATTTAGTCCAAGGTTGAGGTCGCCTCCAAGAACAAGTGTGCCATCTAAGTGTTCAGAGAGTGCACTGAAAAAACCGTGAAAGAATGAGGGATCATCAACATTTGGACCATATACACTTACAATACATAGCTTTTTATCAAGTATAGATAGTTTAATGATTAAGAATCTGCCCTCTGGATCTATAGCTGTATCGAGTACTGTGAAATTAATTTTTTTATGGATTAAAATTGCTACTCCCCTTTGTCTAGAATTATAACAAGCTGAGAACACATTAGGAAACTCAGGTGTTTTAAGTTCATTCGAACCTCTAAGAGGTCTGTGGGTCTCTTGTAAAAGGACAACATCTGCCTGTAGTTTTTTGAGTTGGTTAAATATTTTTAACCTCTTTTCTCTGGAGCCAGCTCCATTTACATTCCATGTAACGAATCTTAGTGCACCCATAGATGTCTGTGTATAACTAGGGGTGTGCGCTGTGTGTGTCGCTTAGACAGGTGGAGAGAATACATCACTTGTTCGTAAATAAAAAGAGGGGGAGAGAGAAAAAATGTGTGGTGAGATGCTCCCTGAGTCTGACTATGTGTGTGCATATTTACTAATATGAGTACGCTTGGTTTAAGTGTGTGTATCCTATACGACTGTGTGCGCTGTCTGATGTAAATGTGCTGCCGTTGAGCGCATGGCTGTGCGTGATCGTGCTGTGCGTATGTGTCCAAATAAAGGATGTTGTTTGTGGATGAGTGTGGAAGCAGGTGATCGAAGCAGTGAAAGAAAGAAAAAAGAAAGAAACCAAGGACAAGGGTGAGCATAAAAACAAGAGGTGGAAAAAAGAGAACAAAAAACGAGAAAAAAAAAATCCGGAAACATTCCGATCAAACCATTGACGGAGAGTGACGGTGTTAATTCTGCTATGAAATCACACCTACTTTCTTACTTACTTTCTTCTAATTAAAAAACTTTCAAGCTCAAATCACCACACCACCACCTTAGTGTGTGTGTGTGTGTGTGTGTCTGTTGCCCTTGCTTTGCCACAACAACTAAAGCCAATCAATGTAAAATAAGTTATTTAACTTGTTAAACATTAATTAACTAGTTGAGCAACGTAATGCGCCCAGCACTGCCGGCCTTCACATGACCAAAACCAGTGGACAACCTTTCTTTTGCTGTCAGATAATTTAGAACATAAATGTGATGAATGCTGGTGGGAGGCGCTCCCTGTGAATTTTTGTCCAGGGCACCAAGAAGTGACAGAGAGCAGAGACACTCTACATATATGAAAACACAGACTTTGACCATCTACATCCACTGAGGAAACACAGCACTACAAACACAGAAGCAGATTTGGTGGAAATTTCAAACAGGACTGCCTCATAGTGTGTGATTGTGTTGACTATAGCTAAGGACATCAGTGCTAAGTCATGATTTTCTCAGGATGTTGCTGCTCGCTGACTTCAGCTTACAGTAAATTCCACTTCTGCTCACTCAGTATTTGTTTCATGTAAAGTACATTTATGTTTTTGATCTGTATTTAATGTTTTTAATTGAATGTCCTCCTCTTCTGTATGTGTGACAGGATGTGGATCAGTGGACCACATCCACAAATGGCAAATCTGTGAGGAACAGAGAAGTTCAGCCACCAGTCAGTCAGAAGTTTTTCTTTTTGACGAAAAAGAAAATCAATCAGTTGATTTCAACATGCCACAAACACACCATCACACTAATGCAGGGACCCATTATGAGATATCAGTCCTCTGAGATCTGAGAGGAGACGGTTTTTATGAAGTAAACCATGAGAAACAAAGTTTATCTGGACATACAGAAACACAATTCTTTCATGCTGGCCTGAGATCTGACATCTGTGAAGACTTAGACTTAGAGTTGATAAAGCTTCATAATGACACTATGTTACTATGCGGTGTCCAATATTCAAACTGAAAGGCAGTCATTAGAGAGTGAATGGCAGCAACATCAGGAACTGTAATTATGGCAGCAACACTATGTGTGGTGCCTCTTCTCTTTTCTCTGTGTATCAGTGAGTGTTGAGCTACAGTATCTATATTTAATGGCTCTGGTGCTTACTGCATGGTTCTGCCTTACTTCTGAGAGCAGACATTTGGGTGGGGCGGGGGATTCCTCTTTCAGGTGTGACGGTGAACACAGAGGTCGCTCTGCAAAAGAGAATCATTGGAGGTGATGAATGTGAGCGACAGTATCATGTACAGCTCAGAGCAGTTTATCCACATGGACCTTCCAGCTTGTGTGGAGGCTCTTTGATCAGCGACCGCTGGATTCTGACTGCAGCTCACTGTCTGAAGCCAGGAGGGTGAGGAGATCACAGCAGCAACTAAAACTTGTGAACCCAAGGAATGTCTAGTAGCCATGTTTTTGCTATTCAGTAAAAAGTAAAATACATTCAGACAAGATGAGAAATAGAATATGGTGATCATCAGTAATCAAGTTTTATGTTTGCTGTGCACATGCAGGATCATGTTTGCAAATCTAAGGGTGCATCAAGGGGGTCCGGAGCAAGAAGTGCAGATAACAGCAGAAGCTGAGATCTATACAGACAAAGACACCAGCACAGGCAGAGTTCATGACATCATGCTGCTGCAGCTACCTAGCAGCTCTGATATCCAACCTATAAAACTAGCTGACTGTGATGAACCTCCTAAAAGGTGAGTTGTGGATTTTTCTGCTTCAGGTTCATGTGTTCTGACAGATACTGACACGTCGTGCTAACTTCAGTTTTAGATTCAAATGATACATTTATATTCCTGTGGCTCAAAGTTTCTTGCTTTGAAGTTTTTATCTTAAAGTTTCTTCTTGACCTGAGCTCTGTGCTGTGAAGTGAGTTCAACAAAATGTAGAATATCTTTCCTTTATCTTAACCCAACAGTGGGAAGAGGATTTCAGAATTTCTGTTTTATTTACCAAAAGAAGAAGTTTTTTTCAGCTGCACCCACACACAGTTTCTTTAGATAACTTCAACTGCAGAAAGTAAAAACTCAGCATTAAGTTTCAAATGCAGTTTTAAAGATAATGATAATATGGCGTCCCTGAAGAAAACATCTGTCAATAGAAAAAGCTGCAAAAGCATGCAAAACGTAACGGAAGTTGAATAAAACACAACAGAAATAGAAAAAAAGCCACAAAGCTGAAAAACTGAACAAACAAACAAAGAAACAAACACAAATTACAACAGAAATAATAATAACAATATAAAAAACAATAGAAGTAGAAAAAACTCTTCTCATCATAAAACTTGGTGGCAAAGTGGAATATGGTAAGGAAACGCTATTTAAGTGCTTTCATTACTCAAAGGTTCCTGTTAATTATGCATGAAGTGATTTCTGGAGGGGAATGAAACTGAACTGAACTGCTCCCTGTGACATTTTGACCTGTCAAACGCAGGCGTAACTCCTGTTATTCATTGTTGTATTGCAGGTCTGCTGTGCACGACGTCTGTGAATCGGAGTAATTTGGTTCAGATGAAGGAATAAGACTGCTCAGATGCTTTGGGTGTCACGTAATGATCCCTCAGGTTTGGGTGTCTTTGGTGCCCTTTGATTTCAATCTAACTGCACATTGAACAGAAATCCTGCCATGGCAGAACACACTAATGCCTTTTCAAGGGAGAACCGATCCTAATCTGAGCTGTCAGCCCCAAGTTCTCTGCAGTCTTCAAATCAAGCATAATCTGGTTTGAACAGGCTCCCTGCCTCACTGCAAAAGCCTTTTTACCAGCTGCTGTTTGACAAATTGCAAAGCTTCTGAAGAGACTTTAGAAAGGGGGGAAAAAAGGATACGAAGAAAAAGCTGTACAAAAAGCTATCCATGCACTCCTACTGTTTAACATTTCACTTGGAGTTTATTGACTGTATTGTATCTGTGGATTGCATTATAGTTTCTCTGAGAGCTTTGCTCCCTGAAGATTTTATGATCTGTGAACACTGAGTCTCTCTTGTGGCTGTAAACCAGTCTGCTCAGCATGTCACTGCATGGCAGAGATTCTCTCCATTTTTTTGAATCACCTTTGCTCAGTTGTGCTCCTAACTGATCTCCTGAGTTTGGCTGTATTCCTGGACTTTGCCCTTTAGTTACTCTTCAGTCTCTTTGACACACAGGCTGCCAAATTTGAAATAACATTTTTAGTTTTGGAAAAAGAAGAGCGTGTCTAGCAAATTCTTGCACATCCTTGTTCTTAAATGGCACTTTTCTACTCAAGCACTCAAAGCACTTTATACACCTCATTCACCCATTCATACAAGCACTTTTCTGTACCTAAGTTCTTTCTATCTAACACTCATACTCAGCAGTTTGGGGTTCAGTATCATGTCCAAGGATACTTTGAGATACAGACTGGATCAGGCAGCGATCGAACCTCCAACCTTCCGATCGGTACTAATTGGACGTTTGCTGCTGCACATGTAGCATCACAGCTTAGAAGATGGTGGTGTGGAAATGTGTTTCCCATTAACAACTGACTAAGAAACTCTTAGTCAAGGGTTAACGTCACCTATGTCAGTATTTTCACTGACTCTAAAAATGCACTGATCTCTACACTTCATTAGATTAGATCAACATTGTGCCTTAAACCTGAGCTGTACAGGAAAATAGATTTCTGATACACACATGTACATAAACAAATAAAGAGAGATGTTTCCCACCTGCTGAGAAGACAACTACTGCATAACCTGATTACCACCATTAATCTCATATCCACTGATTTCTGGCACCTATAAGTGAGATTGATTTCACTGTCCTGCTGTCTTGGCCTTTAGGAGAACACAGTGAGACAGATGAAGCTTGCACCAGATGGTAGAAACACAATGATCGTGGTCTTAGACACAGCATCCACACTCTGCCCCGTACATGATAGTGTGTGTGTGGTGCTGTTTGCAGGAACTTGATGAGGCTTCGCTTAAGTGTTCAAGCCCCAGAGAAGTGGGCGGGGGGATAGGACCTCTGGGGCCATCTTCCTGATGGAGCCCTACCCGACTCCTCTCACTGCTAAAGCAAGAATCTGTTTAAACAAATATAATGACAACAACAAAAGTCACTCAACAGAAAAGTAGAGAAGTTATTTCCTTTATTAGTTAGTTTTTAGATTTTCATGTGTTCATTTTTGTTGGTGTCACATAGCTTACAGATGTGGACAGTTTTATTGGTGCCACAGCTCACAGCTCATTGAAACAATACTTCATTTCATCAGAATCATCAAATGATTCTGTTAAAAACAACCGCCCAGTGTACTTGCATGGCTTTAGTATGTGAAAGAGTAAACCAATAAAAATGTGAAAAGAATAGATTTGTTGATTTCACAGAGATATGCTAAAATACTTTGAACTCATTTGTTGGTACCCATAAAGAGACCACCAGTCCTTGCATTATAACCATATTTCAAAGTTAGTGTTTAATAAGATATTATTAACTTTCAAAGCCTTTATTGAGAAAACTGAATTGAAATTCCAAGATACACATTTAGACATTATATGTATCAGTTTCATACTATGTTTGCACCTCTGAAGCCAAACTGATCCCCATGACTGCATTTAATATCGATCATTTATATGAGATGAGCAAAGTCTGTGTATCAAAAAGTTTCTGACAATATTGCTGGACATAATTGAGCTATTGATGTAAAAGTGCCTGGTTGTGTTACACTGACCCTATGTTACTAACTATAGGCTGTCATATATTAACTGTTCCTCTATGTTCCTCAATGAATGCAGCCATTATTACACCCCTGAAAACAGGAAGGAAAGAATCACAAGAGTGATTTTGTGTTGTTATCTCACGGAGTAGTTTAATGCAATGAGGAGAACGTGCGAAAGCCCCCTAGTGGAGATTGGAGACACTACCAATCGATCCCAGAAAAGGCTTACTAGCCGATTAGTATTGTACAGATCGCAGTTCCCGTGAATAAAATGACAACCATTGATGCAACATGAAAAATAATAACTTTTAAACTATTTTCATATCTTATTTACATTGTCTTTATGCTTATGTCAACTAAGATGAATTTGCATTAACTGTATAACTTTTTACTTTCAGTTGTGAACCCTTTTTATATATAAGAATAAGAATACCACATGTCCGTGGCCTTGTGTTATACCCTCTCTGCTGCAGTGATGCTGCAGACAAACACACACATCGTGATTAGACATTTAAGAAGAGCCTCTTAAAGATGAAGGTCTGTGTCTCTTGACCTAAACACATAATCCAGTTAAATCTAATTTATGTTCATCAATGCCCATCACACTGTAACTTAAAGTAATAAATTGATTACTGATTAATTACACAAGTACGTTTGTGAGCATAAAGATGTAAGCCTTGGACCATCAGGATAAAATGTGGTTTGGAAACTTAACAAGCTTTGATAAAGCTTCATCGGTAGCTCAAGCAAGACCTCAAAACCTTCGATTACCACGGGTGGTTAGCAGACTTGGTTGTACCATGCAGCCTAACAACATGCAGTAAATTGCAGGTTAAAGCAGTTTGCTTACACATTGTTAAATGAGGGAAGGGAACTAATGTGGCTGTCACATTACCCTTTTGTCCCATTTCATCCCAGGACTTGATTAAATTGCTGCTCACTTTCTACAGTACTTAAAACTGATCAGTAGGACCTGAAACTGCAAACATTCAAACATTCAGGCCGAGTAAGAATCAGTTGGTGAACGTATTAATCTTCTACAATTAGCAAAAATGAATAAATAAACAGAAGAAAGTTACAGTGTTAAACTCATGCAAATGACCTTCACCCAGGCTCATGAAAACACTGTCCTGCTTATAAACAGCAGATCATTTGTGTCAGTGTGTCAGGATGGTTTATATTTGAGCTTTTAGTTCACACAGAACAATTTTTCTTCATTTTTTCACAATTACCAAAGTTTGTGAATCCCCAAATTGTTCAGTTGTTCTTTTTGCTCCCCATGAGGTCACTTTCACCATGAAACAAAAACAACACCCCACTGTACACACTCGGGCCACCAGCAACTTTATAAATCCTCAATAAAAAGCTGACAGGTTGCAAAGATGTTCCAAATAACTTATTAAGAAAACAACTAAATACACAGAAAATATTATGAAAATTAGTTTATTTTATATCTCCTAGTTTTAAATGAAGCAATAAAAATATGTATAAAACATCACAAACTGGAGACATCTTCCAGTGACAGTCTTCATCAGTGTGTGTGTGAGGAGGCTCCTAAACCCACCGACACAGAAGTGCATGTTCACAACTCCCTCTGTGCAGGCGCCACCCCTCCTCACCCTGGGTGAGGAGGGGTGGTGCTGTGGCCAGTCAGGTATGAAGTGCTGAGGGTGGATCTTTGGTCCTCTGTGCAGCTCTGTCCACTCTCAGCTTCCCTGCAAAGCAATAACACAAGAAAGACGTCATTTTAACACAAAACAGCATTTTCATTGTTGGTAGCTGCAGCATGTTGTTAAAAAGCAATTTTAAACCCAACATATACACATGAAAAATATGAATAAACCTAAACCTACAGTGCTGCTGACATAGGACGATGATTTATACCAACTATTGGAAGAATTTCGTCTTCAAGACAGTTTGTTGTCAATGTGAGGTGATAACTTACATAGTTGGAACACAGCACCACTCTCCAGTTTTTCACTTGGTCATCCATCCTTCTCATTGGGTTGGTCGGGGTAAGGCTGTCTTCTGGGCGGGGTGTTAGCTCCATCTTGGACGTTGAGTGTCTGAAGTGCTGAATTCTGGGAGAATTTAAAGACAAAAAGAAAAGTATGAATTCACAGATCACTGATTTGTTAAATTTACTTTTCTTCTGTTATGTGTTTTTACCTCACCTCTGATCCCTTAGCCACAGGCTACACCTTGTGTAAAAACAAGAGACTACAGTCAGTTCACTACATCATTTTTAAACCTTTTCTACTTATTTGTGTTGACATTAAGTACAGACTTACCTTTGTCCTGCATGGTGAACTGGGGCTTGGTAAAAACATATATTATTCATTTAAAAAGATACCTGTGATATTAAGAAAAATGGAAGTAATAACAACTAAAAAACTACCTTTCAGTCACAATGTAATATTAATATTAATGTCACATATCAAGAAAAAAACAATACATTTCACATGTGCGAGTCAGATGTTCTTATATCTGTGTTACAAACATCACAAGACACGAAGGCTTAACTTAAACATTACAAAGTTAATTAAAAAGTAAAAGATATTTAAAAACACTGTTACAAAGTTTAAAAACACGTTCTAACATAATCTAATCAGAGTCACTGTCATCTAATGCAAGGTTAAAAGGCCTCTCCCAGAAACGTCTGACTCCAAAACAACCTGAGGATGTTGAAGGTGCATCGAACTGGTCACTTACCTTGCACCTCTTTGCACTTACCTCTTCGGTGCAGATGTCTTCTCTGCTTCTCTTTTCTGAGGAAGGAGCAGCAGAGGGAGCAGCTGAGGAAGCAGATGAGAGAGCAGCTGAGGAAGGAGCAGCAGAGGGAGCATCTGAGGAAGCAGATGAGAGAGCAGGTGAGGAAGGAGCAGCAGAGGGAGCAGCTGAGGGAGGAGCAGCTGGCGGATCACCAACTGGGGCAACAACTCGAGGGAAGAGTGGGGCGTTCGCCTGGCCGAAAGGCGGCATGGCGATAGGGGCAGCACCTGGAGCAATAGGATGTTGCCAATTGTGCCAAAACGGCTCTGGAGGGTGCTCCCGGATGAGAGGGGAATCATCTCTCTCATCCATGGTGTCATACCCCGAGTCATCGCTAACCCAATCCCCCCACTCTTCCCAGTTGTTCCAGTCAGATGAATCGTCAGTGTCTTCACTCACCTCTTCATCGTCTACAGGTAGGTAGAGGGGGTACTCACCTTCCTGTTCACCGTCATCAGCATATGGTGCTTCATGAAAAGAGGGGGAGGGTGAGAGAGGGATATACTCACCATACTCACCTTCACTGATACGCTGGGTATCAGTGTCCTGAGCTTCACCAGAAGAGGGGGTGATGACTTCAGGGAGGCCTTCTTCTGTGGGACGTTCAACCACGTAATCAAGAGGACAATTTTTAAAATCACATTAGGAATGTAATAGACACCCAGTGCTAAAGCAACAGACATACATCTGTTAGTTTGAGCAGAGGATGAGAGAAAAGCATTTTAGGCTACATTTATGTCAGACTGAATGACACTTCTATTTGTTCATGCAAGAAAAAAAACAAGTCAACTAAGTTCAAATCTTTAAGTGAAGATTTTTAATAGAAGACCACCAAACCTCCACCAAGGCAGCTCAGTCTGTGTACTTTTAAGGTAACACTATTGTATTTTGTGTACATTCAATTTGTTTTATTTGTTCTCTGTAAGCCTTTATGCAAACACTATGTTGGAATAGGTAATGGATAATAGGTATTGATTTGTAAATAGCCGGAGTAACTTATTATAGAAATATACTACAGTAAATTTATAACTAACCATGCAGCTCATTCTCCTGTTTTATTTACAATTCATGATGTCACACATTTTGAAAAAAGCTCAGAGGTTAAATATGTGGATGCAAACCATAATGTAACATTTAGACCACATGTACCAATCTCATGTCCTAAATGTAAAATATATATATATATTTTAATAAAAACACAACCTCCTTGGCAAGAGTAAAAATTGCACACACACAAAGCTCTGCAGGTATGTCTGAAAATGATGGTCAAGTGAAAAATAAACAAACAAACAAACAGAAACTCTTAACTCAGAATCCACATTTTTAGAAATGTGCACAAGGACTGTATCTGCCATAAGGACAGATACATCTAATCTGTGGTAAACATGCTATCCCTGTGTAAATATCCCTGTGTACAATATATCTCTCTGCTATCTAATAAGATTAAAAGCATTACCGTAACAGAAGATAGGTCTTAATACCATTATTACTACTGTTTTCATATTCTTTTGATATTATTTTATTTGTATTATTTTTTTTATCTTTGTGTTTTGCAGCAGAGAAAAAAAATTATAGTTTATTTCAATAAAGCCTTTGATCCGGAGAAGAAAAGGATGTTAGGAGGGGACCGGGATCTGTGTGTTTACACCTGCGTGTTCTGACGTCATGACATCCTGAAGATGCTGTTACCAGAGAAACTGATTTTTAGGCATTTTACAAATTTTAGTCCATTAAGCTATTTTTACCCATTTTATTTTAAAGAAAAGTGTCAAATTTGAAGCCTTCAAGTCAAAGTAACACCTTTTTTTTTTTCAAATTCATACACCAGCCGTTAATAATTTCTACACCTCTCCCGGAAAATTTAAAGCATACAAACAATTTACGGGGAAAAATCTTGGAATACACATATTTGATCACGTTAAAACTTGATATTCACACTGGAACTTGTTAAATTATTACAGTCATTTCAATTTAAAGAAATTTTCAAACGTACCTGCAGCGAAGTCCAGGTGGGGTCCACGGCGAGCCATCTTCAAACTTGAAAAACAAAAACAAGTACAAACAATCCAAAGATGAAGTACTTGTTGTCGCTTTCAAGTAAAATCCGCTTTGAGTAAAATGTTTTGCAAAACTTAGCTTTCCACAGGCTGAGGTTGGAGCAGGTCGAAACAAGTCCACGAGCAAGTGTAAAGGGACGATTGGAACCTTGTGCAGCATTTATATACCCTCGGGGGCCATGGTTACGGTTGCCAACATGCGTGTGCACGTGCACGTGATAAAACTATATGAATGGAGCTCACCGCAGTGTAATTTACCGTTAATTTATGGTCATTTACAGTCATAGCTGGACTGGCCATCAGGGGCCGATGGTGATTTTTCGTTTTTATGGGCCGATGGGTTTTTTTGTTGTCGTTGTTATTTTGTAACGGTATCAAAAATGAAAGGTGGTGGACAGATGCTGGCATTTCTGTAAAAATAACTCTGATGTTTCTGGTGGCTGTGGCGGAGCTTCCACAGAGGCCAGCAGGTGGATGAGGGAAAGGGGAGGAAGGAGGAGGAGAGACCCGTGGTGGCCGCCGGACCGGCCGCGTTTCGTATTGAGCTGAAAAGGAACATTTGTCCCATACTTCAGCTAGAATGAAAAAACAAAATACACGAAGCTGGAGTTATTCTGTGTCTTTACGCTGTCAGCTGCCTCTTGTCTCCCATTCTCTCTCCCTCTCTCTCCTGTTGCTACTTAAATGATGAAACTGATCAATGATCAGCTGATTGGCTTTTCGCTCTTGTTTGTTTATCGCGCATTTCGAGCCAGAAAGAGGAAACCAGCGGATGTCGCGCTAAACAACAGCAGCACGCTAAAGCTTGATCAGCTGTTGTTACAATTTATTTAATATGACTTTCTAGTATCAGCTGATGTTTGCTTGAGCCACAGTTGTAACAGCTGCTGGTCATGATATCGGTTTGGATATGTGGTGAGAGGGAAACATGAAGATGAAACCAGGAGATGTCCTTACTGAATCATCAGAGCTGAACAGGTGATGGAGAAACAGGTTTACCTTTTAGGTAACATGGATGAGTTGAAGAGAAGTTATGAACTGTTTCTGAGAGACAAATAACATCAGGATCCTTTTTTATGCAGCTGACAGCTGGTAACTGAGCAGGGACGGGTCTAGCAAAGTTTTGCAAGGGTGCAGGTAACCATATACATGCGCTGTTTATAAGATTGGGGAAATTTGCAGTCAGCTGAGACTGAAGAAGTCAATTGGATGAGTGACAAAACGTTTCTCCCACAAAACGTTAAGTCCAGATGAACAGAATCAACTTTTGGAGATAGTATATAGCTCATGCTAATATCACATCTTCACATTTTTCTTTTTCTTTTTATTTATTTTTTTTTTATTTTTATTTTTATTTTTTTTTTTGTTATTATTTATTTTATTTTCAGTAGTTACAGATGAGACAGACATGATTGGGGGATAGGAAAGGGAGAAAGAAAGAGAGGAGGGAAAAGAAAAACAGAAGGGAAGAGCGACAGTGAGAAAGGGCACTTACAAAGACAAAGAGAAAAAAAAAATCTCCTGGATCACCTGTTGAGAGAAAAAGAAGAGAAAACAAGCAAAAAAAAAAACAAAGCAACATACTAAACACAACACCATCATGTTAATCTAGCTAAGTGTGAACAGCAATAAATACTAAATATTGAATGTTGTTGTGCAGCACAGACAGCGCACAATGTGCTTTGAAGTAGCAGCTAAGAAAGGTGTAGTTTATGTCTACGAACAGTGAACACCCGTGTGCACACCCGTGTGGATCAGCGCGCTTGTATACAGAAGGTTTCCCCATGTAACGGTCTGCTAAAGGGTGTGGAGGGCCATAGCCCCGTCCCCCAGGGCATGAAGCAGGCATGGAGGAGATCCAGGCTCCAGACATCCAGGGACCCCAGAGTGCGAGAGCACAAGGAGCACCACCGGAGGGGCATCCGTGCCACCCTCCTGGGAAGGGCTGAGGAGATCCCCAGACGAGGGGTCACCCAGTAGCCACGGAGCAGAAGCCAGAGGGGGCTGCACTGGCGCGCCCGCCGGCTCTGCCGGCAGCCAGCTGTGCCAGAGTGAACCGAGCTGCAGGCCCCGAGGCCGGAGGTTCGAGGGCCCCCTTTGCCCCGGAAGAGGCCTGACCGAGCGACAGGCACCAGGCCCCGCCAAGTAGCCACCGGGAGTAAGCTGGTGTATGCCTGAGCGCCCAGCCCCGGACACCAAGAACCACCAATGCACCGACCCCTGAGTGCATCAGTTACCGGCAGGGAGTGTGGTGAGGGGAGATAGACCTCCACACTTTGGAGGGCCTGGGTGTTCCCAGGGAGGTGGAGTCTAAGACCTGACCTGACATATAAACACAGACAAACAGGCACACACAGACACAAACATGCATTCCCACCCTCATGCACACATATACAAACACTCAGCACTCATCCAACGTAGGAATAGACATATATGCACATGTACACACAATCGCACTCCCCAAACATACTCTATACCCCGGGTCCAGGTACCCTCGCCCCCAGAGGGGGAAACGGCACCCAGACCCAAGAGATGTGACCCTTTCCCCCCGGGGTGGAGGCAAGCAGACCGCCCCAGGCCTCGCAGAAGCAGGGAGGCCAATCTGTCAGCCAACACCTCCTCCCAGCCCCCCGCCCCGATGGCTGGCAGAGAACGGGGGTGTGTGAAGACCCCATACCTCCCTCCTCCCGCTCATGTGTAGTGTTGCTGCGTGTTGTTCTAAAGTGCATTTAAAACAGGGGAGGGCATGGTGCTGCTGCCGGAGAGCAGCAGGTGTTAGCACGGCCCCTCCCGAGAACCCTCAATGTCTACATGGATTTAAAATTGAGAGGTGGGCACCGGCGCCAGAGGTAGGGTTGAATACACAGACCATTCACTGGACGCCGTTGGCGTGGTCACCCTCAAGGCCCTATATATATGTGTGTGTTATGACAGTGTGAATAATGTGGATGTCTAAGTTGTGGAATAAAATTGAGGCACAGGTGGCCAGAAGGGGACAGAGGGGGGGGATGTCTCCCCTGCACCCTGGTGACACACCCACACCCCAAGGCCCTACCTGTGTGGGTGGGTGTGGTGGAGCGGGAAGAGGGAGGCAGCCGGGGATGGGGAGGAAAAGAAAGGAGGGGCAAGATGCTCCTCCCTAGGGCCAGCTCCCCCGCTGACCCCAGTAGGCACCCCCGTCCTCTGGCACCCACCAAGGCAAGGGAGTCCAGGCCCATCCAGACCGGGGCCTACGGCAGCAGCACCGCCAAGCCCCACAGGACCCAGGGAAGCCCACCCTACCCCACCGCAGAGGAAACTGTACCCACCCTAACATTCAATCATCTCCCAGACTACACAAGACAACAGACACCCAGGTTAGGTTTGTTCTCCACCTCTCCTATGTCTCTCCCCCACCTGCAGAGTGGACTTCTGCAAGGATGGAACAACCTCCCTGCCAGTTGAAGAGCCCCCCAGTTAGGCCGATGCACCAGAGGCCCCCTGCACCAGGGCTGAGCCCCCGTGCACCCACCCGCCCACAACCTCGGCGACACACCGACTAGGACCGAAGCCCCCAAGGCCCAGCCAGAGCCCCATCATGGAGACGAAGCACCCCCGAACCCCAAGCCCCCCCGCCTGCCCCGGATCCACTCAGGGGCAGCCAGGCCACCAGGCCAGTAACCTACGTCCGCCAGCATAGACCATCCCCCAACCCCCGCTGCACGCAGCCACGAGGAGAACACCCTCTAAGAGCGACCAGAGCCACTGACCAGGTTATGACCACAGCCCCCCGGGTTGAGCCCTCCCGGGATAACGTCTCTAGGGGTCCTCCAGGCACCCTAAGCCCGTCCCAACCTCCACATCAACCACAATAGCTAAGACGGGTCCAAACCACGACCCCCCACCCCCTCTAGGTGATGGAGCCGATCAAAGGAGCCCAGAGGGATTGATCTAATGTGGTGGCAGAGGCTGCATCAAGACTAATGTGATCTATTAGATGGTTTCTATATTGGCTAGAATTAAGATTATTTTTATTTTTCCAGTTCATGAGGATCGTTTTCTTGGCGATGCATAGGGCAGTAAAAACCATGTGGACTGTATTAGTTTCTGTAGTGACATCATCCAATTTTCCCAACAAGCACACTAAAGGGGAGGCTGGAATTTTACATTTCAGACACTTTGATAAGTCTTCACATATCTCACGCCAAAACTTCTGAACTGGTGAACAGAACCAAAGAGTGTGGATGTAATTGTCTGGTGTATTGCCTTGACAGTGTGAGCAGTTGTTGGAAGATGTAAAGCCCATCTTGAACATCCGATGACCAGTATAGTGCACTCTATGTAGTATTTTGTATTGTATTAATTGCAGACTGGGATTTTTAATCAATTTAAAGGTTTTTAAGCATACCTGAGACCAGAAGTTTTGGTCTAAGCTTACTGATAAATCTGCTTCCCACTTTGCAATAGGAAGGGATATTGATTCATCTATTTTAGAAAGTGTTCTGTATATTTTAGATAATAATTTGGGGGATTTAAGAGTAAGAAAATGTACCACACTTGGTGGTGTTTGTAATTCAGCTTGACTGGGGTAAAATTTCTTTTTTACTATGGATTTAATTTGTTGATATTCTAAAAACCTTTTCTTGTTGATCCCATATTGTGCAACTAGTCTGTCAAATGAAATAAATTCTGTTCCCTCTAATATATGTTCTAAGTATTTAATTCCTTTACAACTCCATTCTGGAAAATTAATCATATTATTGTTTTGTAATATGTCAGGGTTATTCCAGATAGGTGTACGTTTGCATGGGATTAATGAAGACTCCGTTATTTTTAGAAACTCCCACCATGCTGTCAGAGAAGAGCTGATGTTAACACTTTTGAAGCATTCATATCTTTTGATGTTTGAGCTGATAAATGGTAGGTCTGAAATCTCTAGATCATTGCATAGTGCCTGTTCAACATCTAGCCAGGGCTCATCTAAGAGGGTATGTTTTAACCATTCTGAAATGAACTGAAGCCTGTTGGCTAAAAAGTATTGTTGAAAATTAGGCAGATCTAATCCTCCTTTATCCTTAGTTCTTTGTAGCGTTTTTAAGCTGATACGCGGGGGTTTATCTTTCCAAAGGAATTTAGAAATATATGAATCCAGAGATCTGAACCAATCTTGTGATGGTTTGTTAGGGATCATTAAAAATAAGTAATTTATTTTTGGCAAGATCATCATTTTTATAGTGGCGACCCTTCCCATGAGTCATATGGGTAAAGATTTCCATCTAGTCAGATCACCTTCTACTTTCTTAAGAAGTGGGATGTGGTTTAATTTAGTTAAGTCTGAAAGCTTAGGAGAAACATTAATACCCAAATATATAATGTTTCCAGATTGTAGTGGGGCAGAAGAAGAGTTATGGAAGGAGCAGTTAATGGGAAGAACTGTAGATTTTGACCAGTTAATTGAATAATCTGAAACTCTTGAAAACCAGTTTATTAGAGTAATTACCTCAGAAAGGTTGGTTTGTGAGTTTTGCAGAAAAAGCAACACATCATCTGCATAGAGACTGATTTTATGTTCTACGTTCTTACATTTTATGCCCTTAATTGTTGTGGCCTGTCTAAATGCTGCCGCTAGTGGTTCAATAAAAATTGCAAAAAGTGAAGGGGAGAGTGGGCATCCCTGCCTGGTGCCCCTCAGGAGACAGAAGCTGGAGGATGTCTGGTCATTTGTCCTGATACAAGCTGTTGGAGAATTGTATAATATTCTTATCCAGTTTATGAAAGAGGTTCCAAAACCAAATTTGTGTAAAGTTGCAAATAGAAATTTCCAGTTTACTCTGTCAAATGCTTTTTCTGCATCTAGAGATAATATTATGGTTTCAATGTTTTTACTGCATGAGTAGTCTATTAAATTAAGTAATCGACGAGTGTTTGTTGATGAGTGTCTACCTTTTATGAAACCAGTTTGGTCAGGATGAATTAAAAGGGGGGTTATTTTCTCTAGTCTCTTTGAGAGAGCTTTGCAGATTATTTTGAGGTCTACATTTATAAGAGATATTGGACGATAGCTTGAGGGAAATAAAGGGTCCTTGCCTGGTTTTAGTAGGAGACTAATGTTGGCAGAATTCATATTTGATGGAAGTTTGCCATTTTCCTTGATTTCCTGCAACATTCCGCGGAATACTGGTGCCAAAATTGTCCAGAATTCTTTGTAGAATTCTGCAGGAAAGCCGTCGGGACCTGGAGCCTTATTATTGGGCATACTTATCAGGGCTTCCTGGAGTTCACCTGGCGTCAGTGGCGAATCCAGTGCCATTGCTTGACTGTCTAGTAATTTCGGAAGATTTACGTTGTCAAGAAACTGATCAATTTCATTATTAGATGGGTTTATTTGTGGTGAATATAAAGTTTCATAGAAATCCCTAAAAATGTTGTTTATTCTTCCAGGGTCATATATTGTGTTCCCCGATAGATCTTTAACAGCACATATAGTTGTTTTTTCTTTATTTATTTTTAACTGGTTAGCTAGAAATCGACCGGATTTGTTACTGTGTTCAAAATTCTGCAAGCGAAGTCTTTGTACTAGGAATTCTGTTTTTTTATTAATAATTTCATTTAATTCTAGTTTTGTTTTGCATATTTTGTTCATTATTTCTTGATCTTGGTGGGACGCATAGGCTTCTTCTAAGGATTTGATGTTTTTTCCTAATTCCTGAATATTTTTGTTTTCTTCTTTCTTTTTATGTGATGAGAAAGAAATTATTTTACCTCTCATCACAGCTTTCCCTGCTTCCCATAGAACAGAAGCAGATGTTCCGGGAGTGTCGTTAAAGTCTAAATATGAAGTCCATTCTTTTTTAAAATATTTAATAAAGTCTTCATCTTTGAGCAGTGATGTGTTAAATCTTCAGTTTTTACTTGGTGTAGTATTATTCTTGTGCATCAATGTTAAAGATACAGGAGCATGATCGCTGACAGCTATAGGGTGAATCTCAGTGTCTGAAATATCACTCAGCAGTGAGCTGCTGACCAAAAAATAATCCAGACGAGAGTAGGAGTGATGAACATGTGAGAAGAAAGAATATTCCTTACTGTTGGGGTGGAGGGAGCGCCATGCATCGCAAAGGCCATAGTCGCTCATATACTGTTTGATTATATTTGTGGACTGCCAATTACGCTGAGTTCCTGTTGTGTTGAGCCTATCCATTTCTTCATTTAGTCCCAGGTTGAGGTCTCTCCCAAGAATGAGTGTGCAATCAAGGTGTTCAGAGAGTGCACTAAAAAAACCGTGGAAGAATGAGGGATCATCAACATTTGGACCGTATATACTTACAATGCATAGCTTTTTGTTCAATATTGATAGTTTAATAATTAGAAATCTACCCTCTGGATCTATAACTGCATTTTTCTTTTTAGAGGTAACAATAACTTTGCATTCTCGCTACTCACCATGCTCTAAAACAGGTAGATGTTAGCAATGACAACATTTAACAAATGTTTTTAAAATTCTAGCCGTGCTAATTAGCCTTAGGATTGGTTGTGGTCTGTGCAAGCCTTTGGAACAAAATCAGTCTTGTAAAGCTCACTATTTTCCAGGTGAGCCTATAGCACATTTGTTAAAGTCAGTCCGGACTGTACAGCTTCTAATCAGAAATAATTAAAGTTTGTTTCTTTTTTTTGCGCTCGTTAATCTTTTTCTGTCAACAGGATAGTTTGAAAGTCTTAAATAAGTCATGTTAAAATGTTGTAGGGCTGTAGAGTGGGGTCATGTTAACAATCCATTAAAACTTGTGGTCTTCAAGGTCAACTTTATGATTTATGGGTGGAAAATTGACAAAAAGTCTTAGAACCTACAAACTTTGATTCTTACAACTGTGCTGTGTAAATGTCTTAACATATAGGAGGAACCTATAAAGGTAACTGACCTTTGACCTCTCCTTCAAGAAGGTACATGTAATGTCTACAGTGATTAGACATGCTTAATAAAAACTGTGTGGGGCACAGAGTATTGTTGTGCGTCAGTGTGGAACATGTCAGTAACACTGAGGGTTACACACACTTTGCCAGGTACACCTGTTCACCTGCTTGTTAAACACAAATATCTAGTGAACCAATCAGACGTCAGCAAATTAAAGTATTTAAGCATACAGACATGTTCATGATGACCTGCTGAAGGTCAAACCAAGTATCAGAATGGGGGAAAGAGACTGCGTGGTTGTTGGTGCCAGATGGGCTGGTCTGAGTATTTCAGAAACTGTTCATCCAATGAGCTCACAAAATTACCTCTACAGTTTACAGACTGTAGTGGCAATCCAACCAGCAAAAGGCCACCTGAGGGAAACTGAAGTATTTCCAACTCATCCTGGTGATGAGGTCAAACACAACCAGTACTTTAAACATTTGATCAATTATTTACCAAATTAAAAAACAACTTGTGGTAACTTATTTTAATTTTGCTGCATACAAGTTGAATGTAACTAAATCACATGACCTTTTATTGTCCTTGAGCTTATTTCTAGTACAGCATTTGATATAAACACTGTATGTTTATTTAAAAAATAATAATGAAAAACACTCCTTGTAATACATTAAAATCAGCTCAACTTTTATCTTAAAATCCAATCCAACTTTATTTACAGAGCACTTTAAAAGCAACATGGTTGACGAAAGTGCTTTCCAGTAAAAAAAAGAGATAAAGTGGATCTGACAGCCGTGGACGGCGAGCCATGCACACCGGCGCCATCTTGGCTCACAAACCACAGCTGACATGAGTTGGATATAAACAAAGTATATCATGTAAATAAAGTATATCAGCCAACATAATGGACATTGTTCTGCTGAACGAACACATATTATCCAATATTGTAGCTGGTGTTATTTAATAATATTTAAATATTTTCAGAATTAAAGTTTATATTTATTTGTCACACAATTTGAAACTTTAATAACCTTACAATAAAACAAATCTCAGATTTAATTATTCTGAAACTAAGTTTAAGCTTCTCATAACATGGGCCAGCACCAGACACACTGGTGGTCCTGTGCTGGCCTATGTGTGGATTACCTCTGGCAAACCAGATCTGGGTGACCAAAGGGCCGTCATTCTTTGCGGTATGTGGGCGATGTATAAGCACATTGTGTGCAGCCGTGGGCCAGTTGCAGACACACTGCTGGCCCAGAACAGTTTCAGCTCTGGCCTCATTCATCCTAATGTGTACCTTAAACGAGCCTTGTAATAACAACATGTGCCGGAACATAATATTGCAGAAGTAACATGACGAAACAGACTGATTCTTATATAGCACTTTTCTACTCTCCCAATTACTCAAAGTGCATTATACATGCCACATTCATCCAATCACACACTTTTACCTAACTGAGTGCATCCTAACTATATTCATACACCTTGACCTCTTACCATACAGACTGGAGGAGCCAGGGATCGAACCACTAACCGTTCGATCAATCGGTGACCTGCTCTACCTCCTGAGCTACAGCCACCCGATGGTAAACGTGAGTAAACCCTCACTAGGTTTTGGATAAAGTGTACACTCTCAAACTTGTCAAACCTGCATTTGAAAAGTTGGCTACCATAGCAGTATAGTATTGCAACATAGCATTTGAGTCTTCTAACTGAAATAAGAAAATAGAAAAACAAATAGTGCCATCATTGCCAGACATGGCCCACATCTGTTTGACATACACCCTGCCACGACACCAGTCAGTCAGAAGTGCCAGCTTGATGCCATATCCGGGCCAGACCTGTTTTCTTTGAGCCTGGGCCACATAAACCAAACCATAATTGGGCCAGATGTGGCATGCCATCACATAAACAGTGCCATCTACACCAGGCCTGGCCCAAATCTGGATGACATGTCACTCACCATGCCAGAAGTCAGCCAGCAGTGCCAGCTTGACACCAGATCCGGGCCAGGTCTGTCTGCTATGTGGGAAGTATAAAAAGTATGGGAATGTACAACCATCATACTGCTCAGGGAGGAGACCTTGTAAAGATGATCGCTGAAACTGGTAACACAGTGTCACTATCCACAGTAAAATGAGTCCTGTACTATCATGAGCTAAAAGGTTCCTCTTAATCTCTGGAGACATGTCCTGTGGTCTGATGAAACAAAAATGTAACTGTTCGGCTATAATGATAAACAATATATTTGGAGGAAAAAGGAGGACGCTTTGAAGCCTCAGAACACCATCCCAACTGTGAAGTATGGGGGTGGCAGCTTCACGTACGGGGCCGTTCTGTTGCAGAAGGGACTGGTGCACCTCACAGAGTAGATGGCATCATGAGAAAATAAATTTATGTGGAGTATCTGAAGACATCAACCAGGAAGCTGAAGCTTGGGCGCAAATGGGTCTTCCAAATGGACAATGACCCCAAGCATACCTCCAAATTAGTTACAAAGTAGCTTAAGGATAATAAATCAAAGTTTTGGAGTGGCCATCACAAAGTCCTGATCTCAGTCCTGTAGAAAATTTGTGGGCGGGACGGAAAAAGCGAGTGTGAGCAAGAAGACCTACAAACCTGTGGCAGTTACACGAGTTTTGTCAAGAGGAGTGGGCCGAGATTCCAGCAAACTATTGCAGAAAGCTTGTGGAAGGATACCTGAAGCATGTGGCCCAAGTTTACGTATGCTCAGACTACGAAGAAAGTTAAAAGGAACAAAATTCAAACAAACAAAGTTCTCTCTCTTTATTTTGAATGTGTAAACAGATTCTAAAAGATGTAAACACAAAGCGTCTAAAGCAAAATAGTCAGTTCCCTTTGGGCATGTGATGTTCTAGTAGGAAGATTACACTATGAAATAAGAAGTTATCTCTATGTTTTTAATTAAACTGCTACGCAGATAAGCTACACAATAGCACCACTATGTGTTGGAACAGGAAGTGATACTCTACCGCAGAGAGAGCAAACACCAACTGGATGGCGCTGTAGTCTGCCCTATAGATTTTTATTATTTATTCATTAATGAAAAAGCACACATATTGCAGCTCTTCCTGTTTGCTTACTGGATCTAGAACACCATTTAGATCATAACAGCTCCTGATCAGGATGAATTTCATTTTCAAATCAAATTTCATGTCCCAGTTTCACAATTTTGTAACATAATATTTCAAAGCTTGCTTATGGGCTTGTTTTGGAGCAGACCAATAGTCAGGCTCATCTTCACCCTTACTGTCAGACTCTGAATTGATGGTTCTGCTATATCTCACCTGGCTGAGTGGGGACACATGTACTAAACGTTAGAGTTCCCACTGCAGGAGCTTGGGTTTGAGTCTGCCCTCGACCATTTCCTGTGTGCCATACCGCCTCACTCTCTCCCCACCTTCCTGTCTGCTGTCTGGCAAAAGGCCTCATGTTCTGAAATCTCTTTCTCTCCATCATCTTTCAATTTCTTTGAGCCGAGCTTCTTTTGCAGCTGTGTCAAAATATAGAACGTTTTCTGCAACCAGGGGAGTAAAATGTGCTGCAGTGTGAGGGCGCACAGGTGTAGGTGTGGAATTTTACATATAAATATTATAGTTTACTTCATGCACAAGAAATGTAAACATTTAATCTAACCCACTTTTCATCAACTACATAACCTTTATTGGAGAGTACATTCATAAATTGTGTGTATCACACACACAAACACATCCACTAAACTCTCTCGTTTTATATCTCTCCCTCTCTCTGGTGAATGATGGAAGTTTGGTGGACTGTGTGGTTTGTCTGGCTGAAAGTTGTGTTTTTTTATGTGTGGTGTGTTGTGAGGCTGATGATTTAGTGTAATTGTGTACGGTGTTGTTAGTGTAGTTTATGTGGTGTTAGTGGTTTTTCCTGGATGCAGAGCAGATCATTATGCCGTGGACTTTTACACCACCATGTTAGGGATGGAGTAAAGTAATAAAGCTTGCGTGGAGAAGCTGCTGCAGGGGCTTCCTCAGCTGAGCTCTGAGGACAGAGCTGTCCTGGATGCTAACTTTTCTTTGGAGGAGATTAGTGCTGCTGCTGGTCTGCTGGCTCCTGCACAGGGTGGGCTGCCTGCAGACGTCTGTAAAGGACTGTTACTGGCATCGAGTCATCATGTGGGGCTCTCTCAATGTCCTGTTTCTGGAATATATATTTATATTGGTATATTTGTTAGAAATTTAATCTTTGTTAAATGTTTTAAGAGATAAATAAGCAAAGTTATCTAGATTTATGTTGCCAGGTTTATGTCGGAGGCCTCTGCTTGTGTTGTCCTTGTTTTTCTGTTTGCATTACAGATCAGAGTGATGTGGACTTTCTCAAAAGATGTTTAGATTTGTATGAGAAAGCATCTTCAGCAAAGGTGAGCTGGTGAAAAAAATATGGTGTAACAGGTTTGTTGGTGGTCATATAGAGACTTTTTTTTTTTTAGGAAAAGAAGAGTCTCGGAGGTTGCCATGGAGACGGTCTGTGTCAGACTGTCTAAACCAAAAATGGATGCTGTACATACACTGATAAATGTCATTTCAGTTTGATTCATATAGATTGAAATCCAGAGAAAACTATGCTAGAGGTGAAAGGTCAAACATTGGTCATCATGTTGAGATTTTTTTAATACCACAGACTGACAAAGAAAACTGAAATTTGTGAATTTTAAAGGTATGCAAGATGTGCTGTGTTCAGTTGCAGGGCCTTGCCTTTTTATTTCATTTGTCTTTGGTTTTGAGTTTTTATTTGTGCTCTTGTAATTATTTTGTGATAAAACTTTTTCTATTTTGAGATCAAGATTCAAGTGGAAATAAAAGTTTGTGTTAAATTTTCTCCATCTCCCTCTATTTGTGTGTCTGTCTCTCTCCCTTGGTTTCTGTAGAGGTACACTATGGGGGCGCCTGGATAAATGTTAAACAGAAGCTAGATGTAGTGTTCCTCCACTGTCCATTAAGGATATGAGGAAAAGAAATGGTGGAGAACAAAGTGTGTGGTGTATAAAAGAAAATGGCTTTTAAATTGTATACCAAAACGACCAGTAGAAAGTCAACTACAACTTGTTACATAATCATCATGACTGTTTTATCAGTTTAACAGTTTATGGATTGACTTCTTTCGGTTCATTCACTGTTTAAATCATGAAGGAAAAAGAAGGCAACAGGCTGAGAAATGAAGCTGTTGTGTGTCTCTGTGGCCACACGGGGGCACTGCTGCATAAATAGTAGAATCTCTTACTGGACACTTTTTCTAGACCTCTTTTTAAATGACTAATAAAGACAACAACAAAATGAATTACATCAGGATCTGATATGGTTGTGTTTTTTTGTTGAGCTTTATATATTTCAGAATGCCTAGAGTTTGTTTGTTTCCCATGTTTTGTGATACAGAACATCTCCTCTCAGATGGCTGTTGTCTCATCATGGGTCATTACCTGGTCTGATGGTGTGTTTGTTCCATTTATAAATCAAGTGATTGATTTGTGAAATGAGAGATGGCCTCTGACCTGCTGACTGGTGTCTGATCTTCTCTGCTCCCCTCAAATTTGACAACTACTCAGCTAATGTGATGGTGGACAGGAAGTCACTAAACCTGGGACTCTGGAAACACATTTCTAGGGATAAAAAAGTTAAAGTAGATTTAGTAAGAAAAGAATCTATGAAAAAAAGATTTTTTATCTATACACTTAAGCAACGACCAGAGTCTTAGAATTACGCTTTCACCAGGTTTTACTTGACTGAACAACAGAACTTCTCTGTCTCCTTTATAAGGGGTCACATCCTGAGTTACACAATGAGTCTTTCAAATGTGTGCAATAACCCACTGCATGTGTAGTCACGCTGAGACTGTGTGGTCTTATTTTTATTACCCCTTGATTCAGCTGTGACCTGCTTATCAAGTCCAAGTACATCATAATTATCTGCTCTCATGCAGACATAAGTTGAGCAATGGTTTAACAAAATTTCCTATCAAAAACATGAAGGTTTAGTTTTAAGCTTATTTGTCCAAAACAACAAAGGATAAACTGCCAGCGCCTGGATTGAAATAGAACATAGTAGTGTTGGATGTAAGTAAAGGAAATACAAGTATAACTGTGACTATGGAACAAATCTCCTTCAATGTTAAACCTTAATGTTAACCTGATTGTGTTTATTAGAAAAATCAGCTATTACAGTGTCTGTGATTGCTCCACATAGTTAGTTAACTCTGGTTGTCTGTGGGTTTGTTTCAAATTTGGAGTGAACAAAAGCATGAAAACTGTGGAAGATGCAGACTGTGAAAGTCTAGTTTATTTCATGAATACAAAAAAAGTTTACAGTCGCTAGAACAAAGTAGCATACATTCATGATAAAGTAAATACCACAACACAACATGGACAGTGAGAAGTAAAATTAATCGTCTTAGAACTTATTATATTCTTTAAACTTAAAAGCAACACCCAATATTAGAGTGTTTGTGTTTTAAGCCTTTTATTCAAAACTAGTATGTGTCAACACTTCTTTCTCCCAGCAGCATTATTGAAGTGACACTTTAACGACACTTTACCTGCTGATGCTTCACATCACAATCTTTATGACGAAAAAGCTCAGATGTCTGTGACTTGTTATGAAAATGGACAGAACCTGGGCTCAGGCTTCCTCTTCTTCTTTCCTTCCTCTTTAATAATAACCATAGATCAGTAAAACAGCCATGTTTTTATACAAATGATTGTGATAAAGAGAATTTAGACTGGGGAAATCCAAACTTGATGTACCAGGTCAACTCAGCGAGCTCCTGTCTTGACCTCCCCTCTGCTGAGCGTGCACACACACACACACACACACACACACACACACACACACACACACAACCACACACTGTATCATAATAAATGCCATGATATCTTTCTTGTTCAAATAGTTTATTCACTTAACAAAGAGGTAGCTTGGAAACTCGGTAAGAAGGAACAAAAATAGTTTAAGGTCACTTTCTCAAATAAAGAGGATTTCATCATCTTTCTGTTCATAATACAGGCTAAATAAAAGAAGAGATACATCAGAAACACATCAGTAGATCCAGAAATTATAGAGGCAAACTCTTTTCAGCTATAGAGGTAGAGGTACACTTCATGTACTCATTAGCGTACAGTTCAAATGCCTGTGTTAGGGTGCATTGTTTCAGTTTTATTAAGTCTTCTTGCAGTTACATGGTAATTATTAGCTCTCATGCTGGACAAGAGTGATCAAAGCTCATAAACATCTGAGTTACACAATGAGTCTTTCAAATGTGTGGAATATCCCAGCTATAACCTTTGCTTTCAATTTGGTTAAATTTGGCATTCAGATCACAGTCTAAACAACAAGTACAGTAGGTCTTCCACTCCGCAATTAAAAATAGCAACACTCATGTAAGGCTTTATTCTCCATAGTGTCAACATAAAGCAACATTAAAATAATGGATCTTCCATCTGAAATAATTACAGTTTGTATAAATTCACGCTGAAGACCAAAATACACACACATACATAAAACACATAAATCACTAAAACCTAATTAAAACACATGGGAAATTACCTCATTTGTTGTGCTATTCAAATATGTGTATGTGTCATAAAAGTCATAAAGAAACGATAGAGGTTAATATACTTTATGTTCTACCGTCGCTGCAGATTAATGAAATATAGTGGAAACTTGAAGATCCTTGGTATAGCAGTTTGTGGGAAACAAATACAGTGAAGTGACCATTTAGCTCTTATGGCATAAAACTGCTTAGTGCATTATTATTTGCTTTTCTACAGCATGATATTTGTTTAATAATTGGTTTAGTGCATAAAATAAGTTGATAAATAAAATGTTAAATATCTAATCATCATATCAAAAATCATATATTTGGAGGGAGTGTCTTTGACACATGCTGACTGCATTCTTCTTCTAACCAGAACAGGAAGTGAGATCAGAGGAGAACAAGAGTGAGCAGTTTGGTGAAAGGAACAGGAAGGATGAAGAAGAGGTGAACATCCACACAGTTTAAACGGAGACATCATGGCACAATAAGAGCACAAGCTCTAAGATGAAGACTGGTAATGATTAAAAACTGCACTAAATAGTATCAATCTGTGACTTCAAACTTTAGGTAGTGCATAACATTTACCACTTTGTATTAATTTTACTATACCTTTAAATAAATACAAGTAAATAACTTTAAAAGGTGCTGTTATTGAGTGACAATTCAAAAGATTTCAGGGCTGGGGTAAGCCCTGTATGCTTCAAGATCCTAGCAACGCCCTCGCCAGCAGCAGCAAACTGATATGGACCAGTTTATGCCTTTTATTCGGTTGTAAACTCTGATATACTCTTATAATTAACCTTTGGGTGACTGCACAAAGACTGAGAGGGGACGACAGAGAGGGAGAGAAAGGGAGAAAGATGGAGGAACACAGCACATATAAGAAACAGGTAAGAGTGGACATGAAGTCAAAGTCAGCGACATGTCCGATAATAAAGACCTTCCACCTGGCTACATATATGTCACTTCTGTTTTGCCCACATTCATCTATGATGATCGCTCATAACTAAGCAGGGTGCTATGCTTTTATCAAACGATGATCCGAAACTGCTCTTAAAATAATTGTTACAAGGATATATCTTTTGTTTTTTTTTTAGTTGAATATAAAATGTTTGTGTGTGATTGTCAGTACAAAGAGGAAGCGAGGACAGAGAGACTGGAACTAACAGAGATCAGGTGGATTTTTCACAAAATCTACATGCATTAAATGGATGCGTTGTGTGATTTTCAGTAGCACTCTGCTATTAATATGAATAATAGCATTTAGCAACATTCACATCACTGTAACCTTGAACAGGATGAATGCCACTATACTAATGTGACAGACTACAAATCTGTTCTCCACTCTCTGAATTGGTGTGCACGATTCTCTGTGCTGAGTCTGCACAACAAAGTGTTTGGGTTTGTGTGAATTCAAGAGCTGTCATTTAAAATCAGCTCTATTACCAGTTTGCTTCTTGTCCAGGTATGTGGAGTGGCAGGGTGATTTTTATTGTCTTTATTGTATAATGGTACTTTAAATACTTGATGATTTGGTGGACTGGCCTCTATGTGGTTAAGAGACTGAAACAATGCTGTGCAGGTTTCTCCTCTGATCTGCTTTTTCACAAACTGTTTTTGAAATTTACTGGTCAACATGGCTAAACTAAAGTGACCACCGTAAAGCTGATGTATTATATTAAAATCTGTTATTCTTAGACACTGCTGTAGGTCATCCAAAAATTAGATTTCTTTTGAAGGTAACACTAAAAGCATGACATTAAGACTGAGCTGAGCCCTCCTAAAGGTTTGATCCTGGAGTCGCCCCTGATTGAGTGCTTCTCACACATTTATGATTTATATCAACAGTAAGTACTTTTAAAGATTTAACATATAATAATAGTTGCTAAATTCATGCAAGTCAAATAACTGATTGATCAACTACAGAAACAAAATTGTATTTCATGTGTTTCATGAGCACAAATCTTCATCTGTCGAATAGCAAGTAACTAAAGATGTAAAATAATTGTAGTGAAGTTAAATGTACCAATTTCCACTGAGAGGCAGTGGAGAAGAAGCCACAAATGTGATGGAAAGACCAATGTAAACTACAAATTCCTCACATTTGTACTTAAATACTATACTGTAGTAATTGTACTTAATATCATCTGGCAAAAATGACCCAACAACCTTCATGCAAACATCACAGTTTCTGAACAACTGAATGATCTACTTGACACCTGAAACTACATTGAAAACACACATGACATATTTATATTTTAACAAAAGTTAAAAGTTAACATGTAAAAAGAAATCACACCGAACAAGTGTGAAGAGCGGACTGTTTATTCTGGATGTTATTTTCATTTTATTATTTTCCATTACTCTGACTAATGAATGGCATTATCCAATGAATGTAAGAGCAGACCATCAGAGAAGTAGCTGGTCCGCTACAGGCACGTTGTTTACCACCAACATGCACACCATAAATCTTGTTGTCGTATATCACTCCACCACCAGAATCACCCTGAGAGAGAAAACATAAATTATATGTTTGTTCCAAAACATCTGATAATGATACAGATAAAATGTTAGCAGCATGGCAACTCACCGGACATGTGTCCACTCGAGGTTCTTTGTAACACATCTTTTTTCCATCTGGCCATAATAATGTTGAATTACGTCGAGTGCAATTAAGCCCACACTCAACAACATGCATCTTTGCACACTGGAGATGAGGCGGTGTACCACGGACTAGAGCAAAAAGGAAAATAACAAAAGCTACTGCGTGTTTCATGCAAGGAAATCAGACATTGAAAAGAAACATGCTTTGCCTCGTTTCTGGAACAAAGTTTGTTCTTTAAAAGAAGATGAGCACCGTTTAAAAAGGAGGGAAATTGACAGTATATCCACCATAAAATTAAATGAATACTTTATGTCATCACAGTTTTCAAATAAAATGAAAATGTAACTATAACAGGCACACAAGAAAAATTAAAATATTATATAAACTAGAAAATAATCAAAACAATACTGGTCTTACCTTTGTGGTAGGTTGCATTGACCCTATAACGACCAAAGCCTGCAATCTGAATGACATCCAGCCTACAAATTAAAAAAAATAAGAATTTCATGTCCATGAAGAGGTCATCTGAACGGAGTCTGCAGGCTGAGTATTTCCAGTCCACTCTAAGTCAGCTAATCTAACTTTGCAGATTCAAACATTTTATTAAAACATTACATTTCTTTCCATTTCCTCGTGGTCATGTTTTATTGTCAGTTATTATAGATCATGCATGTACTTCCTAAGTGGGTACCTAAAATCCAAACCAGAACACTTACCTCAATATTCAAGTCTCAGTTACATTATTGTTAATAAAGAAGCGTTGCAGTCAGTAATGGGGTTTGTAACTTCAGAAGCATGATGTCATTTTGTTCATAGACTACAGATGTTGCTACATTTTTTTGCTCTTCCTCGAATTTAACATCTTCTCCTGCAATATTAACTATGATTTCTAAGTGTGAAACCTTGTGACACTGGGGATTTAAGTATTTGAAAACCTTTGAAAATGTGAGTTTTGAAAGGGCAAATATTTATTTTAAAACTCACACTGAAGAATATTTGCAGATTTGCTATAGTTTAAAAAGACTTATTTTCATGCTAGTGTTGGATTATTGTAACACTTCGAGAACATAAATGTAACATATACACTGTGTTGAGTCTAAAGGCCCTTGTGTTATTCATTTAGCCTGACTGGTTCCTCCTGAGAAAACAGAATCTGTCTCTCTTTATTACAGAATAAACTATCTAATTTAAAAACAATATCTGATCTAAAGGAAAAAAAAAAAAGACATTACACTCCGCCTGAAACATATTATATCAACATCTCAAGGACCTCCAGAATTCATACTTTATACTTAAAAGGTTACTCAAAACTCACTGTTTGGGATGTGGACATTGAGGTAAGTCAACAGGCTTAATCTTATTCTCTGGTGGGTCGATTTTCAGAAGCATGATGTCATGTTTTATTTTTGTTGTTTGGTTCTCAAAGATTTTGTGATCAGTAATATTCACCATTCTTCCTGGACCTGGATGAACTCCTACATATGCAGACATAGTCCTAAACAATGGAAATGGTAAAAGAACAAAATACCAGTAATGATTTTTGTCTCTGGACTGTTTTTTTGTTTTTGTTGTTTGTTTTTTTCTTCTTTTTTTTTAAGTGAAACAGTAATTTCTCACCATCCAGTTACATTTTCCCAACAGTGAGCTGCAGTTAGAACCCACTCTCTGTGGACCAGAGAGCCGCCACATAGATGATGGTAAAGTCTTCCATTGGTTAGAATTATTTGCACGTAATACAGACTATCATTTTTCTCACAGCTATGGTCGTGGAAGATTCTCTTGTGCAAATCCACTTCTGTGCACACTGTGAAACCTGAAAGAAGAGTAAAATACTTACAAATGGTTGTCTTACCACCCGAATAACATATTCTATCAGCCAGGAGCCAGTTATTATGGTTGTAACCAGCAACATGGCTAGAAAAGTGTACTGGCAAAATTCACACTCTATGAGACATTCTGAAAAATTTACAAAAATTAATGTAATGGAGAGACAAAGAATTTGAACAAAAAAGCACGACTTAATCAAGCCAAGTTAAACAAGTCTTTATAAACACAGATATGTCATAAGGTATGGTTCAAATACACAAAGTTTAAAAATAAAAGCAGAAGAAACGAGTGCAGTAGTTCACTCACCAACAAACAGGAGCAGTAGGAGGAACTTGAGGTGAGCCATTGCTGTCATTCAGCTTGCAGTGAATGCTGTGCTGGGACACTTTTTAAACCTCTTCTCACTGTGTTGGTGAGAATAGATCCACCAATCACACAGCCCAGTTTTATCAATAAAATGCCATTGGTTGGGACGGTCTTTGTGCAAATGTTGAATGTCTCATCCTATTAAAAAGAAAAGTGTTACTGTAGTCTTTGTCATCCACATACTGCAGGAAATGACACTGCAGTGCAAACAGAAGTTATGTTTTCATAGAATTATTAATAAGTTGGGCTTTTGAATGTTTGCTCGTGCACAGCAACTATATTCACAGTCCAAATTGTTCTGTTTCACAAACTCTTTGCCTTTTTCAGTGATATATATGCAAAGCTCAGTGACAGTTATTTATTTGCTTCAGTAGCTCATTAGGGTCTGTCTCAAACCTTTGATAAAAGCAGTATAAAAAAAGCATGAAACATCAGTTGTTCAGTTAATGTGATATTGGCTGACTTGATATAACAATTTCTTTTCTTTTCTTTGTCTTGTACATATTGTTATTGCACTGTCCTCCACTTCCATAAGTGACAACACTGACCAACCATGTTTGACAGAAACTAATCCACAATGTCTCATTCACTCAGCACAAAACCTTGAGGTTGATTTCCTGCCTTAGTGAACAAAGATATGAAATGCTATTTGATTATGAGTAAGCTCAAAATGAAGTTCACTGTTCTGTGACATACAGCTATCTTACAGCCTTAAAACTTTTTGCGTGGGCCTCTTTTAGTGGTCACTTATTGCACTCTTAGTTGTTTTTCCCCATGCAGGTTAATCAGTCATGTTTGCATGGTTGTAAAATAAAAATATTCATAGTTAATTATTGATAATCAATAAGTACATAACCTAAGAAGTTGTTTCACATCCTCCTGGATCATATCTTAATATTCTTACCTTTTTAATAATAGCACAACTTTAATCATTTGAATTTTTCTTTCACCTCAGGTGTCTATTTCCAAATCCTGAGAATTCACTCTAAGCTTCTTCAGAGCGGTTGGTGATGTGTCCAGGTGGCCAGTGGCGGTCCTAGCCTGTTTGGCGCCCTGGGCGAACACTCCCTCTGGAGTGTCTGTATCATAATGTCTGGTGTTTTCGTGTTTGTTGATTTGTTTTTATTTTGTTTTATTTTGCGGGTTGGTTATTTGATGCTGCTCCAGCCAGCCAGAGAATCCCCCGCCGCCCCGCCCTCTCCTCCCTGTGCAAGCAGCAGGCGCACCTCGCAAACGGAGGGCGCCCTGACTCCCCGGAAATGGGTGGCAGAAAACCAATCGGTGCCTATGCCATTCCCAATATACGCTGGCATGACGTCGGGGCAGCATGAGTACGAGCAATTTTCTTTTTCTTTTGCCGATGCCCGTGATGCCGCCCCCCACCATGATGCCGCCCCGGGCAACCGCCCGTGTCGCCCGTATCAAAAAACGCTACTGCAGGTGGCAAAGACCTTAGGGTCAGATTTGTGATATTTGGCTGTATAGATTAAAACATGCATCCTATGTAATGTGATTGCAGAGAGATTCAGATGGTGCAAGAGGAGATTTAATGGTTCATTACCTGGACAAAAGTTAAACTACCATTTATCACAACTAGCTTGTAGCAGTGTTTCTCTCTTTCTCTTTCTTTCTCACACATGCATGAGCGTGCAGTGGCGTGTGAGCGCCTACAGAGTTAGTTTTTTGAATATATTTCAAATATGGACCCAAATGCAGAACTCAGGAGACAAAGATGAACTCAAAGATCAGCTTCAATGCAGTAGCAAAAAATACAAAAACACAGTGGCAGGGCAGCAGCAGGGAAACTGGATACCAGGAAACACAGGGAAACATTGAGCAAGGAAACAATACAGAGAGGGAGGACACAGCAACAAATTAAGACAAACTGAGGGAGTAAATACACAAGGAGCTCAGGACAAACAGGAGACACCTGGGAGGGCAGCTGAACCTAAATAAGAAAATGAGACAAGCAACGTAAAACTAAATAAAAACCACAAGAGACAACAGACTAACACAATAAGTAACTTGGTGTGCAAGAACAGAAACGTAGACGTGACACAGAACGCAGGAAAATCATCTGAATGGAGGAAAATAAACTCACTGAACTATTTTTAATCACAAATTACAAAAGGAGATAGTCTGAGAAATAAGCTCAAAGCTACAATTCAAAGTAACCAAAACAAACTAAGCATAAAGATGAAAGGTGAAAATTTAAATCACAAATAAACTAAGAAACAAATTGAAACTATTTAATAATAACAGTAGTGTCTTGTTTTGTGTTTCTAGCTTCTAGGGATTCTAGAAATGTAAAAATGTACTTGATGGAAGGGAAGAGCAGTCATACTGTCAAAATGTAAAGTGAAACATGAGTTGAATCCATTAACTTTTACACTTTTCTTATTTACCTTTCCATCATAATGTGTCATAATGTGCTATTTCTTCTCTGCTGTGCTGAATTTCACAATAGAAGACGACCATTTGGCAGACACTGTGCAGAGCTGTGGCCCAACTCCAAATGTAACCAGAGCTCTTATCCATCCAGTCAGTGGGTTTATTAGCGGTGATCAGTCATAGATATGGGCCAGTAGGGCCTTCTACACCTGCTAGTCAGTTCAGAAGGTTGTTAACATCCATTGAGATGGAGGATCACTAACAGGAGGTTGTGAAGACTCCAGAATCCTTTCTCACTGACTTCTTGTGGATACGGCAGTGTTTACAAGTGAGATGATTTGAATGGACAGCATTTATAGAGTGACTATAAAAAGTCAGTGAGTGTCAGTAATCACTCAATCAGTGATGGGATGGTTACCTTTAAAATGTATTCCACTACAAATGACAGAATACATGCCCCAAAATGTAGTTTGTAACATATTCTGAATACTTTCAATTACTTAATATATTGTTGTCTAAAGAGCTTGGAAAGAAAAGTGTCTGGATATCTTTAAGCTGCTTGAAGATGTTTCAAGTCACGTCCTAGAAAATCTTCAGACAACTTAAAGAAGTCCAGACGCTTTTCTTTCCAAGCTCTTTAGACTACGATGACCTGATGACTAAGAACCTTCAAAGACTTAATATATTGTCGTGCTTTTTACAACTAGATGAATGTAGCGATCACATCCTGCAAATTCTTGTTTGTTTTTCTCTACTAATTGGCTGTTAAACCCAAATCTCCCTGAATATTTACTGTAGAGCAGCAAAGACTTATGTTAACATAAGTTAACATAAGATGTTAAGATAAGATTAGATGTTAGCTTGGTGGCGAGTGGACTTCAGTAATAATTAAAATAGGGGCGTCGGGGGATTCCCCAGGAGCATCTTCCTTGGAGGGCTCAACCCGGGGTTGCAGTCATGGCCTATTAAGAGCTCTGTTGGCTCTTCAGGAACTCACTCTGCAGGAGGGGGAGATATAGGAGAGGTGGAGGAAGATCTCAGCCTGGGCGTCTATTGTCTATTGTGTAGTCTGGAAGATGAGTGGATGACGGGGTGGGTGCAGTTTTCTCTGTGGTGGGGTCAGGTGGGCTGTCCCGGGCTCTGTGGGGCCGGGCAGCGCTGCTGAACTGGGCCCTGGTCCGGATGGGCCTGGGCCCCCTTTCCCTGGTGGGTTGCAGAGTATGGGGGTGCCTACTGGGGTCAGCGGGGGAGCTGGCCCTAGGGAGGGGTCACTTGCCCCTCCCTTCCTTCCCTCCCCATCTCCAGCTGCCTCCCTCTTCCCGCTCCACCACAATCACCCACACATGCAGGGCCTTGGGGTAAAGGTGTGTCACCAGGGTGCAGGGGAGGCATCCCCCCCCCTCTGTCCCCTTCTGGCTGCCTGTGCCTCAATTTTATCCCACAACTTAGACATTCACATTACTCTCATAACACATACATATAGGACCTTGGGGGTGGGCACGCTACACGGAATCCAAAAGACCATCAGGGTGTACAACCACACCCCTGGCGTCGTTGCCCACCTCTCAATTTTAAATACACGTAGACATTGAGCTATGCGCTTACCTGCTGCTCTCTGGCAGGTAGCTCCATGCCCTCCTGGGTTTTAAATGCACCTTAGAACACACATGCATCAACACTACATATGAGCGGGCGGAGGGAGGTTCCCAAAGTGTGGGGCCCACCCCCTAGGGGGGGGTGCAGAGCCATTGCAGGGGACGCGCAGTATGAAAAGGGGGAAAAAAAAAACGCTTGGACACTGCTAGCATAATGGACAGGTTTTTGACGGGGCGCCCACACAAACTCAAAGCAGGAGATGAAGCATCGCTGAATATGTTTCCAAACCAACTTAATTCTAAGACAAAGACTAGAAAATCTGGTGAAGCATATCTTCCCTTTGGTTTCACCTGCACAAGTGCCAAGGTAGATCTCCCCTGCATAATTGGTTTTTCCTGCGTCGGGAGCACGCGTTGGGCTCTTCAAATCACGGACAAACAGTATCCCACATTCTTGATTTTCAGTTAACACTTGTTGTAATGACTAACTACTCCTGACATTTTGGAGATGTTAGCTCGTTATACAGTAAAGTTACAGTGAGATACAAATAATATCAGGCTGATCCTGCCACGATTTGTTCCCCCTGTCTAAATCACGGACAAACAGTATCCCACAGTTGTTTATGTTTTTGAACCCATTTTGCACAGAGAGACATTTTTTGAAAAATGTATTGATAGCAATGTTGAATATTATTACACAGGAAAAAAAAACAGCTACACGTAAAATAATCACACCGTGACGCCTCTGCCTTTCTAAATGGAGGGACAGTAACTGCGTGTGTATATGTAAGCGTGTAAAACCTGAAGATAGTCAGATTAACAGTTACAGTATTTTGTCTCTATCTGCTGTTAAGGGTTCGAAATTGGTGGAGAGTACAAAACCAAGACAGTCCAGAAGGTTTGGGTCAAAGCGATCTTTTATTGAAGTACACGCGCGGGAAGACAATCACTGCACACATCAGCAAGGGTCTTCACCAAAATTATACTTCAGATTGCTTTTATAGCATCAGGGTATTATGACGCCCCGTCTTGCGTTTACAATCACATAATTTGCATGTACAGAACATTTATGTATTTTAAGAATTAACTGCAACATAGAGGTTCCTCTTTTGGCCTCTTCTTCCAAAGAAGGCAATAAACTCGGGCCTCTGTGGTCTCCAGGGGCTGGTCCTCTCCACTCGTCACCTGTTGTCAAGACAGAAGCTCCAGTGCAGCATGTTAACTGAGTGCCTTCAGGCCTCTACTCAAATCTGTTTCTAGGTTATATGTAACATATATATGTGTTTTGTAAGCATGTGTGCAATCTTTCTTAAGCTCCCGGCTTCCTAACCGATGGATCACCCAGACATAGCGCTGAATGAAGCTTGTGACCTTTAATTACCTGGGAAAGCTTCAACTCTTTCATAGGCCCAGAACTGCAATATGTGTATGAAGATATAACAATATAAAAATGGTTATGACTGCACCTGTGAAAGATTAATATGGTGTCAGTATGTTTAAATGTCTCAAGGCCATCTTAAAGCTATATGCGGTATGATTAATGCTATGGCAAGGCTATGAAATATATTGTAGCAATGAAGCAATTTCCTTTATCCTCACACTGCCATTGTAGAAATTCATCTCATGTAACAATAACGTGCGCACAGCGTGATGTGAAAAAAGGCACGTACCTTTGATGTTGCGTGGCGAACTCTGTATTCCTCGTCCACACCTAAACGCAAAAAAGGAGTTTTAAAAAATCTCCGTTTTCGGTGATTCAAAACGCCGTTTACCTGTGGACGAAAGGCCCAAACCCATAGAAACAGCTGCGTTTTCAAAAATACCCGTGTAGGTGTGGACGCAGCGTAAAAGAGTTTGGAGATTATTTTCTTACTACCTGTAATTTATTGCAGATTACTTGTATTTGTTTAATTGTTTACTAAATGTTTGAGGTGTGAAATAAACTGCAATGGAGCAAAATATGGGTGTGTGTGGTTGGAGGATGTGTGATGTGTTTGTGCGTGCGAGCGTGCGTGTGCGTGGGGGGGGGACATTTTTCTTGTAAAACAAGGGGGGGCCTAGCAAAAAAAGTTTGGGAACCACTGGCCTAGCCCCATCTTATCTCTCTGAGCTGCTACAGTCTTATACACCTACCTACCCGCTCTCTCAGGTCAGCTGATCAGCTGCTCCTGAATGTATCTGACTGAGCGTAAACTTAGAGCAGATCGTGCTTTTGCTGTAGCAGCTCCAAAACTGTGGAATGATCTGCCTTTAGAGATAAGACAGGCCTTTTCTCTGCCTGTTTTTAAATCACTCCTGAAAACCCATCTATTCACCCTGGCCTTTGACTCCTTGTGAGATGTTGGTTTTTAGTTTTAGTTTTATTTTAGTTATTTTAGTTGATTCTATGCTGTTTAACTTGTTTTTAAATATAGGGCTGTTTTAATTTTTATGTATTATGTTTTAATTTTTACTGTTTTGTTTTATTCCATTGTTCTTAACTTTTTTACTGTACAGCACTTTGATCCTGTGCCGGGTATTTTAAAGTGCTTTATAAATAAAGACAGATTGGATTGGACTGAAATAAGAAACAAACTTATTTGATGCTCAGGATGTGGTCCCATTATCACACTGTAATTAATTAATGCTGAATTCTCTTGCAGCTGCTCTATTCCCATGTTGTTGCAGTATATTAATGACTAACCTCGTATTGTGGATGGATTATCTCAGTTGTTCTCCTGACTGAAGTTTGGTTCGTTTACAGCATCTTGCCATGCGATTGCATTTGTCCCTAACCATCGGGAACCCTCACACTAACTTCTATCGAGTGGAAAAAAGTTAGCGTTCATCCTCCAGCTTCACTGTGTTTGTATGTTAACATAGCTGTGTCGCTAGCATGTAGCACATCATTATATACCAGCTAGCCCAACTTCAGTAACCCTACAAAAGTCACTGCTGTTTAGTTTTCTGTCTTCATTTATGCTGGAAGTGATAGCAGAGCTGTACGTTTTATTTTTGTCAGAAATCTCTCAGTCAGAACGTGGTATATCATGTTTAGGTAGAAACTAACTTCCTGCTAACTTCTAACTCCGTTAAATTTCATAAATTCTGTTTTCATGGATGCCTAGATGTGAAACTTAATTGTTACACCTGGTAAAGCAGCAACGCAGATCACTGACGCAGTGATGCCTCAGTGTTCGTTTGACTTTGGGACCTGAAGTTCGCGAGGCTCCTGACTACGGCAGCTGTAATGCTCCAACAATCCATCAAGTAGCAACCCGTTCTCACTCCCAAATCGTAACATTTTACGCTAGGTGACAAATCGTCAACATATTACGTTTTCGGGCACCCAAGGCGTTCCTACGTCACGACATCGGAAAACTGCGGACACATGAGAACCGTTTGGACTCAATCTACACATCTTCGTTTTTCCCCTTAAAATCGCTTTAGAAAACACTATTTCACCTCATTAAAGTGCTGGTTAAGGTTAGGAATAAGGTTATGGTTAGGTTTAGCGATAAGGTTAGGTTTAGGCTTAGGTATACGGTTATGGTTAGGTTTAGGCATAAGGTTATGGTTAGGCTTAGGGATAAGGTTAGGTTTAGGCGTAGGGATACGGTTATGGTTAGGTTTAGGAATAAGGTTATGGTTAGGCATAAGGTTATGGTTAAGGTTAGGCATAAGGTTATGGTTAGGCTTAGTGATAAGGTTAAGTTTAGGGCTGCAGTACAGGGCTGGAAACCGCCGCGTACCATAACAACGTGGAAGGTCACCTTTCGTGTTCCTCAGGAACGCCGCAGGACGTGACAAAACGTCGGGATGTTACGCCTCGGGAGTGAGAACGGGCTCCAAGTAGTGTGGCTTCGTAGCTTACCAAAGTCGTACTAAAACATTTTTGGACAGATTTTTGAGTGTTGTGTACTACATAAAATCGGTTCGAGGTCAGTAAGCACAACCAGAATTCATACATAAGGTGCACCGGATGCGCCTTATGGCCCGAAAAATGTGGTAAGTATGATATCTTTGGCCACGGATTAATCCAGAACATCTCCTCACACCCTTAATTTAAATGGCCCTATTTTGCACATACCTGAAGAAAAAAACTGGTATTTACGAATAACAATTCAGCTTATGCAACCTGACTCAAAACCTGATTGTAATACTTCAGCACAGACACACAGACTGAAATGTACTGTTTAATGTTTATTGTTAATCTAAGTCACTGATCATTTACAGTATTACAGAGTCTGTCAGTCTTTGCAGGATGTAAACATTCCTGAAAGTTTCTAGCTGACTCTCAGGTGTCACAGGTGTGCCAGCAGGAAAGAGGGTCAATAAACCTGCATCCTGAAGTTTGTCATGCAGGATTAAAGGAGCCAGACCTTGTTCACACAGATAGGATTGTATTTTACACTGACCCTAGGTAAGTATGAGTATCATACACTTTAAATGAAGCGCTAGCTAATCAGGATATTTACTGTGAATCTGTGGCTGTGATTAATCATTTTACAGGTAACTTAATTAACTAACAACTTCATTAGTAATGACAGAAGCTAATATTTCTTTCCTGATATTGTTTAAATAGTAACCGCTTTACTACAATCTATGCTAACCTTTACCCGTAACTTTAGCTAGCTAGCTAGCAACATAAAGACGGTAAAACACGTAATAATATCTACAAATGCATCTCAAAGCTGCTATATCAGCGCTCACAGTATTACTAACACAACCGCATTAACATTATTGAGTGATTTTTGACACTCGTTGACCTTTTATAGTCATATAAAATCTTCATTTAAATCTGAGGATGGATTCTAGAGTCTTCCCTTCATGTTAGTGGTCCTCTACCTGAATGGATGATAACAAACTTCTGAACAAACTAGCAGTTGTAGACGGCCCTACTGGCCCATATCTATGGGTGGGATCCACTATTAACGGCCACTGAATAGACTGATAACATCCAAAGCAGGTTTTCTGTTCATGAGGAAATGTTTGTTCACAATGCAGACAGTTTTGGTTAGTCATTCATCCAAATGTACTAAAATATTTCCACATGCCAACAAATGATGAGAAATGCAATAAATGGTTGATAGCTTCCACTGCCATGTTATAATTAAGCCAGAGTGGGCACTAGTAGTTAGCAGCCTATTAATCAACCAAAGAGTCAGACAGACTTTTAAAAGCCTGATGCTTAGCCTTGTCCACCACAGCTGTAAAACTCAAAAACCAGTCTTATTTGTAATCATCTATCGTCCACCTGGGCCTTACACAGAGTTTCTGTCTGATTTCTCAGACTTTATCTGATTTAGTGCTCATCTCAGATAAAATAATTATTTTGGGTGATTTTAATATATGGCATAGAAACTGAACATTTAACAGTGTTTCCTGAAAACCCTCTCTTACCTGATCATTTCCTGATAACATTTAAATTTACAATATTTGATTACACAGCAGTGGGGAGTAGACTTCATCACAGTAGATGTCTTTCTGAAAGTGCTGTAACTAAGTTTAAGAATATAATTCACCCACTGTTATCATCTTCAATGCCTTGTAGCAACATAGAGCAGAGCAGCTACCTGAACGCTACTCCAACAGAGGTCGATCATCTTGTTAATAATTTTACCTCCTCACTACGTATGACTCTGGATACTGTAGCTCCTGTGAAAAATAGAACCTCAAATCAGAAGTACTTGACTCTGTGGTCTAATTCTCAAACATGTAACTTAAAGCAGATAACTCGTAAGCTGCAGAGGAAATGGCGTGTCACAAATTTCAAAGATCATCATATTGCCTGGAGAAATAGTTTGCTGCTCTAAATGAAAGCCCTCCATAATACTAGAACATCTTACTATTCATCAATGATTGAAGAAAATAAGAACAACCCCAGGTTTCTCTTCAGTACTGTAGCCAGGCGAAAAAAAAAGTCAGAGCACTGTTGAGCCAAACATTCCTTTAACGTTAACTAGCAATGACTTCATGAACTTCTTCACAACTAAAATTTTAACCATTAGAGAAAAAATTACCCATAATCATCTCACAGATATAACATCATCTACAGCTACCTTCAGTACCATTGATATTCATTTAGAATCTTTTTCTCCAATTGATTTTTCTGAGTTAACTTCATTAATTACTTCTTCCAAACAATCAACCTGTCTTTTAGATCCCATTCCTACAAGAATGCTTCCTGCCATTAATTAATGATTAACGTGTCAATCTTAAATATGATAAACCTATCTCTAATAACTGGCTATGTACCACAGGCCTTCAAGCTGGCTGTAGTTAAACCATTACTTAAAAAGCCTCATCTCTGTGTTTGTCCTCAGTGCAGCGTTTGATACTGTCGACCATAATATTCTATTAGAACGATTAGAACATGCTGTAGGTATTACAGGTACTGCGCTCCAGTGGTTTGTATCATATCTATCTAATAGACTCCAGTTTGTTCATGTAAATGGAGAGTCCTCTTCACACACTGAGGTTAATTATGAAGATTTACACGGTTCAGTGCTGGGATCAATTCTGCTTACATTATACATGCTTGCATTAGGCAGTATCATCAGAAGGCATAGCATACATTTTCACTCTATGCAGATGACACCCAACTTTATCATTCCATGAAGCCCGATAACACACACCAGTTAGTTAAACTGCAGGAAAGCCATAAAGACCTGGATGGCCTCTAATTTTCTGCTTCTAAATTCAGATAAAACTGAGGTTATTGTACTCGGCCCTGAAAATCTTAGAAATATGGTATCTAACCAGATTCTTACTCTGGATGGCATTACCTTGGCCTCCAGTAACACTGTGAGGAACCTTGGAGTCATTTTTGACCAAAATATGTCCTTCAATGCACATATTAAACAAATATGTAGGACTGTTTTCTTCCATTTGCACCATATCTCTAAAATTATCCTGTCTCAGAGTGACACTGAAAAACTAGTTCATGCATTTATTACTTCTAGGCTGGACTACTGTAATTCATTATTATCAGGATGTCCTAAAAACTCCCTGAAAAGCCTTCAGTTAATCCAAAATGCTGCCGCAAGAGTACTGACAGGGACTAGAAAGAGACCGTATATTTCTCGCCCTTTGTTTTGCATATTTCTCCTATATTGGCTTCCCTTCAATGGCCGCAGCAGATTCTATTCTATTATAAAAAAAAGGCCCAATTATTTATATCTATATATGTATATCTCTCTATCTATCTATCTATCTATCTATCTATCTATCTATCTATCTATCTATCTATTTATATATATATATATATATATATATATATATATATATATATATATATATATATATATATATATATATATATATATATATACATACATTTGTGTACATATATATCTATATATACATATATATGTGTGTACAGGGTGGGCCATTTATATGGATACACCGTAATAAAATGGGAATGGTTGGTGATATTAAAGTCCTGTTTGTGGCACATTAGTATATGTGAGGGGGCAAACTCCTCAAGATGGGTGGTGACCATGGTGGCCATTTAGAAGTCGGCCATCTTGGATACAACTTTTGTTTTTTCAATAGTAAGAGGGCCATGTGACACATCAAACTTATTGGTAATGTCACAAGAAAAACAATGGTGTGCTTGGTTTACAGTCCTAACATCCCCCAACTTAGGCTTCCTATCTGCTTTTATGACAGGCAGACCCCCACTGTCAATAACTTCCTCTCTCTCTGCACAATTACAGAGGTTTGTAGAAGCAGTCTGAATGCTTAGGTGCTTGATTTTATACACCTGTGGATATGGAAGTGATTGGAACACCTGAATTCAATGATTTGAATATGTGAGTGAATAGTTTTGGCAGTATAGTATATATACATACATGTCGATTTAGATTTCTCTTTTAATGTTGTATTTTAGTTCCTTTTGTTTACAGCGAGCTTGAGAACATCTGCTGTTTGACTTACAGATTGAAGAAGGTGATATCAGGGGACAAAGAATACCAAGAACTAAAATACAGACACATTACGCAGAAGTGAGAAGACGTTTTTAGAAAGAGGAAATATTCTGTAGTTATTCAGAGGTCATTTACATAAAAATGGACAGATGTCTAGTTTACCACTAAAAAAATGTCAGGACAGAGTAAACAGGAGCTGATGTCTGAAGATATCCAGAGGAGAATAAATACATCAGGAAAAATGCTCTGGAGTTTGTTATAATGACAGTGTCAACTTTTGGGGACTTCCTGTCAAATGTCCACCAGATTCAAAACAAGAAACAGTTTGAGGGTGCAAACATCCTCCAAGGCATTTCACTCCCTGGGCAGTTTTTAATTTTAAGGGATTAGTATTATATTTTATACATATTCATTTTGTTTTATTTATTCTTTTTAAAAGTACTTTAAGAAGTTTGTAGTGCAGTAAAAACAAGTGCAAAGTGCAGGCTTTTGCTATGTTTTCCTGTAGAAACCCATTTTAATATACCTGACATCTTTTTGAGCATCATCATTTTTTATTGACGTGGATATAGTACATGGTCAGTAATCATTTCACTGTTTAATAAAATTCATTTAAATGTTTAGCAATAAATTAGTAATTTGTAAAGAAGTGGACACATTGGAATAATTTGAGCTTCTTAAATAATATTATTCTATGATATATTTCTTACTAACTGGGAAGCTCGTTCTCTTTCTCTTGACAATACTTCCTTAAAAGATGTAACACATTATGGAGTCAACCTGAGAGAATGTCAGATGTGAAATATAAAGTTACAGCACAGGTCAAATGTGTCATGATGCTTGAATGCAAACTGTAATTAACTATAATAAGATATTTAGAATCCACATATAACTTTATAATTTCCTACATGTTGCCAATACAAACAATGGCAGTAGAATTTTAAGTACAGTTTTAAAAGTTTTATGAAAGTTTGACCTTATTGAACTTGAAGAAAAGGTCAGAGGTCCAAAGTAAAGCGATATTTAGAATCCCCATATATCACTGCCTTTTTGCCTTATGCTGTCAATACAAACACTGACAGTAAGAAACATAGTTTTAAAAAGCTCTATATAGTATTATTAGCACTTTGACCTTCAGATCAATCTATTGACCTTGAAAGAGGGGTCAAACGTGACATGACATTTTAAATTTTTGTTTGACCTTTGTTGACATGTTGACAATATTCACCACACCTGTAAGAATCAGTGTTTTTTAGTTATGATGCTTTTTGTCCATTTGTGACCAATAAATCATTAAGTAGATCTTGACGATCTCAGTGGAAGCAAGGCAAATTTTAATGCATTGTAAACATGAGCCCACTCTGTATCCCTACAAGGTTTTATCAGAATTCAATCAAAACTTTTCCAGCTATCGTGTTTATAGGCAGAATGACACAGACGCAAACGCTACCAAAAACATCACCTCCTTGGCAGAGGTAATAGAGGGCATGATGTCAGCTTGATATAAGCGATCATTACATGATAAGAATATCAACAACCTTGTTTCTTCATCTTCACCAAATCACTCAGAGTCATAAACATTTCACACAGGAGACGTTTTCATTTTTTCAGGTCATGTTGAAATCCCTCACCTAAAAGACTAGACGGGCATGGACTGTAACAGGAAGGTAGCAGCAGACAAAACCACCTTTTAACTTTCAATGACCCAGTTGTTGTTGCTTATCAAATAAGGAAGGCACAACTAAATAGTAAACAGCTTTAATCAATAAACAGATTAACTGAATGATGAGAATCCACACTGACAAAATTACATGAATTACTGAAACCAACAGTTTCTCAAAACAGCAGGATTTACTGCTAACATCATCATCTCGTTAAGAGTATCCTTTAACTTAAAGATCCAGTTTCATTTTTAATGCACCTGAAGTCATTTTGAAGTTATATAGAAAATGTCTTTCAAAAAATGAAAAATAAATCTATAGTTTTCTACAGTGAATCACTAGCTAGTTAGCTAGCACTGTTACTGGATTTCTGTGTAACAGTGAATCACAATAACCTTTGTTTTACTTCAATTAAGATGATTTACAGAGAATGTGCTGTTTTGACTCTTCATCCTGACTTGCAGATCGAACAAACAGATTTCAGATGAAGAAAAAGAAGAACAAAGAACAAAGAGTCACTCTCACAGAAGAAGTTGGCATTGAGCAAATGTTTGTTCACATTGCAGAAGGTTTTGCTTAGTCATCACTCAAATGTACTAAAATATTTATACATGCCAACAAATAATGAGAAATGCAATAAAGGTTGTCAATAAGTTCACAAATTGTTTTGACAACTTCCACTGCCATGTTATAACTAAACCAGAGCGGACACTAGTATAGATCACCAGGTTTAGCATGTGATCCGTATACTTTAAAGCTATTGCTATTGCAGAAGCTTGGCATTGAATCTGCCCTGGGCCTATTTGCTGTGTGTCTTCTTCCTGTTATCTGTGCTGACTTTCTTTCCACTCTCAACTGTCCTATGACAAAAAAAAAGCCCATATATATATATATATATATATATATATATATATATATATATATATATATATATATATATATATATATATATATATATATTGTCCTTAATGTAAATATTTAAGAAAAATTGTGTATGTTTCTGTTCTGTGTCCTGTGTACTGTTTGTTTGTATATGTGTCTTTTTGCTGCTGTTACAACCAAATTTCCCCTTGTGGGACAATTAAAGGATTATTCTATTCTATTCTATATATATATATATATATATATATATATATATATATACATATATATATATACAGTGTTGGGGAGTAACGGAATACATGTACCGCCGTTACGTATTTAGAATACAAAATATGAGTAACTGTATTCCGTTACAGTTACCGTTTAAAAAGGTGGTATTCAGAATACAGTTACTTTGTTGAAATAAATGGATTACACGGCGGTACTTTCCTGTTTCATATTCTCGCGAGTCAGGACTGTTTGGGTTTTGTTTGACAGCTACGCTCTGTTGTTCCAGGCGGCAGCGTTACGGTTGCCATGGTTACAGGGTGACGCTCTCTCTCTGCCTGTTTCCTGGGTGAGAGAGCGCTTTTTTGTTGTTGTTGTTGTGCTAAGCTAAAAGGCAGAATGCTACAGGCATGGCCCTAAAGAATGTAGCCTCATGGGCAGTGTAGTCCGTGCTGCAGCGAGAATGGACTACCATACACGTTATGTGTCTGTGAGCGAGGGAGGGAGAGAAAGGAAAAGTCCGAGCTGTCACGGAGCAAAAACGGGAGCTGGAAGCATGTAAATATAATAATAACCACTGCAGCCAAGAAGAGTGCCTGACAAGCCCACTTGTAAGTAAGCTATTAAGACTCAACTGTACACTGTGTTCGTGTTTTCCTCCGGAAAAAATAAGTTCCATTGGAGCAGCCTTTCAACGCCTCTCTCTGTCTCTCGCAAGCAAAGTTGACCCAGACAACAAAGTAAAGCTAGTTTTCAGCTACGAGCCCGACACGGAACCCACCGTATTAGCCAGATGTCCCTTTACTACGGTTCAGAGCCGCGGACCTTCAGTAACAGTAATAAATCACAGCAATAGTACATTCACGTAGTTGTAAACAGCATGATAATATATTAAGTAATCCAAAGTATTCAGAATACGTTACCCTCATTGAGTAACGTAACGGAATACGTTACAGAATACATTTTGGGGCATGTATTCGGTATTCTGTAATGGAATACATTTTAAAAGTAACCTTCCCAACACTGTATATATATTCATATAAAAAAGAATTAAGCCAGAGAAACTGGAAAAAAATTAAAAGCTAATTGTGTCCAGCACCGATTATAGACCTACCAAAACAAACACACTTAAATACCACTAACAACCCCAAACATAATCCCCCCTCCACCAAACTTTACACTTGGGACAATGCAGTCAGACTGTTCCCCTGGCAACCGCAAAACCCAGACTCATCCATCACCAGTGTTGGGCAAGTTACTTTGAAAAAGTAATTCAATTATAGTTACTAGTTACTTCTTCAAAAAAGTAACTGAGTTACAATATCCTAAAAGTAATTAATTACTTGAAAAGTAACTATTGCGTTACTTTAAAAAAAAAGTTTAACCCTCTGGGGTCCAGGGTATAATTGGCCATTTTAACTACTTTTGATTTTCCCTCCACATTTTACCTTTAAAAACTATTTACTTTGCCTTGTTTGGTATCATCCTTTTCAGCACAACCTCACGTGTCTGAATTTACAGTCATGTTTTCATTTTGATATACTGTATTAACACAATTGATCTAAAATCAGACAAAAACCATAAAATCAGAGTAGAAAAAGTTATATTTTTTACTGTAACAACCACAAACATCTTTAATGAATCATATTTCATAACTTTAAATGCAACTATAAATTGTCAATTTTAAAATCCTATGCACAAGTTTACTTTTACCCTTTTTTTAAATAACCATTTCAAACTATTTACAGAACAATCAGCTGTTCTGCATTCAATAAGGTGCCACACACATTATTTGTGCCACTCCAAATATTTCTGTCCACTATAAAGGAGAACATCACAGCCTGATACCTGCAGGTCTGACAGCTGCAGGTGTATCACTCCTTTTTCTACCTGGAGACAGCAGTCACCTTATTGTTTTGACACACAACACAAAACTATCCACAACACTACACACTAACTACACAAGACAACACATTAACTACACACTCCAAACACGCTAAACGTCACAAATCTCTCACATCTCAAAACTCGCTCTCTCTCTCTTTCTGCTCTCTCTCTCTCTCTCTCTCGCCGTCACTCCTAAAACTTCCGCTGTTTTTTTTTTTGTTTTGGTCATAAGCAGAGAGTGCTTGCTAGCGCTGTCCTTACACAGTAAACGTGACGAAACTATTGAGGAAAAAACGCCGCGTATATATTGTTTATCATGACTCTGGTTTTACGTGGCCTATCAACATAATTTATAAACTGGTATATATCACCTTGTTGCTTTGTCTTTAAATGGTCGTGTGATTAGCTTACCACGACTACTTTATTCTTCCTCAGTCAAACAGCAGCACTCATGCGATTGTTTTGCCCCCTTAGCTCCAGGTGTTGTGCAAAAAGTGATCGTGATTTTCGCGTCCGCGGGAGCGGACCACTACACCACTGCATCCAGCACTGTGCATTGCACTTGTTTATGTAAGGCTGGGATGCAGCTGCTCGGCCATGGAAACCAATTCCTCTGCACACTATGTGCCTCACCTGTGGCTGAGTTGCTTTTATTCTCATTCACTTCCACTTATAATACCACTAACACTTGAGTGTGGAATATTTAGTAGTGAGTAAATTTTTATGACTGGACTTTTTGCACAGCTGGCATCCTATCACAGTGCCACACTGGATTTCACCGAGCTCCTGAGAGTGACCCATTCTACACAGATGTTTGTAGAAACAGTGTGACTGCTTAGGTGCTTGGAAGTGATTGGAATTCCTGAATTTAGTGATTTGGATGGGTGGGTGAATAGTTTTGGCAGTATAGTGTATATACATATATGGTGATTTGGATTTCTTATTTAATGTTGTATTTTAGTTCATTTTGTTTACAGCGAGATTGAGAACATCTGCTGTTTGACTTGCAGATTGAAGAAGGTGATATCAAGGGAGAAATAATACCAAGAACTAAAATACAGACACATTACACAGAAGTAAAGAGACATTTTTAGAAAGAGGAAATATTCTGTAGTTATTCAGGTGTCATTTACATAAAAATGGACAGATGTCTAGTTCACTACTATAAGAATGTCAGAACAGAGTAAACAGGAGCTGATGTCTGAAGATATCCAGGGGAGAATAAATACACCAGGAAAAATGCTCTGGAGTTTGTTAAAATGACGGTGGGACGTAGGAATGTTTTCCCAATCTTTTGCTGCTCTTCAGCCTCATGTTTTCACTAACACCAAATAGCAACAGTCAGAGGCTGACTGCCCACCAGGAACACTGGGACATTCCCCACTGACCTGAGGGGCATTTTGGCGTCCTGTAAACCTAAGCAGTTATGTTATAAAAAGCAGGAATGAGAACTCTCACAATCCATGCAGCTTTTTAGCCACTGACGTTTTATGATCCAGCTTTCGAAGTAAGTAAATAAGTATTTAAACACACGCGGGGTAAATTACTTCGAGTTTAGAAGCACAGACAGCAAAACTTAGACTCCCATGAGACCAAACTATAAGAACATTAAGAGGACGATGATTCACCAATGTGAGGTGTCGACATTTTTCAGCTCTGTATCAACAAAAAATGAAACGATTGATTGAGCATTATTAGTTTAAGCTCCAACATATGCTAGCGGGGGCAGCAAGAAAACCACAGTTGTTTGTAACAGTCACAATGGTGTGGTGTCTCTTTAAGACAATTTAAAGTAAGGGTTAGTGATGTCATAAGTATGCGTCCGTTCCTTCTGTGGAGTATGAGAGCAACGTGCTTGGACGTGAGTGTATGGACTAGGATGGACCTTATGTCTTTTACCTCTCAACTAACAGCAACGTTACGAGTTGTAGGAGCACTGTGCTTCATGTATGATAAGCAGCAGCCGTTCAGCCGGGCCTTGTAAGGTTGATGAAGAGAGTGTGCATTAACCTCCTAAGACCCGAACTCTTTCATGGCATGCATTTTCAATTTATTTATTTATTTTTTTTACCAGATTTTTGTTTCTGAGAAAAATGAGATCCACATATGAGGACATTCGCTTTAAATTCCTATAGAACAGTGGCAGTATAATGTCCTCAAAGTGGATATCAGGCCCTTGTAGAGCAAAATTTAGTATTTTGGTCTAGACAACCCAAAATGTGATGTCCACCTATGTGGATGCCAGGTCCTAGGAAGTTAAAGGACAATCACTGTGGAATTCCCAGCAACAGTGTGGTCGTGAGTTTTTCTGACTGTCCTGCTAAGCGTTTCTACCACCTCCTCTCAACTACTGAGTACAACCCACGTTACACGTTGTTATGGGCACCAAAAGAATACAGCATGCAGCTAACCTGGAGCTAGTGTACATGGGGTTTGTCAGCAGTAGAGCTCTCGTACAGAACTCGTTTGTTCCACTGTTACTGTTAATAAAAAGAAAAGACACACTAAACCTTAGGTTGCAAAGTTGCCTGATTGGTCATAAAACAGGAGAAATAAATACAACTGCTGAAAACCTCTAACACGCTTTTACTAACATGCATGCAAATTTAACCAAACACAATAGAACCAAGCAGGATAGATCCCACTGATTTGCCACAATTCACCTTCCAAGATCACTTTAAGTAACACGGAATAGCACTGTTCCAGCAGGCACACATCTCAGAGCCCAGTGATCTAATGGAGGTTGCACTTACTGCTGAATCTTTGCGTGCAGTTTAAAATGGAGCAAAATGTTGTTCAGGTCTAAAAATGCATCTTAACATATGCGGAAAATGTCCTGCTTATCAAAGTGCTGCGAGTTATACTGTGGACAATGCATTAGCAATTCTATTGTCCATGCCTTCCTTATGTATGATGTTAAGTTTGTATTCCTGACCTAATAAGGCCCAGCACATAAGTCTCTGGCTGTAACTTTACGTGTGTACACCTTTTTTTGAAGTGCTCAAGCACCCCCCAAATTTCATCACAACATCCCTAAAAATGTCTTCAACATAATAAACATAATAAGTCAAAATACAAACATGTATGTATTATTAACATTTTATTGTACAAGTCTTCATATTACTATTAGAACAGCACACATCATACATATTTCTTCTTTGTGTAAACTGATTGTTTATTCTAAACATTTATTTTTTCATTATTTGCTAATTTCTTTATTTATCCAGACAATGTAAGAACAGACATTTACAGAAACAGCTGGTGTAACAGAGGCAAATTTATTACAAGCTATGTGTACATCATAAATGTTGTTCTTGTATATCACTCCACAGAGGTGAAAACCCCAAAAAGGGTCTAAACTCTTATATGCTTCAGGGGAAAGTTTCAGCAATACAATATCTCAGTATCATAACCTTTGTTTTCTTTTAGTGAAGATGATTTACAGAGAATGTGCTGTTTTGACTCTTCGTCCTGTCTTGCATATCGAACAAACAGATTTCAAATGAAAAAAAAAGGAAGAACAAAGAAAAAAGAGTCACTCTAACAGAAGAAGTTGGCCTTGAGCAAATGTTTGTTCACATTACAGACAGTTTGCTTAGTCATCACCCAAATGTACTAAAATATTTACACAAGCTAACAGATAACGAGAAATGTAATAAAAGGTTGTCAATAAGTTGACAAGTTGTTTTGATAACTTCCACTACGTGTTATAACTAAGCCAGAATGGGCACTTGTATAGATCGCCATAGATCGATTGCTGTGTCTCCTTGTTCTTGTTTGACTTTCCTGTCCACTCTCAAATGTCCTATCACAAAAAACCCATATATATATATATATATATATATATATATATATATATAATATAAATCATCTACCGCAGACATGAGCGAGACAGAAGGCATGCCGGCTCGGACGTCGCCCGGATCAACAAGGTCCGCGTCAGGTGTTGAGGAACCAGGGCACCCTGACGACAAGTGGGCTACTGGAACAAGAAGGCATCGGTGGGCAAGAGACGAAAACAGGGCGTTGTTGGAATGCTACTACGCAAGTAACCCTGGCGGAAGGGGTTACATGAATAGGATGAGGGACCTATGGATTCTTCGATACCCAACATCCACAATGACGGCGAAACAACTAGTAGCTCAGTGTTCCAACATTCGAAAGAAGGGACTGCTCTCACAGCTAGAGATTGACGAGGTACAACATAAATGCTACGGCAAGGAGGAGTCAGGACGCCAGGTCAGGGGGGAGATATCATCACCCCCACCCGAGATTGGGTACATAGCCCCAAGTGCGATAGGAGAAGGATCGTTGAGTGCGAGAGGAACTGACCTGAAAGATAGGATCATGACCAAGCTTGAAACCTGGATCCCCCTTAGCCGGTTACCAAGATTACGTGAAGTACCCTCAGAAGGTCTGCTAGATGATGTTAATGCAGCACTACGGATGATACCTACAACCACGATTACCAACACTAACAAGCTGATCTACAATATGGCAGCAGTGATCAGTGAGATGCTTGGCTACAAGTTGAACAGCCACAAGGGGCAGTACCCTCCATGGAGAAGGAGGCTAGAGGGTAAGATCAAAGTAGCACGGAGGGAGGTTAGCCAACTAACGGAGTTGCAGAAAGGCGTGACAAAGAAGGTGCATAAGAAATACAGCAAGCTGTCCATACCTGAGGCCTTGGAAACTGCCAAGCAAAGACTCACAGCCTTGGCCAGCCGCTTGAGGAGGTACACCAGAGAGATAGAAGGCAGGAGAATAAACCAGCTGTTCTCCACAGAACCAGCAAAGGTGTACTCTCAGTGGCAAGGGAACAATAAGAGAACAGCACCACCAAGGCTGGAGACGGAGCAATACTGGAAGAGCATATGGGAGAAGGACGCAACCCATAATGGCAATGCTAGTGGATCTGAGGGCAGACCATAGCGACCTCCCTGAACAGGGTCCAGTAACCATCACAGTGGCAGATATCCAAGAAAGGGTCTCCAGTATGGAGAGTTGGACAGCACCAGGGCCCGACATGGTTCACGCCTACTGGCTGAAGAAGCTGACTGCACTCCACGAGCATCTGGCAGCACAAATGAACCAGCTGCTAGTTGACAAGAGACACCCGGAATGGCTAACCGAAGGTCGGACGGTCCTGATCCCCAAGGACCCCAAGAAGGGACCGGTCCCATCCAACTACTGACCAATAACCTGCCTCAGTACTACATGGAAGCTCCTGTCAGGCATCATATCGGCTAAGAAGAACAGGCACATGGGTCAATACATGAGCGGGGCACAGAAAGGGATTGGCAAGAATACCAGAGGCGCAAAACACCAGCTACTGGTAGACAGAACAGTCAGCCGAGACTGCAAGACCAGACTGACCAACCTGTGCACAGCCTGGATTGATTACAAGAAGGCCTATGACTCAATGCCCCACAGCTGGATACTGGAATGCCTAGAATTGTACAAGATCAACAGGACCCTAAGAGCCTTCATCAGGAACTCAATGGGGATGTGGCGTACAACGCTAGAGGCCAACTCCAAGCCCATAGCACAAGTCACCATCAAGTGCGGGATCTACCAAGGAGATGCTCTGTCCCCACTGCTGTTCTGCATAGGCCTGAAGCGCCTCAGTGAGATCATTAACAAGACTGGCTACGGATACCGACTACGAAACGGAGCGGTTGTCAGCCACCTCCTGTACATGGATGACATCAAGCTGTATGCCAAGAGTGAACGAGACATCGATTCACTGATCCACACTACCAGGCTATACAGCAATGACATTGGAATGTCGTTCGGACTGGAGAAGTGTAGTCGGATCCCTCAAAGAGAGGGAAGGTAGTCAGAACTGAGGGGATTGAACTTCCAGAAGGCAACATTGCAGACATAGAGGACAGTTACAAGTACCTGGGGATCCCGCAGGCAAATGGGAACCATGAAGAGGCCGCTAGGAAAGCTGCAACCACCAAGTACCTGCAGAGGGTCAGGCAAGTCCTGAGGAGTCAGCTGAACGGTAAGAACAAGATCCGGGCTATCAACACCTACGCCCGGCCCGTGATCTGGTACCCTGCTGGGGTAATAGGCTGGCCAAAGGAGGAGATAGAAGCCACTGACATAAAGACAAGAAAGCGTCCTGACCATGCACGGAGGGTTTCACCCCAAGTCCAGCACCCTGAGGCTGTACGCTAAGCGGAAGGAAGGAGGCTGGGGACTGGTGAGTGTCAGCACCACAGTCCAGGATGAGACAAGAAACATCCACGAATACATCACGAAGATGGCCCCAACTGACAGCGTGCTCAGTGAATACCTCAGGCAGCAGAAACCCAAGAAAGAGGAGGAAGGCGAGGAACCATCATGGAAGGACAGGCCCCTGCACGGTATGTACCACCGGCAGATAGAGGAGGTGGCTGATATCCAGAAATCCTACCAGTGGCTGGACAAAGCTGGACTGAAAGACAGCACAGAGGCACTAATCATGGCAGCACAGGAACAAGCACTGAGCACAAGATCCATAGAGGCTGGGGTCTATCACACCAGGCAAGACCCCAGGTGCAGGCTGTGTAAAGATGCCCCTGAGACAATCCAGCACATAACAGCAGGGTGCAAGATGCTAGCAGGCAGGGCATACATGGAGCGCCATAACCAAGTGACCGGCATAGTATACAGAAACATCTGTGCCGAGTATGGCCTGGAAGTTCCAAGGTCAAAATGGGAGACGCCCCCAAGGGTGGTGGAGAATGACCGGGCTAAGATCCTGTGGGACTTCCAGATACAGACGGACAAAATGGTGGTGGCTAACCAACTGGACATAGTGGTGGTAGACAAACAGAAGAAGACGGCTGTAGTGATCGATGTAGCGGTTCCGAATGACAGCAACATCAGAAAGAAGGAACACGAGAAGCTGGAGAAATACCAAGGGCTCAGAGAAGAGTTCGAGAGGATGTGGAGGGTGAAGGTGACGGTGGTCCCCGTGGTAATCGGAGCACTAGGTGCGGTGACTCCCAAGCTAGGCGAGTGGCTCCAGCAGATCCCGGGAACAACATCGGAGATCTCTGTCCAGAAGAGCGCAGTCCTGGGAACAGCTAAGATACTGCGCAGGACCCTCAAGCTCCCAGGCCTCTGGTAGAGGACCCGAGCTTGAAGGATAAACCGCCCGCAGGGGCGAGATGGGTGTTTTTATATACACACACACACACACACACACACACCCATATATATATATATATATATATATATATATATATATATATATATATATATGTATATATATATATATATATATATATATATATATATATATATATATATATATATATATATATATATTGCTTTTTTGGTTTTTTTGTCACAGTTGAGACAAGAAAGCCAGGACAGAGAGCAGGAAGAAGACACATAGCAAATGGCCCAGGGCACAGTCAATGCCAAGCGTCTGCAATAGCAATAGCTTTACAGCTATTGCTTTACAGCTATTGCTATTTTTTCCTCTTACTCCTATTTTCTACCATTACTACCATCACATATCTCAGGGTTGGGCAACTCTTGGCCTCAAGGGCCAGTGTCCTGCAGGTTTTAGATGTATCCTTGATCCAACACAGCTGATTTAAATGGCTAAATTAAGTCCTCAGCATGTCTTGTAGTTCTCCAGAGGCCTGGTAATGAACTAATCATTTGAGTCAGGTGTGTTGACCCAGGGTGATATCTAAAACCTGCAGGACACCGGCCCTCGAGGCCTGGAGTTGCCTACCCCTGACATATCTCCTGGATATCAGGCCTGTCTTCCTGCTTTCTTTTTTGTGCTCATCTCTGTCCTGAAATCATCTCTCCTCCAGCAGACTGATCAGAAACTGTCTGACTGAAACCTATCCAACCAATCAATCATTCAATCTCGGTGGTTATGAACTGTCCCTGTATAGGTGGATGTTAAGCAGCATCGCACACAGTTCAACTTCATACATATTTACATGGTTTTACTCCCTTTGTCTTTCCCTGTCTGATGCTTGGGGATAAATAAAGTTGCTGTCACCTTCAGGTATGGGTCCTTTGGGACGTCTTAATCGAACTGCAAGTTTGATTTAAAACTAGCAAAAAGAAAGAGAACTGTTTTTTCAAATTCCACACTTTCATTACAAAACTTCTCTTACAGCCAAAACTCAGTGAGAAAATTTTCAAGTCTGTAGAATAAGACAGTAATAAGGTCACAGAACAGACTGGAATGTAAACTGCTTTCCCCAAATCACAGATCACAGATATGTAATTACACATATGGATGGACAAATGAGAAACATACAGTACAATGGGGTGCTTATCTGAACATGTTGAATGTATGAGATATGGTGTGTAATTTATATATTTCATTTTATATGAACATGAATGATAATTGTGCACAGGAAACAAATGTAACATCAGTGTATTAACTTACAGTGTTGTAAGAGAGCGCTGTGATGGACACACAAATGTTTTATGCCAGGTGCTGTAAGAGATAGTTAAAGGTGCACCAGTACTTGTTACAGACAAACAACATCATTTTGAAGTTTTGTACTGAGTGAACGAGATGTTTTGGATCAGCTTCTATCAGATGTGGCTCTTACCTGAACCCACTATTTTGTAAATGCAGTTTTTGAACAACACTTAAACAACATCAGTGAGAACAGGCTTAAAAAGGTCACAGCACTGCATTCACTGCAAGCTGAATATGAGCAATGGCTCATCTGAAGTTTCTTCTTATTCTCTTTGTTGGTGAGTGAACTGTTGCACTTATTTCCTGTGTTTATTTTCACTTTGTTTGAACTATTTCTTTTTTTTGTTTGTTTGTTTTAGTTTTTTTGAACTATTTCTCAGGTTGTGACAGATCTGTGTTACTAAAGGATCATTTAAGTTTTCACTAAACCATCAGATAATGTTTTTGTTCTTTTTTGTCTCAGCTTTGCTATCAGTTATTATATATTTGTCAGAATGTTACAGTATCAGGATCACTGTCTCTACAGTATGATTGTATTTTGTCTTCTTTTCATCAAATCTTTTCAGACACATTTCTGCTTTACAACTATAATAACTAGAAAGAATATGTTGTACTTCAGATGGTAGAAACAACCAAATGTGAGTAAATTATTTTCTTTTTCAGGCATCACAGTGAGCACAGGAGTAGATTTGCACAAAAGGATCTATGGAGGTCAAAAAGACGCTGAGCGTCTGTATCACGTGAAACTAAAGGCATGGAAAATACAAATGTCTCTGTGGTGTTTCACTGATCCATGAACGGTGGATTCTGACTGCAGCTCACTGCTGGGAAAATAAACCTGAATGGTAAGGAAATGGCAGTTTCACTTATAAATGTGTTATATAAGAATTTAAAAATAAAGACAGTTGTTCTTATGCTCATGTTTAATAGTTACAGTCACTAACACCCATTTGTCCTTGTGCAGGGAGATGTATGCAACTTTAGGAATTCATCCACGTCAATCATGGATAAAGTTATTAGTCGATCCATCCTTAAATTAAAAAAAAAAAGTGGAAGTCACAGGTCAATCGATGTTTGTGGGCATGAATACAATTCAAGACATCATGCTACTGGAAATTCCTCCACAACCAGGCAGGAACACCATTGCCTTACCGAACTGTGCAAATTCTCCCAAAATGTAAGTTGTACCTTTACCTAATAAGTCTGACACCTTTTTGACTTTTACACATTTTTCTTTTTATTGACATTGTACATTTACCTATATCATGGTATTTATTTATCCACAACGTTGCCAATTGGTCACCTGCTTACTGAACCCTGACCCTGTTTTTGGATGTTTCTATGTCATGTTGTTAACTTACAAAATAATTTAAATTATTTAATTAACATTACATTACAAATTTGTATTTCTTACACACATTCTTGTCAAAAAAGCCATATTATACACACAGTGATTCAGTTTATAAAAAGGATAAAAGGGCAAAAAAATTTTTACCATGAAAACAGGTTATAAATAAAATAGATTTAAGATATGAAATAAGTCAATTTAATTACAATACTTTTTAAATTACTGGAACTAAAAACAAACAAATCAATCAGCTAACCAAGCTCATTCATATTATTGCACAAACACCTCATGTTACCCATGATCACTGCTGGAACAACTCAAGCTCCTAAACTCTGTTTCCTTCATAGCTCCTCTGGGATCACAGGCCTCGCTCAAGGCAGTAGATCTGTCAGAGTGAAAGCATAAAACATGTGCAAGTGAATTACATTAATACATCATAAACTAATATATCGACCTGATTCTTGCACTTTAGGATAGTATTACCACACCAGTGATCCCAAGCTTAAAAATAACATTTCTGTTTCTTTTATGCAGTGAATTCATGAAATAGGACCATTTAAGAAAAATAATGTAAAATAGCAATAATATGCATGCAAGTTTAAATGAAACAATTATTACTGTCATTCATTCCCTCTGAAGAAAAACTCTGTACTCTGTAGTGCGTTTGTAACAACCAGCACAGACATTAGAGTAGATATTCTGGTGTTTAGTATTTTCCCCTCAGTGTTTCCTAGTTTAGTTATCAATATTTTGACTGCCTTATTGTTTTGGTGGATTATTTGGGTCGGTACTGAGCCTGGAACACTAGTTAAGACTCCTTGTATTGATTTTAGGAGTTACATCCATGACATGCAGTGAATGAAAATGAAGCATGAAACAGTGACATGTGATATCTGAACCATCACAGTTATATTAGCTCAGTTATGGTGGACTGGAAAAACCCACCTGCAGAGTAAATCATATGATTTGATTTATTTTGTGTTTATATCACATTTATGATTATCTTGTTTTTTATCTGTTTCTAGAGGAGACGTCGTTCAGGTCGCAGGACTTGGTGGTTATAGGATAGATGCCACCGGCCACACACGTAAGACCATTTTTTGTTTGATTAATTCACATTTAATGCTAGAATCTGATTTTGCTTTTTGCATCAGTTTTATATTTATGTTTTTTTTTATACTGAATGAAAAACAAAGCGTATTTTTTTCATTTGATAGTAGATATACTGTATGCCAGGTTCCTTGTTTAAAAAACATTTGGAAACATCCAGAAAAAAGACAAAACATCATTCTTCTCAAAATTACATTTTTAGAAGGTTATGAATGACTTTTGTTCTGTTCCTTTTTCTCCAGGCCCTGGCCAACTATTTAATCTCCAGTGTGCAAACATGCATGTTGCTGACTGCTCCTACCAGACGCTACGCTAACTGTGGTGCACATGTGCTTTATAACAACAGGCTGTGTCTGGAAGAACCTAACGTAGATATACGTGAGGTGAGTTGGCATTGACTGCTAATATTACTGGATATCATCTGTGTATGTTTTAGATATTTTGGAACAAACTTAAACACAAACTATATTTTTCTGTCTCAGGGTGATTCTGGTGGTGGAGTGATTTACAACAACATGATTTATGGTGTAATCAGTTATGGCCTTATATGTGTCTGTACTGGACCAGCTGTTACTGTGAATGTCTGTCCTTACATGACCTGGATAAATCAGAAAATTAATCCAAGAAATAATGGAAAATAACTGAATGAAAACAACATCCAGAATAAACAATCATCTCTACATGAAACTTGTGTGCTGTGTGTTGTTTCTACTTTAGAATATCTTGATGTTAACTGCAAATTGTGAACCTTTTTCTTTGGTCTAAAATATTGTTTTAGATTTGCAGCTTGTGTGTGTTTGAATGTGGTGTCAGGTGTGTAGCAGCTCATCCTGTTGTTCAGAAACTCTCAGACTCACACTGTGAAGATGCAGAAAGGCTTTCTGATCAGACATGCCACCAATCAGCTGCAGGAACTGAACATGATAAACTTCATAAATCAGAGCTGATTATGGAGGCTGAAAATGTTGTTTTAGATGATTAGTCACCACATTTACTGTAGTTTAGTATTTAAGTACAAATATGATCAATTTATACTTGACGTGATTCTTTTCATGACTTTTTCTGCTTCTTCTCCACTGCTTCTCAGAGACATTGTACATTTACCTTCAGTACATTTATCTGACAGCTTTGGTTATCAGGTACTTTACATACTGAGCTTTGTCCAAAAAACACACAACAAAACCATGTTTTTGCTTTTGCAAATTAAGCTAACCAAAAGCTTAAAAAATGACTGGTTGATTAATCAGTTATTTGACTTGCACTGTAAACCCACTGTGAACACAGTGAGTCCCCTCACTATGAGTCAGGTATTCTTTCCCCATTAATTTATCATATTTGGGTTTGTTTTTAAGAGTATCGTCACCAGTGACAAAGTATTCCACCAATCACTGCTCTTCTCATATAGATATAGATGAAAAATGGCAGTTATGACACGCTATGAAGTCTGGGATATGTTGGGCCATGAAGGATACACCGACCCATCCTTAAAATTCAGGGAAATGAAGGACGCATTTGAGGGCCGCACTTCGAGCAGCCTTTGAATTGCGACAGCCTTCGTCACGTTGCTGTGACGTAATCGGCCTTAAAATGCGGCCTTTAAGGCTGCAGACCCTGAATTGGGATACAGCCCCGGTGTTGTCTTCTCTCCTTTGCCAGTCCATCAGCTACCTATGGTGGTATCAGGCCACATACCTCAGTCAGTTCTGGAAGTTCTCAACCTCAGGATGGACAAACTCACTGCACATCCAGCTACTCACTTGGTTTGCGATTCCCTCCTCTAGCCGGAGAACATCCTCCGCTGCAAATAAGCAACCTCTTACTCTCAATCATTTCCCAGACTCTAGGACTTTCTTCACCACTAATCCTGTTTTCCCTGCATTCTAGTCAGTCTCTGCTCCAGCTCTGTGATGAGTCAGTCACCCGTACTCCTCTCAAGTCCCTGTGTTAAGTCTACCTCACCCCATTAATTTCCCACACCTTCTTAGTGCTGTAAATAGTGTGTTCAATAAAGGTTTGTGAATCTGATCGCTGTTCCTGCATTGGTGTCTGCACTTAGGTCCTCCTCTCATGGTGGCCCTCGGGCTGTGTGACACAAATTGTAACTTCTCCTGAAGGTTTTTCATGTTCGAAGTAGAATAAAGGGCCAAATACTGGTTAAACTGATGTTTAACCAGTACTGGTTAAACTGACCGCGCCAGCTGTCATCTGCCTTCGCTGGAGGGTCTAAAGGGGCCGTTCAGCCATCTGCCTACACTGAAGAGTCTGAGGAGCTCATCCAGCTATCAACTACACCATCTGCTTTACCATCTGCAGCTACTTACACTACCATCATCTATTCAAACGCCTGAAGCTGTCACTCCACCATCATCACAAGCGGCTGTGGCAGCGACGCTGCCATCATCTGCTCATCTTTCTGCAGTTGCTACATCACCATCGCCTCACCTGCCTGCTGCGGCCTCGTCGTCTCCCCGCGAGCAGTCGGTATGCTGCCACCTGTGGATTCCACTCAGCCCGAGTTGCAGGTCTGCGCGCCTGGGGGACCCACTCATTCTAAGCTGGAGGTCAGCGCGCCAGATTGACCTGCTCAGCCCGAGCTGGAGGTCAGCGCACCGGAGGGAGGGGGTGTACAGAGCACCGGTCTACAGGTGGGTGTGTTCAGCCTGGAGGCTTGCCACACCTGAGGGAGAGGATCACACAACTGCAGCTGATCAGGATCGTCGGGAGAGCTACAAAGCAGTGTAAAATAAAATTCTCTGCAACTTTGAAAATCTCCGTGTGATCAACAACTGACACACATTATGCCCCTATCATGGTCTAAACCAATCAGAGATAGTCAGGGGTGGGACCCCTTCATGTGTACGTTTGAAAGTGCAGGCAGAGAATGAGAGGTGAGTAGCTTGAATAAAGCGATATCGATTCATTAAATCCTGAATCGACTTTTAAATATAAATGTATTTACCAGAAATGCCAGAATGTCAGGTTAAAGCTCACAAAACTATTTCAACAACCACCAAACAGTAAATGAGAGCAGGAAAACGGATTCTGCATAAAGACGTAAAGACAGAGCGCGGTTCCGACGCATCAGAATCAGCTTTCTCCGTCTCGGCTTGCTCACCCGAAGGCACGTAGATGGACACGCCATCGGGGCTGAAAGCCGGCAGCTCACTGATTCTGACAGGGACCCAGAACCATGGCAAAATGTCTGTTCTTACATTGTCTGGATAAATAAAGAAAGTAGCAAGTAAATGAAAAAATGAACATTCATAATAAACAATCAGTTTACAGAAACACAACAAGTGTGATAACAACCAGGCACATTAGTCATTGTACACATTAGTATTTTGTTTGTAACTTATGGCTTAGTATGTCTTTTCTTTTTATTAAAAGTAACAGTGGAACAAACGAGTTCTGTATGAGAGCTCTGCTGCTGATAAACACCATGTACACTAGCTGCATGTTAGCTGCATGCTGTATGCTTTTGGTGCCCATAACAACCACTGTGGATTTCTTGTTGTCCCTGTTAGCATATGTTGGTGCTTAACCTAATAATGCTCAATCAGTCTTTTTGTTTTATGTTGACACACAGCTGGACTTCAAATGCAACCGCCTCTGAAAAACGTTGCTGCCTCACGTTGGTGAACCATCGTCCTCGCAAAGTTCTCATAGTTTGGTTTCATGGGAGCCAAAGTCCCATGACTAACATGGGACTTTAGTCATGGGACTAAAGTCCCATGACTAAAGTCATGATCTATACTGTTAGTGAAAACAGCTGTTTTCACTAACAGCTGTTTGGTGTTAGTGAAAACACGAGGCTGAAGAGTAGTAAAGGATTGGGAACATGTTCCTACAGCCCACCTTCATTTTAACAAACTCCTTTAACAAATTTCCTGATGTATTTATTCTCCTCTGGATATCTTCAGACATCAACTCCTGTTTGCTCTGTTCTGACATTCTTTTAGTGGTAAACTAGACATCTGTCCATTTTTATGTAAATGACCTCTGAAGGCACTTTGCATGTGTGGGTGGGTGTGGTGGAGCGGGAAGAGGAAGGCAGTCAGGGATGGGGAGGTAAGGAAGGGAAGGGCAAGCAGCCACTCCCTGGGGCTAGCTCCCCGGCTGAGCCCAATAGGCACCCCTGCCCCCTGGAACCCACCAAGGCAAAATCGCCCAGACCCGTCCAGACCGGGGCCCACTGCAGCAGCACTGCTGGGGCTTTTTTTTTTTTTTGTCTTAGGAGAGTTGAGAGTGGACAAGAAAGTCAGGACAGAGAAGAAGACACACAGCAAATGGCCCAGGGCAGATGCTATACCAAGCTTTTGCAATAGCAATAGCTTTACAGCATACGGATCACATACTGAACCTGGTGATCTATACTAGTGTCCGCTCTGGCTTAGTTGAAATGTTGCAGTGGAAATTATCAAAACAATTTGTGAACTTCTTGACAGCCTTTTATTGCATTTCTCATTATTTGTTGGCATGTGTAAATATTTTAGTACATTTGAGTGGTGACTAAGCAAAACTTATAATGTGAACAAACATCTGCTCAATGCCAACTTCTTCTGTGAGAGTGACTCTTTGTTCTTTGTTCTTCTTTTTCTTTTTCTTCATCTGAAATCTGTTTGTTCTATCTGCAAGCCAGGATGAAGAGTCAAAACAGCACATTCTCTGTAAATCATCTTCATTGAAATAAAACAAAGGTTATTGTGATTAACTCTAGAAAACTACAGATTTATTTTTTATTTTTGAAAGAAATTTTCTGTATAACTTCAAAATAACTTCAGGTACATTAAAATGAAAATGGATCTTTAAGTTAAAGGATACTCTTAATGTTGTATTTTAGTTGATTTTGTTTACAGTGAGTTTGAGAACATATGCTGTTTGATATCAGGGGAGAAAGAATACCAAGAACTAAAATACAGACACATTACGCAGAAGTGAGAAGACGTTTTTAGAAAGAGGAAATATTCTGTAGTTATTCAGAGGTCATTTACATAAAAATGGACAGATGTCTAGTTTACCACTAAAAGAATGTCAGAACAGAGTAAACAGGAGCTGATGTCTGAAGATATCCAGAGGAGAATAAATACAAAAGAAAAAATGCTCTGGAGTTTGTTATAATGACAGTGTCAACTTTTGGGGACTTCCTGTCAAATGTCCACCAGATTCAAAACAAGAAACAGTCTGAGGATGCAAACATCCTCCAAGGCATTTCACTCCCTGGGCAGTTTTTAATTTTAAGGGATTAGTATTATATTTTATACATATTCATTGTGTTTTATTTATTCTTTTTAAAAGTACTTCAAGAAGTTTGTAGTGCAGTAAAAACAAGTGCAAAGTGCAGGCTTTTGCTATGTTTTCCTGTAGAAACCCATTTTAATGTACGTGACATCATTGTGCGCGTCATCATTTTTTATTGACGTGGATATAGTACATGGTCAGCAATCATTTAACTGTTTAATAAAATTCATTTAAATTTTTAGCAATAAATTAGCAATTTGTAAAGAAGTGGACACATTGGAATAATTTGAGCTTCTTCTTCTTCTTCAAAAGTCTTTTTATTAAACAAAGGTTTCAATATAATGTATACAAAAAAATGCTTCAGAATTTTCCAAAATTTCAATCTTGTTCCCACCCTAACCCTTAAAACAACAAATAGTTGGCAGCCTGCGGCCCAACAAAACAAAAACAAAAGAACAAACAAAAACGAAAAACAACAAATAGACTCATATAAGAGAAAAAAAAAAAGGGGGGGGGGGGGGGGGTGTTTCCTTGGACTACTTAGTAACAATAGGTGAGGGCCTTTTAAAAAAGTCCAGAAAGGGAGACCACAGTTTATAAAATTTATTTTTAGACCCTCGAACTGTATATCTAATTTTTTCTAAATCCATACAGGACATTACATCTTTTAGCCATTGTGTGTGTGAAGGGGGAGAAGAATCTTTCCATTTCAGCAATATAGCTCGCCTGGCCAGCAGTAATGAAAAGTTTAATATTCTGAGTCTGGAGTTGGACAGATTCAAATTCTGGACCGCACCAAATATAGCACAGAGTGGCTCTAGTTCAATTTGATGCTTCAGGACTTCAGACATCGTATGGAAAACAGATTTCCAAAAGGTAGACAACGAAGGACAGGACCAGTACATATGAAACAATGTACCAGGAGCACCCCCACACCTTATACAGGCTGGGTCCACCCCTGGATATATGTGTGCCAGCCTATCCCTGGACCAATGCCCCCGATGAACTATCTTAAATTGGATAAGTGCATGTCGAGCACACATTGATATATTGTGAACCTGGCCAAGGATAGAGTCCCACAGTTCATCCGTAATATGAAAGGTAAGGTCCTCTTCCCATTTAGATTTGATAGCAGCTATTGAAGAGCATTGTAAATTGGAAATTAAGCTGTAGAGGGCTGATATTATACCCCTTGAGGTTGGGTTGACCATTAAAAAATCATCTACTGGGTTGTGCTGAGGCATTTGGGGGAATTCTGCTGTCACACTCTGCACGTAATGTCTGACCTGTAAAAAGCGAAAAAACTGAGCTGCAGCTATGCCAAATTTGGTGGATATCAGAGAAAAACTTACAAATTGTCTGTCTTCATATAAGTCTGCAAAGGATTTTAGGCCCTTTCTATGCCAGCTATGAAAAGCATTATCTGCCATTGAGGGAACAAATAAGTGGTTTGCTGCAACTGGGCTTTGGAGTGAGAAAGCCCGGAGACCCAGACTCTGCCTAAATTGAGACCAAATCCTAAAAGACTGCTGGACAACTCTATTGTTACTGGGTAGAGGCGATGCCAAAGGGAGTGATGAACCCAAAGTCGCAGGTAGAGAAATTTCCCCACTTGAATTTGACTCCATGGCAACCCAAACTGGTGGTGACAATTCGAGATGATAGTGTCTCCAATATAACAAACACCTAATATTGGCGGCCCAATAATAGTACTGGAAATTGGGTAGGCCTAAACCTCCAACCGACTTGGGCCTTTGAAGAATAGATTTCTTCAATTTGGGAGCTTTGCCATTCCAAATATATGAAGTGATTAGTGAGTCTAAAGATTTAAAAAAGGATTTTGGAATCAGGATAGGGAGGCATTGAAAGACATATAAGAATTTTGGAAGTAGCATCATTTTCACTGAATTAATCCTACCTATTAAAGAGAAGGATAATGGGGACCATCTAGACAACATATACTTGCACTGTTCCAGCAGGGGGAGGAGATTCTTCTTAAACAAACAATTAAATTGCTCTGTGACACTTGTTCCAAGGTAATCAATGTGATCTGTGACTATTTTAAAGGGAACATTTACCAAATCCAGATTCCGAGCCCTCTCATTAATCAAAAACAGTTCACTCTTATTCATATTAATTTTGTATCCAGAGAGCTGACTAAAACCATTCAGTATATTAAGTACAGCAGGTAAGGAGGTAAGCGGGTTGGAAAGAAATAAGAGAAGGTCATCAGCATACAGTGAAACTCTATGCTCAATCCCCCCCCTCCATATGCCTTTTATGTCCCCACTGCCACGGACTGCAATTGCTAATGGCTCAATTGCAAGGGCAAAAAGCAATGGGCTTAAAGGGCAGCCCTGTCTCGTTCCGCGGTGGAGCTTAAAATAGTCCGAGTAGCGACAGTTAGTTACCACTGAAGCTGTGGGGCTTGCGTAAAGAAGTTTAATCCATGAGCAAAATAAGGGGCCCATTCCAAACCTTTCTAAAGTAAAAAACAAATATTCCCACTCCACCCTGTCAAATGCTTTTTCCGCGTCCATAGCAATAAGACATTCAGGCACGACATGGCCAGGGGCATAGATAATATTAAAAAGTCGCCGTATGTTAAAAAAGGCATGCTGATTTTTAATAAAACCAGTTTGGTCGGGAGAAATTATAGCAGGTAGAATTTTTTCCAGTCTGCGCGCCAGTAGCTTAGACAGAATTTTAACATCCGTGTTTAACAGAGATATAGGCCTATAAGAAGCACAGTCAGTCGGGTCCTTGCCCTTCTTAAGTAACACTGTGATACAGGCCTGGTAGCATGATGAAGGAAGTGCCCCAGAGTCTAGCGACTCTGTAAGAACTTCGCAAAGGAAAGGAGCCAAATCGTCCGAGAATTTTTTATAAAAGTCTGCAGAAAATCCATCAGGACCAGGAGATTTCCCAGATTGCATAGATGTTATTGCCGCCTGAATTTCGGCCTCTGAGATAGGGGCTTCCAGAGTCTGTCTGAGCTCTGGGGAGAGCAAGGGCATATCAATGGAGTCAAAGAAACCATGTAAATCTTTTACATTAACAGTGGACTCTGATGTATATAACTTAGAGTAAAATGAAGAAAAAATGTCATTAATCGCCTTCTGATCCCTAGTCACCACTCCATTGTCCGCCTTTACGCCAGTTATAATTTGTTTAGCGCTAATACCACGCAGTTGAGTGGCCAAAAGCTTACCGGTCTTTCCACCATGTTCGTAAAAATCGCTCTTATTCCTAATCAGACATCCTTCCACTTGTCGAGTGGAAAGTAGATTGAGTTTGGTTTGTAAACTTAAGCGTTCTTTATATAGTGCCGGTGATGGTGACTGAGCGTACTGCCTGTCGATGTTTAAAATCTGGTCTGAAATAAGCCTCTGTTCCCGCTGTGCACACTGTCTTTTAAATGCTGCCACTGAAATGATTTCTCCTCTCAGAAATGCCTTCAGGGCTTCCCACACCGTCCTGTTTGGCATACCAGGTGTTCTATTCTCGTTAAGAAAAATTTTAACTTTAGAAGAGATGTTAGAAACAAATTGTTCATCCGTGAGCAGCAATGGATCCAATCTCCAGAGCTTTCTCACAGAGTCGCAGCCTTGAAAAGCTATTTTGAGCACAAGGGGGGCATGATCCGAGACAGTAATACTTTCATAGCTGCAGGATCTTATACTATTAATTAGCAAATTGTCAATGAAAAAATAATCTATTCTAGTGTAGGTGTGATGTACATGTGAGAAGAAAGAATAGTCTCTACCAGTAGGAAACAGAAACCGCCAGGGATCCGTAAGACTATAATCTTCAAGAAAAGACTTGACATAAGTTGCAGATTTATTAAGAGTAGCCGGTTTGGGGGATGAACGATCTAAAACCGCATGCAAATAAAGATTAAAATCGCCCCCCAAAATCAAAGAGTGACTATTTAAGTCCGGGAGGTGTGAAAACAGGCATTGAAAAAATTGCACATCATCAAAATTGGGTGCATAAAGATTGGCCAAAGTCACAAACCTGTCGCAAAGTTTGCCAGACACTATTATAAACCGTCCATTTTTGTCTGACACAACAGTAGATGAAACAAATGGGATGTTCTGATCAATAAGAATAGCTGTACCCCTAGCCTTTGCATTAAAATTAGAGTGAAACATCTGTCCTGACCAACATTTCGCCAGGCGTGAGTGATCTGAATCCTGCAAATGAGTCTCTTGCAAAAAAACTACCCCGGGCTTAAATTGCTTCAAGCGTGATAAGACTCTCTTTCACTTTATTGGGTGGTTCAACCCCCTCACATTCCAGCTAACAAAGGTAAGATTACCACTCATCAAGGAAGTCCCACATTATGATATGCAAAATTGCCCAAGGAGGGAAGAGAGGGGACGAAAACAACAGCAGCAACAACAGCAACAGAAAACATATCAACCAACCCCGCCCCAGAAAGAAAATGCAATACAATAACATATCCCTGTGTAAAAAAAAACAAACTAAAACAATACCACCCACCAATATCACCCCAGCAGGTTGCATTAAAAAGCAACCGCGTAAGCCCCTGCTTTCTTCCCATATTAGTCAAGAGCTCCCCGTACCACTAGCATCATACCTGCACCCTTGAATATTGGCCCCTAAACTCGAACCAGGGTCTCAGTTTTCAGGCCACGAAGAAAAGAAATTAGAGAAAACAAGAACAAATCAGCCAAACAACGAACCAGTTTTAACTTAAAACAAACAGCAAAGAATATACTGCTATACCAACATCGCGGCTGTATAATCTCAGTCACAACGAGGACGCCCCATAGGGTAGTCCGACCTGTTATAGTTATAAATTAGGGTGAGTGCTCTGACCGGCTACAGTGTCCAACTCAGGATGGAGAGCTTTGGTTTTCTTCCATAGTTTGAATGAAACGAGAGGCCTCCTCAACTGACTCCAATCGCCGAATTTTCCCATCTGGAAGAGTAATACGGAGCCTGGCGGGGAAAAGGAGGGAAGGACGGAGGCCTCTCCGGTATAACTCGGCCATAACATCCTTATACTGGGCTCGCTGCTTCTGGACGTCGGCGTTATAATCCTCATAAAACTGGAGTTTATGTCCACAATACTCCAACGTCCCTCGGCGTCTCCGTGCTTCCCTCATCAGCAGCTCTTTGATCTGGAAGCGGTGGAAGCGAATAATGACTGAGCGCGGCCTCCCATCAGGGCCCGGTTTGGGCATAAGGCTACGGTGGGCTCTGTCAAGCTCCGGAGGAGATGGCAAAGTTTGTGCACCGAAGACCTCCACCAGCAGCCGGGAAAAGAACTCAGTTGGCCGTGGACCCGGCTCCACCGATTCCGGCAGGCCCGCCAGACGTATGTTCTGCCGTCTGCTTCTACTCTACAGGTCGGAAAGTTTAGTTTTGAAAAGTTTGTTTTCCTCCTGTAGTGAATCATACTTAGCTTCAAGCACTGCTAAACGCTGAACCACATCCGCTGCGTTTGATTCAAGCTCACCAATACGTAGTTCTTGATTTGCAACTTCCGCTTGAATCTTGTCCAGCTTATCATTAATTACATCCGATGTAGCCTTAAAATCTGCGGCTATGGCTATTCTGTGCTGTTCGAGCAGGGCGACAAGTGCCGGGTTCAAGGCTGCGCCAGCGTCCTCTGCTGCGCCAGCGTTAGCACAACTCTCGGCAGTAAGGTTTTTCTCGATCTGTCTCCTTCCCTTGGACATCCTTCCAATGTAACACTCATAAATGACCCGAAAAGTTCGTGTCTGACAGCAAAATGGGGCTCGGAAAGTACAATTTTGAAAAAGTTAGGCAGGTGCTAGTCATTTTGAAGTTATATAGAAAATGTCTTTCAAAAAATGAAAAATAAATCTATAGTTTTCTACAGTGAATCACTAGCTAGTTAGCTAGCACTGTTACTGTTAGCTAAAATGGTCGTTCACTCTGGTTTTTGCTCCTAATGAGTAACAAGGTATTTCTGTGTCACAGTGAATCACAATAACCTTTGTTTTACTTCAATTAAGATGATTTACAGAGAATGTACTGTTTTGACTCTTCATCCTGACTTGCAGATAGAACAAACAGATTTCAGATGAAGAACAAAGAACAAAGAGTCACTCTCACAGAAGAAGTTGGCATTGAGCAAATGTTTGTTCACATTGCAGAAGGTTTTGCTTAGTCATCACCCAAATGTACTAAAATATCTATACATGCCAACAAATAATGAGAAATGCAATAAAGGTTGTCAATAAGTTCACAAATTATTTTGATAATTTCCACTGCAACATTTCAACTAAGCCAGAGCGGACACTAGTATAGATCACCAGGTTTAGCATGTGATCCGTATACTTTAAAGCTATTGCTATTGCAGAAGCTTGGCATTGAATCTGCCCTGGGCCATTTGCTGTGTGTCTTCTTCCTGTTATCTGTGCTGACTTTCTTTCCACTCTCAACTGTCCTATGACAAAAAAAGCCCACATATATATATATATATATACATATATTCATATAAAAAAGAATTAAGCCAGAGAAACTGGAAAAAAATTAAAAGCTAATTGTGTCCAGCACAGATTATAGACCTACCAAAACAAACACACTTAAATACCACTAACAACCCCAAACATAATCCCCCCCCTCCACCAAACTTTACACTTGGGGCAATGCAGTCAGACTGTTCCCCTGGCAACCGCAAAACCCAGACTCATCCATCACATTATCAGACAGAGAAGCATGATTCAGACAGCACATCTGCACTGCTCTAGAGTCCAACAGCAGCGTGCTTTACACCACTGCATCCAGCACTGTGCATTGCACTTGTTTATGTAAGGCTGGGATGCAGCTGCTCGGCCATGGAAACCAATTCCTCTGCACACTATGTGCCTCACCTGTGGCTGAGTTGCTTTTATTCTCATTCACTTCCACTTATAATACCACTAACACCTGAGTGTGGAATATTTAGTAGTGAGTAAATTTTTATGACTGGACTTTTTGCACAGCTGGCATCCTATCACAGTGCCACACTGGATTTCACCGAGCTCCTGAGAGTGACCCATTCTACACAGATGTTTGTAGAAAGAGTGTGACTGCTTAGGTGCTTGGAAGTGATTGGAATTCCTGAATTTAGTGATTTGGATGGGTGGGTGAATAGTTTTGGCAGTATAGTGTATATACATATATGGTGATTTGGATTTCTCTGTTAATGTCGTATTTTAGTTCATTTTGTTTACAGCGAGATTGAGAACATGTAATGTTTGACTTGAAGATTGAAGAAGGTGATATCAAGGGAGAAATAATACCAAGAACTAAAATACAGACACATTGCACAGAAGTAAGGAGACATTTTTAGAAAGAGAAAATATTCTGTAGTTATTCAGGTGTCATTTACATAAAAATGGACAGATGTCTAGTTCACTACTATAAGAATGTCAGAACAGAGTAAAAAGGAGCTGATGTCTGAAGATATCCAGGGGAGAATAAATACACCAGGAAAAATGCTCTGGAGTTTGTTAAAATGACGGTGGGCCGTAGGAATGTTTTCCCAATCTTTTGCTGCTCTTCAGCCTCATGTTTTCACTAACACCAAATAGCAACAATCAGAGGCTGACTGCCCACCAGGAACACTGGGACATTCCCCACTGACCTGAGGGGCATTTTGGCGTCCTGTAAACCTAAGCAGTTATGTTATAAAAAGCAGGAATGAGAACTCTCACAATCCGTGCAGCTTTTTAGGCACTGAAGTTTTATGATCCAGCTTTTGAAGTAAGTAAATAAGTATTTAAACACACGCGGGGTAAATTACTTAGAGTTTAGAAGCACAGACAGCAAAACTTAGACTCCCATGAGACCAAACTATAAGAACATTAAGAGGACGATGATTCACCAATGTGAGGTGTCGACATTTTTCAGCTCTGTATCAACAAAAAATGAAACGATTGATTGAGCATTATTAGTTTAAGCTCCAACATATGCTAGCAGGGGCAGCAAGAAAACCACAGTCATTTGTAACAGTCACAATGGTGTGGTGTCTCTTTAGGACAATTTAAGGTAAGGGTTAGTGATCTCATAAGTATGCGTCCCTTCCTTCTGTGGAGTATGAGAGCAACGTGCTTGTACGTGAGTGTATGGACTCGGATGGACCTTATGTCTTTAACTGCAATGTTACGAGTTGTAGGAACACTTTGCTTCATGTATGACAAGCAGCAGCCGTTCAGCCGGGCCTTGTAAGGTTGATGAAGAGAGTGTGCATTAACCTCCTAAGACCCGAACTCTTTCATGGCATGCATTTTCAAATTATTTTTTTTTTACCAGATTTTTGTTTCTGAGAAAAATGAGATCCACATATGAGGACATTCGCTTTAAATTCCTATAGAACAGTGGCAGTATAATGTCCTCATAAGTGGATATCAGGCCCTTGTAGAGCAAAATTTAGTATTTTGGTCTAGACAACCCAAAAAGTTTAAAATGGAGCAAAATGTTGTTCAGGTCTAAAAATGTATCTTAACATATGTAGAGTATGTCCTGCTTATCAAAGTGCTGCGAGTTATACTGTGGACAATGCATTAGCAATTCTATTGTCCATGCCTTCCTTATGTATGATGTTAAGTTTGTATTCCTGACCTAATAAGGCCCAGCACATAAGTCTCTGGCTGTAACTTTACGTGTGTACACCTTTTTTTGAAGTGCTCAAGCACCCACCAAATTTCATCACAACATCCCTAAAAATGTCTTCAACATAATAAACATAATAAGTCAAAATACAAACATGTATGTATTATTAACATTTTATTGTACAAGTCTTCATATTACTATTAGAACAGCGCACATCATACATATTTCTTTTTTGTGTAAACTGATTGTTTATTCTAAACATTTATTTTTTCATTATTTGCTAATTTCTTTACTTATCCAGACAATTTAAGAACGGACATTTACAGAAACAGCTGGCAACAAGAGGCAAATTTATTACGAGCTATGTGTACATCATAAATGTTGTTCTTGTATATCACGCCACACAGGTGAGAACCCCAAAAAGGGTCTAAACTCTTATATGCTTCAGGGGAAAGTTTCAGCAATACAATATCTCAATATCATAACCTTTGTTTTCTTTTAGTGAAGATGATTTACAGAGAATGTGCTGTTTTGACTCTTCGTCCTATCTTGCATATCGAACAAACAGATTTCAAATGAAAAAACAGGAAGAACAAAGAAAAAGAGTCACTCTCACAGAAGAAGTTGGCCTTGAGCAAATGTTTGTTCACATTACACACAGTTTGCTTAGTCATCACCCAAATGTACTAAAATATTTACATGTCACGGACCCTGCTCTGGAGGACTCGGGGGTCCGTGAGCAGGATGGATTATTATTATTATTGTTATTGTTATTATTATTATTATTATTGGTATTGTTGTTGTTATTTGGGGATGTGTGTTTTTCTGCACTATGCTGTGTTGTTCGGTGTTCCACTCATTATTTGTAGAGGCAGGGTGTGGGTGTATACATGTGTGGCTGGAGGATGGAGAACAGCCACATGCAGGCCTGATGGGTGTGGCCCTGCAGGCGGACTGGCCACACCTGAAGTTCCTGCCACACACCTGTTGGTGATCAGGGCTCGTCGGGGGAGCTACTTAGGAGAGTGTTGGAGCTCCCACCGGCGTGGGATCATTGAGTTGTCATCCCAAGTTAGTGTGTGTCAGCTTACGACGGTACAGTTCGTGTATGCCTGCCGGGGTTGGTGTTGATGGCTGTTTCTTTATGGTTTTCCCCCCAGGTGGAAGAGTGGACCTGAACGGCAGCACGCACGGGGCGTGCGAGAACACAACAGCGGGGAGCACGAGCACTGACGTCGGAGGGGAGCGCACACACACGGGAGACAAGGGAGCTACGGGGATTTATTGTATTTACAGCATTCACTGTAAATAAAGAGCACTGTTTGCATCGCAGAGACTGCGTTTTGGGTCCTCCTTTCCCCACATCCCCACGGTCTGCCTGGCGGACCGTGACAGAATGATCCCAACAACCACCATGGACCCAGCAAACTCAGGAGTTGCCACGGAGGAGAGATCGCCCTCGCAGCTATGGGATTACTGCCAGAGCGTAATCCAGGCTGTAGACCCACACAAGAGACATATACAGGTAGTGTTCTTTGACAATTATCTCTCATCCACTACCTTTACCTTGAACTTTTTGGACATTAACACACTTAAGCCATTGGTCACTAGTTTAAGGGAGAGCTCTTGTTTTGAATTATTCGGCTTGGGTGGCCCGAGCGAGGAAGGTTCGGCTGCTCTCCTAGAGGCGCTAGCCACTTGGTTTTTCACGCATCGGCGGAGGGCTTTCCCGTCGATGCTTGCGGCACAATTGTTTGATCCCCCATTACAGAAGGGAGGTCGCACTCGCCATCATCACCCCATTACACCTCAACCCACTCCTGCGGTTTCAGCCCGGTCAGCTGGCGACGGACCGACAGCACTCATTACCGCAGTGAGTAAACCGGACTCATTTGTTTCTCTTAATCCTGTCATTGAAAATCAAGACGCAGATGAACAGCAGAGGACGGTTTCCATACACCCGGCCCCGCCTTCACGGAGGAGAAGGCGTCCTCGCAGTCAGCGTTCAGCCACATCTATACTCACTCCGGTGCTGGTTGAACACTCAGGACCAGCGACTCTGGACGCCACAGTGAGTAAAATGGACTCTGCCGGTGTTGTAAGTTCCCTCCCTGTGAACATGGAAATAGAGACTATAGCCGCTACGGCGATTAACAATAGAGAAACTGTTCGCTTTACCTCCAAAAACTCAGAAAATGTTCTCTCTGAGACTGTGAGCCTGGAGCTAGGGAGCTCAGAGCATGCAGCCCCAGATGACTTTCTGGCCCTGTCTGGCCACATGGAGATGGAGGTTCTTTCCAGGGCTTCCCCAGAGGCCGAACTGGAGGCCTCGGTTGCCTCTGGACCCCTGGAATTCGTTGAGCCGGCTGCAACATTTTCTTCCTCACCATCCTTCATGATAGCTACATTACCCTCAACTCAGCCTGCTGCCCAGCTTGTAGGTCAGCTATCATCTGCTTCACTAACCACATCACCTACCCTGCCTTCATCTTCGCCACCTGCCGCCACTGCATCACCATCTTCACCTCCGGATCGACCATCTACAGCCGCTCCACAGCCGGAGGAGGAGCTCAGCGAGCCGGAGCAGGAGCAGCTCAGCGAGCCGCCAGCTGACGAGCAGCCAGCTGAGGAGCAGGAGCAGCTCAGCGAGCCGCCGGAGCAGGAGCAGCTGTGCAAGCCGGAGGAGCTCGGCGAGCGGGAGAGGCCGGCGCCGCTGCCGGAGGAGCTCGGCGAGCGGGAGAGGCCGGCGCCGCTGCCGGAGGAGCTCGGCGAGCGGGAGAGGCCGGCGCCGCTGCCGGAGGAGCTCGGCGAGCGGGAGAGGCCGGCGCCGCTAGCCGAGGGGCTCGGCGAGCGGGAGGAGCCGGAGCTCGGCGAGCGGGAGAGGCCGGCGCCGCTAGCCGAGGGGCTCGGCGAGCGGGAGGAGCCGGAGCTCGGCGAGCGGGAGAGGCCTGCGACGCCTGATGAGGAACTCGGCGAGCACGAGGAGCGCCCATCATCGAGAGAGGAGCTCGGCGGGCCGGAGGAGCACGCACCGCCATCAGAGGTCGGCGTGACGGAGGGACCCGCTCAGCCAGAGCCGGAGGTCAGCGTGTCGGAGGGACCTGATCTGCCTAAGCAAGGGGTCAGGGTGCAGGAGGCATCTCCACGTTCAGCGCGCCCTCCACGCCGTCCACGTTCAGCGCGCCCTCCACGCCGTCCACGTTCAGCGCGCCCTCCACGCCGTCCACGTTGGGCACGTCGGGGATCTTGGGCCTTTCGACTCTGCCGCCCGCCGGAGCTGCAACGCCGCCACCACCGGGTCCGTGGCCGTCCACCGGAGATGCAGCGCCGCCACCACTGGACGCTTGGCAGGCCACCAGAGATGCAGCACCGCCACCACTGGATCAGTGGCAGGCCCCCAGAACTGTTTCGTCACTGCTACTGGACCCATGGCCGTCCGCCAGAGATCCAGCGTTTCCACCAATGGGCTAGAGGTAGGCCTCCTGAACTGTTTTCGGCCTCTGCCTACCCCATAGCAGGTCTCACCTGCTTTGCTGTCCACCGGGTCGGCCGCCAGAACTGTGTTTACTGCCATTAGGGCGGGGGTTGGACTAATGAACTGAGTTTTTTCGTTTTTTGTTGGGTAATGGTGTGATCGGAGGGGTTTTGGGGCCCTCCGTCCTGGCCCTGGGTTGGTTTTTCTGTTTTTTGCTTTTTTTGTTTTAGGGTCGTCGGGAGCCGACCCTTAGAGGGGGGGTACTGTCACGGACCCTGCTCTGGAGGACTCGGGGGTCCGTGAGCAGGATGGATTATTATTATTATTGTTATTGTTATTATTATTATTATTATTGGTATTGTTGTTGTTATTTGGGGATGTGTGTTTTTCTGCACTATGCTGTGTTGTTCGGTGTTCCACTCATTATTTGTAGAGGCAGGGTGTGGGTGTATACATGTGTGGCTGGAGGATGGAGAACAGCCACATGCAGGCCTGATGGGTGTGGCCCTGCAGGCGGACTGGCCACACCTGAAGTTCCTGCCACACACCTGTTGGTGATCAGGGCTCGTCGGGGGAGCTACTTAGGAGAGTGTTGGAGCTCCCACCGGCGTGGGATCATTGAGTTGTCATCCCAAGTTAGTGTGTGTCAGCTTACGACGGTACAGTTCGTGTATGCCTGCCGGGGTTGGTGTTGATGGCTGTTTCTTTATGGTTTTCCCCCCAGGTGGAAGAGTGGACCTGAACGGCAGCACGCACGGGGCGTGCGAGAACACAACAGCGGGGAGCACGAGCACTGACGTCGGAGGGGAGCGCACACACACGGGAGACAAGGGAGCTACGGGGATTTATTGTATTTACAGCATTCACTGTAAATAAAGAGCACTGTTTGCATCGCAGAGACTGCGTTTTGGGTCCTCCTTTCCCCACATCCCCACGGTCTGCCTGGCGGACCGTGACATTACACATGCTAACAGATAACGAGAAATGTAATAAAATGTCGTCAATAAGTTGACAAATTGTTTTGATAACTTCCACTATGTGTTATAACTAAGCCAGAATTTGCACTTGTATAGATCACCAGGTTCAGCATGTGATCCATATGCTTTAAAGATATTGCTGTCTGCTTGTTCTCGTCTGACTTTCCTGTCCACTCTCAAATGTCCTATCACAAAATATATACATACTACTGCTCAAAAGTAGTAGTTTTATAACGCTCCAATTTTCCCATAATTATTGCAATTCAAGTCCAATGACTACCCTGAAATGGTACAAAGGTAAGTGGTGAACTGCCAGAGGTTAAAAAAAAGGTAAGGTTACCCAAAACTGAAAAATAAAGTACATTTCAGAATGATACAAAAAGGCCTTTTTCAGGGAACACAGAATGAACTTAACAATTTAAAGCTGTTCTGCAGGAATGGAGGTTGATCAATCCTTGAAAGCTGGTGCTACTAATTCCTGCAGGTGTTCTAACTTTTTTAGATTACTTACAATCTCCTCTGTCTGCATAAAAGCAGTGTTGATACCATACACTCATGGCCATCAGTTGAGTATTGTACTGTGTGTTGCTACAAAAATGGTAAGAAAAAGGCAGTTAGGAATGGAAGAGAGACAGACCATCATAACACTTAAAAATGTAGGTCTTTCCTAAAGAGAAATTGCAAAGAAAGTCGAGGTGTCAGTGAGTACAGTTCTCTTCACTATCAAAAGGCACCCCGGGGCAAACTCTGACAGGAAGAGGTCTGGCAGACCCAAAGCCAACAACTGAATCAGAGGACAAGTTTCTGAGAGTTAACAGCTTCGTGATCTGTGGCTCACAGGACGACAGCTTCAAGCACAGCTTAATAGTGTTTGTAGTAAGCAAGTCTCAGTTTCAGCTGTCAAACTGCAGGTTTGACAGGACGAGTTGCAGCAAGAAAGCCATCGCTAAGACGTCAGAATAAGACAAAGAGGCTTTCCTGCCATACTACGGACTACTGAAGACTGGAAGAAGGTATTATGGACTGATGAATTAAAATTTGAAATCTTCGGATCATCACACAGGATCTTTGTATGCTGTCGAGTAGGTGAAATGATGGTTTTGTGGAGGCACCCTGAACTAAAGCAGCTACCACAGCATTCTACAGTGCCATGCAATACCTTCTGGTATGTGCATAATTAGTCAGGGGGTCATCTACAGCTAGATAATGACCCAAAACACAAGTCCAAGCTATGCCAGGACTACCTCAGGAAAAAAGAACAAGATGTTAAGCTTGAAAACATGGCGTGGCCAGCACAGTCTCCAGACTTAAACCCCATGGAGCTGGTTTGCTATGAACTGGACAGAAGAGTGAAAGCAAAGGAACGTACAAGTGCCACACATTTATGGGAAATTCTGCAACAGATATGGGAAGAACCTTCTGAACAATATTTTGCCAATATTCCCACCGGTGTCTTCAGCTGTTATATCTGCCAAAGGTGGCTACTTTGATGAGTCAAAAGTTTAGAATACATTTTGGTCTATACATCGATTCCACAATTTTTTTTATTTTTTAACTAACTGTAAAAAATTTTAAAAATGGAAAAATTGGGGTGTTCTTTTGACTGGAAACTTATGGGGGCACGGGAGCCCCATATAATCTTCATATTAATAAATCTCTGGGTGATTTGTGATGAGACGTCGCTTTAGCTTGGCTAGCTTCATTGCTTCATTTTTTAGCGCTTGACGACACACAACACATTTTGGTCTTCCACCATCATTCTCTGTAAAGCCAAACTCGAGGTAACTGTTGTCATACTTTCTCATTTTAGCTGGTTTGGCCTTTGCATTACTTGATAAAGTACACGGATGTAAATATTTTTCCATTGTGCTAATTAGCTCAAACCCGGATAATGCACATATTTTTATGCCATGTATGTATGTATGCCACTACGTTCCAGGTTCCATTACATGTTTTGGCGGATCCCCAATCTATGGCTTAGACCCCTTGAGAGCCACTGTAATAGATTACCCAGAGAAGCGCACACGGTTCCCTGTCTTGTGTGCATGCGTGAGTGTGAAGCTGGTGTGAAGCGTTTGAGTAAGTGACTTCTCTGGTCTTCATGTTGTGTGGAAATGTTGAATTTCACATCTTTTATTTGAAGTTTTGTAGCTGTTGTTGTTTTATTTTTTAGTGTTTTATATCGAAGCACATTTTGCTGCTTGGTAGCAAAACACGTCATTAAGATTTGTCCAGGTTTCTCTTGTTTGGTGGACGAGTGAGTTTAGCGGTGGCGGAGGTGTGGACAGCGCTGTTAAATCTACAGCATGGATGGAGGTTTTGTGATTCGTAATTCATGGTTCATGAAGAGGACTGAGGAGAAAATGTCTTTTTGTTTGAGAATTGATGGGTCTGACAATCTCTACTACATTAGAGGTTATTAAATGCTCTGGCTGTGGCAAAGAGGGACAAACAGTAAGAGTTTGTCCAGAGAAAGCTTCAGGTTTCAGTCAGACAGTTTCTGATCAGTCTGCTGGAGGAGAGAGGATGTCAGGACAGAGATGAGCTAAAATGAAAGAAGCAGGAAGACAGGCCTGGTATCCAGGAGATATGCAAAGTTAGTAATGGTAGAAAACAGGAGGAAGAGGATAAAACATGTTATTTGAATGAACAATGAATCCCACTGTGGATGTGTTATAGTGGACTATGAGAGATATATTAGAAAATTACTTTTTTTCTGATGCAGACACTTAACTCAATGAGCTCAAACATGAAAGCTAAATTAAAAGGAGGTTTTACTGAAGGGAACGTTGGTTGGACGGGAACTAAATGAATATGGAGAAGAATCCTGTTAAAGGTTTCGTTTTGAGGAGATTTGTGTGTTTTCTTGTTTTCTTCTCTTCATTCTCTTCAAAAGTGATTTTAAAAATGCATCACTAAATTTAAATGCAACTGCATGAAACTTAAAGGTGTTGAAAGCAGTGTCCTGTGTTGTTTTGTTGCCTTGACCTCACACACGTGTGGCCCCATAAAAGTGTTTTCAGTGAATAAAGTCATTAAAAGAAACTGTGAATGAATCCCACACTCAGTAGCGGTTTTAGATACGGGCGACACGGGTGGTTGCCCGGGGCGGCATCGTGGTGGGGGGCGGCATCACGGGCATCGGCAAAAAAAAAAAAAATGCTCGTACTCATGCTGCCCCGACATCATGCCAGCACATATTGGGAATGGCATAGGCACCGATCGGTTTTCTATCGCCCATTTGCTGGGAGTAAGGGCGCCCTCTGTTTGCCAGGTGCGCCTGCTGCTTGCGGCACAGGGAGGAGAGGGCGGGGCGGCGGGGGATTCTCTGGGTGGCTGGAGCAGCGTCTAATAACCAACTCGCAAAATAAAACATAATAAAAACAAACCAACAACACGAAAACAGCAGACATCATGATACTGACTTATAATTTGCACCGATGTTTGTTCGAAATTCTATACGCGAAAAGTGAGCGCGAGAGCCCTCGGTGCGCCTGCTCGCTGCTGAAGTCAAAGTAAACTTTATTGTCATCTCCGCTACATACAGTCCAGTATATAGAGAGACGAGACGACGAGGCTCCAGTTACAGCAGTGCAAGTAAACAAATAATAACTATAAGAAGAGTAAGAAAATAAATATACACTTTAGGAGCAGGGGTAAAGGGATCAATAACAATTTAAAATGTATATTTTATATTTTGTTGATTTAAAGTCTCACACACAACCCGTTTTTAAAGTTTAAAAAAAGAGAAAAGAAGAGGAGGAGTGTAGCGACTTCCACAGTCGCTAGAGGCCGGGGATTGAGCCTGCCTATTTGCCTGACGCGCTGTCAACTGTACGCAATAATGCGAGAGGTGGAATTGCTTGCTTGTTTATTAAAGTGCTTGAAAAGTTTACAGAGCAATGTGATCGGCTCGCGATTCAAACTCTTAAAACATCACAGCTCTAATGCAACAAGGGGAAACTTGTTGGCTGCGGTCAACAAAAACTACGGCTACCCAGCCCTCCTCTCTGTCAGAATCAAACCAGTGAAAGACAGACTGACAACGCCCTCTTAATGTCACCGCTAGCACCCACGTGACTCCCGTTACACATCACCATAGCAACCAAACAAATGAAAACCCAGTGATCATTAAAATTCAATACATTTAATTATGGCTCCTACAAGGAGAAACGAGCAAAAGATACAGGTAAGCAGATGTGTCATTGGATAATGGCAGGTCATGTATCCTAAAACATTAAGAATCAGAATACTTTCTTAATCCCTAAGGAAATTATGTGGGTTACAGTTCCTCCAAGAAGAAATGGTAAAAATAGTAACAGTAACAGACTAAACTCCAAACAATATATACAGTAATATAATATTAATTAGTCAGTGTCAGTTGTTGATTTGTCCTGTTCTCATTGTATGACGAATTATGATGTCTGTTTGGTAGCCGTTTGCATACTATGCATACTCTCTCTCTCTTCATATATAGGGTCATATATGTGTGTGTGTGTGTGGGGGGGGGGCAGAGGGCGTGTTCGCCCGGGGCACCAAACAGGCTAGGACCGCCACTGCCCACACTGTTGAGGAAGTGATCCAGAGCTGCTGCTGTTAGGTTTTTGGTTTGTTTGTTTTTGGAGAAATGTGCTGCTGGATCCTGTTCTTGATCCCAAGTAGACAAAATGTAATTAATTTTAGATTCTGTTTAATTTAATTTATTTACATATTTTCTGTTTTATGTGTTTTATGGTTTTATGCACAGGTGCTATATAAATCCCCTTAATCCCAACCTAATTCTAGCTAAAAATAAATACCCTTAGTTTATTGATTCTCAGGATACTTGAGTGTACTTATGTTTTTCCATAATGTACTGGTTTACATATTCACTTGTGCCAGAGACACAAATCCCCTTTGTGGATTGCATCAGGACGGTTATCCAGTGTAAAACTCTGACACATCAAACATGTACAGCTACCTGCTGTGACAAAGGAGCAGCTGAAAGTAGTTTCTTCCTGGTGTAGTTTAGTGTACCTTAAGCCAGACTAATGATGAATATACTTAAAGTGTGATCACTGTAATTATCACTTCCCATTTCTTCATGTTATATTCAGTGTATAAGGAATATCTCACAGAGCCTGTGTCATGAATCTGCAGAAATCAGCAGGTATTCAAAGTCATCCATCCAATTTTGTCAGCTTAGTTTAACTCTCTTCCAATGACCACACTAATCATAATCACATTTTAGCTCGCTTTAACTTGATTTTTTTCAGTAAAATAAAAGTAAATGCACATCTAATTAGTTTTCATCTGTTTCTGTGTCACTGTTTGTTCATGTGTGATCTAACAGAAGATTTGGCAGTCCTGCTTTATCTCCTTAGCTGCTCCCAAAGTGACAGGCGACAGATTTAAAGGTTGTAATCCCACAAGAATGTCAAATAACATTCTTCAACTCTCATCTAAAACTCTCTGATCACAGTTTAGCTGGCTGCACTAAGCTTTAAGAAATTAAACAAATGTATTTGTGGACACATTTTGTATATTAAAGTTTACTAGGTTGATGATGGATTGATGAGTCTTGTGTCTTGAAGTAAACCTCAGTCAGCTATTGATGAGAAAATGTGTTGTTCCTCATCTGCAGTGCACAAGCTACTTCTTTACTCTATCCTCCCATGGATTCATCCTGAGGACTCTAATGTAAATAAGCAAAAACTAATAACTTTAAGCTAGTTTTACATTTGTACATTTTTTCCAATAAAAGTGTTTGAAACTTCAAACATGCTTTTTCACTGTAATTTAGAAACATGCAAAAAATAAATGAATACATAAATAACCTAAATAAAAACAGAAACAGCAAAATGCATGAAAAACTAATTTTGTGCAACTGCCAAAGCTTTTGGTCACAACTGTGACTTGAACTCATATAAGAAATAATGCAGTTTTTTTTTCTTGGCCAGATTAGAGGTTTCATCATTTTGACTGAGCATTTTAGTCATTGCTCTCTGGTAATCTGCAGTGGTCCATGTATTGTTTATCAGTTACATTTTCAAAAATCAGAAAAATTAAATCAAATTTACTAACATTCTATATTTTTGTGAGTTACCTGAACTGAAAGTTGAGCTTGACAATTTACCTTGTTTTTATTTGTGTTTTTCACTGCCTAGGAGGGGGAAGTGTCTAGTCTTACGTCTGATTGCCTATCCTGCCCATCATCATGCTACCAGCAGAGTTTCACTGTTACAGGTGAGTGTATTTTAAGTTTATTCTTATATTTGACAGGGGATTTCTCTAAATCACCCTACCGTTCTTCAGCTGAGACACCTGAGTTAGAAGACACAAACACTGCAGCTTCTTTCACTCGCGAGGGCAGTCATGGACGCACGACCTGCGTCTCATCACTGTCTGCGTGCTTTATTTATACAAGTCTGTGTCTGTGTGTGTGTGTGTGTAAAAGATAACAGAGTTATTCTCAGAACTCAGAGCTGAGGTTCCCCTTTTCTAAATCTGTATGTTGTAGAACAGAAAGAGGAAGCTGTAAGTTGTTTATCACAGAAGAGTTCATGTCAAAAGTTATTAGGTGAAAAGTCACGTAGACATGTGGTTTGCTTAGTGATCAATAAAAGAATACATTTCATGTAGCTCATCACATATACACGATTTTCCTTTGACAATATTATTATATTTTCCAGAGGTTGCAGATCCTGAGGAAGACTGTGTAACAAAGGCGTAGATTTGGCATGGACGGAAGGGACATGTCCCCACCAATAATTTGATCTCTCCGAGTAAAGAAAAACAAAACCAATAGAAAGGAGAAAAAAATGATCTGTCAACGTCTCATTCACCCAGCGGTGCAGAAAGAGTTAAATTACGTTCTCTACTGGAGTCCTACCTCATGTGACAAATATGGCCAATGTGATTGGCTGTGCCTTTCAGGGAGCTCCGTTTAGTTTTAGCAGCGGGAAGCCTGCGCTGCGAGGTCCTGCAAGGAGGAGAGGATGGCAGCAAAAACCTGTAAGTCACTTAAAACCAAGTTCACTCATAAAATGTGTCCGTCATAATAACGTTACAGGATATGCTAGGCTTTGGCCCACATCAGTCTAAAATTGTATGTAACCATGAATAACGTCTTTTGGAAACTAACTGCACAACATGCAGCACTATCAGTTATCTCAGTCTCAGAGCAGCATTTCTAATTTTGATTGAAACTGTCAGAAAACGGCAGCCTCGAGCAAGCCAGGATATTAGTTTACAGAGGCTGTTAAAATTATATGTCTAAGGTTAAAATGTTGGTGACACAATAATTTAATCCTAATGGTACTGACATATTCATACGGTTAATTTTTGAGACAAAATATCATGAGGTAGTCATGATTGTGCAAATATTCCACCTTGTAGTGCAGTTTGCACAAATTGTTTTAAAAATGCACTCACCCTACAAACATTACTGATGAGTCAAGATCTGCACAAATTAACAGAAGCAGCTCCACATTTTATTCTTATTGTCATGTATGTCCTATTTGTCAGGTGACAGAAGAACCAACACAAAGCTCAGAGATCAATGGTGATACAAGATCACAGGTGAAGTTGGATGATGACTTGGTGGTTCATGACTGTATTTGAAGCACATGTGTGACTGCATGTATTTGGAGTGTCTCACTGTTATTTATCAGGTGACAGAGGCAGCTCTGCCATGTTGTAGCTCAGACAGAGGTGAAGAGGCGAGGTCACAGGTGACTGACTGATGATTTGGTGCTATAGATTAACTAGTATTTATTATCATGGCAATTGTTAGGCTGCTGATGTAAATTGATTCATTAGTGTATATTTGACAAAGAATCTGAATTGACATGTCTCACTTTTTATATGGCACGAATCAATGTGTTATTTTATCAGGTGGCAATATGTCCTAGTGCAGTCAGAGGGGAAGAGCCAGGGCCAAAGGTGAGGCACATCAAGCACATAATAATAATTTTAATCTGAGGATAAAACGCATGTACAGTGGCTATTAAAAAAAAATCTACACACTCATGTTCAAATGCCAGTTTTTGTCATGTAAAAAATGACAGCAAGTCAAATAGTTCCAAAACTTCTTCCACCTTTATGTGACCTATAATGTACAATGCACCTGAAAAACAAACAGAAACCTTTAAAGGGGGAAAAATAAAATAAAAAACTTAAAATAACCTGGTTGCACAAATATGCACACCCTTAAACTAATACTTTGTTGCAGCACCTTTGCCTTTTATTTAATTCACATATAAAACTATGAATTGTAATTTTAAATGGTTTAAAAGCATGTAGAATAGCATATGTAGGCAAGTATATTTCTCCTTTTTTTATCAAGAAGCAAAGACAAAAAGGAAAAAAAAAGAAACGGGGCAGGATTCGGTGGTTGAATCATCCTTCCCCACCGAGCCAAAAACAAATCTACGCCCTTGCTGTGTAATATAAATAATATAAATATACACCATGTAGGACTCCTCCATAGAACGTCCTTAACCCATCAGAACCGATACAATCTCCTCCTTTGTGCAAGGAAGAACAGGAGTCCCAACAGAGTCTCACAAAATGACCTCCAGCAGGTCACTGGTGTGAATTTCTCTGACCAAACAATCAGACACAGACTTCATGAGGGGGGCCTGAGGGCCCAGTCCTCTGGTGTGCCCTGTACTCACTGTCCGGCACCGTGGAGCCTGATTGGCATTTGTCATAGAATAACAGAGTTGACAGGTCCACCACTGGCATCCTCTGCTTTTTCACAGATGAAGCAGGTTCACCCTGAGCACATGTGACAGACATGAAAGAGTCTGGAGAAGCCTTGGAGAATAATAACATCGTTCAGCATGTCCGGTTTGGGCCAGGTTCCAGTAGAAGAATTTTTACTGTCGTCATGCCATGTGACATTTGTTTCTCATAAATATTCTAAACTTAGAAATGTTCAAATTTTAATTGTGAATATTGTTTATATGTTACAAACATTAAACCATGAATCATGATCTACAAGCTTGATTTGAAATGAACATAAGTGCAGACATTAGGTCCCACACCCGCTTTCACACCTTGGCTCATGTGATTCACACCTTGGCTCATGTGATTAGAGGATCACCAGGGGGTCCTTTGTCCCTCTTTGGGGGGATACTCCCACTGGGTTTAAATCTGGGACTCTCGGCCATTTGACCTTAGAACTGAAGAAGCTTCTCGGATGAGAGGTGAAACATCTTCAAGCAACTTTAAGAAGTCCAGACGCTTTTCTTTCCAAGCTCCTTAGACTACGATGACCTGGATGACTGAGAACCTTCACAGACAAGTGCAGACATCAGTCAGATTTATATTGTATTGTATTATATTATAGCACTTTAAGAGTCCACAAAAGGCTGCTAAGTGGACAAAGGAGGATTTCATTTTTCATGTTTTAATATGATGCTAAATTGCTGACATGCTCTTAAAAACTGTACCAATTCCACAATAAAAAAAACCCTTTTTCTTATCATTGTCTTTTCAAAGCAAATATGGTGTTTAAACCACAGGAGTGAAATACGATCTGAGTACATTTTAACATGAACATGCCTGACACAGCTGTTGTCTTGTGCAGTTTTACCTACACTATATAACATATCAGAGTTTTGTCTTTCAACTTGTGTTCCTGAGACTCAGGTTAGGGTTAGAGGACAGAGTGTGTGTTATGTTAAGAAGGTCCTTGCAAACCTATAAAGGCAAGTGTGTGTGTGTACTTGTGCACAATGTTTCTTCACTAGTGAAACTAGAACCATTAGATAACTGGTAAGGATACTTTTCTACTTCAATAAGCAGAAAGATGGTGTTAAGTGTATTTTTATGATGAAAATTGTGCTTGTTGGCTCTGCTGTGTTTTGTTTGCAGGAGCTGCTTTACTTCAAAACTTTCTGCATTTGATTAGTAAAATCGCCTCTGCTGCTGTTAGTTTATCAAACGGAGGCAAGCAGAGTCAGTTTGTCACCTTCCTCCTTAAACTTGATTAAATTTGCCTCAGTGTAATAATGTTCATGTAGTTGAGGATAGAGAGACAGAAAAGGTGAGGGAGTGAACAGAGAGCGTTATGCAAAGTCTCCTCCACTCCCGGCTGGTAACAAATCATCTGTTTGTCATGACACTTCTCTCTCTGATTCTTTCTCTGCCTGTGAAAGCAAAAAAATATTCATCGAGTTGTTAGCTTTTCAAGATTTTTATTCTCTTCTGTTCGTGAGACCATTTTGGGATATTTTATTCATTTATGTATTTATTCATTTTGCACTCTATGGGTGCTGCACACTTTGTAGGAAGAGAAGGAAATCGTTGCTAATATTATTTGTGTCAGACTGTGGCATGTATGTCAGCATAAATTCATTCAAAAGTCACGTGTACTTTTCTAAAAGGACACTCTATATGTGCACTTTTGTACATTCTCCTGTTGTTACATCTAATCGGTTTCTTGGTGCTACATGAGTCGTGCACATGAGCACCCCATTGTACTGTATGTTTATCTGAGTCTATGCATATGTGTGGCTTGGAAATGACATGACCACTTTTACCTTCTGTCAGTTTTATAATAAGAAATGTGGGTGAAGACAGCGGTGTGGCTGGGATGCTAACTGGATCCAAACCCTCCAAATCCTTGAATTAAAGGAAGCAGATTCCCTCACTAATGGACTAACTAATGTTTAGTCCATCTTTTACTCTTGACTGAAATTATTACTTTTTGTTAAGTGTTTGATAGTTTTATCAGCATCTGTTATTTATCAGCTTGATAAAAAGTTGATACACAAAATGAATACTGTTAGTCTCACTGTTGGCATTAATGTTAAAATGTGTTTGTAAAAATGGATGCTGTGGATGTTGACTTTCCCACTTTGAAATAACTATAAATAATAGCTCACTCCACCATGCAAACATGCAGTGCTTCCTCTTCACCCTAAAAAAGGAGATTTGGCTTTGTTTAAGAGCTGGAGACCAGTGTGGCTCTGTCAGGTACAGTTCAGTAAAATGACTGAGAGATCTGATACTTTAGTTATATTAATTCAGTTTGGTTCATTTCAAATTTATTTTGTGTGAATGATCAATAATTAGATATTACAAGCACTATGTCCAGTGACTCATTAATTTTGAGATGTTACTTAGCTGGTTGAAATTTGGAACTGAATTGGGAAAAATGTGTTTCTCACATCACTGAATGATTACATTTTTAGGAGGAAATGCATCTCTGTTTTAACCTCACCTGTCAAACAGTGATCACATGTTCTGGTTTCTTTCTCTCTTCTTCAGAGGTCCAAAGTCAACGAGTAACAGCACAAGGTGGAGGAGAAGTTAGGAGCTGCCCAGAGCTCCTGATAGTGGTACTGAGTACTGAAGCAGGCACTTTAAGTCTGTTGGGTTCAGGAATTGAGGAGGTAGACCAAAATAATGACCACTGATCCGGCCGGGTGCAATTAGACGGCATTTTAATGAATACACGCAGCGTGGAGCCAACACTGTACAGATTCAGTGTTGAACTCTCTTACAACAAGAAGCCAAAGGCTTTATAGGGGGAAATAGTACAGCCCCCCTTCTGTTGCCAGGCAGAAACCAAACAAAGCATACGTCAACTCAAAACCACAATGACTTTTAACATAGTTTAAAAAGAACATCGTCTCGTCTCCATCCAGGTGCCTTCCTGTTGTCCCCGGACGCTCGCCTTCGCTGTCGCTTGTCTCTAGAACATCCTGCACCTGCTTCTCAAACAGTCACATATGCACGCACAATTTTTGCAGTTGCAAGCAAAACATAAGATTAACTTTTACCTATATAACTGAGTCTATCTACGATGTGTGTGTGTGTGTATGTGTCAGCCTCTGCTTGCACTTTGTTTCACCTCTCAGCTCCCCAGCTAGACCTTAACCTTTCCACTAGACAGAAGGCCAGCACAACTGAAACTATGTGTGTGCCGATCTTGACTTATATGTAAAATGTATAAAACAAATGTTCCAATCCAATACAACTACTTAAAGCTTAATCAGCGATAAATGCATAAAAAATAACCTGCTCTTAACTTGCACTTAGACTCTGGTTTCAGTTTCGCTTCTGCAGAAGCATGCCCTGCAGACGTGTTTCCTGTCAGCCTGCCACTCCGCCTGTCACCCACTGAAGACTATGTGTAAGAATATAAAAACATTCAAAAACCTTTAAATTATAGATTCAACTCAACAATTTAAAGTGGTTCTTCTTGGACCTAGAATAAAGACTTATATAATACCAATATATTTGAACATCTGAATGCATCTAAATGCAACATCACTATTAATAATGAAATGGTAATGATGATTATAAAAATAACAACAAATAATAGCAGTAAAATATTTCTCCTCTTGACACTCCCTCTCTCGACCTCTGGACCACCAGAGGTCGCCATACATTATGTTGGGTCACTCCTTGGCCCATTCAGCTGCTTCCCTGTCCACCCCTGGCGTCATGTACATTAGGATCACTTTTCCCACTCTGACCCTCTCTTGGCATTCTGTGACTTAGCGGACCAGACAACCCCATGTCATCTAGGTGGTCTTAATAATAAAATGCCAGCTCCTACTTGAAAACACTTCATGCTTAAGTGGTCTCTGCTCCTTTTCTGGGTCCCTCTCTAGTGGACATCTTCTCCTCTAAGGGATAGAAAACACTTTCTCCCTACTACGACTTCCCTACCTTATGTCCCTCAATTGCTCTCTTCATTTAAACCTGATTCAACTTAACGTTCATTTCTATATATTATTCAACATCACTCATCATGTATAAAACTCTCAAAGTGCTGCTTTCACATCCACTTCCTGTTGCTCGCTCTCTTCTCCCTTATCTGATCATCAACATCCTGTGCTGTTGCAGCTGCATGTAAGTCACCTTTCACAAGAAATATCATCATTTAAACTTATTCTTCTACATAATCAAAAGACTTCAATCAGCTAAGTGTAAGCCTATAATCAATTACTATGTGCTAACCCTAACTTAATTTTTTTTTTAAAACCCACGTTTCCTGTGTTATTTCGATTCTTGGTATAACATTTTATTTCATTTTGCTGCTCTTAATGTAATGATACATTCTAATTTATACTTTATCAGACTTAACCAAAATATATAAGCTTTCCCCATTTACTTCTATTTTAAGACAAAAAACTTCACCAAGCATTTGTTATTCTGTAACTGCATTTTATGTAACAAGACTCATGTAGGGCCGCATGTGTTATCTCAATATTTTACATGTCACACAGTTTAGTTACAGGCAAAACTCCTATTCAAACAGAGGCTAAATGGATTTGAGGCCTTTGGCCTGGAATCAATACTGTCATGTGTGGTTATGGACTCTATATGTCTGTAAGCGTGTGCGGCCTTCCATACTCTGTCATCTTGCACAATAAATTGCTTGGACATCGCGCCAAACAAAGCTTCTGACCTTCAGTTATTGACTTGAGCAACATTTCTTTAATAAGCACAAAATGCAATGTGTATGAAATCATTTCTATGTATGTAATCTTCAATGCTATTCCTTTGGGTCAGTGACACTTTTAACATCCTCATAAAAAGCTCTCCTCTACCCTAGAAATAAACCTATTTAATATCTGTTTCTAAAGCCTACATTATAACAGCTTATTCTACAAATCAAAAGAAATCACACATTTCTGCTCATCAAAATTTCACTAATCTTCCCCGTTATTATTGTTATTCCCACAGTTTCCCTTTAAGTTTGGTGTACAACTTCTTATGGACACCCTTTATCTTCTGAACATTTTACTCCTTTAACTTAGACATAAAAATAACAATTCCTGCCTCAGTTTTACCATATCTAAATTATCACAAAAAACCCCATAATTATAAACTCATCCTAAAACCCATTTCAAATTAAATCCCCCTTTTTATTTGGACTTCACATGTGTGTCCAAATAAAACTCAAAATGCATCACCCAGGCTTAAGAAATTAAAGGGAAAAAAGGTTAGTCATATCATCTCTCTAAACACTCAAACACTACAGCCATCCTCCTCCCAGGTATTTTGCCCTAAAAACCTGTGTTTAAGGAATAAAATCAATCTAATCATTATGTCAAATCTTCTCAAACTCCTTGCTTCATGCAAAGTCTGGATCCTTGGAACTTCCTGGAAACAAAAACCTGTACTTTACATTTCATAACCAACTCTCCCCCTTTATGATCCAATCTGTGTTATAAGAAAGAAACCCCAAGAAAACACAATTATCAAGCAAATACATTATAAAAATAGCAGCAGAAATATCAGCATAATACGAATCTAACCCCAGTCAGTAAAGCAGAAATTCCCTCAAAGCAACTCAAAAGTCAGCATCCCCGAATTAAGTCTCCCCCTTGTCCTGCTTATGACAAAAGCAAAACAAAGCATCCCATTTCTCTTCCTGGCATGGTAAACTGTTTGTCCACATTCATTCATCCCCTCTTTGGTCCAGTCACTCACATTCACTCACACGCATTCACACATGATGTTTGCTGATATCGAGCCTTCAAATAATCAGATACTCCACATCAGCAAAATGAGCTCAATCATTTGTTTTATTTCGTTTTCCTTTTTAGGAAAATAGTCCTTTAGGCTTTTGTCTGGATTGAATCGCTACAATCCTTTTAGACAGAGACTCACAGCCAATCAGGTCCTCACGATGGACTCCTCTTCAGCCAATTACAATCTGAAAAGCCCACCTTACATTTTGTTCTCCCGAGAATTTTGTCAGCTGCTCACCCTCTTCCAGGCCTGCTTCAGAACAAAAAATGAGAAAAAGAGAGCTGCTTATTAGCTCATCAAAGTACAAAACAAAATCACCTGACAGGTTTTTTCTAAGTGCACTACTACAAAAACTATGGGCCATTTTAGACATGTCCATGTTTATCAAAACTCCCTCTATTAAAATGAAAAACAACAGCCCCAAAAAATCTTAAACAATCTTAAATTTCACCCATTCAACACACCGAAAACCTCGTCAAAAGATCAAAGACCGTTTGCACGATGTCACCCTTCCTCACTTTGCCATGTTTTCATTCAGCATATGATATAAACCGATTTTGACAACGTGTCATCACTAAATTATAAATTTCCTGTCCAAATCTGCACCTCTGAACAGACCTGACCACCGTAATCAATTATCCTGTTACTTTTCCCTTATATATTTCGCCCAATAATCCTCAACAGCCACCGCTCTCTCTCGAACTGAAAGCCTCCGAGACACAGACACAGGAAGTGTCGTTGTCACTCACTCACTCCAGCTAATTTGCATAGTGACTCACAGCTCAACAGCCAACTTCACAAGAAAAATGCATGTTTAAACCTTATCACATTATTGAATTATTTTCATTTTCTTTCTATACTAATCACTTGCTTTGATCATTCAGCGCAAAAGCACTCCTAACTCACTCTTATAAAAACTACTTTAATCACTGTTCTGTTTGTTTTTCCATAACTCACTCCCTTGTCATACAGCTTCTTTTGAGTCAACTTCAAGCTTTAATCTATCTTATTAAACATTCACACCATTCTATCACTCATACAATTAGCAAGCTGATTTAATTGCATGTGTTTGTGTCCTTTAGCCAAGTTTAATCACTATCTTTGCATTACTCTTCACGAGCTTGTCTTTGTCTTCTTAAGATTAATGCATTTTCTGTTTGTATGTATGGTTTTGCATATGTTGCTTTGCAGTATTTCAGACTCCTTCACAATTCTCCAGTTAAACAGTCAGTTTTCTCCTTCCCGAATTACTAGCCCAAACTTTTCGATTTCCCACCTTAAATAACAGCCCTCCTGGTCTTCAGCCAGGAGTTAGGGCTTGCTTTCAGGTTCCTGGACACATCATGCTGTGAACAATTCAACCAGAAACTTGCCTTAACATATCCATTGATGTTAACCTATAATTTCTTCTGACCGCTGCTGTGGAGAATTGGTCCAGGTCCGCTTTACTCCTGAAAATAACAAAACTGAGACATTTTCATTATTATCACGGGTACCTAAAGACCCATTTCTCTCTCTCTGGTCAGAAATACCAACTTATGTCATGTATGTAAGCGTGTTCTTCCTTGCGTTATGGGATCATGTAAATGCAGTGTAAGCTGTTTCTTCATTGCATTTTAAATTGTAATCAGCTTTACTTAATGCGTCTTTCCTCTGAGTTCTAGATTCAAACTATCTCACTTCTGCTTCTCTCCAAAAATAATTTCACATGTAACAATTTGTGCATGTGTGTTTTCTATTCATTAATGTAGTTGTCAGTTATTTACCTTCATTATTTTTACCTTCTCTATTATTTACCTGTTTGTTGTGACGTGGTGGACCTCCCTAAACCACCAAAAGTCCAACCTTCAAATTTCAACCCAATCATATCCTATATACTCGGAGTCAAACTTGTCCTACTTCACCTGACACCGGTCCCTCTCTTCACAGTGTCCTGTCCGGCCTTCAAAGCTCCAACAAACACAGTCTGTTTCTTCTCTGTTTTGATGTTTCAGTATTCTTCTCTTAAGTTGAGTTCCAGTCTGGCAAAATATCACGTTCAGGGCCTTCGACTCAGTGCCCCCCAGTCATGTGACACTTTTCATTACCAGCCTCCAGTTTCCCCGTGCATGTTTTGTCACGTGGTTTCCTTCATTCTGCTTCTGGAGTCGTCATACAGTCATATTTTATTTGCACTTTTTTTTTTTTTTTTTTTTTTACTTCTCCATCCATCTTTTCAGTCTTCTCTCTCAAGATTACCTCACGCATGGCAAATATGAGAGTCAGTGCCTTCAAGCAGACATATCCCACTGTTCTTCACCAGCAACTGGGCATATTGCATCACGTGCTCTCATTCATACTGCTGGACTCATCAGTCGTCGTCAGTGTTAATGCTTTCACTTGCACTGCCTTTTGGCTGCAGTCAATTCTTCCATGATGTTCTGTCGGTCTTCCTCAGGAGATTAACTGTCCTTTAAGCTTCTTCTCAGAGTCCGGACAAAGTGACAGGTGAAGCTATCAACTTTTAGCCAAAAAACTGGCCTGTTTTCCCAATTGTGTTGATCTATGCTTTTGCTGCTGAACTCACGGTTCCAGGTTTAAAGACCTCCACCTGTATTAACACACTAAACCATACAATTAATATCCTTTTCATTTCTTTTCTTTTCTGTCCTTTCTCCACCCAGAGTTTAACTCGTCTCTCTCTCTGGGTTCTCTCTTCACACACTCCGTTCCTTTTATGGGCATGCAGCCCCGGTTACACACACACACAGGCACACAGAGCCATATTTCCTGTTTCTTCAGACTAATCTAACTCTTTTGTTTTTCATCGTATTTATAGTCTACAGACCCTCTTTAATTCTACTAAATCTTAATCTAAAATACACCTTTATTTCCTGCACACTTTTAACTATTCTGACCTCTTTCAGACATCATCAATCGTCTCACACACACTGCCTTTTCTCTCAAACTTCCACTTTTTCACTCACTCTACTATCTACCTCCTGAGTGTTATTATTACCTATTTACTTATTTTATACAAATCACGCACAGTCACTCAAATACTTACATCATTCACACAGTTAAAATCACTCAAAATACCCTCTCCTAGGAGTATTTTAGACATGCTTTTCATAATCATAAAAGCAAGTCAAAGAAAAACAATTTAAACCTCTAATCATTCTCACAGCACACACATAACTGAAAAAATAAAACACACCAGCATTTGTGGCTCAAGATAGGTTACTACTTTAAAATAATATATTGGTCTTAGGTACTGTACAATGCACTCAATCTATATATATATCAATCAAAAGTCAGCCAACACCTATACATCTACAGTAATCAATCCACACTCTATTTATACAATTCTAGTGAGCAAAACCAGCATCTCAGTCACAGGCATTTAGCAAAATTTACAGACAATAGTTATAAAGCTCAATCACACTCTAAACTGAAAGCAACACTCTCCATGCGCGTCACCGCTCCTCATTTGCATTCTCACACACACACCATCAGTGCACATCCGGCAGTGCACTGCTGACACAGACATTCCTCTCAAACAAAGATCTCATAGTTTATATTTACAGAGACGTCTCATAATTACAACTGCACAGATTTTAGGCCTTGTAGTTCCTACCTAATTTAGATGAATTTATCCTAACGGTCCAACCGATAAAGCCTCTGCTTTTTTGCGACCAATTCAGCAGGCCAGACTCGAACTGCTCTGTCCAGATTTCTAACCCTAACTTAATTTACCAGTACCCAAACAAGCGCAAATAGGAGACTCGAACTCCTAGCAGTTTTTGAGGTTCCCAAAATTCTCACCCGCTGTCGACGGTACTATCCCTACTCGTCGGTAGGTCAAGGGTCAGCGTCCTGCCCAGGCGCAAGCGTTACCAAGGGGAAAATGCCCTTCTTAACAGACGCCGCTGTCGTCCTAGAACAATTTAGAGTAATTTAAACAACAATCTATCCCCATAACAGGAATAATATTGAGGCAGATCTATCCTTGCGGACATAGGAGACTCGAACTCCTGAAATGACCATCACAAGATAGACCAAATGACCAATGGGACTTGAACCCACCAAAAATGACCAAATGCCCTGCTTTTCTACGTGAGACTTGAACTCACTTTAATTCTTTTCCTTTTCTTTGGGACTCGAACCCAGTACTTTTACTTATAACTTTCATTTCTTTATCATTACTTCAACTTCAGTTTCCATGAGATTTTCACCAAAATCAAAACAGACATTCACCAGTAATTTCAGTGAGTAGGCTTTAATTTGACATGCCCAATGTGACACCTTTTGGAAATATATTTCAACAGGCAGTGTCTTACCTTTAAATGCCCCGGGGAATGCCTCCTCACTTTCACCACTGACTAGCGTCTGCCCGTCTAATCACCACGGACCCCGGATCTCTCCGTCTACACCTCCAAAATCCCCCTTTTTCACCGGACGAAGCCCCCAAATGTTGGGTTCAGGAATTGAGGAGGTAGACCAAAATAATGACCACTGATCCGGCCGGGTGCAATTAGACGGCATTTTAATGAATACACGCAGCGTGGAGCCAACACTGTACAGATTCAGTGTTGAACTCTCTTACAACAAGAAGTCAAAGGCTTTATAGGGGGAAATAGTACAGCCCCCCTTCTGTTGCCAGGCAGAAACCAAACAAAGCATACGTCAACTCAAAACCACAATGACTTTTAACATAGTTTAAAAAGAACATCGTCTCGTCTCCATCCAGGTGCCTTCCTGTTGTCCCCGGACGCTCGCCTTCGCTGTCGCTTGTCTCTAGAACATCCTGCACCTGCTTCTCAAACAGTCACATATGCACGCACAATTTTTGCAGTTGCAAGCAAAACATAAGATTAACTTTTACCTATATAACTGAGTCTATCTACGATGTGTGTGTGTGTGTATGTGTCAGCCTCTGCTTGCACTTTGTTTCACCTCTCAGCTCCCCAGCTAGACCTTAACCTTTCCACTAGACAGAAGGCCAGCACAACTGAAACTATGTGTGTGCCGATCTTGACTTATATGTAAAATGTATAAAACAAATGTTCCAATCCAATACAACTACTTAAAGCTTAATCAGCGATAAATGCATAAAAAATAACCTGCTCTTAACTTGCACTTAGACTCTGGTTTCAGTTTCGCTTCTGCAGAAGCATGCCCTGCAGACGTGTTTCCTGTCAGCCTGCCACTCCGCCTGTCACCCACTGAAGACTATGTGTAAGAATATAAAAACATTCAAAAACCTTTAAATTATAGATTCAACTCAACAATTTAAAGTGGTTCTTCTTGGACCTAGAATAAAGACTTATATAATACCAATATATTTGAACATCTGAATGCATCTAAATGCAACATCACTATTAATAATGAAATGGTAATGATGATTATAAAAATAACAACAAATAATAGCAGTAAAATATTTCTCCTCTTGACAAGTCAAATTGACCTTTTTGGGGCTAGAACAAGGCTGGTAAGAGGACAAAGGAGCATTTTCCTCTTCATGATGTTTGTTATATTGCTTTTGTGCTCCTGGAAATATTAGTATCAGTTTCACAGTAATAATTTTACTCCTTTCATTGGGTTAGAGTAATTTTTTTTTACCCTAACCCAATTTATCAATGCAAATGTGGTCATTTGTACTCAGTGTAAACCACAGCAGTAAGACAGGAAGGCAAATTAAAAACATCAATGTGCCCATTGTGTGCTATCTCTTCTCTGCTCTGCTGACGATATACTTGTACTAATATTTTGAAAAGATGAATTTCCAGGAATTTCACAGTGGCAGAGGAGCAGTGGGCAGACACTGCAAAGTTGGCTCACAATTCCAGATGTAAGCCAGAACTAGGGCTGTGCGATATGACCAAAGTCTCATAGTTATATGCAATGTCTTATCCTGATAACAGGATAACCAGCCCACTAAATGTTCATTCTTTCAGTGGGCTGGTTTCAGTCATTGTGCAAATGTACTGTTTATAAGATTGGAGAAACCTGCAGTCAGCTGAGACTGAAGAAGTCACTTGGATGAGTGATGAAATGTTTCTCCCACTGAAAATGCTGCGTCCAGATGAACAGAATCAACTTTTTGGGGTTTACTGGATGATTGTACATACATCAAGACATTTTAACTGACAGATGATCAGTGGAAACAGGAAGCACCTGTGATCAATTTTCAGTGTCAGGGCAAATGCTGTGGACTATATTTTGTGATCATTAACCAAACTTCAGTTTGCAGCAGCTGCTTTACTTCCAGTCTGCCTGCAGATGATTAGCAGCTGCTTACATTTAACTGTGTTAGTAAAATGGCTTCTCCTGCTGTTGGCTTATCAAACAGAGGCACGCTGGCATTATACATTAACTTATACTCCCTCAGTGTGCGTTTGATGAAAGATACGTTATAGTAACAGTGGACTATTGTAGGCTGCTCTTTTTATGACTGGGATTTTACACACAAACACAATAATTTACTTTGACCACAAACATTTAAACATTTCATTCAGAACACTTTGTTTTTCTTATATTTTAAAATTACTTTTGTGTGATCTTTAAAAATATTATTTAAGGTATTTCAGAAGTTGTTGTAATATTAAGTTTCAGGCTTTAATGTTTGATGACAGATCACATTGTCTGATTGTTCTGAGAGACTGTGAGCCTTGATGAGAATATTATAAGATGGAAAAAATCAGACAAGGAAAATGAAAAAGGAATAGAGAAGCACATGGGCAAAAGGAAAGAAAAATATGAAGTGGGATGACGCAGAGTAGAGAGAGTAGACGTGAGATGAGTCAGTAAGAAAGTAGGTGGATAACAGAGACATGAGATGAAGAAATGAGAAAAGATATACAAATGTCACAGGAAAAATTATAGAAAGAGGACAAAAGGAAAAAGAGAGGTGAATAAGTTTCCTCCAGTCCCACCTGAAACACCAACAGCTCTTTTGTTCTGACATCCATCTCTCTGTTTATTCTGTGTATTTAATCTATTTATTTTGTGAATTATAATAGAGTAAATATGTAAATATATACGTATGTATGATTGTTTGCACTTTTTAAAGGAGGGAAACTGTAATTTTGTTGTATGTACAATAACAATAAACACATTCATTCATTCAGTGCTTTCATTTTATCATCAAACTTCTCTGTGTGCTTCTACACTCTCTGTGAAAACAGATTTGTTTAACGTGTATTCATTTATTTTTCAACTGTCTAAACACTCTTTAGCTCTTAAAGCTTGTTATTCTCTGTTCTTCTGGTCAAAGGAGCATTTTCATTCTAAAATTGTTTGAGCAGAACTGTGGGGTTGTAAATCAGCATAAATCCACTCTAAAGTACCCCACTGTGTGTATGCAGGTGGGTTTTTTTCGCGTCCCTCCAACCTCTAATCTCTCACTTAGACCTGAGTGACTTTTGCATGCAAGCGAGCGCTTCATTGTGTAGTTATCTGAGTCTTTGCATATGTGCAGTTTGTAACAAGCAAATTCCATTCAAACATGTTCTGTGACTTGATCCACATGATGAGTTTGTAAGAGTGGTGTTCAGACTCTGGCCAGTCTGCAACTGTTTGTTTTATAATAAGAAATGTGGAGACAGCAGCAGAGTGGCCGAGATACAGAAAGGATGCATTCAATGAAGATCTGGTGAAAAGATGGTGAGTCCCTGTTTTGGTTGTTCTAATCCTGGTTTTCTCAGTGTTGTGCTACTTTACCAGCTAACATCATATATAAATATAGATATTGTAAATAATACTGCAATTTAAGTCATTAACAACCTGGGGAACAGATTCTTATTCATTTATTTTGGATAGGCTATTAGTATTAGGAGCCCTGCGACAGACCAGCGACCTATCCAGGTGGGATAGGCTCCATGGAGCATGGAGGAAGCTAAGTGGACAGCAACTGCATTGTGGGCGTGTTTTGCCCCACCCACAAGTTTATTATTATTATTATTATTATTGTTATCATTACTTAACTTCAACTTATATTGAAGTTAACAGGACTGATAAGACCAAATTAGATGCTTTGGCTTCTCTTGTTTGTTCACTACTGTTACTCTTTATGTTCACTCATAATCACCACTGAATACCAGTTCACTACATTTATATACTTGGACATATCTATTTACTACATTATGTTTTTCCAAGTTAGCAGAGCAGTGTTTAAGTGGAGCCTGATGTTGCATAAAGATCCTCAGTCTCTTCCTCACAGTGAGGACCAGAGCTTATTCATTTCACACTGGCTGTAAGATCAATGCTCAGTATCAGCTGAGAGGTTTTTTCTAAACTGTAACTGTAATGTTTTGTGACATCATCTTTCATTTCTCTCTAATTTTATTCCCTGAAACATTTTCATTTTATTCTTCTGATTTCTCCCTTTATGTCTTTACTTGTGTAATTTAGTGCTGTGGGTGCAACATCCTTTTTTCCTCAGCTACACAAGCTTTAGTGGAGAGTGCACAGCTAGTGTGAGAGCATTAAACACACACCACACACTCTCCCTGCCTCTCTGTAGAGGCACGTTTACAAAGACACAGGGACAGATCACAGATGTAATAGACAGTGGAGGAAAATAATTTTTTTCCTTTAACAGTTAATGTTGCTGTGTCTCTGAGATGCTGACAGTGGTGGAATAAAACTGTACATTTACTTCACTCCTGCATTTAACTAAGGACAGGTTTCTAGAATTTAACATATCAGGATATAAAACACATAATCTAGTCCTTGTCAGGCTTTAAAATGAGGTAAATACCAATGATGTATTACACAAATTACACTAGAATGTTTTTATTAAGATGCAAAGTCCTAACATCTGTAAAACTGTATAACAGCTGTATAACCTGTAATAACAGGTAACAAGTGTTAGTTAATGTTTTACTGAAAGTAACATCAGCCAGGGAGGAAAAGTCTGTTTTAGTTAGTTTGTCAATTGATAGTTATTTATTTTTTATTTTTTTTGTATTTGTAAACTTTATTCAAAGCTTCCCTGACACGATGATAAAAATTACACGTCTCCTCTCAGATCTCAGAGGACTCAAGTCTCATTATGAGTGCCTGTACAGTATGATAGTGTGTCTGTGGCATTGAGAAGTCAACTGATTCATTTTTATAAAATGAAAGACTGATTAATGGCTGATGTTTCCTGCTCCCCACAGATTTTACAACAACCAGCTAAAGTGGCCGCTGACAACAAGCCAGTGAACCTGAGCCTCTTTCTCACAGTAGGCCAGGCAGGTTTGGATAACTTTATTTCATTAATAAATAAATTCATCATTTAAAAACTGCTGTTTGTATTTACTTCTGTTACCTTTGACTTTAATTAGCCTTAGTTTGATCTGACAAATTTACTCATAACAGATGTGCAACATAATAACAAATCAGGAAATTGTGCAAATACATTTCTAATTTGAGAAATGGGTTAAATTGGAAATAATCAGGTTTTTAGGGGTTAAAACTCTAAATTCTCCCTCTTTCTCTCCCATGAAATTCAAAGGTCTCTTATTGGTTGAGATTAATTAATTAAATTTGGTTGATTTTTATTTTATTTTAGGTAGATAGATCAGTAATTATTTATTAAAAGCACTATGTGCAGGTCATTCACTGTCATAGAAGGTTCTGGTGTGTTGATATATATTGGGCAGCCAGATGTGCCTTCTTCTCCTCCAGAAGTGTTTTTAATTTTGAGATGTTGCTTAACTGATTAAAATTTGGAACTGAATTGGAAAAACTTTTTTCCTCAAAAGATCAAAGTTCAACCAGTAACAGCACACTCAAAAAAATAAAACATTAGATTTACTTAAAAAAGTTATGTCAAGTGGTTCCACACAACTGCTTTAAGTAACTTTTAAGAAATGTTGTTACTTAGTTTGAACTCAATACTGTTAAGTTAGATTTACGTAAGTGTATTGGCTAAATGTAACTTAATTGCAATGCTTAGCTGATACTTATCTTTGTTGCTTTAAGCCTACATAACTTGTTTAGGCAATATCTTTGTAATACTGTTACTTAGCTGGTACATAACTTTTCTGCTTTAGAAGGACATAACCTGGTTAGGTAGTATCTTTGTAAAACTGTTATGTAGCTGCTACATAACTTTGCTGCTTTTGAATTACATAAAAATGTTAAGTAATTTCTATTCAATACAATTACATATAAATCATTTACACTGGTTACTTCCATACAAAATAGCAAAGTTTCTTAAAAGTTACTGAAAGCAGTTATGTGGAACCACTTGACATAACATTTTTAAGTAAATCTTAGGGAGATCTTTTAGGAAGAAATGAAGACAGCACCCAAATTATCAAACACAATCCTGCCTTTAATAAGCACATTCAGTGCATATAAAATACTTTTTTCCAAGCACAACAGCTTAACACAAAGTGCAATCAATGCAACTTGTTACAACTTCCAAGTGAATATTTTGTGCAGAAAATGTAGATCAGTATAAAGTGCTAACCAACTTGTCGTCAAACTAAAATGATTAAAAAAAATGATCCAACAAAGTCCTGTCTTTACTAAGCACATTCAGTGCATATTAAATACTTGTTGACAGACTGAAAAGACTGTAGAGCCATAGCTTAACACAAAGTGCAATCAATGCAGACAACTTGTTACAACTTTAACTAAATACTTTGTGCATAAAACAATATTTTACTTCAAAGATCAGTGAAGTGCTAACCAACTTGTCTTTCAACTGGTCCAGAAAGCATCCAAATTATCAAAAAAAATCCTACATTTTACAAGACGTTTCAGGAATTATTTTCAAACACTGATAAGCATGAAAGAGCAAACTAAACTCATTTAAAACAGTGAAAATTGGCTGTTTTGTTCAAAAACTGTACTGTAAAACAGTGCTACTCAGTTTTTCAAGTTATGGTTACATCCCAAGTTGCAGACAGCTGCCAAATGTCACATTCTTTGAAATATCAAATCACAGCGGCCTAACCGCTAAAACTTTTTAAAATGTCTGTCATTTTCTGTATGTTGTCAAGTAGCAGTAGAAGAAGTGCAACACCAATTTTTTAAGTAACAGTATTTTGCTAAAATGCAAATGAACATTATTGTTCTCTAAAACTGGTGAATGTTCCCAAGAAACAGTACTGACAATGAAAAAAAGTGTTTATGAACAACTTAACTATACCTGAACGTAAAGCATTCAAACTAAGTTAAGCAATAAGGGCCTCCCGCTTCCTCCTCTTTATTCAAGGAGTTTGTTTCTGAGCACTTGAACTTTGTTTGATAGCTTCTTAGCATCAAGTCCCATCAGTACTTTCTGAAAAAACTCAAAAGTGTACCTGAGGTTGGATGGGTAGCTCATGTTTAAAGTGTAGATCAGGCCGAACAACAACACAACAGCAGTGGCAACATCAGGAAGATCTCTGAGCACAGCGACATCCTCAATTATGATACCAATGTCTTCTGCCGGGTCAAGGTCACGCTCTCCTTCTGGTTTGATGACGTAGATGCCAATGAGCGTCTTCTCCATTTCACTTTCGGCCTCATGGAAGTCCACATCCTAAAAAAATAAATAAATAAATAAACATAATAATACAAGTTGCAGGGTTTCTTATCAATTAAAGGGATATTCCACCCAAAGTGGAAATTTGTCTATTACCATATTGCCAAGAGTTAGATAAGTGAGAAAAAAGCATTTTGTAACCAGCACAGTACATTTCTGATCTTATACCCATTGTTCCTGGTGAGCTCAATAATCATGTCGACTGCAAATGAAAAGTAAAAAGTAACACGACGGATTTGCAGGAGGCGGCGATTTAGACTTGGGCCTACATTACGGATACGCCAAAGCACCCTGTAACCCGCCATGGCATAGCACTTGGATACAACAACAGTGGTTGAAAAAGCCTCTGGTTTCCATAAATAAACACATATTCGAATATCCATGCACCATGCAGCGGCGGCTTACAGTGTTGTATGTGGTAACCATAATGTATTCCCAAGTCTAAATCTACTCCTCCAAATCCTTCAAGTTACTTATTACTTTTCATTTAAAGTCGACATGATTATTGAGCTCACCAGGAATAATTCGTACCATTAAAGAGTCATTTGCAACCAAAATGCTTATAGTTCCCATTCACTCCATTTTTTAAATGCTAGGCAAAAGCAAATAGACTGCTGCCGGATCAGGAGAATTATTGCACTGGTTACAAAATTATTTTTTCTCACTTATCTTACTCTGGATAATATGGTAATAGACCAATTTTCACTTTGGGGTGGAATATCCCTTTAAGCTGCAAAACAGTAGACAGCTCAGAGCGAGATGAGAGGTGTTGGTCCATCATCTAGATTACACGGCAGAACAACAAAGCAGAAAGACAGTACACTCAGCCCACATTACACCCCAACTGTAATGGCAAGGGTCACTCCCGCATAAGCTTGTGCTTTTATATCTCCAATAATGTTCTAATTTTAACTTTTTGTTATAATCTAGTGAATGTGTGTGAGGAAAAATTACCGTCAGTTAAATTTTTATTACTGGAAATTGTTTCTATTTGATTACTTGCCTGATATTCTTTGATCAAGCTGTTCGGATCTTCATTGAGGTAGACTGCAAGTCCTTTCAGCGTACACACTCTTCTCATTGCAACTGTGTCGTTCTGTAAAACATAAAAGCAAATTTGACTTAGCTAAACTTTTAAGACATTTTCAGTTAACTTCAGCAAAATAAATGTATATAATGCTTTGAGAAAAAAAGTCCATGACACACTACAGAAGAACAACAAAATTTAAAACTAGAAAGCGAAAATTTCAGAAGAAATTTTAAGTGTGCCTATGCCGCTGGTAAACAGTGTAGTTTGCCATTCATACAGCTACAGAGAGCAAAACTCAGCAGAGCAGCCATTCTCCACCATGAACTATGGTAAAAACAAACACCGCTCGCACCTCACAGATGACAGCTTACAATTTTGGGTAAAGATGAAGTGACTTTGTACAGCCCCAATTTGCAGACGCTGTGCACATAGTTTCATGAGCAGAAGTCCCATTGTACCACGGCAGACCCGACAATGTTTGCATGAACACGCTTTGAAGCATTACGTTATGGACCACTTTTCACACATGGTTGGTGTACCCACACAGCCGGCTGTAGCTTTTCAACACACAGCCTGACACACACCCAAAAAACAGCCGAGAGAGCACAGACTACGCCAGAGAGGCGTGATTGCAGATGCCGCTCAGGTGGGTCCACCTCCCCTGCAGCGGCACTGCAGACCACGCCCCGCCACACACATCAATCACGTAAAATAAATATTTATGCACTTTTGCATTCACTTTTTGTTTTTTGTTATTTTTACACAGTGTTCTGAATGATTAACAATGGTCTACAGCCAATCTTGTGTATTATTATACAAACTTTGGTTGTAAGATGCCCTACCTGGCCCCCTGGCAAAAGCTTTGCTAGATCCGCCCCTGCACAGTTACCAGCTGTCAGCTAAATAAAAAAGGAGCTTGGTGTTTATTTCTCTCAGAAACAGTTCATAACTTCCCTTCAACTCATTCATGTCACCTAAAAAAAAAGGTAAACCTGTTTCTCCATCACCAGTTCAGCTCTGATGATTCGGTAAGGTCATCTCCTGGTTTCCACCAAACTACACCTAAACTCGGTTTATATCTGACCCAAATAGAGTGCAGTTCATAACTTCTTACCTGAAATTCAGTTCACCTCACGCTCTGACCGGCAGCCGCCTGCTTCTCCTGCCTTCGGTTTCCCTGATCCACGATCTACCACCGGTTGATCGGCGGTCGCCTCGCCGCCTCGTTCCCTGCATGCTCTGTCTGACACACACCGGTGGATAGCTGCCCTCGGTTGTAGCTCCGCGTCAGCGACCACCAAACAACTCAGTTATTTTTTCCACATCGACCAGCATCTGGACAATCCACCGCCTTTCACTGTTTGTACCGTTACTAAAAAAAAACCCTCATCGGCTCATAAAAACGAAAAATAAGTCCAGCTATGACCCTGAGTCAAAAAGACAGCCAGTTAGCTAGCTAGCTGTCTAGCTCTTTGCAGGCACCGAAACCATCAGAGCTAATATGGGATGTCTTGGTAACACGAGCACATATTTGAAGTTTACATCTGGCCAATCCACCACCTTTCACTGTTTATACCGTTACTAAAATGAATAAATAAATAAATCATTTATTTATTTAAAATAAGTCCAGCTGTGACCACGAGACTTTACGAAGGACCGGGTGTGAAACCAGAGTAAGCCGCTCTCACTGTCATCCAGGCCGGCTGTAGCTTGTTAGCAAAGCCGCGCTAGCCACACTAGCCAGCTAGCCTCAAGCAGAAACGACATCGTCAGAACATTGTCGCTAATATGGGATGTTTTGACAAAATGAGCAGATATTTGAAGTTTACACACCTATATTCTCGCCTGAAAATATCTTAAAAGTTTATTTTGTGACCTAGAAACAGTATTAAGAGGAAAATAAAAACTAAGTGATGGCCGCCATTGTTTGACTCGGCAGAGGCGTGCTATGAATTGTGGGATATTGAGTTTTCCACCAAGCATTACCGTAACTATTGAATGATTTGCGCAACCTTAAAAATTCCAATGGCTCCTGAAAGCAGCGACGCTGTGCGCACCGTTGATATTGTCATCATTACGGTAATCCAAATAAGGGTAGACAGGCCGTACTACTCCCGGCATACCACTAGAGAGAGCCAACACACCACAAATGAAGTTTGAAATTTGTATCAGTGGGACCAAAAGATGGAGCCAACACACCACAAATGAAGTCTGTTTCTATGGCGCCAAAAGAAGAATCTTTCTAAATTTGCACTAAAATATTAATATTTAAAAAACTATAAAAGTCATAAACACCAAAAGTGTATACCATACTAGTCCAGCTCCAGCCGCACAAAATGATCTAACATATGTAACCCTATTGTCAAAACTGTTTGGCAGAGAAGCGCGGGAAAATTTTCACTAAAATATTAATATTTAAAAAACTATAATAGTCATAAACACCAAAAGTCATAGCACACCATTCCTGATCCAGCCGCACAAAATGAGGTAACATATATGAAGCTTGTCTCAAAACTGCGAGGCGAGATTCGCTGCAAAATTTCAGGCGGAAACTGAAGAATAATAATAATAATAATAATAAATCCGACGAATAGTAATATGTGTGCCTCTTGGCATAGGCACACATAATAAAAAAAATTAAGGAAAGAAGGAACATTATCATTTGAAAAAATGTGACGAGCAAAAAAAGGTAACCACAGGATCCCAAAAAAAACAGAAACCCGACCAAAAACAGCAGCATGAAGAATCCAGTGAGGAAGAGGATGAACAAGAGGTCACACCAAAGCCAGCCTGAACAGAGAATTTTTTTTTTAAAGTAAACCACTGAGTCCACTGACCTAAGGCTTAGGAGGAGAGTTCCAGAGTTTGGGGGCCACAGCAGCAATGATCTGTCACTTTTGGTCTTTAGACTGTTGTGCACTACCAGGCTTTGATCACTGGACCTCAGGGACCTGCTGGGGGTGTTGGGACTGAGAAGATCTCCATTGTATGATGGTGCTTGTCCATGTAAGGCCCTAAGGACCAGAACCAGGATCTTGAAATGAACCTTGAAGTTAACCAGCAGCCAGTGACGCTGGAAGAGAAGCGGGGTGACGTGGGTGTGTTTGGAGGACTTGAACAGGAGGTTTTGCAAGGACAAATGAAAAAACAGTTGTAGTACTAAGCCAGGGTTTCCCATAACCCTGGTCCTCAGGGCCCACTGTTCTGCATGTTTTCCATGTCTCTGCTTGAGTTTGGGTCACTGAACTCATGTGTTGCACAGTGTGTCACGTCTCTAGAGTCCTAAGAGTGTGGCATGGGCAGCCGTGTGCGACGGCCGAAAAAACGCACGGTGTGATCCCGGCACAAAACAACCAACAGCAGAGGACATCCAGGACCACAATCTGAATATTACAGACAACACCAACAAGTACCAGATTCAAAAATGCCAAAATTCTCCCCAGGGAGCCGCGGCAAATCCCGTTTTGGAAACGCTACAGTCCTGTAAAAACAGCTTTTAATTCATTTTTTTTATGAAGTATCCAAATCAACTTAAAACTTTATTACTGTGACAACACTATCATGAAAAGGACAAAGAATAAACAATCCCATAATACCAACATTAAACTTTACCTTACAATAGAAGGAGACAACAAAATCATATGTATTAAAAGAGGGAATGAAGCATTCAAAAAAATTAATTCCAAACCTCATCAATTGCAGCCATGATTTCTGTGATCTTGCGTCCAGATGTTCCTCCCTTGTTTCTGAAGACTTTGGTCAGTTTGGTTGTGTTGTTGTCCAGCTGTGCCATAAATGTGGATGTTAGCGGGACCGTAGTGATGCGCTGGAATTCAGCATTTATCTGTAAAATAAACAAATGTTTAGCATGATGGGTTTAAAATATTGCATGTGGAGTGCATTTGCAGATGAACTGATTCAGTTACCTCACGTGGAGAAAAAAGAGCTGGCCATCGGCTTTTAAAGTCAGCTACGAAGGGCATGTCCTGAAGAATTTCTTGCCTCCGGTGAGGAAAGGTTTGGGCCATTTTTGCTTTGATGGTTTCATCGTTGTTCTTCTTCTTGAACTCTGAAAGCAGCACCAACCTTTCTTCTTCCTGACTCTCTCGGGTTTCTCCAGCTGGATAATCAGGGCAGAAATTCACCTCCGCTCTCCTGGGTTTCTTGACTTGGTTGGGATGCACATTACTGTTCCCTCTTCTTTTGAGAGAATTGATGACCAACTCACTACACCCTAAGTTCTTCAGTTTTCCACGATAGTTTGACATTTTATAATATAAGGATTGTGTTTCCTATTTCGATGAGACTTGAATGTACCATAGATATTTGTTTTGAAAGAACAACCCTCAAACATGCAATGCACAGTCTCGTTACATTTTAGATGGTTGTTAATGTGAGAAAAATACTCCTGCTCTGAAGCTATGTTGCAGCAGGAACACAAATGGCAGTTAAATGTTGCCAAACTCACAGACTTGTCTAGAGTTCTTTGGGTATGTGATCTGCTTAAGTGGCTATGTAGAGCATTCCATGTTTTGAAAACACAGACACAATCAGAATAGGCACATGGATACTGCTGTCTACTATGAACTAACCTGTAGTGTTTTAATAACAGAGCTCGTGATGACACCACTTTTTTGCACAATTTGCACTGCCACATCAACGTATCAACGGGAGAAGCACAAAAGACATTTTCATTACACTGTCCCTGAAAAAACTAAATAATTTGCACATTGTTAATGTTTCATATTAATCAGTTTTATTTTTAATATTGTATGCTACAACAATGAATTTATTGATCTACATCATCACCACTGCATATTGTGTAAATGTGTGTGTAATCTGACATTAAAAGTCGAGTGAGAAATCCCATGGACATTGTACAACATTAATGCAGTTCATCTTACACCAGCTTACTAAATGCTTTCTGCAAGCTACATCAAAACGTAAGCTGACATATTAGACAGAAAATACACCCTAACCTGTCTGCTAGCGAGGAGCGCTTCTCCACTGTTGTTGGCTAAAGCGCAACGCAGTCAGGCGTCCGAGTATAAACTCGGCGCGAAAGTGCGTGCCGGACCGAATGCGCTGCCTGTACCGACGCGTACCGACGCGTACCGACGCTAGCGCTACACTACATTTGGGCTGAAAACAGAGCTTTGCTATTGCAATGGAGTCCCCTCCAAAATCACGTGCAGCAAGTCCACGTTAGCAAACCTTTACCGGGCAAAACCCTGCCTGTACTCTTTTCTTAGTAGAACTTGCGACATTAACTGACGTGTGAACATATATATGTAGACGGGCTTTACAAGAAAAATGACTTCTTATCTGATTTTTAGACAAAAATGCGGCTGAACCAGTCCACATGGCGAAGAGAAAGCAAGCTTGAGAAAGAGGGTGGTGCGCATGCGCACTGGCCCTTATTTAGGCGGGCTCTGCACGCAACAGTATGTGCAGAGGGACAAACCTGTGAATTTACTCAACAATGTTACGTTGACACAGTTCAGTGACTTTGTGTAACAACAAAAAGTAACAACATTTCATTAAATTTGCACAAACACTTTAAGAATTTTTGCAAAATCGAGTTTATTAAGAACAAACAACAAAATCTACTTTAGTAAAAGCAGAGATAGGCTGAGTTCATTTTTTTGAGTGCACGGGGTGGAGGAGAAAAGACAGACAGTCTTCTTTTCTTTAGCAGGTAATGTTGCTGTGCCCGCAGTTCGTGATAATAGTGAAGGATAAGTAAGTACTGAAGCAGCTGCTACCCGACAGAACTCCTTAATGCCATTTGCAAGTCAAATTGACCTTATAGGCTGGAAAGAGGACAAAGGAGCATTTTGGTCTTCAGGATGTTATATTGCTGATGTGCTCTTGGAGCCATCAGTATCAGTTCCACAGTAAAAAATTTGCTCCTGTCATTATTTTATCAATGCAAACGTGGTCATTTGTACTCAGTGTAAACCACAGCAGTAAGACAGGAAGCAAATCAGAGACATCAATGTGTATTCATACACTTCCTCTCATAATACCCTTTGTGTGCTGTCTATTCTTTGCTCTGCTGACTATATACGATATATTGAAACAGAAGACACAACCATGCATTTCACAATAACTACTGGAGCTACTGCAAAGTTGCCTCCCAATTCCAGATGTAAGTCAAAGCTGTGATCAAGACATGATAACAGGAGAATTCATGTTAAGCACGTTCATTAATGCAGCAGAAAGAAAAAAGTGTGCACAGTATGTGTTTTGGGGGTTGAGGGTACTCACTGTTTCTGCACTTAAAGCTCACAGACTGACAAAAACAACAGTTTACAAGTAAAATAAAATTTAGTCTCTTTAAATGTTTGTGCCACTTATATAAAAAGGTAAAACAGTGGAAAGTTTTGGGTTTTCAGGAGTTTTACTTCCAGTCTGTCTGCAGATGGTTAGCAGCTGCTTACGTTTATCTCTGTTAGTAAAATGTCTTCTCCTGCTGTTGGCTTATCAAACAGAAGCAAGTGAGCATTGTGTTAACTTATACTCCCTCAATGTGCGTTTGGTTAAATTTGCATTATTATAGTATTAAACATATTATTATAAGCTGCTCTTCTTATGATTGGAATTTTGCACACAAACACAATAATTTACTTTGACCACAAATATTTGGCTACATAATTGTATTTAACCAATTTTTTCTTTTTATATTTATAAAATCTTGTCTCTGATGCCTGGATTGTCTTGCAAAATACTACACAAGATATTTTCTAAGTTCTTCTTATATAAACTTTCAGGATTTTATTGGTGATGACAGATTATATTGACTGATTCTTCTGGAAGGAAAGAAAAATAAAAACTGGATGATGCTGAGTAGAGAGGGTGGATGTGAGATGAGTCAGTAAGAATGTAGATGGATAATAGAAACTGATAATGAGATCATTAAGAATTATTAAATTTGATTAGTTTCATTATTTTTATTTTAGTTTTTTGTCTTTGGTGAAGCGATGATTAAAATGACACTTTCAGCAGCGCCTAGTGAGGCGAAGAAAATGAGAAGCTGTTGTATTTCAATGTGACCACACGGGGGCAGTGCAGCATAGTGAGCCTGCAAATCAGTTTATAACTTTCATATCATGTGTGACTTTGTTTCTTCTGAATTTTATTTTTCAGTTAGTTTCCACAGTTCATATATCATGTGTAATTTTTCATTAGTTTCAGTGTTTCTTTGTATTTTATTCTATTCATGATGGTTGTGTTGACAGATTTGTCCAAATTTAAAGCTATAGATGTGAACTTTTGGTTCCTTTATTATTACCTGTATAAACACATCACATCAAAATGCATTCTTGTACTTTGTGTAAATCAATCACAAAGTAATTAATCACAGAAAATAAAACATTTAAAGAACTCAAACCAAGTGAGCTGACCTCCAGGATGGGCTAAATAATCCTTTATGGCCTTACTATCTTCTTCTAACTTATTTCTTGCACTTATTTAATTTTGAACATTACTTTTTCCATGTGTGGAGCTAACCATGTGTGCTAGCAAAAAAACTGTTGGGTGGAGACCCAAAAATGCAACCAACTCTACCCTCCACTGTTCATCACCAGATGGTGCAAAAATGCAAGATCCAGACATAAAGCATCAAATCCAAAAGTCCTTTACAGAGGGTTTTTATCATTATTATTATTATTATTATTTATTTAACTAACTTTTTAAATGTTTCACACATTAAACATTAATGCATGAATGGACGTGTATTTTAAAATGAAATACTTACAGAAGACATTGTTAACTAGAAAAATTTGCATTTCCTGCGAAAATGCAGTGTGGATGCTGGAACGCTGAAGCTGTCTGCTGAAACTAGCTGAAAAAGCTGGAAAGTTGCAGAAGTTGTAAAAACTTTGCAGAAGCAAAGGAACTTTGCTAAAATGTAGTAACTTAGCAGAACTGCAATATCTTAGAGGAAACATAATACTTGGCAGAAATACAATAGCATAGCAGAACTTAGCAGAAATATTGTAACTTACCAGAAACATGATAACTTCTCAAAAATACAAGAATTTAGGAGAAATAGTATAGGATAACAGAAAGAATATATTTAGCCAAACAATCTTAAACATTACAGAAATACTATGATTTAGAAGAACAGTACAACATAGCAGAAATACTGTGATTTACCAGAGACACTGTAATATACTATGAATATTATAATTTTATATGGATACTATGTTTTCACAAAAATATTCCAGTTTAGCACAGCAGCCAGTCTAAATATATTTAGACTGGCTGCTAAACACTATTCTGCTATATAGTAGCAGAATAGTGTTTCTGCTACTATATAGCAGAAACACTATTCTATAGCAGAAATGCTATATTTAGAAAGAAAACTATAATATAGTAGAAATACTATGATTTAGCAGAAATGCTCTATTTAGCACAAATCTTATAAAATAGCAGAAAAAGTATGACTCAGCAGAAATGCTGTATTTAGCTCAAATCTCATGAAAAACTAAAAATAGTATGATTTAGCAGAAATGCTGTATTTAGAACAAATCTCATAGAACAGGTGAAAAAGAATGATTGAGCAGAAATGCTGTATTTAGCAAAAATCTCATGAAAAAGCAGAAATAATATTATTTAGCAGAAATGCAGTATTTAGCACAAATCTTATAAAATAGCAAAAATAGTATGATTTATTAGAAAAGCTGTATTTAGCACAAATCTCATAAAAAAGCAGAAAAAGTATGATTTAGCAGAAATGCTGTATTTAGCACAAATCTCATAAAAAAGCAGAAATAGTATGATTTAGCAGAGAAGCTGTATTTAGCACAAATGCTGAAAAGCAGCAGCAATGCTATGACTTAGCACAATAGTAATAACTTAAATAGAAAAATTGGAAAAGCAAAATGGACAGCTGAAAAAATCCTGAACATGCTAAGGGTCCCTTAAATGTAATTGTGAAACGAAAAATAATCAGCAAAAAACAGTATAACAGTCACACAATCACAAATATGTACACATATGGAAACACACATGCACAGAGAGACACACACAGGATCAAATTCATTCAACCAGTCTAAATATGTTGAATTTAAATCATACAATAAGATGCTGCCATAAAAAGTCTCTCTCTCTCTCTCTCTCTCTGTGTGTCTCTCACACACACACACAGACACACAGACACACACACACACACACACACACAGGGAGAGAAAATCAGGTTTCTAGGTCAGTCAAGCAGCCTGGGAGCTGCTAAATTTGAATCCACCAATCAGAGAGGCTGTGCACTTTTTCCCGCCAAAACAGGTGCACCTCTTTTTACACACACGCAGCACAGAGACAGGATTTCTGCAGTCTATTTCTCATAGTCAGGATTCCCCTCAAACAAATGGCCATAATTTCCTAACCGTAGGGGCTAGAACAGTCATTCTTACACCGTTTTGTTCAGAAGACATGGGGGAATCTTGAAATGTTGACCATTTAAAATACAAATATGACATATTAAAGATATATGACATAGATGATTGGTTGGCTTAGAAGCCATGAATGCCCCAATATGCAAATTTGAATGTGCCAGGGCTCAGATATGATTGGTTGTCTTAGTAGCCATGAATGCCCCAATATGCAAATTTGAATGTGCCAGGGCTCAGATATGATTGGCTGGCTGGGAAGCCGTCCAGGTCCTGATAGGTAAGTTTGAATATTACAGTCCTTACAGAGGACTGACTCTCTGGGGACCTGGCAGAAATCTATAGAAATACAATGATTACCCAGAAATACTGCATTTAGTAGAAATACTATGTTTTAGCACAAATACTATAAAATGGCAGAAATACTATAATTAAGCAGAAATATTATATTAAGTACAAATCCTATAAAATAGCAGAAATAGTATGATTTAGCAGAAATGCTGTATTTATCACAAATACTGTAAATCAGCAGAAATGCTATGACTTAGCACAATAGTAATAAGTTAAATAGAAAAATTGGAAAAGCAAAATGGACAGCTAAAAAAATCCTGAACATACTAAGGGTCCCTCAAATGTAATTGTTAAATGAAAAAAGAATCAGCAAAAAAAAGTATAACAGTCACACAATCACAAATATGAACACATATGGAAACACACAAGCACAGAGAGACACACAGGATCAAATTCAGTCAACCAGTCTAAATATATTGAATTTGAATCATACAATAAGATGCTCCCATAAAAAGTCTCTCTCTCTCTCTCTCTCTCTCTCTCTCTCTCTGTGTCACACACACACACACACACACACACACACACACACACACACACACACACAGGGAGAGAAAATCAGGTTTCTAGGTCAGTCAAGCAGCCTGGGAGCTGCTAAATTTGAATCCACCAATCAGAGAGGCTCTGTGCTTTTTCCCGCCAAAGCAGGTGCACCTGTTTTTACACACACGCAGCACAGAGACAGGATTTCTGCAGTCTATTTCTCATAGTCAGGATTCCCCTCAAACAAATGGCCATAATTTCCTAACCGTAGGGGCTAGAACAGTCATTCTTACACCGTTTTGTTCAGAAGACATGGGGGAATCTTGAAATGTTGACCATTTAAAATACAAATATGACATATTAAAGATATATGACATAGATGATTGGTTGGCTTAGAAGCCATGAATGACCCAATATGCAAATTTGAATGTGCCAGGGCTCAGATATGATTGGTTGTCTTAGTAGCCATGAAGGCCCCAATATGCAAATTTGAATGTGCCAGGGCTCAGATATGATTGGCTGGCTGGGAAGCCGTCCAGGTCCTGATAGGTAAGTTTGAATATTACAGTCCTTACAGAGGACTGACTCCCTGGGGACCTGGCACAAATATATAGAAATACAATGATTACCCAGAAATACTGCATTTAGTAGAAATACTATGTTTTAGCACAAATACTATAAAATGGCAGAAATATTATAATTAAGCAGAAATATTATATTAAGTACAAATCCTATAAAATAGCAGAAATAGTATGATTTAGCAGAAATGCTGTATTTAGCACAAATACTATAAATCAGCAGAAATGCTATGACTTAGCACAATAGTAATAACTTAAATAGAAAAATTGGAAAAGCAAAATGGACAGCTAAAAAAATCCTGAACATGCTAAGGGTCCCTCAAATGTAATTGTTAAATGAAAAAAAGAATCAGCAAAAAAAAAAGTATAACAGTCACACAATCACAAATATGAACACATATGGAAACACACAAGCACAGAGAGACACACAGGATCAAATTCAGTCAATCAGTCTAAATATATTGAATTTGAATCATACAATAAGTTGCTCCCATAAAAAGTCTCTCTCTCTCTCTCTCTCTCTCTCACTCTCTCTCTCTGTGTCACACACAAAAACACACACACACACACACACACACACACACACACACACACACACACACACACACACACAGGGAGAGAAAATCAAGTATCTAGGTCAGTCAAGCAGCCTGGGAGCTGCTAAATTTGAATCCACCAATCAGAGAGGCTGTGCACTTTTTCCCGCCAAAACAGGTGCACCTGTTTTTACACACGCAGCACAGAGACAGGATTTGTGCTGTCTACTTTTCATAGTCAGGATTCCCCTCAAACAAATGGCTATAATTTCCTAACCGTAGGGGCTAAAACAGTCATTCTTTCACCGTTTTGTTCAGAAGACATGGGGGAATCTTGAAATGTTGACCATTTAAAATACAAATATGAAATATTAAAGATATATGACAGAGATGATTGGTTGGCTTAGAAGCCATGAAGGCCCCAATGTGCAAATTTGAATGTGCCAGGACTCAGATATGATTGGCTGGCTGGGAAGCCGTCCAGGTCCTGATAGGTAAGTTTGAATATTACAGTCCTTACAGAGGACTGACTCCCTGGGGACCTGGCAGAAATATATAGAAATACAATGATTACCCAGAAATACTGCATTTAGTAGAAATACTATGTTTTAGCACAAATACTATAAAATGGCAGAAATACTATAATTAAGCAGAAATATTATATTAAGTACAAATCCTATAAAATAGCAGAAATAGTATGATTTAGCAGAAATACTGTATTTAGCACAAATCTTATAAAATAGCAGAAATAGTATGATTTAGCACAAATGCATTATTTAGCACAAATCTTATAAAATAGCAAAAAGAGTAGGATTTAGCAGAAATGTTTTTTTTTAGCACAAATACTATAAAATGGCAGAAATACTATAATTAAGCAGAAATATTATATAAAGTACAAATGCTATAAAATAGCAGGAATAGTATGATTTAGCAGAAATGCTGTATTTAGCACAAATCTTATAAAATAGCAGAAATACTATGATTTAGCACAAATGCTGTACTTAGCACAAATCTTATAAAATAGAAGAAATAGTATGATTTAGCAGAAATGCTGTATTTAGCACAAATGCTGAAAAGCAGCAGAAATGCTATGACTTAGCACAATAGTAATAAGTTAAATAGAAAAATTGGAAAAGCAAAATGGACAGCTGAAAAAATCCTGAACATGCTAAGGGTCCCTCAAATGTAATTCTTAAATGAATAAAGAATCAGCAAAAAAAGTATAACAGTCACATAATCACAAATATGGACACATATGGAAACACACATGTACAGAGAGACACACACAGGACCAAATTCAGTCAACCAGTCTAAATATATTGAATTTAAATCATACAATAAGATGCTCCCAGAGAGAGAGGCTCACTCTCTCTCTCTCTGTGTCACACACACACACACACACACACACACACACACACACACACACACACACACACACACACACACAGGGAGAGAAAATCAAGTTTCTAGGTCAGTCAAGCAGCCTGGGAGCTGCTAAATTTGAATCCACCAATCAGAGAGGCTCTGTGCTTTTTCCCGCCAAAACAGGTGCACCTATTTTTACACACACGCAGCACAGAGACAGGATTTGTGCAGTCTATTTCTCATAGTCAGGACTCCCCTCAAACAAATGGCCATAATTTCCTAACCGTAGGGGCTAGAACAGTCATTCTTACACCGTTTTGTTCAGAAGAGATGGGGGAATCTTCAAGTGTTGACAGTTTATCATTAAAATATGAATTATTAAAGATATTTGACTTGTAATGCATCATAACTGAGTAGAGGCGAAGAGAAAACTGCCCTGACTTGCCCTCGAACAAAGCTTTGTAACTCTAAATCTATTTGGAGTATCGATATCATTCTTTCACCGTAAGAGACAGCAGGCTTTGGTAAACAGTTATGGAAATTTTCAGGTCTCTGTGGAAATCCAACAAAAAGTTATGACGAGAGAAAAAAGTGGTTCATTTCCAGAGTTTGAAATCTGAAGAAATCTGAGCGAGGGACAAATTTCCTACCCTCAAACAAACCCAATTAATGGCCAAATGGTAATATTTGAGAAAACAATTCTTGAATTGTGAGCGTCAGGAGTGTCTGAAGATATACTGGGACAAGCCTCATGTTTTAACTTCGCTTCGTTAGGGAGATATGACGATTCGAATATGCCTCTCATGACAGAAATCAAGCTGTGATTTTGAACAAACTCTCCATTGACTTTGTATGGAGACTTTTCCGACCTTGTGTTGGTCTGAGGAGATTTGCCAAAATTCTATAAATCCCACAATAATGACAGTGACATTTTCTGAAAGCCAGCAAAAATACCTACGTTTTGATGTATAATTTGTGTGGGTTGAGTGAAAATTGAGCGAGTAGCAAGAAGTTGTTCGGACATGAAGAGAAGACTGCAAAACCTTCAGTGGCACAGTGGAAGCCAAGACCATAGCAACCATAACAACGCATGTATTTTGTGAAAAATCACAAAAATGAAACTCAAAACTTCAAGAGGCATAAAAGTAAAACGGTAAAAGATTTGAAAAAGCTGACTTATACCTGAATAGCCCAATAATTTGTGAACATTTTAAAGTTTGAATGGTTATTCTAGGCGAAAGTATGAGGAAGTAGTTAAGTCTCAAAAACAAGCAAGTTTTAGCAGAATTGCAGAAGTTTCCCATTCATTTCCAATGGGACAAATTAAAGGAAAAAGCTTAATATTTTAAAAAGTATAATAGTATAAAATACCAAAAGATATAGCCGGAAAGGGAAAAATTAGCAGAATAGTTGAAAATTTGAACGGTGAAAATCGGCTGAAAATTGTGGAAGTAGATCCACGGCGAAAAACGTACGGAAACACCAAGAATAATAATAAAGAACTAGAAAAATTTGCATTTCCTGCGAAAATGCAGTGTGGATGCTGGAACGCTGAAGCTGTCTGCTGAAACTAGCTGAAAAAGCTGAAAAGTTGCAGAAATTGTAAAAACTTTGCAGAAGCAAATGAACTTTGCTAAAATGTAGTAACTTAGCAGAACTGTAATATCTTAGAGGAAACATAATACTCGGCAGAAATACAATAGCATAGCAGAACTTAGCAGAAATATTGTAACTTACCAGAAACATGATAACTTCTCAAAAATACAAGAATTTAGGAGAAATAGTATAAGATAACAGAAAGAATAAATTTAGCCAAACAATCTGAAACATTACAGAAATACTATGATTTAGAAAAACAGTACAACATAGCAGAAATGCTGTGATTTACAAGAGACACTATAATATACTATTAATATTGTAATTTTAAATAAATACTATGTTTTAGCAAAAATACTCCAGTTTAGCACAAGTATTATAACATAGCAGAAATGCTATTCTATAGCAGAAATGCTATATTTAGAAAGGAAAATATAATATTGTAGAAATACTATGATTTAGCAGAAATCCTACAATATAGCTTAATAACAATGATTTAGAACAGATAATATGATTGAGCAGAATAGTAATAACTTAAGTGAAAACATTGGAAAGGTAAAATGACAAGCTGAACAAAAAGGAAGATGGTTAAGTAAGCTCAAAACTAATTTTTGTTCACCTGTGAAAAAAAATAAATAAAAATACATTTAGAAAAAAACAAATACGAACAGCCAACAGATATACACAAAATCAAATATGGATACACAAATCACCAAATACACAGTAAATCAAATATGGATACACAATTGTACAGAGAGAGACACACACACAGGGTCTATACCAGTCAACCAGTCTGAATATATTATATTTTTATCCAACAATGAGATGCTGCCCTAAAAAGGGTCTTTGTGTGTGTGTCTTTCTTTCTCTCTCTCTCTTCTCTCTCTCTCTCTCTCACACACACACACACACACACACACGCAGCAGCAGCAGCATCAGCAAGTGAACAGGGGCTGTTAACAGCATGTTTCTAGGTCAGTCAAACAGCTGTGAGCTTCTTAATTTGAATCCACCAATCAGAGAGGCTGTGTATTTTTCCCACCAAAACTGGTGCACTAAGTGCAGGCTCTTACAGCACAGAGAGAGACAGGATTTTTGCAGTCTATTTCTCATAGTGAGGACTCCCCTCAAACAAACAGCCATAAATTCCTAACCGTAGGGGCTAAAATGGTCGTTCTTAGACCGTTTTGTTCAGAGGACATGGGAGAATCTTGAAATGTTGACCATTTAAAATAAAAATATGAAATATCATAGATATATGACATAGATGATTGGTTATCTAAGAAGCCACGAAGGCCCCAATATGCAAATTTGAATGTGCAAGCCCTCAGACATGATTGGTTGTCTTAGAAGCCATATAAAAAGCAGTAAAACTGTACTATGATTTGGTAGAAAAACTATAATTAATCAAAAATACTATATTTGGGAGAAATTGTATTTTTTAGCAGAAACATTACATGTAGCAAAAATCTTATGAAATAGCAGAAATAGTATGATTTAGCAGAAATGCTGTATTTAGCACAAATACTGAAAAGCAGCAGAAATGCTATGACTTAGCACAATAGTAATAACTTAAATAGAAAAATTGGAAAAGCAAAATGGACAGCTGAAAAAATCCTGAACATGCTAAGGGTCCCTCAAATGTAATTGTTAAATGAAAAAAAAATCAGTAAAAAAAAAGTATAACAGTCACACAATCACAAAGATGGACACATATAGAAACACACAAGCACAGAGAGACACACACAGGACCAAATTCAGTCAACCAGTCTAAATATATTGAATTTAAATCATACAGTAAGATGCTCCCATAAAAAGGCTCTCTCTCTCTCACACACACACACACACACACACACACACACAGGGAGAGACAAGCAAGACTCTAGGTCAGTCAAGCAGCCTGGGAGCTGCTTAATTTGAATTCACCAATCAGAGAGGCTGTGTGCTTTTTCCCGCCAAAACTGGTGCACCAAGTGCAGGCTTTTACACACACAGACACAGAGAGAGACAGGATTTCTGCAGTGTATTTGTCATAGTGAGCATTCCCCTCAAACAAATGGCCATAATTTCCTAACCGTAGGGGCTAGAACGGTCATTCTTACACCGTTTTGTTCAGAAGAGATGGGGGAATCTTAAAGTGTTCACGATTTATCATTAAAATATGAATTATTAAAGATATTTGACTTGTAATGCATCATAACTGAGTAGAGGCGAAGCAAAAACTGCCTTGACCTGCCCTCAAACAACGCTTTCTAACTCTAAATCTATTTGGAGTATCAATATAATTCTTTCACCGTAAGAGACAGCAGGCTTTGATTAACAGTCATGGAAATTTTCAGGTCTCTGTGGAAATCCAAAAAAAAGTTATGACGAGAGAAAAAAGTGGTTCATTTCCAGAGTTTGAAATCTGAAGAAATCTGAGCAAAGGACGAATTTCCTACCCTCAAACAAGTCTAACTCATTTCAGAATGGTAATAGGTGAGAAACAAATTCTTGAATTGTGAGCGTCAGGAGTGTCTGAAGATATACGGGGACAAGCCTCATGTCTTAACTTTGCTTCGTTAAGGAGATATGACGATTCGAAAATGCCTCTCATTACAGAAATCAAGCGGTGATTTTGAACAAACTCTCCATTGACTTTCTATGGAGACTTTTCCGACTTTCTGTTGGTCTGAGGAGATTTGCCAAAATTCTATAAATTCCACAACAATGATAGTGACATTTTCTGAAAGCCAGCAAAAATACCTACGTTTTGATGTATAATTTGTGGGGGTTGAGTGAAAATTGAGCAAGTAGCAAGACGTTGTTCGGACATGAAGAGAAGACTGCAAAACCTTCAGTGGCACACTGGAAGCCAAGACCATAGCAACCATAACAACGCATGTATTTTGTGAAAAATCACAAAGATGAAACTCAAAACTTGAAGAGGCATGAAAGTAAAACGGTAAAAGATTTGAAAAAGCTGATTTATACCTGAATAGCCCAATAATTTGAGAACATTTTAAAGTTTGAATGGTTGTTCTACGTGAAAATAAGAGGAAGTAGTTAAGTTTCAAAAACAAGCAAGTTTTAGCAGAATTGCAGAAGATTCCCATTCATTTCAATGGGACAAATTAAAGGAAAAAAACTTAATATTTTAAAAAGTATAATAGTTAAAAATACCAAAAGATATAGCCGGAAAGAGCAAAAATAGCAAAATAGTTTAAAATTTGAATGGTGAAAATAGCACAAAAATTGTGGAAGTAGTTCTACGGCGAAAAACGTACGGAAGCAACTAGAATAATAATAATAATAAAGAATAAAGAGAAACAGGAACTCAATAGTGTGGATGCCTCCAGCATCCACACAACTAGAAAAATTTGCATTTCCTGCGAAAATGCAGTGTGGATGCTGGAACGCTGAAGCTGTCTGCTGAAAGTAGCTGAAAAAGCTAAAAAGTTGCAGAAGTTGTAAAAACTTTGCAGAAGCAAAGGAACTTTGCTAAAATGTAGTAACTTAGCAGAACTGCAATATCTTAGAGGAAACATAATACTTGGCAGAAATACAATAGCATAGCAGAACTTAGCAGAAATATTGTAACTTACCAGAAACATGATAACTTCTCAAAAATACAAGAATTTAGGAGAAATAGTATAGGATAACAGAAAGAATATATTTAGCCAAACAATCTTAAACATTACAGAAATACTATGATTTAGACAAACAGTACAACATAGCAGAAATACTGTGATTTACCAGAGACACTGTAATATACTATGAATATTATAATTTTATATGAATACTATGTTTTCACAAAAATATTCCAGTTTAGCACAGATTATAATATAGCAGAAACACTATTCTATAGCAGAAATGCTATATTTAGAAAGAAAACTATAATATAGTAGAAATACTATGATTTAGCAGAAATGCTCTATTTAGCACAAATCTCATAAAATAGCAGAAAAAGTATGACTCAGCAGAAATGCTGTATTTAGCTCAAATCTCATGAAAAACTAAAAATTGTATGATTTAGCAGAAATGCTGTATTTAGAACAAATCTCATAGAACAGGTGAAAAAGAATGATTGAGCAGAAATGCTGTATTTAGCAAAAATCTCATAAAAAAGCAGAAAAAATATTATTTAGCAGAAATGCAGTATTTAGCACAAATCTTATAAAATAGCAAAAATAGTATGATTTATTAGAAAAGCTGTATTTAGCACAAATCTCATAAAAAAGCAGAAAAAGTATGATTTAGCAGAAATGCTGTATTTAGCACAAATCTCATAAAAAAGCAGAAATAGTATGATTTAGCAGAAATGCTGTATTTAGCACAAATGCTGAAAAGCAGCAGCAATGCTATGACTTAGCACAATAGTAATAAGTTAAATAGAAAAATTGGAAAAGCAAAATGGACAGCTGAAAAAATCCTGAACATGCTAAGGGTCCCTTAAATGTAATTGTGAAACGAAAAATAATCAGCAAAAAAAGTATAACAGTCACACAATCACAAATATGTACACATATGGAAACACACATGCACAGAGAGACACACACAGGATCAAATTCAGTCAACCAGTCTAAATATATTGAATTTAAATCATACAATAAGATGCTGCCATAAAAATCTCTCTCTCTCTCTGTGTGTCACACACACACACACACACACACACACACACACACAGACACACACACACACACACACACACACACACACACACACACAGGGAGAGAAAATCAAGTTTCAAGGTCAGTCAAGCAGCCTGGGAGCTGCTAAATTTGAATCCACCAATCAGAGAGGCTGTGAACTTTTCCCGCCAAAACAGGTGCACCTCTTTTTACACACACGCAGCACAGAGACAGGATTTGTGCGGTCTATTTCTCATAGTCAGGACTCCCCTCAAACAAATGGCCATAATTTCCTAACCGTAGGGGCTAGAACAGTCATTCTTACACCGTTTTGTTCAGAAGACATGGGGGAATCTTGAAATGTTGACCATTTAAAATACAAATATGACATATTAAAGATATATGACATAGATGATTGGTTGGCTTAGAAGCCATGAATGACCCAATATGCAAATTTGAATGTGCCAGGGCTCAGATATGATTGGTTGTCTTAGAAGCCATGAAGGCCCCAATATACAAATTTGAATGTGCCAGGGCTCAGATATGATTGGCTGGCTGGGAAGCCGTCCAGGTCCTGATAGGTAAGTTTGAATATTACAGTCCTTACAGAGGACTGACTCCCTGGGGACCTGGCAGAAATATATAGAAATACAATGATTACCCAGAAATACTGCATTTAGTAGAAATACTATGTTTTAGCACAAATACTATAAAATGGCAGAAATACTATAATTAAGCAGAAATATTATATTAAGTACAAATCCTATAAAATAGCAGAAATAGTATGATTTAGCACAAATGCTGTATTTAGCACAAATACTGTAAATCAGCAGAAATGCTATGACTTAGCACAATAGTAATAAGTTAAATAGAAAAATTGGAAAAGCAAAATGGACAGCTGAAAAAATCCTGAACATACTAAGGGTCCCTCAAATGTAATTGTTAAATGAAAAAAGAATCAGCAAAAAAAAGTATAACAGTCACACAATCACAAATATGAACACATATGGAAACACACAAGCACAGAGAGACACACAGGATCAAATTCAGTCAACCAGTCTAAATATATTGAATTAAAATCATACAATAAGATGCTCCCATAAAAAGTCTCTCTCTCTCTCTCTCTCTCTGTGTCACACACACACACACACACACACACACACACACACACACACACACACACACACACACACACGGAGAGAAAATCAAGTTTCTAGGTCAGTCAAGCAGCCTGGGAGCTGCTAAATTTGAATCCACCAATCAGAGAGGCTGTGCACTTTTTCCCGCCAAAACAGGTGCACCTGTTTTTACAGACACGCAGCACAGAGACAGGATTTCTGCAGTCTATTTCTCATAGTCAGGACTCCCCTCAAACAAATGGCTATAATTTTCTAACCGTAGGGGCTAGAACAGTCATTCTTACACCGTTTTGTTCAGAAGAGATGGGGGAATCTTCAAGTGTTGACAATTCATCATTAAAATATGAATTATTAAAGATATTTGACTTCTAATGCACCATAACTGAGTAGAGGTGAAGAGAAAACTGCCCTGACTTGCCCTCGAACAAAGCTTTGTAACTCTAAATCTATTTGGAGTATCGATATCATTCTTTCACCGTAAGAGACAGCAGGCTTTGGTGAACAGTCATGGAAATTTTCAGGTCTCTGTGGAAATCCAACAAAAAGTTATGACGAGAGAAAAAAGTGGTTCATTTCCAGAGTTTGAAATCTGAAGAAATCTGAGCGAAGGACGAATTTCCTACCCTCAAACAAGTCTAACTCATTTCAGAACGGTAATAGGTAAGGAACAAATTCTTGAATTGTGAGCGTCAGGAGTGTCTGAAGATATACGGGGACAAGCCTCATGTCTTAACTTCGCTTCGTTCTGGAGATATGACGATTCGAATATGCCTCTCATGACAGAAATCAAGCGGTGATTTTGAGCAAACTCTCCATTGACTTTGTATGGAGACTTTTCCGACCTTGTGTTGGTCTGAGGAGATTTGCCAAAATTCTATAAATCCCACAACAATGACAGTGACATTTTCTGAAAGCCAGCAAAAATACCTACGTTTTGATGTATAATTTGTGGAAGTTGAGTGAAAATTGAGCAAGTAGCAAGAAGTTGTTCGGACATGAAGAGAAGACTGCAAAACCTTCAGTGGCCCACTGGAAGCCAAGACCATAGCAACCATAACAACGCATGTATTTTGTGAAAAATCAAAAAAATGAAACTCAAAACTTTAAGAGGCATAAAAGTAAAACGGTAAAAGATTTGAAAAAGCTGACTTATACCTGAATAGCCCAATAATTTGAGAACATTTTAAAGTTTGAATGGTTGTTCTACGTGAAAGTATGAGGAAGTAGTTAAGTTTCAAAAACAAGCAAGTTTTAGCAGAATTGCTGAAGTTTCCCATTCATTTCAATGGGACAAATTAAAGGAAAAAAACTGAATATTTTAAAAAGTATAATAGCAAAAAATAGCAAAAGATATAGCCGGAAAGAGCAAAAATAGCTGAATAGTTGAAAATTTGAACGGTGAAAATAGCACAAAAATTGTGGAAGTAGTTCAACGGCGAAAAACGTACGGAAGCAACTAGAATAATAATAATAATAAAGAATAAAGAGAAACAGGAACTCAATAGTGTGGATGCATAAAGCATCCACACAACTAGAAAAATTTGCATTTCCTGCGAAAATGCAGTGTGGATGCTGGAACGCTGAAGCTGTCTGCTGAAACTAGCTGAAAAAGCTGAAAAGTTGCAGAAACTGTAAAAACTTTGCAGAAGCAAAGGAACTTTGCTAAAATGTAACTTAGCAGAACTGTAATATCTTAGAGGAAACATACTACTTGGCAGAAATACAATAGCATAGCAGAACTTAGCAGAAATATTGTAACTTACCAGAAACACGATAACTTCTCAAAAATACAAGAATTTAGGAGAAATAATATAAGATAACAGAAAGAATATATTTAGCCAAACATTCTTAAACATTACAGAAATACTATGATTTAGAAAAACAGTACGACATAGCAGAAATGCTGTGATTTACCAGAGGCACTGTAATATACTATTAATATTGAAATTTTAAATATATACTATGTTTTAGCAAAAATACTCCAGTTTAGCAGAAAGAAAAATATAACATAGGAGAAATACTATGATTTAGCAGAAACCCTACAATATAGCTTAATAACAATGATTCAGAACAGATACTATGATTGAGCAGAATAGTAATAACTTAAGTGAAAATATTGGAAAGGTAAAATGACAAGCTGAGTAAAAAGGAACATGGTTAAGTTTGCTCAAAACTAAGTTTTGTTCACCTGTGAAAAAATAAAATAAAAATACATTTAGAAAAAAACAAATAAGAACAGCCGACAGATATACACAAAATCAAATATGGATACACAAATCACCAAATACACAGTAAATCAAATATGGATACACAATTGTACAGAGAGACACACACACACAGGGTCTATACCAGTCAACCAGTCTGAATATATTATATTTTTATGCAACAATGAGATGCTGCCCTAAAAAGGGTCTTTGTGTGTGTGTCTTTCTTTCTCTCTCTCTCTTCTCTCTCTCTCTCTCTCACACACACACACACACACACACACACACACACACACACACACACACACACACACACACACAGCAGCAGCAGCAGCATCAGCAAGTGAACAGGGGCTGTTAACAGCATGTTTCTAGGTCAGTCAAACAGCTGTGAGCTTCTTAATTTGAATCCACCAATCAGAGAGGCTGTGTATTTTTCCCACCAAAACTGGTGCACTAAGTGCAGGCTCTTACAGCACAGAGAGAGACAGGATTTTTGCAGTCTATTTCTCATAGTGAGGACTCCCCTCAAACAAACAGCCATAAATTCCTAACCGTAGGGGCTAAAATGGTCGTTCTTAGACCGTTTTGTTCAGAGGACATGGGAGAATCTTGAAATGTTGACCATTTAAAATAAAAATATGAAATATCATAGATATATGACATAGATGATTGGTTATCTAAGAAGCCATGAGGGCCCCAATATGCAAATTTGAATGTGCAAGCCCTCAGACATGATTGGTTGTCTTAGAAGCCATATAAAAAGCAGTAAAACTGTACTATGATTTGGTAGAAAAACTATAATTAATCAAAAATACTATATTTGGGAGAAATTGTATTTTTTAGCAGAAACATTACATGTAGCAAAAATCTTATGAAATAGCAGAAATAGTATGATTTAGCAGAAATGCTGTATTTAGCACAAATACTGAAAAGCAGCAGAAATGCTATGACTTAGCACAATAGTAATAACTTAAATAGAAAAATTGGAAAAGCAAAATGGACAGCTGAAAAAATCCTGAACATGCTAAGGGTCCCTCAAATGTAATTGTTAAATGAAAAAAAATCAGTAAAAAAAAGTATAACAGTCACACAATCACAAAGATGGACACATATAGAAACACACAAGCACAGAGAGACACACACAGGACCAAATTCAGTCAACCAGTCTAAATATATTGAATTTAAATCATACAGTAAGATGCTCCCATAAAAAAGCTCTCTCTCTCTCTCACACACACACACACACACACACACACACACACACACACACACACACACACACACACACACACACACACACACACAGGGAGAGACAAGCAAGATTCTAGGTCAGTCAAGCAGCCTGGGAGCTGCTTAATTTGAATTCACCAATCAGAGAGGCTGTGTGCTTTTTCCCGCCAAAACTGGTGCACCAAGTGCAGGCTTTTACACACACAGACACAGAGAGAGACAGGATTTCTGCAGTGTATTTGTCATAGTGAGCATTCCCCTCAAACAAATGGCCATAATTTCCTAACCGTAGGGGCTAGAACGGTCATTCTTACACCGTTTTGTTCAGAAGAGATGGGGGAATCTTAAAGTGTTCACGATTTATCATTAAAATATGAATTATTAAAGATATTTGACTTGTAATGCACCATAACTGAGTAGAGGCGAAGCAAAAACTGCCTTGACCTGCCCTCAAACAACGCTTTCTAACTCTAAATCTATTTGGAGTATCAATATAATTCTTTCACCGTAAGAGACAGCAGGCTTTGATTAACAGTCATGGAAATTTTCAGGTCTCTGTGGAAATCCAACAAAAAGTTATGACGAGAGAAAAAAGTGGTTCATTTCCAGAGTTTGAAATCTGAAGAAATCTGAGCGAAGGACGAATTTCCTACCCTCAAACAAGTCTAACTCATTTCAGAACGGTAATAGGTGAGAAACAAATTCTTGAATTGTGAGCGTCAGGAGTGTCTGAAGATATACGGGGACAAGCCTCATGTCTTAACTTTGCTTCGTTAAGGAGATATGACGATTCGAAAATGCCTCTCATTACAGAAATCAAGCGGTGATTTTGAACAAACTCTCCATTGACTTTCTATGGAGACTTTTCCGACTTTCTGTTGGTCTGAGGAGATTTGCCAAAATTCTATAAATTCCACAACAATGATAGTGACATTTTCTGAAAGCCAGCAAAAATACCTACGTTTTGATGTATAATTTGTGGGGGTTGAGTGAAAATTGAGCAAGTAGCAAGACGTTGTTCGGACATGAAGAGAAGACTGCAAAACCTTCAGTGGCACACTGGAAGCCAAGCCCATAGCAACCATAACAACGCATGTATTTTGTGAAAAATCACAAAGATGAAACTCAAAACTTGAAGAGGCATAAAAGTAAAACAGTAAAAGATTTGAAAAAGCTGATTTATACCTGAATAGCCCAATAATTTGAGAACATTTTAAAGTTTGAATGGTTATTCTAGGTGAAAGTATGAGGAAGTAGTTAAGTCTCAAAAACAAGCAAGTTTTAGCAGAATTGCAGAAGTTTCCCATTCATTTCCAATGGGACAAATTAAAGGAAAAAGCTTAATATTTTAAAAAGTATAATAGTATAAAATACCAAAAGATATAGCCGGAAAGGGAAAAATTAGCAGAATAGTTTAAAATTTGAACGGTGAAAATCGGCTGAAAATTGTGGAAGTAGATCCACGGTGAAAAACGTACGGAAGCACCAAGAATAATAATAATAATAATAATAATAAAGAATAAAGAGAAACAGGAACTCAATAGTGTGGATGCCTCCAGCATCCACACAATAAAGAGAAACAGGAACTCAATAGTGTGGATGCATAAAGCATCCACACAATTATTAACAGCTTAATTATTGAGCTTTGTATATGCTATATGTATATATAGTACATGCAGTATGACAGGACACAGACTTCACATAAAAAGTATCAACTATATTAGGATCCTTGATCATCATGTGTGGTGTTAGTTTACATTAGTGGGTCCTCTCATGAAGGTGTGTGGATCTCTCACCTCTCTCCAAATTGTGGTTGTGTGTTTGATGCTGAAACAGATGAAGACTGCTGATTGGCTGAAGTAGGGTACAATATATATTTTTGGTTTTTGGTTTGGGCAGTGCTCACCTCTACTGCTCGTGTGTGTTTGTAGGTTCTCAGTCATCCAGGTCATGTTGTCTAAGAAGCATGGAAACACTTCAACCACCTGGAAATACCCAGCCTGCAGAGTACATCATATGATTTATTGATTTATTTTGTGTTCATATCACATGGATGGATGTGAAATTAATTTATGATTGTTTTGTTTTTTGTCTGTTTCTAGAGGAGACGTCGTTCAGGTTGCAGGACTTGGTGGTTATAGGGTAAATGCCACCAGCCAAACACGTAAGACCATATTTTGTTTGATTATTTCACAGTTAATGCTAGAATCTGATTTCGGTTTCTGTGACTGTTTTTTACATTTATGTTTTTTGTTTGATACGGTATGAAAAACAAGTTTTTTTCTTTTTGTAAATTTTGGAGTAGATGTACTGTGTGCCAAGATCCTTGTTTAAAAATCATTTGGAAACATAAAAAAAAAGACAAAACATCATTCTACTCAAAATTTTAGTTTTTGAAAGGTTATGAATAACTTTAGTTCTTTTCCTTTTTCTCTAGTCCCTGATGAACCACCTCATCTGCAGTGTGCAGACATGCGTGTTGCTGACTGTGATCCTACCAGATACTCTCAATGCATACTGCATATGTGCCATATAACAACAGGCTGTGTCTGGAAGAACATCAAGTAGATGCACGTGGGGTAAGTTGACTGCTAATATTACTGTATATCATCTGTGTATGTTTTAGATATTTTGGAACAAAATAAGCACAAACTACATTTCTCTTTTCTCTCAGGGTGATTCTGGTGGTGGAGTGATTTACAACAACATGATTTATGGTGTAATCAGTTCTGGTTTTGAACGTGTCTGTACTGGACCAGCTGTTACTGTGAATGTTTGTTCTTACATGACCTGGATAAACCAGAAACTTTATCCAAAAAGTAATGGAAAATAACTGAATGAAAATAACATTCAGAATAAACAATCATCTCTACATGAAACTTGTGTGCTGTGTGTTGTTTCTACTCTAGAACATGTTAACTGCAAATTGTGAACCTTTTTCTTTGGTCTAAATTATTGTTTTAGACTTGCAGCTTGTGTGTGTTTGAATGTGGTGTCAGGTGTGTAGCAGCTCATCCTGTTGTTCAGAAACTCTCAGACTCACACTGTGAAGATGCAGAAAGGCTTTCTGATCAGACATGCCACCAATCAGCTGCAGGAACTGAACATGATAAACTTCATAAATCTGAGTTGATTGTTGAGGCTGAAAATGTTGTCTCAGATGATTACTCAGCACAGTTACTGTAGTTTGGTATTTAAGTACAAATATGATGAATTTATACTTGACGTGATTCTTTTTTCATGACCTTTTCTGCTTTTTCCACCAATCAGCTGCAGGGCCTGAACATGATAAACTTTATAAATCTGAGTTGACTGTTGGGGGTGGAAACGTTTACGTGGAGGCTGTTGGCTCATTGCTGGCAGATGAACTTTTTTTAATCATTGCACTGAGGGCATTAAAATAAATACACTAACCATCAAAATAAGTTTTGTTGATAAAATACATTTCTTGAAACCGTCCATTGTTTTGTCCCAACTCTAAACACTGAATCCAATTTTCAAACTAAAAGCAGTATTTTCAAAAATACCCCAAAACAAAAAACCTACAAAAACAAAAAATAAACAAAATAAAATTATAGTACATAGTGACATATGTATTTCATATCTCATAACACGTCATTTCCATCTTGTCGTCAGTCCTGCATTTTTATACTTCTAAGACCAAAGTGAAAACTAAACTCTTCATATTCACAAAGCTCATAAACACTATTTGTTTCAGGATTTCATGATGATTAATTTTCCATATGAGGCAGTGCTTTCAAATTCCTTTTGAAGTAGTACAGAGAAATTACTCTTCTCCTCTTCTTTTAAATTGCATCAATATTTTCCAACTGAGCAGTAAAAGGACACCGAACTCAAACATGAAGCATCAATGTGATGTTTAGATGTTGTTTATTATTACAATAAGAGACTAAAGTAACTTGCTTTGAACACTTCAGTTTTCTCTCTTGATGCTGCTGTTTGTTTCCTCCTCCACTTGTATTTTTCTGCACTTCAGTGAATGTGCATAGCGCCCTCTGTTGTATGTTTGAGAGAGCTGCACTGCATTGTCATCAAATGCAACTGTGCAGAGGTGGAACATGAGCAAAGGAAGCTCATCAATTGAAGAAGCTTCTTGGATCAGAAGTTAATCATCATCCAGAACCTTAAAGAAGTAAAGTCACTTTCTTTCCAGGCTCCTAAGACAACCATGACCTGGATGACTGAGAACCTACAAACACACATGAGCAGCAGTTTATTTAATGTGGACCTGAGCAGTGCCCAAACCAACAACCAAACAATTTTTATTGAACCCTACTTCAGCCAATCAGCAGTCTTTATCTGTTTCAGCATCAAACACAAACCACACCTTGAAGAGAGGTGACAAATCCACAAACACCTTCAAATGTAAACACACATCACACACGATGAACATGGATCCTAACATAGTTGATACTTTTTTTGTAAAGCCTGATACTAAATCTCTGTATTTTATGTAAAAATACACATTCATTCATGTATTAATGTTTCACAGCAACACTGACTAAAGGGGACTCCAATACAAAACATTTAAAAAGTTAATTATTTAATTTAAAAAAAAAACCCTCAAAAGAATCAGCTGTAGTGCAGATTAGCTGCTGTTGTTATCAGACACAAATACAAATGTGCCAAATTTGAGATCACAGGAAATATTTCTTAGAGCAGATTTTAAATAAATGGGGACATAAAAGAGTTTGGCTGAAGTGAATGAATAAAGCACTTTGGAGGTCACACTCTTGATGCAGTCTGTCTTCAGTGATCGAGGCCTGTACCTTGTTAAACCTCTGTGCACATCTGTCTGTGGAGGCGGGATCAGGGAAAAGAAGTTGCTACATGAAACTAGAATCTTCAGCTGGACTGATGTTGAGTGTAGCTGAATGTATGGGCATCTTTCAGGACTGTACAAATACACAACTATGGATCACTTATAAACAGCTTAGTGTTTATACAGGTAATAATAAAGGAACCAAAAGTTCACATCTATAGCTTTAAATTTGGACAAATCTGTCAACACAACCATCATTAATAGAATAAAATACAAACAAACTGTCAAGGACCTGGGTCTGGGGATCCAGGGTTCTCGAATAGTTGATGGACAGATGTATTTTTGGTTTTTCTGTCCCTTGTTCTCCCTGCTTCAGTTGGCAGGCCGCCGGAGCTGCAACACTGTCACTGGATCCATGGCAGGCCACCTGAACTGCTTTGCCTCGAGTGCTGCCCACCGGGTCGGCCACCAGAACTGTGTGTTGCCATCACTGGAGCCGTGGTTGGTCTTTTGGATTATTTAGACTGGGACTGTTTTTTGTTGATTAGGTGGCATGGTGTCCTGACGGCTGCCTCTGTTGTTTTTTTTTCCCAGGAGGAGGAGAGTAGAGCACAGGTGGACAGCAGGCACGGGAGCAGAGAGCACGGAGCACGGAGTTTTGGGTGAAGACATGACACAGGAGTCGAGGGAGCTCAAGGGATTATTGTGTTGTCTTATTTACTCCACTGTAAATAAAGAGCACTGGTCATCGCATGAGTCCTGCTTTTGGGTCCTCCTTCCCCACTTCACAAACACTGAAACTAATTATACAGGTAATAATAAAGGAACCAAAAGTTCACATCTGTAGCTTTAAATTTGGACAAATCTGCCAACACAACCATCATGAATAGAATAAAATACAAACAAACACTGAAACTAATGAAAAATTACACATGATATATGAACCGTGGAAACTAACTGAACAATAAAAATCAGAATAAACAAACTCACACATTATATGAAAGTTATAAACTGATTTGCATCTTATTGATTTGCAGGCTCACTTTGCTCCAGGACTTGACAACTGGCCCGACCCGTACAGTCTTTGTCTCTTAATACTGAATGCTGAAAACTGATACTCATGGACATACGCAGAAATTCTTCTTTCACCTTATATCAGTCTCTTTACTTTGCATAAGAGACCCAAAGCATTACATCCACATGATGTTGTCTAGTGCACCAGCACGTTCATTACATGTTTTGCCGTTATTGCTGTTTGCCGAGTTACTCATCTTAGAGCAGTTTGTGTGTGTCTAACAACTCCACAACATTAATGTATGATTCCTTTGCTCAAACTGAAGATTAGTTTATTTTGGGTTTTGTACATTTTGTTTCTGAATAATTGTTTGATTTGTAAATTCTTATTTCTGTTTTCTGTATTAACAACTTGTGTTTTCTTGATTCAGAAGCTGAAGGCCTAAAGTGGAGGTGTGTGGCTGCCTTGGGGATGGATCTACTTCCATGTGGTGTGGTTATTTATGCACCCCTGGAGTGAGCTGCTTCTTAGTGTGAGTGTGTGAATTGGTGATTCTCTGGACTGGTCTTCATCTGGCATCCCACTCGCCTACTGCTACACCACAGCTCTGAACTAATTAACAGTATATGTGCAACTGAATTAACGATTCTTCTATTTGATGACTGTGTTGCAGGGGTGTGGTCTCTGACCTGCTGCAGTGGAGGGCGGTACAGTGAGCTCACAGAGCGGCGCTGAGGGCAGGTGTGAGCACTCAACTTAATGATCTTCTTCTTCTTCTCTGTGTGTATATAGTGACGGCAGAGACGTGTGTGTGGAATGGAGAAGCTGTCCCTGAGTGACTGGTGCCGAGAACCGTCACAACAGTTGCTAAAACAAAATAAAACTGATGTGCATGAAATCCTGTGTGTGTGTTGGGTATTTATCACAGACCGATTTAAATAACTGTCAATAAATTCTGTATTTTACACCATTTACAAAATCTATGATGTATAACAGAGCTGAGTGCCTTCTTGGTAAATTTGCACTATATATTGTGCGATCTACTGTACAATATAAAGCGCCTTGAGGCGACTTTTGTTGTGATTTGGCGCTATGTAAATAAAATTGAATTGAATTGAATTATATTCCCAGGGTGGAGTTGTCATGTTTTTTTTTACTTTCTTCTAATTAAAAAACTTTCAAGCTCAAATCACCACACCACCACCTTAGTGTGTGTGTGTGTGTGTCTGTGTGTGTGTGTGTGTGTGTGTGTGTCTGTTGCTCTTGCTTTGCCACAACAACTAAAGCCAATCAATGTAAAATAAGTTATTTAACTTGTTAAACATGAATTAACTAGTTGAGCAACGTAATGTGCCCAGCACTGCCGGCCTTCACATGACCAAAACCAGTGGACAACCTTTTTTTTGCTGTCAGATCACTTAGAACATAAATGTGATGAATGCTGGTGGGAGGCGCCCCCTGTGAATTTTTGTCCAGGGCACCAAGAAGTGACAGAGAGCAGAGACACTCTACATATATGAAAACACAGACTTTGACCATCTACATCCACTGAGGAAACACAGCACTACAAACACAGAAGCAGATTTGGTGGAAATTTCAAACAGGACTGCCTCATAGTCTGTGACTGTGTTGACTATAGCTAAGGACATTAGTGCTAAGTCATGATTTTCTCAGGATGTTGCTGCTCGCTGACTTCAGCTAACAGCAAATTCCATTTCTGCTCACTCAGTACTTGTTTCATGTAAAGTACATTTATGTTTTTGATCTGTATTTAATGTTTTTAATTGAATGTCCTCCTCTTCTGTATGTGTGACTGGATGTGGATCAGTGGACCACATCCACAAATGGCAAATCTGTGAGGAACAGAGAAGTTCAGCCACCAGTCAGTCAGAAGTTTTTCTTTTTGACGAGAAAGAAAATCAATCAGTTGATTTCAACATGCCACAGACACTCCATCACACTAATGCAGGGACCCATTATGAGACATCAGTCCTCTGAGATCTGAGAGGAGACAGTTTGTATCAAGTAAACCATGAGAAACAAGGTTTATCTGGACATACTGAGATACAAAAAGATACTCTGACCACAGAGCATATAATTAAAGTCCTTCTGTTGGCTCTGTTGGGCATTTATAAAGAGACCATGCCTGGTAAGATAACACAACATTTATGCAGCACTGCCCCCGTGTGCTCACACTGAAACACAACAGCTTCTCATTTGCTTTACCTCACTAGTTGCTGCTGAAAGTGCAATTTGAATAATCCCTTCACCAAAAACAAAAAGCTAAATTAAAAATAATGAAACTAATCAAATGTATTAATTCTTGATTATTTTATTATTAGTTTCTATTGTTCATCTACATTCATTCATTCATTCACATCCACCCTCTCTACTCAGCGTCCTCCAGGTTTTATTTTTCTGTCCTTCCAGAACAATCAGTCAATATAATCTGTCATCACCAATGAAATCCTGAAGGTTAATACAGGTTAATAAACAGCTTCATTCCCTTACCAGCCACAGCACCAAACCTCTTCACCCTGGGTGAGGAGGGTCCTGACCCCGCCTGCACAGAGGGAGTTGTGAACATGCACTTCTGTGTCGGTGGGTTTAGGAGCCTCCTCACACACACACGGATGAAGACTGTCACTGGAAGATGTCTCCATTGCATCAGCAGGACGTAACCATTTGTAAAATATTGCAGTTTGTGATGTTTTATACATGTTTTTATTGCGTCATTTAAAACTATGAGATATACAATAAACCAGTTTTCATAATATTTTCTGTGTATTTAGTTGTTTTCTTAATAAGTTATTTGGAACATCATTGCAACGTCTGCCTCTATTGTTTTCCTACAGGAGGAACGTGGAGAGGAAGGGCAGCACGCACAGGGTGTGCACAGTCACGACAGCGGGGAACACGAACACGGACACCACTGGAGGACACGCACGGGAGTCTTGGGAAGCACGGGGATTAATTGTGCATCGTTATTTACCACATTGTAAATAAACGCACTGTTGTTATTCAGAGCTCCGCGCCTGGGTCCTCATTCCCTACATCCCCACGGTCTGCCATGCCAAACCGTGACAGTGAGGTTTTATACATGTTTTTATCACTTCATTTCAAACTAGGAGATATAAAATAAACCGTTTTTCATAATATTTTCTGTGTATTTAGTTGTTTTCTCAATAAGTTATTTGGAACATCATTGCAACCTGTCAGCTTTTTATTGAGGATTTAGAAAGTTGCTGGTGGCCTGAGTGTGTACAGTGGGGTGTTGTTTTTGTTTCATGGTGAAAGTGACCTCATGGGGAGCAAAAAGAACAACTGAACAATTTGGGGATTCACAGACTTTTGTAATCCTTTAAAAAATGAAGAAAATTTGTTCTGTGTCAACAAATATAAACCATCCTGACACACTGACACAAATGATCTGCAATCTATAAGCAGGACAGTGTTTTCATGAGCCTGGGTGAAGGTCATTTGTATGAGTTTAACCTCCTGGTTAAAAACTTGCATGACTCTGTTATCACTGTAACTTTCTTCTGTTTATTTATTCATTTGCTTATTGTAGAAGATTAATACGTTGACCAGCTGATTCTTACTCGGCCTGAATGTTTGAATGTTTGCAGTTTCAGGTCCTACTGATCCGTTTTAAGTACTGTACATGTTTAACAATGTGTAAGCTGCTTTAACCTGCAATTTACTGCATGTTATTAGGCTGCATGGTACAACCACAGTCTGCTAACCACCCGTGGTGATCGAAGGTTTTGAGGTCTTGCTTGAGCTGCTGATGAAGCTTTATCAAAGCTTGTTAAGTTTCCAAACCACATTTTATCCTGATGGTCCAAGGCTTACATCTTTATGCTCACAAATGTACTTCTGTAATTAATCAGTAATCAATTTATTACTTTAAGTTACAGTGTGATGGGCATTGATGAACATAAATTAGATTTGGTAGTTGGACCAATCTCAGGTTCTCTACTTTTAAGTAGAGATAGTGTCTGTCTCCTGAATCAAAACAGGAAGCTGGTTCAATGGACGAGGGGCCTAAAAATTGAAAGCTCTCCCTCCCATTCTACTTTTAAATACTCTAGGAACAACAAGTAAGCCTGCAGAGCGAGAGCAAAGTGCTCTAATGGGGTGATATGGTACTACAAGGTCATTAAGCTCAGATGGTGCCTGATTATTTAAGACCTTGTACGTGAGGAGCAGGATTTTGAATTTGATTCTCAGCCAATGAAGAGAAGCGAATATAGTAGAAATATGCTCTCTTTCTAAGATTTTGAGGGCCGATTCCAATTACCTCAGTTTTAAAAGCAAAAATTAGAGGTCATCCAGGTCTTTATGGCTTTAAGACATTCATGTAGCTTAACTCATTGGTGTGTGTTATCTGGCTTAGCTAGGCTAGGCTAGAAAATTCCTACAAATACAGTGAGTGACTACAAAGAGAGTGTGCTTCGGATGAAGCAAGTGAAAATTAAACTATGAAATAAGAATTTATCTATAAGTTTTTAATTATTTTGGCTATCCAGATAAGCTACACAAAAACACCACCGTGTTGGAACAGGAAGTGAGAAAAAAGACCTTAGGACAGGTGAGACTGGTCAGTGGTAGATGTTATGTATGAACCAAAATATATGGTGTGCTATACAAGCTATCGCCAGTAGTGGGCACCATGCCCAGTTATGCGTGTGTGTGTAACTTCTGTGTTATGTTAATAAAGAGAATAAGTCGAAATGTAAACAAGCTACCCTGTGTATCAGTCTGACTCTGTATAAGCCCTTATCAGTGTACTGACACTACAGGACCTACACTACAGAACAATAGAGCTATTTTGCTGAAATCATAAAAGGTAGTAAAAGTCAGCAAAACCTTGGAATTGTTGAAGCTGCTTCCTGTTTGAGGGAACTGGCCATTCAACCACTTTGACTGAGTGTGCTTTTAAATGACCTTTTTCAACAATAAAGCCCAGGAATGACCCTGAATCAACATGAAATTCACATTTCTCACCTTTTAAATTGAGACGTTTTTTCCAGGAGACATTTGAGAAGGACTTGACGGGTATAAAGTAACTGGGAGAAGTTAAGAATATCATTGAAATAAAGAAAATGTGGATGATGAAGTCACAAAGGATATCATTGACTAGGGCCTGAAAGACTCTTGGTGCGTTTGCTGAAAATGCTATTTTCAAATAACTGAAACGACCCATTTGGGTTTAAAAATTATACTGATTACTGGAAGGTGAAGGAGGACCAGTAAGGAAATCAGTGGAGCAGTTATAAGGACGATGAGGTGTGAGATAAAGAGCTAATCCTCCTCTCACTTTGGTTAAGGGTAAACAGCCTATTGCCCGCAGCATCAGCTAAATCCTTTGTCAAAAACACTTTGCAATGAAATTTGGGTTTGGTTTCAGCATGGCTTCGGCCCATCTCAGAGCTCACCCTCGCAGCAGGATTACCATGAAAGCAAATTTTGCACAGTCTGAAGAATAAGTTCTACTTTGTTGATGAAACACTAGGAAACACTGTTTGAGGAACCCTCTGCTCTTTTCTAACTCGCTGGTGAAAACTTCAGGTGGCCTTTCTAGAGGTACAAGCTCTCTGAGCTGTGCTGCTGGCCATGTCCATCATTTTATGACCACAGTATACTCATCTTATAACGGATGTCAATCCAGCAGATTATCTTTGGCATGTGGTGGTTTAGGAGATTTTCAACATGGATGCACAGCCGACAAATCTGAAGCAACTGTGTGATGCTATCATATCAATATGAAACTAAATCTGTGAGGAATGTTTCCAGGTCTTTGTTGAATCTGTGCCACAAAGAATTAAGGCAGTTCTGAAGGTGAAAGAAGGTCCAAAACAGTACTGGCAAGGTGTAACTAATGAAGTGACCAGTGACTTTATTTAGTGTTTTTTTCAGTATTTTGTTCACTTAATGGCAGGAGAGAATACCACATGACTGTGGCCTTGTGTTACACCCTCTCTGCTGCAGTGATGCTGCAGACAAACACAAACATCGTGATTAGACATTTAAGAAGAGCCTCTTAAAGATGAAGGTCTGTGTCTCTTGACCTAAACACATAATCCAGTTAAATCTGATTTATGTTCATTAATGCCCCTCACACTCTAACTTAAAGTAATAAATTGATTACTGATTAATTACACAAGTACGTTTGTGAGCATAAAGATGTAAGCCTTGGATCATCAGGATAAAATGTGGTTTGGAAACTTAACAAGCTTTGATAAAGCGTCATCGGTAGCTCAAGCAAGACCTCAAAACCTTCGATCACCACGGGTGGTTAGCAGACTGTGGTTGTACCATGCAGCCTAACAACATACAGTAAATTGCAGGTTAAAGCAGTTTGAACAGAAAAATTTTTCTTCATTTTTAACGATTACCAAAGTTTGTGAATCCCCAAATTGTTCAGTTGTTCTTTTTGCTCCCCATGAGGTCACTTTCACCATGTGACAAAAACAACACCCCACTGTACACACTCGGGCCACCAGCAACTTTATAAATCCTCAATAAAAAGCTGACAGGTTGCAATGATGTTCCAAATAACTTATTAAGAAAACAACTAAATACACAGAAAATATTATGAAAATTGGTTTATTTTATATCTCATAGTTTTAAATGAAGCAATAAAAACATGTATTAAACATCACAAACTGGAGACATCTTCCAGTGACAGTCTTCATCAGTGTGTGTGTGAGGAGGCTCCTAAACCCACTGACACAGAAGTGCATGTTCACAACTCCCTCTGTGCAGGTGGGGTCAGGACCCTCCCCACCCTGGGTGAGGAGGGGTGGTGCTGTGGCCAGTCAGGTATGAAGTGCTGAGGGTGGATCTTTGGTCCTCTGTGCAGCTCTGTCCACTCTCAGCTTCCCTGCAAAGCAATAACACAAGAAAGACGTCATTTTAACACAAAACAGCATTTTCATTGTTGGGAGCTGCAGTATGTTGTTAAAAAGCAATTTTAAACCCAACATATACACATGAAAAATATGAATAAACCTAAACCTACAGTGCTGCTGAAATAGGACGATGATTTATACCAACTATTGGAAGAATTTAGTCTTCAAGACAGTTTGTTGTCAATGTGAGGTGATAACTTACATAGTTGGAACACAGCACCACTCTCCAGTTTTTCACTTGGCCATCCATCCTTCTCATTGGGTTGGTCGGGGTAAGGCTGTCTTCTGGGTGGGGTGTTAGCTCCATCTTGGACGTTGAGTGTCTGAAGTGCTGAATTCTGGGAGAGGAAACGTGTAAACCACCTGAATTTAAAGACAAAAAGAAAAGTATGAATTCACAGATCACTGATTTGTTAAATTTACTTTTCTTCTGTTATGTGTTTTTACCTCACCTCTGATCCCTTAGCCACAGGCTATACCTTATGTAAAAACAAGAGACTACAGTCAGTTCACTGCATCATTTTTAAACCTTTTCTACTTATTTGTGTTGACATTAAGTACAGACTTACCTTTGTCCTGCATGGTGAACTGGGGCTTGGGAAAAACATATATTAGTCATTTAAAAAGTTACCTGTGATATTAAGAAAAATGGAAGTAATAACAACTAAAAAACTACCTTTCAGTCACAATGTAATATTAATATTAATGTCACATATCAAGAAAAAAACAATACATTTCACATGTGCGAGTCAGATGTTCTTATATCTGTGTTACAAACATCACAAGACACGAAGGCTTAACTTAAACATTACAAAGTTAATTAAAAAGTAAAAGATATTTACAAACACTGTGTTACAAAGTTTAAAAACACGTTCTAACATAAACTAATCAGAGTCACTGTCATCTAATGCAAGGTTAAAAGGCCTCTCCCAGAAACGTCTGACTCCAAAACAACCTGAGGATGTTGAAGGTGCATCGAACTGGTCACTTACCTTGCACCTCTTTGCACTTACCTCTTCGGTGCAGATGTCTTCTCTGCTTCTCTTTTCTGAGGAAGGAGCAGCAGAGAGAGCAGCTGAGGAAGGAGCAGCAGAGAGATCAGCTGAGGAAGGAGCAGCAGAGAGAGCAGCTGAGGAAGCAGATGAGAGAGCAGCTGAGGAAGGAGCAGCAGAGGGAGCAGCTGAGGAAGGAGCAGCAGAGAGATCAGCTGAGGAAGCAGATGAGAGAGCAGCTGAGGAAGAAGCAGCAGAGGGAGCAGCTGAGGAAGGAGCAGCAGAGAGAGCATCTGAGGAAGCAGATGAGAGAGCAGCTGAGGAAGGAGCAGCAGAGGGAGCAGCTGAGGGAGGAGCAGCTGGCGGATCACCAACTGGGGCAACAGGGAAGAGTGGGGCGTTGGCCTGGCCAAAAGGCGGTATAGCGATAGGGGCAGCACCTGGAGCAATAGGATGTTGCCAATCGTGCCAAAACGGCTCTGGAGGGTGCTCCCGGATGAGAGGGGAATCATCTCTCTCATCCATGGTGTCATACCCCGAGTCATCGCTAAGCCAATCCCCCCACTCTTCTGAGTCGTTCCAGTCAGATGAATTGTCAGTCTGTTCACTCACCTCTTCATCGTCTACAGGTAGGAAGGGGGGGTACTCACCTTCCTGTTCACCGTCATCAGCATATGGTGCTTCATGAGAAGAGGATGAGGGTGAGAGAGGGATATACTCACCACACTCACCTTCACTGATACGCTGGGTATCAGTGTCCTGTGCTTCACCAGAAGAGGGGGAGGATGAGAGAGGGAAACAATACTCACCATACTCACCTTCACTGATACGCTGGGTATCAGTGTCCTGAGCTTCACCAGAAGAGGGGGAGAGTGAGAGAGGGAAGAAATACTCACCATACTCACCTTCACTGATACGCTGGGTATCAGTGTCATCCAGGATCCTGATGACTTCAGGGAGGCCTTCTTCTGCAGGGCGTTCAACCACATAGTCAAGACGCCCTGTGAGGAAACAATTTTTAAAATAACATTAGGAATGTAATACACACCCAGTGTTAAAGCAACAGTCCTACATCTGTTAGTTTGAGCAGAGGATGAGAGAAAAGCATTTTAGGCTACATTTATGTCAGACTGAATGACACTTCTACTTGTTCATGCAAGAAAAAAAAACAAGTCAACTAAGTTCAAATCTTTAAGTGAAGATTTTTAATAGAAGACCACCAAACCTCCACCAAGGCAGCTCAGTCTGTTTACTTTTAAGGTGACACTATTGTATTTTGTGTACATTCAATTTGTTTTATTTGTTCTCTGTAAGCCTTTATGCAAACACTATGTTGGAATAGGTAATGGATAATAGGTAATGATTTGTAAATAGCCGGAGTAACTTATTATAGAAATATACTACAGTAAATTTATAACTAACCATGCAGCTCATTCTCCTGTTTTATTTACAATTCATGATGTCACACATTTTGAAAAAAGCTCAGAGGTTAAATATGTGGATGCAAACCATAATGTAACATTTAGACCACATGTACCAATCTCATGTCCTAAATGTAATATATATATGTATATATTTTAATAAAAACACAACCTCCTTGGCAAGAGTAAAAATTGCACACACACAAAGCTCTGCAGGTATGTCTGAAAATGATGGTCAAGTGAAAAATAAACAAACAAACAAACAAACAGAAACTCTTAACTCAGAATCCACATTTTTAGAAATGTGCACAAGGACTGTATCTGCCATAAGGACAGATACATCTAATCTGTGGTAAACATGCTATCCCTGTGTAAATATCCCTGTGTACAATATATCTCTCTGCTATCTAATAAGATTAAAAGCATTACCGTAACAGAAGATAGGTCTTAATGCCATTATTACTACTGTTTTCATCTTTTTTTGTATTATTTTATTTGTATTATTTTTTTTTATCTTTGTGTTTTGCAGCAGAGAAAAAAAATTATAGTTTATTTCAATAAAGCCTTTGATCCGGAGAAGAAAAGGATGTTAGGAGGGGACCTGGATCTGTGTGTTTACACCTGCGTGTTCTGACGTCATGACATCCTGAAGATGCCGTTACCACAGAAACTGATTTTTGGGCATTTTACAAATTTTAGTCCATTAAGCTATTTTTTAACCATTTCATTTTAAAGAAAAGTGTCAAATTTGAAGCCTTCAAGTCAAAGTAACACCTTTTTTTTCAAATTCATACACCAGCCGTTAATAATTTCTACACCTCTCCCGGAAAATTTAAAGCATACAAACAATTTACGGGGAAAAATCTTGGAATACACATATTTGATCACGTTAAAACTTGATATTCACACTGGAACTTGTTAAATTATTACAGTCATTTAAATTTAAAGAAATTTTCAAACGTACCTGCAGCGAAGTCCAGGTGGGGTCCACGGCGAGCCATCTTCAAACTTGAAAAACAAAAACAAGTACAAACAATCCAAAGATGAAGTACTTGTTGTCGCTTTCAAGTAAAATCCGCTTTGAGTAAACTGTTTTGCAAAACTTAGCTTTCCACAGGCTGAGGTTGGAGCAGGTCGAAACAAGTCCACGAGCAAGTGTAAAGGGACGATTGGAACCTTGTGCAGCATTTATATACCCTCGGCGGCCATGGTTACGGTTGTCAACGTGCGTGTACACGTACACGTGATAGAACTATATGAATGGAGCTCACCGCAGTGTAATTTACCGTTAATTTATGGACATTTACAGTCATAGCTGGACTGGCCATCAGGGGCCGATGGTGATTTTTCGTTTTTATGGGCCGATGTTTTTTTTTGTTGTTGTTATTTTGTAACGGTATAAAAAATGAAAGGTGGTGGACAGGTGCTGGCATTTGTGTAAAAATAACTCTGATGTTTCGTGGTGGCTGTGGCGGAGCTTCCACAGAGGCCAGCAGGTGGATGAGGGAAAGGGGAGGAAGGAGGAGGAGAGACCCGTGGTGGCCGCCGGACCGGCCGCGTTTCGTATTGAGCTGAAAAGGAACATTTGTCCCATACTTCAGCTAGAATGAAAAAACAAAATACACGAAGCTGGAGTTATTCTGTGTCTTTACTCAGCTGCCTCTTCTTCTCCCATTCTCTCTCCCTCTCTCTCCTGTTGCTACTTAAATGATGAAACTACTGATCAATGATCAGCTGATCAGCTTATCTCTCTTGTTTGTTTATCGCGCATTTCGAGCCAGAAAGAGGAAACCAGCGGATGTCGCGCTAAACAACAGCAGCACGTTAAAGCTTGATCAGCTGTTGTTAGAATTTATTTAATATGACTTTCTAGTATCAGCTGATGTTTGCTGGAGCCACAGTTGTAACAGGTGCTGGTCATGATATCGGTTTGGATATGTGGTGAGAGGGAAACGTGAAGATGAAACCAGGAGATGTCCTTACTGAATCATCAGAGCTGAACAGGTGATGGAGAAACAGGTTTACCTTTTAGGTAACATGGGTGAGTTGAAGAGAAGTTATGAACTGTTTCTAAGAGACAAATAACATCAGGATCCAGCTGGTAACTGTGCAGGGACGGGTCTAGCAAAGGTTTGCAAGGGGGCAGGTAACCATATACATGCACTGTTTATAAGATTGGGGAAACTTGCTGTCAGCTGAGACTGAAGAAGTCAATTGGATGAGTGACGAAACGTTTTTCCCACAAAACGTTAAGTCCAGATGAACAGAATCAACTTTTGGAGATAGTATATAGCTCATGCTAATATCACATCTTCACATTTTTCTTTTTAGAGGTAACAATAACTTTGCATTCTCGCTACTCACCATGCTGTAAAACAGGTATATGTTAGCAATGACAACATTTAACAAATGTTTTTAAAATTCTAGCCGTGCTAATTAGCCTTAGGATTGGTTGTGGTCTGTGCAAGCCTTTGGAACAAAATCAGTCTTGTAAAGCTCACTATTTTCCAGGTGAGCCTATAGCACATTTGTTAAAGTCAGTCCGGACTGTACAGCTTCTAATCAGAAATAATTAAAGTTTGTTTCTTTTTTTTTGGGCTCGTTAATCTTTTTCTGTAAACAGGATAGTTTGAAAGTCTTAAATAACTCATGTTAAAATGTTGTAGGGCTGTAGAGTGGGGTCATGTTAACAATCCATTAAAACTTGTGGTCTTCAAGGTCAACTTTATGATTTATGGGTGGAAAATTGACAAAAAGTCTTAGAACCTACAAACTTTGATTCCTACAACTGTGCTGTGTATATGTCCTAACATATAGGAGGAACCTATAAAGGTAACTGACCTTTGACCTCTCCTTCAAGAAGGTACATGTAATGTCTACAGTGATTAGACATACTTTATAAAACAGTGTGGGGCACAGAGTATTGTTGTGCGTCAGTGTGGAACATGTCAGTAACACTGAGGGTTACACACACTTTGCCAGGTACACCTGTTCACCTGCTTGTTAAACACAAATATCTAGTGAACCAATCAGACCTCAGCAAATTAAAGTATTTAAGCATACAGACATGTTCATGATGACCTGCTGAAGGTCAAACCAAGTATCAGAATGGGGGAAAGAGACTGCGTGGTTGTTGGTGCCAGATGGGCTGGTCTGAGTATTTCAGAAACTGTTCATCCAATGAGCTCACAAAATTACCTCTACAGTTTACAGACTGTAGTGGCAATCCAACCAGCAAAAGGCCACCTGAGGGAAACTGAAGTATTTCCAACTCATCCTGGTGATGAGGTCAAACACAACCAGTACTTTTAACATTTTATCAATTACTTACCAAATTAAAAAACAACTTGTGGTAACTTATTTTTAATTTTGCTGCATACAAGTTGAATGTAACTAAATCACATGACCTTTTATCGTCCTTGAGCTTATTTCTAGTACAGCATTTGATATAAACACTGTATGTTTATTTAAAAAATAATAATGAAAAACACTCCTTGTAATACATTAAAATCAGCTCAACTTTTATTTTAAAATCCAATCCAACTTTATTTACAGAGCACTTTAAAAGCAACATGGTTGACGAAAGTGCTTTCCAGTAAAAAAAAGAGATAAAGTGGATCTGACAGCCGTGGACGGCGAGCCATGCACACCGGCGCCATCTTGGCTCACAAACCACAGCTGACATGAGTTGGATATAAAGTATATCATGTAAATAAAGTATATCAGCCAACATACTGGACACTGTTCTGCTGAGCAAACACATATTATCCAATATTGTAGCTGGTGTTATTTAATAATATTTAAATATTTTCAGAATTAAAGTTTATATTTATTTGTCATACAATTTGAAACTTTAAAAACCTTACAATAAAACAAATTTCAGATTTAATTATTCTGAAACTAAGTTTAAGCTTCTCATAACATGGGCCAGCACCAGACACACTGGTGGTCCTGTGCCGGCCTATGTGTGGATTACCTCTGGCAAACCAGATCTGGGTGACCAAAGGGCCGTCATTCTTTGCGGTATGTGGGCGATGTATAAGCACATTGTGTGCAGCCGTGGGCCAGTTGCAGACACACTGCTGGCCCAGAACAGTTTCAGCTCTGGCCTCAGATGTCAGCCTAATGTGTACCTTAATCGAGCCTTGTAATAACAACATGTGCCGGAACATAATATTGCAGAAGTAACATGACAAAACAGACTGATTCTTATATAGCGCTTTTCTACTCTCCCAATTACCTAAAGTGCATTATACATGCCACATTCACCCAATCACCCACTTTTACCTAACTGAGTGCATCCTAACTACATTCATACACCTTGACCTCTTACCATGCAGACTGGAGGAGCCACAGATCGAACCACTAACCCTTCGATCAATCGGTGAGCTGCTCTACCTCCTGAGCTACAGCCACCCGGTGGTAAACGTGAGTAAACCCTCACTAGGTTTTGGATAAAGTGTACACTCTCAAACTTGTCAAACCTGCATTTTAAAAGTTGGCTACCATAGCAGTATAGTATTGCAACATAGCATTTGAGTTTTCTAACTGAAATAAGAAAATAGAAAAACAAATAGTGCCATCATTGCCAGACCTGGCCCACATCTGTTTGACATACACCCTGCCACGACACCAGTCAGTCAGAAGTGCCAGCTTGATGCCAAATCCGGGCCAGACCTGTTTTCTTTGAGCCTGGGCCACATAAACCAAACCATAATTGGGCCAGATGTGGCATGCCATCACATAAACAGTGCCATCTACACCAGGCCTGGCCCACATCTGGATGACATGTCACTCACCATGCCAGAAGTCAGCCAGCAGTGCCAGCTTGACACCAGATCCGGGCCAGGTCTGTCTGCTATGTGGGAAGTATAAAAAGTATGGGAATGTACAACCATCATACCGCTCAGGGAGGAGACCTTGTAAAGATGATCGCTGAAACTGGTAACACAGTGTCACTATCTACAGTAAAATGAGTCCTGTACTATCATGAGCTAAAAGGTTCCTCTTAATCTCTGGAGACATGTCCTGTGGTCTGATGAAACAAAAATGTAACTGTTCAGCTATAATGATAAACAATATATTTGGAGAGAAAGGAGGAAGCTTTGAAGCCTCAGAACACCATCCCAACTGTGAAGTATGGGGGTGGCAGCTTCATGTTGTGGGGCCGTTCTGTTGCAGAAGGGACTGGTGCACCTCACAGAATGAGAAAAGAAATTTATGTGAAGTATCTGAAGACATCAACCAGGAAGCTGAAGCTTGGGCGCAAATGGGTCTTCCAAATGGACAATGACCCCAAGCATACCTCCAAATTAGTTACAAAGTAGCTTAAGGATAATAAATCAAAGTTTTGGAGTGGCAACCACAAAGTCCTGATCTCAGTCCCGTAGAAAAATTGTGCGTGGGACGGAAAAAGCGAGTGTGAGCAAGAAGACCTACAAACCTGTGGCAGTTACACCAGTTTTGTCAAGAGGAGTGGGCCGAGATTCCAGCAAACTATTGCAGAAAGCTTGTGGAAGGACACCTGAAGCATGTGGCCCAAGTTTACGTATACTCAGACTACGAAGAAAGTTAAAAGAAACAAAAAACAAACGAACAAAGTTCTCTCTCTTTATTTTGAATGTGTAAACAGATTCTACAAAAAGATGTAAACACAAAGCGTCTAAAGCAAAATAGTCAGTTCCCTTTGGGCATGTGATGTTCTAGTAGGAAGATTACACTATGAAATAAGAAGTTATCTCTAAGTTTTTAGTCAAACTGCTACGCAGATAAGCTACACAAAAGCACCACTATGTGTTGGAACAGGAAGTGATACTCTACCGCAGAGAGAGCAAACACCAACTGGATGGCGCTGTAGTCTGCACTATAGATTTTTATTATTTATTCATTAATGAAAAAGCACACATATTGCAGCTCTTCCTGTTTGCTTACTGGATCTAGAACACCATTTAGATCATAACAGCTCCTGATCAGAATGAATTTCATTTTCAAATCAAATTTCATGTCCCAGTTTCACAATTTTGTAACATAATATTTCAAAGCTTGCTTATGGGCTTGTTTTGGAGCAGACCAACAGTCAGGCTCGTCTTCACCCTTACTGTCAGACTCTGAATTGATGGTTCTGCTATATCTCACCTGGCTGAGTGGGGACACGTGTACCAAACGTTAGAGTTCCCACTGCAGGAGCTTGGGTTTGAGTCTGCCCTCGACCATTTCCTGTGTGCCATACCGCTTCACTCTCTCCCCACCTTCCTGTCTGCTGTCTGGCAAAAGGCCTCATGTTCTGAAATCTCTTCCTCTCCATCATCTTTGAGCGAAGCTTCTTTTGCAGCTGTGACAAAATATAGAACGGTTTCTGCAACCGGGGAGTAAAATGTGCTGCAGTGTGAGGGCGCACAGGTGTAGGTCTGGAATTTTACATATAAATATTATAGTTTACTTCATGCACAAGAAATGTAAACATTTAATCTAACCCACTTTTCATCAACTACATAACCTTTATTGGAGAGTACATTCATAAATTGTGTGTATCACACACACAAACACACATCCACTAAATTCTCTCTTTTTATATCTCTCCCTCTCTCTGGTGAATGATGGAAGTTTGGTGGACTGTGTGGTTTGTCTGGCTGAAAGTTGTGTTTTTTTATGTGTGGTGTGTTGTGAGGCTGATGATTTAGTGTAATTGTGTATGGTGTTGTTAGTGTAGTTTATGTGGTGTTAGTGGTTTTTCCTGGATGCAGAGCAGGTCAGTATGCCGTGGACTTTTACACCACCATGTTAGGGATGGAGTAAAGTAATAAAGCTTGCGTGGAGAAGCTGCTGCAGGGGCTTCCTCAGCTGAGCTCTGAGGACAGAGCTGTCCTGGATGCTAACTTTTCTTTGGAGGAGATTAGTGCTGGAGGTGAGGTGAGCTTCCCTCCCTCCAAGACATCTACAGGAAGCGGTGCCTGAGGAAAGCGGGGAGGATCATCAAGGACTCCAGTCACCCCAGCCATAAACTGTTCAGACTACTTCCATCAGGAAGGAGGTTCTGCAGCATCCGGTCCCATACCAGCAGACTGAGAGACAGCTTTTTCCATCAGGCCATCAGACTGCTGAACACTTCATAGACACCTCACCCTCACTACTGGAACTTCAACATTATGCACTCCATACTGTATATAAATACCACTGTTTTGCACATACCAACCTCTGTATATTTTATATATCTTATTTTATTGTTTACTTTATTTCATTTGTAAAACATGTATATACATACTATATACACACTCAAACACACACACGTAGAAAAACATATTTAGTATACACATTCAGTAATGTATATACCTTTACATATTGTACATATATTTATTACTTTTTAGATTAGCCATTTTTATATTTTGCTTGTTTTACATTATTGTATTTTGCACAACTCTGTTGCTTGTGAAGCTCGCACACAAGAATTTCACTCACATGTACTGTACCAGTGTACCTGCACATGTGATGTGACAATAAAAGTGATTTGATTTGATTTGATTTGCTGCTGCTGGTCAGCTGGCTCCTGCACAGGGTGGACTGCCTGCAGACGTCTGTAAAGGACTGTTACTGGCATCGAGTCATCATGTGGGGCTCTCTCAATGTCCTGTTTCTGGAATATATATTTATATTGGTATATTTGTTAGAAATTTAATCTTTGTTAAACGTTTTAAGAGATAAATAAGCAAAGTTATCTAGATTTATGTTGCCAGGTTTATGTCGGAGGCCTCTGCTTGTGTTGTCCTTGTTTTTCTGTTTTCAGTACAGATCAGAGTGATGTGGACTTTCTCAAAAGATGTTTAGATTTGTATGAGAAAGCATCTTCAGCAAAGGTGAGCTGGTGAAAAAAATATGGTGTAACAGGTTTGTTGGTGGTCATATAGAGACTTTTTTTTTTTAGGAAAAGAAGAGTCTCGGAGGTTGCCATGGAGACGGTCTGTGTCAGACTGTCTAAACCAAAAATGGATGCTGTACATCCACTGATAAATGTCATTTCAGTTTGATTCAGATAGATTGAAATCCAGAGAAAACTATGCTAGAGGTGAAAGGTCAAACATTGGTCATCATGATGAGGGTGGATTTTTTTAATACCACAGACTGACAAAGAAAACTGAAATTTGTGAATTCTAAAGGTATGCAAGATGTGCTGTGTTCAGTCGCAGGCAATGTTCCCTCTAATTTTTCATGTGTCTGAGCGAACACACAAACTCCCTGAGCGATCCCTTGGACCACTGTGAGCGACATCAGACGTGTGCACTGTGGTCACGCCGGCATCTAATCCATCCAAGTTACATGGTTTATTAAAATAATCAAATTACAGCATTTACATTTATGTTAGACTACTTTTAATTAACTGCTTTGGCCCACTTACAATGAAAATTAAAAAAAAATCAAGTCATTGACTTGTGTAGCATGTTAACACTATTGGAAGTAAAAATAACTTGAACTCCAATTTCAAAAACACAACTTTCTTTCTTTTTTCTTTTTTTTTATAAAGCTCTGACTTGTATTATGAGTCTGTGGTCTGGGAGAGAGTCCTGTAACTCTGTCTGCAAAATACAGTAAATAATGACCAATGCTGGGCAATTAATTATATAGTTACTTCTTCAACAAAGTAACTCAGTTTGGCAAACAACAAAGTTTTTTTGCAGCTATTTTTTTAAATGCAGCCAAGGCGTTTTTAAATAAACATTTCAAACTATTTACAGAACAATCAGCTGTTCTGCATCAAATCTGATGCCACACAAATTATTTGTGCCACTCCAAAAAATAATTTCTGTCCACTATGAGATAAAGGAGAACAACAGCCTGATACCTGCAGGCTTGACAACAGGAGATGTATCACTCCTGTAACACCTGTAACATTCAGTAGTCGCCTCATTGTTCTGACACATACAACAAAACCATTGACTACACTACACACTAACTACACAAGATTTGCGCTAAACGTCTCAAATCTCTCACATCTCAAAACACCGCTGTCACTCCTAAAACAACTAGATGCCAGGTTGCCATATCATTTTTGGATTGGTCGACATGGTACATTTTTGGACGAATAGGAAAGGGAGACGGGGGTGGGGTTTGTTTTTGCTCACAGGTGGAGAGTGCTTTCGAGCCTTTTTTTCTTATAAAACGCCGTTTTTACGGTTTCTTCCCGCAGTAAATATAAACAACGACAGTATTCAGGAAGAAAACCAAACATTGCATATTTTTTATCACAACTCTGGTTTTACGTGGTCTATCAACACAATTTAAAAACTGGTATAAAGTCCACACTTTTTCCGTCAATTGTTCCGTCTGTCCTGCTCACATCTCCAATGGTTGTACACGTTGTAATTGACGTGGCTTCACTCCACATCAGCCACGCCGCTTTGCTAGCTAAAACACCGGTGTCGGCGCATAAGGACGCTGTCATAGCCTGCCAACGACGTTGATTGGCTGCGTATAGGCATTATTAGCAGGACTATGGAATAAGGTGGCATCGTTCTAATCCCATATGGGAGCAGCCAGTCACTCACTGACTAACACTGCAAAACAGAATTGTTAAAGTTTTAATTTTAATTTAAATTCAGGTTAGCTTTTTTTTTGTGCGCAAAGCAGATTTTCTGCGCGCAGAGACCGTGCCACACTGTAAAATCTAATTAGTTCCCAGAACTCAAAAAAATTATGGAAACTCGTTGCCTCAAAAAAATTGAGTAAAGCTTAGCTAAAAATGACTAAGTTAGGACAACGTATTTATTTTGAGTACTCTGTACAAGCTCATTTGTTCCCAGAACAAAAAAACTAAGTAAAGCTTACTTAGGATGACTGTTAGGACAACTTATACATTGCAAGTCTGCAGTATTAAGAATAACTTGATATTTCTGACTGTACAATACTAATTGTTAACCTACTGACAAACATTTCAAGTTCAACTAAATGAAAAAACAATTTGTGGTAACCTGATTATGACTAAAAACACTTTTTGTAATGATGTTAAAATGAGCACAACTTTTATTTTCAAACACAACAAAGTACAACAGCCAACATACTGGACACTGTTCTGCTGAATAAAAATTATATTGCCATCACTGTTATAATCTTACAATGAAACAAAGTCTCAGATGTAATTATTCTGAAAATAAGTTTAGGCCTACCACAAGTTTGTTTTGTACTTACATTATTTATATAATCAAAATAAAATATTTATTGTTCTGTCACAAGTGCAGTCTCTAATTTAAACAACACATTCGTTTTTCATTCCAACACAGGAGCTGGAATGTTGTAATATTTTAAGGATGGCTTGTTTCCAGTCCAGGCATTACTGCCTAAATGACTGTCATGGATCGAGGTGATCCAAATGTAGGTGCAGAAGAAAGTCTTTAACTTCCCTTAAGTACAGTTGCAGTGGATGTGGGTTGGAGATGCAATGAGCTTGAACTTGCAGGTGACCACCTTCACTGACCACACCATCTGTGATGGAGGACTCATCTCTCCTGGTGTCCTGCAAGCAAACAATCATATTTTTTGGAACATGAACTTAATTGCTTTCTTAAAACATTTTTTCTGCATTTGGTATAAAACAGACTCCAATTTAGACAATCTCAGGCTCCCTCCCCGCCGGAGAGGTGACATTCAATGTCCCAAATTCTCAGTCTAGATAGCCGTGACCACCACGCAACACACAATATTGTCATGAAAGCATCATTTTAAAAAGGGCTATGCAAACATGGGCAATAACTTTCATTCTAATGATGTGCAAAATGATTTGGGCACAAAACAAATTTTGCTGTTAGAAAACTTGCAGACTTCCCTATATACAGTGTAGACCCTCTAAACTAAGTTTGGGGGATGTGAACTTTCAAGAAATGCAGACCAAACTGTTGTTGTTTGTTTACTTACACAGCATGTCTTGTAGAATTAACTGGAGTCACAGCAACAGCACAGTGCAGTCATATCTCAAGTCTAATAACAGAAGACAGGAAAAGATCAGTAAAGAAACAACTTCCCCAAACCAAAGCACAAACAAAACAATAAGTAAAACAGGCTGATCTAAAGTATGATTAAAGTTCAGCCTGATTAATATAAATGTCACTGACAGTTGCTAATATATTGGAAAACCAAAATACTTACCACTGAGTTGATGTCTTTCTGTCCAACAACAGGAGTGCTGGTCCCGAGCCTCAAAGACAGAAAGAAGCAAGCAGAGGGAGAAAAAACAGAACATTTTTCAGAAACTGATTTGATCCTTAATGGCTGTGCAATCATTGTAACATAGAGTTTGCTTATGTTGTTAAATAAAGGCTAGATTTGGCATTAATAGATACCACAGATGTTCAAAAGCTGCCACAAAGCATGAAAAAATAGACGTCTCCGAAAACGTCAGAGCATTTTTGCAAATATGTGATGTCTTGATAAATCGAGCAGACATTTGAAATTTACACAGCTACATTCTCGCCTGAAAATATCTTAAAAGTTTATTTTGTGACCCAGAAAAAGTAATACGTTTTTCAGCAGTGCTCCTCCGCCATTGCCGCGCTTACAAGTGCGCACAGGCTCCGACAACCATGGCCGACAAATGCGATCCTCCTTTTCACCAGACTACCCTTTCTGGGTCACAAAATAACCTTTTAAGATATTTTCAGGCGAGAATGTAGCTATGTAATGCTCAAATATCTACTTAATTTATCAAAATATCACATATTTGCAAAAGTGCTTCCACGTTTTCGGAGAGCTCCGTTATCCACCCCCCACACCCACCCCTAACGGCTGCACCTCCCAAAGAATTTTGTCTGGGCTCTTATCTCACTTATTTATTTCAAACAATCAACAAAAAAATTCACCGACATAGTTTTATGTAAGGTTTTTAAGGCTGTGGTGTTAATTTTTAAGTAACATGAGCACAGCGGCAGCAGCAACGCTAGGCTAACACTAACTAGCTAGCAAGATTATAAACCTGGTGCTAAACTAAGAGAAGCCACAAAATCAGTTTGAATAAGAGTAAACATTTACTCACCAAGTCAGTAAAGATCCACAGCAATGACAACAATAATATCTCCAGGTTTGCTCAATATATTCCATAACAAATGCTGGCGCCATGAACATGCGGACTGATCCGGGAGGGAGGAGGACGGTAGTCACGTGGCATTTTCAAAACACATCTTTCATCCTTCCGCCCTGAGAAGCAAAACTTCCAGCTTACTTAGTTTTTCTAAGTTAGGACAACTCAAATAAATCGAGTTTATCAGCGTTTATGCATAAAAAGTACTGGTAAGTTATTTAAATTGAGTTCTAATAACAAATTGATAAAAATTGAGTTCAGCCTATTTAATATTTTTAATTAAACACAATATTACATTTTACAGTGCAGCAGTGCGCAATTGCTTCTTTCTCCCAGCAGCATTATTGAAGTGACACTTTAACAACACTTTACCTGCTGATGCTTCACATCACAATCTTTATGACGAAAAAGCTCAGATGTCTGTGACTTGTTATGAAAACGGACAGAACCTGGGCTCAGGCTTCCTCTTCTTCTTTCCTTCCTCTTTAATAATAACCATAGATCAGTAAAACAGCCATGTTTTTATACAAATGATTGTGATAAAGAGAATTTAGACTGGGGAAATCCAAACTTGATGTACCAGGTCAACTCAGCGAGCTCCTGTCTTGACCTCCCCTCTGCCGAGCACACACACACACACACACACACACACACACACACACACACACACACACACACACACACACACACACACTGTATCATAATAAATGCCATGATATCTTTCTTGTTCAAATAGTTTATTCACTTAACAAAGAGGTAGCTTGGAAACTCAGTAAGAAGGAACAAAAATAGTTTAAGGTCACTTTCTCAAATAAAGAGGATTTCAACATCTTTCTGTTCATAATACAGGCTAAATAAAAGAAGAGATACATCAGAAACACATCAGTAGATCCAGAAATTATAGAGGCAAACTCTTTTCAGCTATAGAGGTAGAGGTACACTTCATGTACTCATTAGCGTACAGTTCAAATGCCTGTGTTAGGGTGCATTGTTTCAGTTTTATTAAGTCTTCTTGCAGTTACATGGTAATTATTAGCTCTCATGCTGGACAAGAGTGATCAAAGCTCATAAACATCTGAGTTACACAATGAGTCTTTCAAATGTGTGGAATATCCCAGCTATAACCTTTGCTTTCAATTTGGTTAAATTCATCATTCAGATCACAGTCTAAACAACAAGTACAGTAGGTCTTCCACTCCACAATTAAAAATAGCAACACTCATGTAAGGCTTTATTCTCCATAGTGTCAAAATAAAGCAACATTAAAATAATGGATCTTCCATCTGAAATAATTACAGTTTGTATAAATTCACGCTGAAGACCAAAATACACACACATACATAAAACACATAAATCACTAAAACCTAATTAAAACACATGGGAAAATACCTCATTTGTTGTGCTATTCAAAGATGTGTATGTGTCATAAAAGTCATAAAGAAACGATAGAGGTTAATATACTTTATGTTCTACAGTCGCTGCAGATTAATGAAATATAGTGGAAACTTGAAGATCCTTGGTATAGCAGTTTGTGGGAAACAAATACAGTGAAGTGACCATTTAGCTCTTATGGCATAAAATTGCTTAGTGCATTATTATTTGCTTTTCTACAGTATGATATTTGTTTAATAATTGATTGATTTAGTGCATAAAATAAGTTGATAAATAAAATGTTAAATATCTAATCATCATATCAAAAATCATATATTTGGAGGGAGTGTCTTTGACACATGCTGACTGCATTCTTCTTATAACCAGAACAGGAAGTGAGATCAGAGGAGAACAAGAGTGAGCAGTTTGGTGAAAGGAACAGGAAGGATGAAAAAGAGGTGAACATCCACACAGTTTAAACGGAGACATCATGGCACAATAAGAGCACAAGCTCTAAGATGAAGACTGGTAATGATTAAAAACTGCACTAAATAGTATCATTCTGTGACTTCAAACTTTAGGTAGTGCATAACATTTACCACTTTGTATTAATTTTACTATACGTTTAAATAAATAAAAGTAAATAACTTTAAAAGGTGCTGTTATTGAGTGAAAATTCAAAAGATTTCAGGGCTGGGGTAAGCCCTGTATGCTTCAAGATCCAAGCAACGCCCTCGCCAGCAGCAGCAAATTGATATGGACCAGTTTATGCCTTTTATTCGGTTGTAAACTCTGATATACTCTTATAATTAACCTTTGGGTGACTGCACAAAGACTGAGAGGGGACGACAGAGAGGGAGAGAAAGGGAGAAAGATGGAGGAACACAGCACATATAAGAAACAGGTAAGAGTGGACATGAAGTCAAAGTCAGGGACATGTCCGATAATAAAGACCTTCCACCTGGCTACATATATGTCACTTCTGTTTTGCCCACATTCATCTATGATGATCGCTCATAACTAAGCAGGGTGCTATACTCTTATCAAACGATGATCCGAAACTGCTCTTAAAATAATTATTACAAGAATATATCTTTTGTTATTTTTTTTAGTTGAATATAAAATGTTTGTGTGTGATTGTCAGTACAAAGAGGAAGCGAGGACAGAGAGACTGGAACTAACAGAGATCAGGTGGATTTTTCACAAAATCTACATGCATTAAATGGATGCGTTGTGTGATTTTCAGTAGCACTCTGCTATTAATGTGAATAATAGCATTTAGCAACATTCACATCACTGTAACCTTGAACAGGAAGAATGCCACTATACTGATGTGACAGACTACAAATCTATTCTCCACTCTCTGAATTGGTGTACATGATTCTCTGTGCTGAGTCTGCACAACAAAGTGTTTGTGTTTGTATGAATTCAAAAGCTGTCATTTAAAATCAGCTCTATTACCAGTTTGCTTCTTGTCCAGGTATGTGGAGTGGCAGGATGATTTTTAACTGTCTGTATTGTATAATGGTACTTTAAATACTTGATGATTTGGTGGATTGGCCTCTATGTGGTTAAGAGACTGAAACAATGCTGTGCAGGTTTCTCCTCTGATCTGCTTTTTCATAAACTGGTTTTGAAATTTACTGGTCAACATGGCTAAACTAAAGTGACCACCGTAAAGCTGATGTATTATATTAAAATCTGTTATTCTTAGACACTGCTGTAGGTCATTCAAAAATTTGATTTCTTTTGAAGGTAACACTAAAAGCATGACATTAAGACTGAGCTGAGCCCTCCTAAAGGTTTGATCCTGGAGTCGCCCCTGATTGAGTGCTTCTCACACATTTATGATTTTGAACAATTTACAGTAAATAGTATCAATAGTAAGTACTTTTAAAGATTTAACATATAATAATAGTTGCTAAATTCATGCAAGTCAAATAACTGATTGATCAACTACAGAAACAAAATTGTATTTCATGTATTTCATGAGCACAAATCTTCATCTGTAAAATAACAAGTAACTAAAGATGTCAGATAATTGTAGTGAAGTTAAATGTACCAATTTCCACTTAGAAGCAGCGGAGAAGAAGCCACAAATGTGATGGAAAGACCAATGTAATGTCTCTATCACCCCTGTCCTTGTCGACCTGCATTGGCTTCCTGTTAAGTATCACATTCAATTCAAAATCCTGCTGCTCACCTTCCGAATTATTAACAATATAGCTCCAAGCTACCTCATTGAGCTACTTAGATTATACACCCCTACTAGAGCACTAAGATCATCTTCCCAGTCACTTTTGGTACAGCCAAGATCCCGGCTGAAGACTAGAGGTGACCGAGCGTTTGCCTTGGCTGCACCCGATCTATGGAATAACCTCCCCATCGCCATCCGCGAGTCTGATTCCAGTCAATCCTTCAAATCGCAGTTAAAAACCCACTTATTTAGCATCGCCTTTTCTACCAGTTAATGATTGTTTGTTAGTTAGTTTAATGCTTATTTCTATCTTCGGTCCATTCTTAACTACTTTTAATCATTTTTAAAATTTTTGTCTGTTTTATTCTTTACATATATTGTTCTTTTGCACTTTTATATGCATTTCTTTTGCTTCTGTGTTTTTAATGCCATTTAACATGCTAGCATGTTGGTACATTAGCATAGCTTTCATCCTTCCCTGTTACTTCATCTTACCCTCTTGTATGTTAAGCACTTTGGTACACCACTGTTTTTTTTAAATGTGCTATATAAATAAAGTTTGTTGTTGTTGTAAAAATTCCTCACATTTGTACTTAAATACTTTACTGTAGTAATTATACTTAATATCATCTGGCAAAAATGACCCAACAACTTTCATGCAAACATCACAGTTTCTGAACAACTGAATGATCAACTTGACACCTGAAACTACATTGAAAACACACATGACATATTTATATTTTAACAATTAAAAGTTCACATGTAGAAACAATTCACACCGAAGCAGTTTCCTGCAGAGCGAACTGTTTATTTTGGATGTTATTTTCATTTTATTATTTTCCATTACTCCGTGTAATGACTTGATTTATCCAACCAATGTAAGAGCAGACCTTCAGAGAAATAGCTGGTCCGGTACAGGCACATTTATAACCACCAACATACACACCATGAATCTTGTTGTTTTTGGCTATCACTCCACCACCAGAATCACCCTGAGAGAGAAAACATAAACTATATGTTTGTTCCAAAACATCTGATAATGATACAGATAAAATGTTGGCAGCATGGCAACTCACCTGACATACGTCCACTCGAGGTTCTTTGTGACACATCGTGTTTCCATTTGGCCATAATAATGTTGAATCACATGGATGGAGGTTAAGCCCACACTCAACAACATGCATCTTTGCACACTGGAGATGAGGCGGTTCACCACGGACTAGAGAAAAAATGTAAAAAACAAAAGCTACTGCGTGTTTCATGCAAGGAAATCAGACATTGAAAAGAAACATGCTTTGCCTCGTTTCTGGAACAAAGTTTGTTCTTTAAAAGAAGCTGAGCAGCGTTTAAAAAGGAGAGAAATTGACAGTATATCCACCATAAAATGAGATAAATACTTTATGTCATCACAGTTTTCAAATAAAATGAAAATGAAACTATAACAGGCACACAAGACAAAATCAAATATTATATAAACTAGAAAATTGTGAAATAATCAAAACAATGCTGTTCTCACGTTTGTTGTAGTTTACATCAACCGTATAACGACCAAGGCCTGCAATCTGAATGACATCCAGCCTACAAATTAAAAAAAAAAAAAAGTCCATATCCATGTCTTGTGAGCACAAAATAAATCATCTGAATGGAGTCTGCAGGCTGAGTATTTCCAGTCCACTCTAAGTCAGCTAATCTAACTTTGCAGATTCAAACATTTTATTAAAACATTACATTTCTTTCCATTTCCTCATGCTCATGTTTTATTGTCAGTTATTATAGATCATGGATGTACCTCCTAAGCGGGTACCTAAAATCAAAACCAGAACACTTACCTCAATATTCAAGTCTTAGTTACATTATTGTTAATAAAGAAGCTTTGCAGTCAGTAATGGGGTTTGTAACTTCAGAAGCATGATGTCATTTTTTTCATAGACTACAGATGTTGCTACATTTTTTTGCTCTTCCTGGATGTTTAAAAAACCAACCAACTAAACAAGAAAAATACATATTATGTCAACATATTAAGGACTTCCAGAATTCAAACTTTACACTTAAAAGGTTACTCAAAACTCACTTTTTACGACGTGTACATTTAGGTAAGACAACAGGCTTAATATCATTCTCAGGTGGGTCGATTTTCAGAAGCATGATGTCATGTTTTCCTGTTTGGTCCTCAAAGATTTTGTGATCAATAATTCTCGCCATTCTTCCTGGACCTGGATGAATTCCTACATATGCAGACATATTCCTAAACAATGGAAATGGTAAAAGAACAAAATACCAGTAATGATTTTTGTCTCTGGACTGGTTTTTTTTTTTTTTTTTAAGTGAAACAGTAATTTCTCACCATCCAGGTTGATCTTTCCAACAGTGAGCTGCAGTTAGAACCCACTCTCTGTGGATCAGAGAGCCGCCACATAGAGAATCATGTGTTCGATTGGTTGCAGTTATTTTCACATGATACAGACGATCATTTTTCTCACAGTTATGGTCGTGAAAGATTCTCTTGTGCAAATCCACCTCTGTGCACAATGTGAAACCTGAAAGAAGAATAATATACTTACAAATGGTTGTCTTACCACCTGAACAACATATTGACTCAGCCAGGAGCCAGTTATTATGGTTGTAACCAGCAACATGGCTAGAAAAATGTACTGACAAAATTCACACTCTATGAGACTTTTTGAAAAATTTACAAAAATTAATGTAATGGAGAGACAAAGAATTAGAACAAAAATGCACGACTTAATCAAGCCAAGTTAAACAAGTCTTAATAAACACAGGTATGGTTCAAATACACAAAGTTTAAAAATAAAAGCAGAAGAAACGAGTGCAGTAGTTCACTCACCAACAAACAGGAGGAGTAGGAGGAACTTCAGGTGAGCCATTGCTGTCATTCAGCTTGCAGTGAATGCTGTGCTGGGACACTTTTTAAACCTCTTCTCACTGTGTTGGTGAGAATAGATCCACCAATCACACAGCCCAGTTTTATCAACAAAATGCCATTGGTTGGGACGGTCTTTGTGCAAATGTTGAATGTCTCATCCTATTAAAAAGAAAAGTGTTACTGTAGTCTTTGTCATCCACATACTGCAGGAAATGACACTGCAGTGCAAACAGAAGTTATGTTTTCATAGAATTATTAATAAGTTGGGCTTTTAGATGTTTGCTCGTGCACAGCAACTATATTCACAGTCCAAATTGTTCTGTTTCACAAACTCTTTGCCTTTTTCAGTGATATATATGCAAAGCTCAGTGACAGTTATTTATTTGCTTCAGTAGCTCATTAGGGTCTGTCTCAAACCTTTGATAAAAGCAGTATAAAAAAGCATGAAACATCAGTTGTTCAGTTAATGTGATATTGGCTGACTTGATATAACAATTTCTTTTCTTTTCTTTGTCTTGTACATATTGTTATTGCACTGTCCTCCACTTCCATAAGTGACAACACTGACCAGCCATGTTTGACAGAAACTAATCCACAATGTCTCATTCACTCAGCACAAAACCTTGAGGTTGATTTCCTGCCTTAGTGAACAAAGATATGAAATGCTATTTGATTATGAGTAAGCTCAAAATGAAGTTCATTGTTCTGTGACATACAGCTATCTTACAGCCTTAAAACTTTTGTGTGGGCCTCTTTTAGTGGTCACTTATTGCACTCTTAGTTGTTAATACACTGATATTCAGTTTTTTTTCCATGCAGGTTAATCAGTCATGTTTGCATGGTTGTAAAATAAAAATATTCATTGTTAATTATTGATAATCAATAAGTACATAACCTAAGAAGTTGTTTCACATCCTCCTGGATCATATCTTGATATTCTTACCTTTTTTAATAATAGCACAACTTTAGGGTCAGATTTGTGATATTTGGCTGTATAAATTAAAATATGCATACTATGTAATGTGATTGCAGAGAGATTCAGATGGTGCAAGAGGAGATTTAATGGTTCATTACCTGGACAAAATTTAAACTACCATTTATCACAACTAGCTTGTAGCAGTATTTCTCTCTTTCTCTTTCTTTCTCACACATGCATGAGCGTGCAGTGGCGTGTGAGCGCCTACAGAGTTAGTTTTTTGAATATATTTCAAATATGGACCCAAATGCAGAACTCAGGAGACAAAGGATGAACTCAAAGATCAGCTTCAATGCAGTAGCAAAAAATACAAAAACACAGTGACAGGGTAGCAGCAGGGAAACTGGATACTAGCAAACACAGGGAAACATTGAGCAAGGAAACAATACAGAGAGGGAGGACACAGCAACAATTTAAGACAAACTGAGGGAGTAAATACACGAGGAGCTCAGGACAAACAGGAGACACCTGGGAGGGCAGCTGAACCTAAATAAGAAAATGAGACAAGCAACGTAAAACTAAATAAAAACCACAAGAGACAACAGACTAACACAATAAGTAACTTGGTGTGCAAGAACAGAAACGTAGACGTGACACAGAACGCAGGAAAATCATCTGAATGGAGGAAAATAAACTCACTGAACTAAGCTACAATTCAAAGTAACCAAAACAAACTAAGCATAAAGATGAAAGGTGAAAATTTAAATCACAAATAAACTAAGAAACAAATTGAAACTATTTAATAATAACAGTAGTGTCTTGTTTTGTGTTTCTAGCTTCTAGGGATTCTAGAAATGTAAAAATGTACTTGATGGAAGGGAAGAGCAGTCATACTGTCAAAATGTAAAGTGAAACATGAGTTGATTCCATTAACTTTTACACTTTTCTTATTTACCTTTCCATCATAATGTGTCATAATGTGCTATTTCTTCTCTGCTGTGCTGAATTTCACAATAGAAGATGACCATTTGGCAGACACTGTGCAGAGCTGTGGCCCAACTCCAAATGTAACCAGAGCTCTTATCCGTCCAGTCAGTGGGTTTATTAGCGGTGATCAGTCATAGATATGGGCCAGTAGGGCCTTCTACACCTGCTAGTCAGTTCAGAAGGTTGTTAACATCCATTCAGATGGAGGATCACTAACAGGAGGTTGGGAAGACTCCAGAATCCTTTCTCACTGACTTCCAGTGGATACAGCAGTGTTTACAAGTGAGATGATTTATATGGACAGCATTTATAGAGTGACTATAAAAAGTCAGCGAGTGTCAGTAATCACTCAATCAGTGATAGGAAGGTTACCTTTAAAATGTATTCCACTACAAATGACAGAATACATGCCCCAAAATGTAGTTTGTAACATATTCTGAATACTTTCAATTACTTAATATATTGTTGTCTAAAGAGCTTGGAAAGAAAAGTGTCTGGACATCTTTAAGCTGCTTGAAGATGTTTCAAGTCACGTCCTAGAACATCTTCAGCCAACTTAAAGAAGTCCAGACGCTTTTCTTTCCAAGCTCTTTAGACTACGATGACCTGATGACTGAGAACCTTCACAGACTTAATATATTGTTGTGCTTTTTACAACTAGATGAATGTAGCGATCACATCCTGCAAATTCTTGTTTGTTTTTCTCTACTAATTGGCTGTTAAACCCAAATCTCCCTGAATATTTACTGTAGAGGAGCAAAGACTTATGTTAACATAAGTTAACATAAGATGTTAAGATAAGATTAGATGTTAGCTTGGTGGCGAGTGGACTTCAGTAATAATTACAATAGGGGCGTCAGGGGATTCCCCAGGAGCATCTTCCTTGGAGGGCTCAACCCGGGGTTGCGGTCATGGCCTATTAAGAGCTCTGTTGGCTCTTAGGTGACGGTTTCCTCGTGGCTGCGTGCAGCGGGGCTAGGGGAAGGTCTGTGCTGACGGACGTGGGTTACTGACCTGGTAGCCTGGCTGCCCCTGGGTGGGTCCGGGACGGGCGTGGGGTTCTGGGGGTGCTCCGTCTCTGGGCTGGGGCCCTGGTTGGTGTGTCGCCGGGGTTGTGGGCGGGTGGGTGTATGGGGGCCCAGCCCTGGCGCAGGGTGCCGCCAGGGCATGGAGCCACCTGGGGGGCTCTTCAACTGGTGGGGGAGGTCTTCTCTCTTCAGGAACTCACTCTGCAGGAGGGGGAGATATAGGAGAGGTGGAGGAAGATCTCAGCCTGGGCGTCTATTGTCTTGTGTAGTTTGGAAGATGAGTGGATAACGGGGTGGGTGCAGTTTTCTCTGTGGTGGGGTCGGGTGGGCTGTCCCAGGCTCTGTGGGGCCGAGCAGCGCTGCTGAACTGGGTTCCGGTCCAGATGGGCCTGGGCCCCCTTTCCCTGGTGGGTTGCAGAGTATGGGGGTGCCTACTGGGGTCAGCGGGGGAGCTGGCCTCGGGAACCCTCACACTAACTTCTATCGAGTGGAAAAAAGTTAGCGTTCATCCTCCAGCTTCACTGTGTTTATATGCTAACATAGCTGTGTCGCTAGCATGTAGCACATCATTATATACCAGCTAGCCCAACTTCAGTAACCCTACAAAAGTCACTGCTGTTTAGTTTTCTGTCTTCATTTATGCTGGAAGTGATAGCAGAGCTGTACATTTTATTTTTTTCAGAAATCTCTCAGTCAGAACGTGGTATATCATGTTTAGGTAGAAACTAACTTCCTGCTAACTTCTAACTCCGTTAAATTTCATAAATTCTGTTTTCATGGATGCCTGGATGTGAAACTTAATTGTTACACCTGGTAAAGCAGCAACGCAGATCACTGACGCAGTGATGCCTCAGTGTTCGTTTGACTTTGGGACCTGAAGTTCGCGAGGCTCCTGACTACGGCAGCTGTAATGCTCCAACAATCCATCAAGTAGTGTGGCTTCGTAGCTTACCAAAGTCGTACTAAAACATTTTTGGACAGATTTTTGAGTGTCGTGTACTACATAAAATCGGTTCGAGGTCAGTAAGCACAACCAGAATTCATACATAAGGCGCACCGGATGCGCCTTATGGCCCGAAAAATGTGGTAAGTATCATATCTTTGGCCACGGATTAATCCAGAACATCTCCTCATACCCTTAATTTAAATGGCCCTATTTTGCACAGACCTGAAGAAAAAAACTGGTATTTACGAATAACAATTCAGCTTATGCAACCTGACTCAAAACCTGATTGTAATACTTCAGCACAGACACACAGACTGAAATGTACTGTTTAATGTTTATTGTTAATCTAAGTCACTGATCATTTACAGTATTACAGAGTCTGTCAGTCTTTGCATGATGTAAACATTCCTGAAAGTTTCTAGCTGACTCTCAGGTGTCACAGGTGTGCCAGCAGGAAAGAGGGTCAATAAACCTGCATCCTGAAGTTTGTCATGCAGGATTAAAGGAGCCAGACTTTGTTCACACAGATAGGATTGTATTTTACACTGACCCTGGGTAAGTATGAGTATCATACACTTTAAATGAAGCGCTAGCTAATCAGGATATTTACTGTGAATCTGTGGCTGTGATTAATCATTTTACAGGTAACTTAATTAACTAACAACTTAATTAGTAATGACAGAAGCTAATATTTCTTTCCTGATATTGTTTAAATAGTAACTGCTTTACTACAATCTATGCTAACCTTTACACTGTAACTTTAGCTAGCTAGCTAGCAACATAAAGACAGTAAAACACGTAATAATATCTACAAATGCATCTCAAAGCTGCTATATCAGCACTCACAGTATTACTAACACAACCGCATTAACATTATTGAGTGATTTTTGACAATCGTTGACCTTTTATAGTCATATAAAATCTTCATTTAAATCTGAGGATGGATTCTAGAGTCTTCCCTTCATGTTAGTGGTCCTCTACCTGAATGGATGATAACAAACTTCTGAACAAACTAGCAGTTGTAGACGGCCCTACTGGCCCATATCTATGGGTGGGATCCACTATTAACGGCCACTGAATAGACTGATAACATCCAAAGCAGGTTTTCTGTTCATGAGGAAATGTTTGTTCACAATGCAGACAGTTTTGGTCAGTCATTCACCCAAATGTACTAAAATATTTCCACATGCCAACAAATGATGAGAAATGCAATAAATGGTTGATAGCTTCCACTGCCATGTTATAATTAAGCCAGAGTGGGCACTAGTAGTTAGCAGCCTATTAATCAACCAAAGAGTCAGACAGACTTTTAATTCATTTGAAAGCCTGATGCTTAGCCTTGTCCACCACAGCTGTAAAACTCAAAAACCAGTCTTATTTGTAATCATCTATTGTCCACCTGGGCCTTACACAGAGTTTCTGTCTGATTTCTCAGACTTCATCTGATTTAGTGCTCAGCTCAGATAAAATAATTATTGTGGGTGATTTTAATATATGGCATAGAAACTGAACATTTAACGGTGTTTCCTGAAAACCCTCTCTTACCTGATCATTTCCTGAAAACATTTAAATTTACAATATTTGATTACACAGCAGTGGGGAGTAGACTTCATCACAGTAGATGTCTTTCTGAAAGTGCTGTAACTAAGTTTAAGGATATAATTCACCCACTGTTATCATCTTCAATGCCTTGTAGCAACAAAGAGCAGAGCAGCTACCTGAACGCTACTCCAACAGAGGTCAATTATTTTGTTAATAATTTTGCCTCCTCACTACGTACGACTCTGGATATTGTAGCTCCTGTAAAATAGAGCCTCAAATCAGAAGTACCTGACTCTGTGGTCTAATTCTCAAACATGTAGCTTAAAGCAGATAACTCCTAAGCTGGAGAGGAAATGGCGTGTCACAAATTTCAAAGATCATCATTTTGCCTGGAGAAATAGTTTGCTGCTCTAAATGAAAGCCCTCCATAATACTAGAACATCTTACTATTCATCACTGATTGAAGAAAATAAGAACAACCCTAGGTTTCTCTTCAGCATTGTAGCCAGGCGAAAAAAAAAAGTCAGAGCACTGTTGAGCCAAACATTCCTTTAACATTAACTAGCAATGACTTCATGAACTTCTTCACAACTAAAATTTTAAACATTAGAGAAAAAATTACCCATAATCATCTCACAGATATAGCATTATCTACAGCCACCTTCAGTACCATTGATATTCATTTAGAGTCTTTTTCTCCAATTGATCTTTCTGAGTTAACTTCATTAATTACTTCTTCCAACCCATATGGAAAATATATATATAAATCTTATAATCTTAAAGTTTGTATCTGTCTTGTGTGAAACTTGTATGAAAAGCATACAAGAGTGAAAACAGATATAAGATCCCTAGAAAAATTATATAAATGAAACTTGTATGTTTTGGATACTTACTAAAACAATATATGAAAGTAATGAGAAAGTGGCCACTTTCATGAGTAAATCATATAAGTTTTTACTATTTCTTTTCCATATGGGAAACCATCAACCTGTCTTTTAGACCCCATTCCTACAAGAATGCTTCCTGCCATTAATTAATGATTAATGTGTCAATCTTAAATATGATAAACCTATCTCTAATAACTGGCTATGTACCACAGGCCTTCAAGCTGGCCGTAGTTAAACCATTACTTTAAAAAGCCTCATCTCTGTGTTTGTCCTCAGTGCAGTGTTCGATACTGTCGACCATAATATTCTATTAGAACGATTAGAGCATGCTGTAGGTATTAAAGGTACTGCGCTGCAGTGGTTTGTATCATATCCATCTAATTGTTATGTGCAGGCTGTGTACAGGCAGGAGTGGTAGTAGGAGGACCCAAAGTGCAGACAGTTGGAGACAAAAGGTGAACTTAAATACAGCTTTAATGCTGAACTCCAAAAAGTAACAAAACTGAGACTTCAAGGTAAACTTATACAGACAGAACACACAGCTAGATATGGGTAGATCGCGACATAGACACAGAGAAACACAGGGCTTAAATACACAGAGGGAGCAATCAGGGAATAGGTAACAGGAGGAAAACACAGCTGTTGCCCCAGCTAACGAGACAAAGGAAGCAAAACCAAACGCATTTACATGAGACACGGACTTTCAAAGTAAAACAGGAAACATAACACAGACTGAACTTACGGACACAGACTCACAGGCAGACACTACAACAAAGGGAACAGAGACGTGAGACCAGGGCAGACACAGACACTGACTGGACATGGGGATACAGCAGACAGGGGAGATAGCAACTATGGATCACAGACAGAAAACCAGAACACTAAAACTCTAACAAAACCCACCCAGAGAACCTAAACTAAGAATAATCCTATAACCCATAAAGCAAAGCTAGAATATAATGAAATAACAAAATCAAAGAACCGAAAACACAAAACACTGGGTCGACGACCCAGGCACCCTAACACTAATAGACTCCAGTTTGTTCATGTAAATGGAGAGTCCTCTGCACACACTGAGGTTAATTATGAAGTTTCACAGGGTTCAGTGCTGGGATCAATTCTGTTTACATTATACATGCTTCCATTAGGCAATATCATCAGAAGGCATAGCATACATTTTCACTCTATGCAGATGACACCCAACTTTATCATTCCATGAAGCCCGATAACACACACCAATTAGTTAAACTGCAGGAATGTCTTAAAGCCATAAAGACCTGGATGGCCTCTAATCTTCTGCTTCTAAATTCAGATTAAACTGAGGTTATTGTACTTGTATGTGCGAGCATGTGAGTGAGTGTGTGTGTGGGTGTGTGTGTCGTAACAGTTAAAGCACTGTGTGTGTGTCTCTGTATATGTGACTTCCTGCCGGTCATAAAAGTCCATCTCCCTATTATATGGCTTCCTTCTCTCAAGAGCTTCTTCCTAATTTCTGTATTGTAAAAATGTCTTAATTGAAAGTACCTAAATAAATCTGATTTATCCAGTCCAAATTGTCTCTGTAGATTCTCAAAGGATTTGAATGTTTTCCCGTCTATTAATGTGCACATTGCTGTAATTCCTTTATTGACCCATCTTAAAAATATACTATCCCATTGTCCACTTTGGAATTTTCGAGAATATGCAGGAAATAGAAATAATAACAGGTGAATATAAAAATCCTCCATCAAGAATTTTATCAAAATTATATAATGGTCTGCAAAATTTGAATAGGAATGAAACATTATATATAAAACAAAAGTGGGAATCTGAATTACATCTTGAGTTGTCAGAGGATGGCTGGCGATCCGTATGTCTCACACAGCATAATTCCACCAGCTCTAGACGATGGAGAGAATATGGCTGGAAAAATGTGATTAGGTTCTTTATTACTCCTTATATCAAAAGCAAGCAGCTGAAAACACCCCAACGATGCTGGAGATTATGTGGAGACTGGGACGCCAATCATTCTCATGTGTTTTGGAAGTGTAAAAATATCAAACCTTACTGGGAAAGCAAGCTCACTCAGCCCCATAAGGCAGGGACCTCTCCTCGTTGTTTTTTTTTTTTTTTCCTCTTACTTGTTAATTCAAACTAATTTTAGTTTTTGGTCCTTTGAAGCATAGGCGGATGGCCGGGCCCTGAGAGAATGGGGTCCTGCTATTCCCCGCTCTGGGTTCAAATATGTTATGATTGTGGATGGAACTGGACCTGTCGGGGAGAGGACCAGACTTCGGGCTTTGTTTGGCAGTCTTCATATGGATGTAAGGGGCTGGGTGGATGGTGTTTTTGGGACAGGATTGATAAGACAGTACTTTGGGTATTCCCTGCCCCCCTCTCTATATATATGTGTATAATTATTCTTTCTTTTCTTTTCCCCACAGATTAGGTGTGCTTTATTCCTTTTAGTTTGTTTCTTTTGTGTTCCTTTTTCATATTTTTGTTTGCATGTACTATAAATTTGGAAAAAGTACAAAATAAAAAGTAAAAAAAAAAAAAAAAAAAGGCCATCTCCCCTCACCCAAGCTACACCAAACTCCTCTACAAAACATGGTTATCAGGTCACAAGCACTGAGACCCCACTCTACTTCCATTTGGCAGTTTCCACTGGGCCATTGGCCTCTTGTTGTCTTACTTTTACTGCTAAGCTTGGGGGAGGGTCTCCTACAAACCTACTTCTAAGTTGTGACAGTTATGAACCTTTATTACATTCAGGGACAAGGGTAACAAACTTCTTCTCTCTTTCCTATCTGTTCCATAGTCCTAACATCCCCCAACTGTGGCTTCCTATCTCCTTTTATGACAGGCAGAGCCCCACTGTCAATAAATTCCTCTCTCTGCACAATTACACCCACACTCTGGCCTATAGGTAAACCAACCTAAAACACACAGACATTCACAAATCCTTACCTATTCCTCCGATCTACAGCTGGACCCCATCATCTAAGCAAACTTAAGCACATTGTATTCTAATCATTGTTTTCTTGTACTCACAACTGTCACATGAAGTTTGGAGGTCTGTGGTGATTGACTGTGCAGAAAGTTGTTGACCTCGGTACACTATGCACATCAGAATCCTCTGACACCACTCTGTGATTTCATGTGTTCTACCACTTCATGGTTGATTTGCTGTCATTCCCAGTCACTTACACTTTGTTATAATACCACTAACAGTTGACTGTGGAATATTTAGTAAGAAGAAAATTTTACAACTGGACTTGTTGCACAGGTAGCATCCTATAATTGTACCACGCTGGATTTCACTGAGCTCCTGAGAGCGACCCATTCTGTCACAGAGGGTTGTAGAAGCACTCTGAATGCTTATGTGCTTGATTTTACACATGTGGACATAATAATAAGAATGTTAATAATTCCCCGTAGGGAAATTACTCCTCTGCATTTAACCCATTCACCCAGTGGAGCAGTGGGCAGCCACCAATGCAGTGCCCGGGGAGCAGTGTGTAGGGACGGTACCTTACTCAAGGGTACCTCAGGGTAGCCGTTCAGTGGAGTCAAACCCCCACCCTTCTGATCATGGGGCAACCACTCTACCTACTGAGCTATCCCTGCCCGTAACATGGAAGTGATTGGAACTCCTGAATTCAATGATTTGAATATGTGAGTGAATACTTTTGGCAGTATAGTGTATATACATATATGTCGATTCAGATTTCACTTTTAATGTTGTATTTTAGTTCATTTTGTTTACAGTGAGCTTGAGAACATGTGCTCTTTGACTTGCAGATTGAAGAAGGTGATATCAGGGGACAAAGAATACCAAGAACTAAAATACAGACACATTACGCAGAAGTGAGAAGACGTTTTTAGAAAGAGGAAATATTCTGTAGTTATTCAGAGGTCATTTACATAAAAATGGACAGATGTCTAGTTTACCACTAAAAGAATGTAGAACAGAGTAAACAGGAGCTGATGTCTGAAGATATCCAGAGGAGAATAAATACAAAATACTTTACACTTGGGACAATGCAGTCAGACTGTTCCCCTGGCAACTGCAAAACCCAGACTCATCCATCACATAATCAGACAGAGAAGCATGATTCAGACAACACATCTGCACTGCTCTAGAGTCCAACAGCAGCGTGCTACACCACTGCATCCAGCACTGTGCATTGCACTTGTTTATGTAAGGCTGGGATGCAGCTGCTCGGCCATGGAAACCAATTCCTCTGCACACTATGTGCCTCACCTGTGGCTGAGTTGCTTTTATTCTCATTCACTTCCACTTATAATACCACTAACACTTGAGTGTGGAATATTTAGTAGTGAGTAAATTTTTATGACTGGACTTTTTGCACAGCTGGCATCCTATCACAGTACCACACTGGATTTCACCGAGCTCCCGAGAGTGACCCATTCTACACAGATGTTTGTAGAAACAGTCTGACTGCTTAGGTGCTTGGTAGTGATTGGAATTCCTGAATTTAGTGATTTGGATGGGTGGGTGAATAGTTTTGGCAGTATAGTGTATATACATATATGGTGATTTGGAGTTCTCTTTTAATGTTGTATTTTAGTTCATTTTGTTTACAGCGAGATTGAGAACATCTGCTGTTTGACTTGCAGATTGAAGAAGGTGATATCAGGGGAGAAATAATACCAAGAACTAAAATACAGACACATTACGCAGAAGTCAGAAGACATTTTTAGAAAGAGAAAATATTCTGTAGTTATTCAGAGGTCATTTACATAAAAATGGACAGATGTCTAGTTCACCACTAAAAGAATGTAAGAACAGAGTAAACAGGAGCTGATGTCTGAAGATTTCCAGAGGAGAATAAATACATCAGGAAATTTGTTAAAGGAGTTTGTTAAAACGAAGGTGGGCTGTAGGAACGCGTGTTCCCAATCTTTTGCTACTTTTCAGCCTCATGTTTTCACTAACACCAAACAGCAACAATCAGAGGCTGACTTAGGCTCCCATGAAACCAAACTATGAGAACTTTGAGAGGACGACGGTTCACCAATGTGAGGCGTCAACATTTTTCAGAGACTGTTCCATTTGAAGTCCAGCTGTGTGTCAACATAAAATGAAACGACTGAATGAGCATTATTAGTTAAAGCTCCAACATATGCTAGCAGGGACAACAAGAAATCCACAGTGGTTGTTATGGGCACCAAAAGCATACAGCATGCAGCTAACATGCAGCTAGTGTACATGGTGTTTATCAGCAGCAGAGCTCTCGTACAGAACTTATTTGTTTCACTGTTACTGTTAATGTAAAAAAAGAAAAGACGCACTAAGTTATAGGTTGCAAAGTTGCCTGGTCAGTCATAAAACAGGAGAAATAAATACATTTGCTGAAAACCTCTACCACACTTCTGCCAACATACATACAAATTTAACCAAACACAATAGAACTGAGCAGGACAGATCCCACTGATTTGTCACAATTCACCTTCCAAGATCACTTTAAGTAACACTGAATAGCACTGATCCAGCAAGCACACATCTCAGAGCCCAGTGATCTAATGGAAGTTACACTTACTGCTGAATCTTTATGTGCAGTTTAAAAAGGAGCAAAATCCTGTTCAGGTCTAAAAATGAATCTGGTAAAAAAAAAGAAAAAAAATTGTTACCATGACATAGTTTAACTCACACCTCCTTGTCAAAGGACTACGAGTTAAACTGTGGATAATGCATTAGCAATTCTATTGTCCATGCCTTCCTTATGGGTGATGCTAAGTTTGTATTCTTGAGCTAATAAGGCCCAGCACATAAGTCTCTGGCTGTAACTGCACATGTGGTTAAGGAACACCAGAGGGTTATGATCAGTGCATACTATGACTGGGTCTGCAGTGGAACCCACAGGTGAGTTCAGACTTTGTTTGAGGTGCTCAAGAACCCCCAAATTTCATGACAGCACCCCTAAAAATGTCTTCAACATAATGACCATAACAAACACACTACATGTATGTATTATTAACATTTCAGTGTACAGTTCTTCAGATTACCGTTGCAACAACGTGTTCCAACATTTGTGTTTGTGTAAACTGATTGTTTATTGTGAATGCTTATTTTTTCATTGAGTTGCTAATTTCTTTACTTATCCAGACAATTTAAGAACAGACATTTACAGAAACAGCTGGTGTAACACAGGCACATTTATTACTGTGTATGTGTACAACATAAATATTGTTCTTGTATATCACTCCACAGAGGTGAGAACCCCAAAAAGGGTCTAAAGTTGTCTACGCTTCAGGGGAAACTTTCAGCAATACAATATCTCAATATAAAAAAAAAAAATTTGTCAATTTAAAAACTGTTCCACTAAAATAATTTTATACAAGCCTGGAGACCTTAGAGAATCTAACAAATATTGTTTTTTTCTTTTCTGCATCTTTTCGAGCATCTCAAGATTTTGTGATCTTTTCCACTGTCCTAATACTTGAAAGACGGTTTGCATGTTTTCTCAGAAAAAAGAAAGCTTTTAAAACAGACTGAATGTGTGCAGATGTTGGATTGATGATGTGTCTTCAGTGGTATTGCTCAACAATGTCTCCCTCAGCTGGACTGGAGAAAAATAGCAGACAGAGTTAAGTGTTAAGTTAAATGCTCCCTTAAGTCTTGGCAGAATTAAGTTGTTTTTTTTGTTTTTTTAATTGTCATAGTGTGCATATTAATATTTCAGTGAACCGTGGTGCCCTGTGGGTGGGGGCGTTGTACTTCTGTAAGAGACCACTCTCATTAGGACAGAAATATTTAATCACAGGACAACCATGATCATTCTAAACTAATTTAAAACTTTGGACCCATTAAATAAAAACAGAGTATTGTCACGGTCGATTGCAGGAACTTAAGCGCAGAGCAGGTTGATGTTTCCAAACACAGTTTATTTACAACACCAGTGCAGAATATATACAGTGAGGGGGGAAAAATCCAGAGTTCCAAGGGTCCAAGGGAAAAACTCTCGCATACACACGTCTACAGCGCGGGGAGGTCACAGGTCCAGGGAGGAAAATTATCACACAGAAGAGGGAAATTTTTCAAAGTTTCAAAATACATAAGCATAAATTCACGGGAGCTGAGAGGATTACTAACGTGTCTCGCATAATCATCCAGCGACGAGAAAGTCTGCGTCCCAGCCTCAAATAGTGGACAGGTAATGACAGCTAATTGCGAACAGGTGTGTGGGCCAAGGGCGGGAGCCCGCAGTGAGCTCCGCCCAGGCAGAGCGGTGAAGGAAAGAGAGCGAGAGAAGGAACACAAAACACATGTAGCCTTGGGGGGCCGGCTGGGCAGACACGGGGACCGTGACAAGTATAAATAGTGGGTTTTCACGGTGGGTCATGGAGATACTGGAGGTAAACAAACCGCGCACTTAAATAGATTCCAAACGTCGAACGAAAGGAAATGGTGAATTATTGCCGTGTTTTTGGCTGTACCAATCGGTCAGACTGTGAAAAACATTTGCAGTGTTATAGACTGCCAAAAGGTATTACAAATCAGGGAGAACAATGCCGAAAGTTATCAGAGGAAAGGAGGCAGCTGTGGTTAGCAAAGCTAAACCAGGATCTACAAGGCAAAAATCTGGATAACAATTTGTTCGGCTCATTTCTTGTCAGGTAAGTGAATTGTTGATAGCAGCGGCTCTTAACTAATTTTCTAGTGTGATCTTCCGCTGTGTATGGGCTTGGCGAGAAAACCAGGTAGTTGACAATATCAGGATACGCAATAGACGGAAGACTCTCCTGGTCGTCATTGGTCCAAGACGAGGAGCCAACTCGTATGGATCTGCACCAATAAACCTTAACTTTTCCAAATATCGCGCCCTTTCCTTTTTTTTTATTTTTTATTTTTTTAACCTGTCCCGTTTGGTTCTTTTGCCATCAGAATTATTGTCTAAAGGCGAAGAAAGATGCCCAACGGATTTACTTTACCAAATGGACCATCCCAGCCTTGCCGTAATGGTCCATTTGATTCAACTTTTTATTGTTTATTTTATTTTCACTTGCTGAATACGGGACAGACTTGACTGGAGGAGAGAATGTGGAGAAAGAAAGAGGGAAAGAAAAAAACCTGAGAAGAGGGACGGGGAAAAAGGGCAAAAAACAAAAACCAACAGAATAAGCAGACAAAAAATACATATATCGATCACCTGGATCACCTGTTGAGAAAGAAAAAAGAAAGCAAGCAGAAGAAAACGAGAGTAATAAACAAGATCACAATGATATATGAGAATATGACAGTAAATACTAAATATTAAACATTATTGTGCAGCACGTGAGATCGACAGCGCACAGTGTGCTTTGAGGTAGGAGCCAAAAAGGGTGTAATTTGTGTGTGTGATCACCCGTGTGTACACCTGTGAGCATGAACGCGCTTGTTTTTAAAAGGTTCCTTCATGTAATGATCTGCTAGAGGGTGTGGGGGGCCACTGCCCCGACCTCCAGGGCATGAAGCAGGTATGGAGGAGATCAAGACTCCAGACATCCAGAGGCCCCCAGAACACAAGAGACCAAGGAAGACCAACAGAGGGGCAGCCGCGCCACTATCCCAGAAAGAGCTGAGGAGAGTCCCAGATGAGGGGTCACTCAGCAGCCGCGGAGCAGAAGCCGGGGGGGTTGCAGTGACGTGCCTGTGAGCTCCGCCGGCAGCCAGCTGTGCCTGAGTGGCCGAGCCCCGGGCCGTGAGGCCGAGGGCACCCCATCCCCAAAGTGGCCCGAGCGAGCCCCAGGCTCCAGGCCCCAATAAGCAGCCGCCAAGGAGTGAGCCGGTGGGTACCTGGGCGCCCACCCCCGGAGACAGAGAACCACCAACGCACCGATGTCTGAGGGCGTCCGCCACCGGCAGGGGAAGTGGTGGGGGGAGATGGGCCTCCAAACCTTGGAGGGCCTGAGATGTCCTCAGAGAGGTGGCGTCTGATACCCAACCTGACATATAGACACAGACAAACAGGCACACACAGATACAAACATCTATTCCCACCCTCATGCTCTCATATACAATTGCTCAACACTCACCCAACGTGGAGACAGACATAGAGAGACGCTGTACACACAATCACACTCCCCAAGCGTACTCTAAGCCCCGAGTCTAGGTACCCTTGCCCCTGGAGGGGGAAACTGCACCCAGACTCAGGTGGTGTAACCCTTTTCCCTGCGGTGGGGAGAAGCAGACCGCCCCGACTCCGCAGCAGCAGGGAGGCCCCATACACCAGACCCCAGTCGGACGGCCAACTCCTCCTCCTAGCCCCCCTGCTCCAGCAGGCCGCAGAGAACGGGGGTGTAGGAAGACTCCAAACCTCCCTCCACCCGCTCATATGTACTGTTGATGTATGTGTGTTCTAAGGTGCATTTAAAACCCAGGAGGGCATGGAGCCACCTGCCAGAGCAGCAGGTAAGCATATAGCCCCTCCTGCTAGCCCTCAATGTCTACATGTATTTAAAATTGAGAGGTGGGCAACGACGCCAGGGGTGAGGTGTACACCCTGATGGTAGTTTGGAATCCGTGTAGCGTGCCCACCTCCAAGATCCTATATGTATGTGTAATGAGAGTGTGAGTAATGTGAATGTCTAAGTTGTGGGATAAAATTGAGGCAGAGGCAGCCAGAAGGGGACAGAGGGGGGGGATGTCTCCTCTGCACCCTGGTGACACACCCCTACCCCAAGGCCCTGCATGTGTGGGTGATTGTGGTGGAGCGGGAAGAGGGAGGCCGCTGGAGATGGGGAGGGAAGGAAGGGAGGGGCAAGTGACCCCTCCCTGGGGCCAGCTCCCCCGCTGACCCCAGTAGGCACCCCCATGCTGTGCAACCCGCCAGGGAAAGGGGGCCCAGGCCCATCCGGACCGGGGCCCAGTGCAGCAGCGCCCCCCGGCCCCACAGAGCCCGGGACAATTCACCCGACCCCACCACAGAGAAAACTGCACCCACCCCATCATCCACTCATCTTCCAGACTACACAAGACAATAGACGCCCAGGCTGAGATCTTCCTCCACCACTCCTGTATCTCCCCCTCCTGCAGAGAGAGTTCCTGAAGAGAGGAAAGCTCCTGCAAGATGTGACAACCTCCCCCACCAGTTGAAGAGCCCCCCAGGTGGCTCGATGCACCGGCGGCACCCCGCGCCAGGGCCGGGCCCCCATACACCCACCCGCCCACAACCTCGGCAACACACCAACCAGGACCCAAGCCCCTGAGGCCCGGCCAGGGCCCCAGCCCAGAGACGGAGCGCCCCCAGAACCTCACGCCCATCCCGGACCCACCCAGGGGCAGCCAGGCTACCAGGTCAGTAACCCACGTCCGTCAGCACAGACCCTCCCCTAGCCCCGCTGCACGCAGCCACGAGGAAACCGTCACCTAAGAGCCAACAGAGCCCCTAATTGGCCATGACCGCTACCCCGGGTTGAGCCCCCCAAGGAAGATGCTCCTGGGGAACCCCCCGACGCCCTAAGCCTGTCCCTACCCCCACACCAATCACAACAGTGAAGGTGGGACCAAACTATGGCCCCCCACCCCCGCTAGGTGATGGAGCTGATCAAAGGAGCCCAGAGCAATTGATCTGATGTGGTGGCAGAGGCTGTATCAAGACTAATGTAATCTAATAGATAATTTCTATATTGGTTAGAATTAAGATTATTTTTATTTTTCCAGTTCATGAGGACTGTTTTCTTGGCTATGCATAGGGCAGTGAAAACCATATGGGCTATATTCTTTTCCGTAGTGACATTATCTAAGCTGCCCAACAAACATACTAAAGGAGAAGTTGGAATGTTACATTTCAGACACTTTGATAAGTCTTCACATATCTCACGCCAAAACTTCTGAACTGGTGGACAGAACCAAAGAGCGTGGATATAATTGTCCGGTGAATTGGTTTGGCAGTGTGAGCAGTTGTTGGTAGACGTAAAGCCCATCTTGAACATCCCATGACCTGTATAGTGCACTCTATGTAGTATTTTGTATTGAATTAATTGAAGACTGGGATTTCTAATTAAATGAAAGGTTTTTAAGCAAATCTGAGACCAGAAGTTTTGGTCTAAGTTAACTGATAAATCCGCTTCCCATTTTGCAATAGGAAGTGATATTGATTCATCTGTTTTAGAAAGCATTCTGTATATTTTGGATAGTAATTTGGGGGTTTTAAGAGTAAGAAATTGAACCACACTTGGTGGTGTTTGTAGTTCAACTTGACCCGGTTTAAATCTCTTTTTTACTATGGATTTAATTTGTTGATATTCTAAAAATCTTTTCTTGTTGATCCCATATTGTGTAACTAGTCTGTCAAATGAAATAAATTCTGTTCCTTCTAGTATATGTTCTAAATATTTGATTCCTTTACTACTCCAATCTGAAAAGTTTATCATATTATTGTTTTGTAATATGTCAGGGTTGTTCCAGATAGGTGTACGTTTGCATGGGATTAATGGAGACTCTGTCAACTTCAGAAACTCCCACCACGCTGTCAGAGAGGAGCTGATGTTGACGCTTTTGAAGCATTCATGTCGTTGGATGTTTGAGCTGATAAACGGTAGATCTGAAATCTCTAGATTATTGCAAAGTGCTTGTTCTACATCTAGCCAAGGTTCATCTAAGAGGGTATGTTTTTGCCATCCTGAGATAAACTGAAGCCTGTTGGCCAAGAAGTAGTGCTGAAAGTTAGGTAGTTCTAATCCTCCTTTATCCTTGGTCTTTTGTAGTGTTTTTAAGCTTATATGTGGGGGCTTATTTTTCCAAAGGAATTTGGACATATATGAATCTAGAGATCTGAACCAATCTTGCGGCGGTTTAGTTGGGATCATTGAGAATAAATAATTTATTTTTGGTAATACCATCATTTTTATAGCGGCAACCCTTCCCATGAGTGATATGGGTAGACATTTCCACCTAGCCAGATCACCTTCTACTTTCTTTAAAAGTGGGATATGGTTTAATTTAGTTAGATCTGCAAGCTTGGGAGAAACATTAATACCTAAATATTTTATATTTCCCGATTGCAGTGGAGTAGAAGAGGAATTATGGAAGGAGCAATTAATCGGAAGGACTGTAGATTTTGACCAGTTAATTGAGTAATCTGATATTCTTGCAAAAGAGTTTATCAGTTCAATCACCCCAGAGATATTGGTTTGTGAATTTTGGAGAAAGAGTAACACATCATCCGCATAAAGGCTGATTTTATGTTCCACGTTCTTGCATTTTATGCCCTTAATTACTGAATTCTGTCTAATTGCTGCTGCTAGTGGTTCAATAAAAATTGCAAACAGTGAAGGGGAGAGTGGGCATCCCTGCCTGGTGCCCCTCAGGAGACAGAAGCTGGAGGATGTCTGGTCATTTGTTCTGACACAAGCTGTTGGGGAATTATATAATATTTTTAACCAGTTGATGAAAGAAGATCCAAAACCAAATTTGTATAAAGTTGCAAATAGAAATTTCCAGTTAACTCTGTCAAACGCTTTTTCTGCATCTAGAGAAAATATTGTAGTTTCAAGGTTTTTACTGTATGAGTAGTCTATCAAATTAAGTAATCTACGTGTATTTGTTGATGAGTGCCTACCTTTTATGAAACCAGTTTGGTCAGGATGAATTAAGAGGGGGGTTATTTTCTCTAGTCTCTTTGAGAGAGCTTTGCAAATTATTTTAAGGTCTACATTTATAAGGGATATTGGACGATAGCTTGAGGGATATACAGGGTCTTGTTGATAGCAGCGGCTCTTAACTAATTTTCTAGTGTGATCTTCCGCTGTGTATGGGCTTGGCGAGAAAACCAGGTAGTTGACAATATCAGGATACGCAATAGACGGAAGACTCTCCTGGTCGTCATTGGTCCAAGACGAGGAGCCAACTCGTATGGATCTGCACCAATAAACCTTAACTTTTCCAAATATCGCGCCCTTTCCTGAGGACCAAGTCCTTCCCTGTATGCCTTTGCATCTATAACGCATTTTGAGGAGCTTTTCTGTGGTTTCGGACATTGATCCATTGCAGTGTTTACCTCCGAGTGCCTCCAATATGGCCGCGCATGCAGGTTACTGCCCAGAACGTGACGTAGGTGAAAACCCTCTATTGGATATTACTGGTCAGCACTTCTTTTAAAGCACTCTTATTGTTTGTTAGTTGTACTCCAAAACATTTTGTGAATTACAAGCTCTAGAATGAAAAGATTTGAGCATATTAAGATGGCACAAGCGTGTTTTACGCTTCCTGTCTGGTGTTTTAATCACATAGTCAGTGTCATTTACTTTCTTCTCCACCTGGTATGGTCCACAGAAGCGGGCAGACAATGCAGAGCTAGCAGTTGGTAGAAGAACCAAAACCTGGATTGAAAGATCGAGGAACGGCTTTCTTATCATACCAACTCTTCATCTTCCCCTGAGCAGAGGAGAGGGCTTCTGCAGCTGCCAACCTGGCCTTATGGAGGCGCTCTCTGAACTGTGAAACATAATTCAGAACATTAGTTTTCACAACATGGTCTGTTGACAAGAACTGTTCTTTCAACAACTTCAAAGGTCCCCGAACAGAATGACCAAACACTAGTTCATTTGGGCTAAACCCAAGGGATTCTTGCTTAGCTTCACGCATGGCAAACACCATCAGGGGTACTCCCTCATCCCACTCTTTTCCAGTATCCAAGCAGTATTTCTGCAACGTTGCCTTGAGTGTCTGATGCCAGCGCTCTAATGCTCCTTGAGACTCAGGATGGTATGCACTTGACACAACATGCTTAATCCCAAGAGTCTGCATGACCTGCTTGAAAAGTTTAGACAGAAAGTTGGTTCCTTGGTCTGTCTGGACTACTTTTGGTAGACCAAAAGGTAGACCAAAAGTAGTCCAGACTCACTACTTTTGGTAGACCAAAAGTAGTGAAGAACTTTGTCAAAACTTTAATCACCAAAGGTGCAGTTATTCTTCTGAGTGGGACAGCTTCTGGAAAACGAGTCGAAGTACACATTGCAGTCAGTAAAAACTGATTACCATTCTTTGTCTTGGGCAATGGACCAACACAGTCCACAATGACACGTTCAAAAGGTTCACCAAGTACTGGTATAGGATGGAGAGGAGCTATAGGAACTGTCTGGTTTGGCTTTCCTGCAATCTGACATGTTTGACAAGTGCAGCAAAACTCAACTACATCAGCCTTCAATCCTGGCCAAAAGAAATGGTTGAGTATCTTATTGTATGTTTTTGTAACTCCCAAATGGCCAGACAGGGGGTGCTCATGTGCAAGGGGGACTACGTAGTGACGGTACTCAAGAGGCACAACAATCTGATAAGTAGTGCTCCAGTCACAGTCATCAGAACAGCTTCCCTCTACATCTGCTGTTAAACTTGGGTGTGCAGTCCACTTGCGCATCAAGACCCCATCTTCCAAGAAATAAGAAGCCTTTTTATTTCCTGTTTCAGAAAGAGAAGTAAAGCATTTAGTCAATGAGGGATCAGACTTCTGAGCAGCAATAAGGCTTTCACGTGTGACTGGCAAGTCTAACTGTGAGAGATGGAGATCCTCCCACTTCTCGATAGTATCCTTTGAGCCACTTTTAAGATCAATCAAGGTTTGCAAATCATCTGTAGCCAGAGCCTGAGCCTTTAGTCAATGAGTCTGCCAAATCAATTTCTGCAGCTTTACGTCTTGTTTGAGCCCTGGTCAGAACACAAGCAGGAAAAACAGATGGAAAACATGTTGCTAGGTCGTTGCTCTTCAAGTTTGATTGTGGATCATGTGTTACTTCGGGAACAGATTGCACTTTCCCACCAGCAATATCATTCCCCAAAATGAACTGCACCCCTTTTATGGGAAGTGAGGGGCGTACTGCCACAGAGAAGATGCCATTAACCAACTTTGACTTGATGTGGACATAATGCAAAGGAGCTTCAACATAGCCCATTTCAACTCCTTGAATCAGAATGCTACCATGACATGAGGAATGGTCACTCAAAGGTAATACATCAGATAAAATCACTGATCGTGACCCTCCCATATCTCTGAGTATTCGAATGGGTTTTTCATCCTCAGGCTTCCCGGTCCAAGACACAGTGCCATCTAAGAGGAAGGGTTTGAAGCAGGGATCAACTCCTTCACTTTGGTCCCCTCTCTTAGCATGAATGGTTTTAATTAACCCTACTCCTTTTGGTGACTGGTTCTTGCGCTTCAAAGCGGGACATTCAACAACAACATGACCAAGTTTATGACAATAGAAACATTCACTTTCAGTCTTTGAAGCAAAAGTCTGTCGTGGGCTTGAAGGATCCTTTCGTGGGGGAGGTTCTCGGGTGGTAACTTCACGTTTCTGCACAAAAACAGTCTTATGAGTCAACACAAATTCATCAGCTATCACAGCTGCTTCTTTCAAAGTGGAAACCTTCTGTTCATTAAGGTGTACAACAATGCGTTCTGGCAGGCCATTTTTGAACTCTTCCAGCAGTATCAGTTCACGTAAGCAGTTGTAGTCAAGAACTTTACTTGCTGTTATCCATCTATCAAAAAGAGTCGCTTTTTCACGAGCAAACTCTACAAAAGTCTGATTTGCTGTTCTTTTGTGATTGCGAAAGCGTTGCCTATACGCTTCGGGAACAAGTTCATAAGCAGCAAGGATAGCAGACTTCACTACATCATAGTTCAAACTTTCTTCCAAAGATAAAGCAGAACAGACTTCTTGTGCTTTGCCTACCAATTTGCACTGAAGAAGCAATGGCCAAACTTCTCTCGGCCAGTGCAGTGAGGCAGCAACACGTTCAAACACATTGAAATATGTATCAACTTCTGATTCACGAAATGGAGGTACCAACACAATGATTTTACCCACATCAAAACCACCTGGGTTTACAGGGGAGGAGGTTGTTTCACCAACAGCAGATGAATTTGCAGAACTAGGTTGAGTAGCAGGGCTTCTTGAAGTCTGTGCCTGTAACTCCAACTGACGCAGTCTGACCTCCCTTTCAGTCTGCAACTCCAGCTCCAACCTTTTCAGCTTTAACACCTTTTCTGTCTCTGCTTCCAACTCCAACCTGCGAAGTTCCAACTCTGCCTGACGAGCTTGGGCTTTATCCTGAGCCTCCAACTGTAATTTAGCCAAACATACCTTGAGTAATACTTCTTGTCTTGAACGAGGAGAAGATGGAGTAGCAAAAGAAGGTGAGCCATTAGTGCCCAAATTTTCCACTGTTTGTTGCTCCACAGCAGCAGGGTTTTGCCCTTCTTCCTTTAACACAGCAGGCTTCACTCCTTCATTAGGGGTCCTGTCAAGAGGAACTGGCAAACGAGGTGATTTAGAAACAGGTCTTCTTCCACAAGCTTGTTTGAAACAGCAGTTTTCAAGTCCTTTCACCAATTGCCTTGATACATTTAACTCAAAGTGTGCTGCTATAGCAAACAAATCATGTTTTCTACACACATTTAACTCCTCCCAAGAAGGACTACTCAAAAATGCACTCAAATTGAAAACACCAGTTGCCATACTAACTACCTCTGCCAAACACACCAGCAGAAACAAACAACTCCAAACCTTCACCATCTAAAAAATGGATTAAACAGGATAATATCCCGGACGAGTGCCCAATTTATGTTACGTCCCCTGGCTAGTCTAGGGGGTTGAAGGGACGAACATAAAGGTGGATAGTGAAGGAGGAGCCAAGATGGTAAGTGTAGAAGGTTTATTTAATGCTGGTGATGAGATTTGGGTTCAAAAAGAGGTGTAACATCAGGGAGAGCCAAGGCCAACATAACAAACAAAACATCCCTGATATAGAAATAAAAGAAACTTACCTAACTCCAAAGAAACAAAATATACAACCTATAACCATAACCTACCTAACAACACATGAACAGGAGAAAACAGGGTGTCAAAGCAAAAGGCAGCTCTCCCCTACAGCAGTCTGAACATGAAAACAACAATGCTCATACAAGGTACAAAGGCATGCGAGCCTGCACAGGTATGGCAACCAAAATGGCCAGAGGGCACAGAAGCACAGCTCCACAGGCCTTAAATAGTGCTCTGCTGATTACCAATTAGCCAGACTCTGCGCAGCATCCAATCAGGACAGGAGGTGGAGCCTGGACAAAACAAAGGGTTAGTAGGGAGAAGAGACATCCTCCTGAGGGATGTAACAATTACTAAGAGTGTTATAGTTCATTAAGTGAAACAACTACAAGCCACTTGAGTTTAGACTATTCTCGAGTCTTGGTGCCCTGGACAAAAATTCAAAGGGGCTCCTCCCACCAGCATTCATTCAAGTTATCTGACAGCAAAAAAAAGGTTGTCCACTGGTGGTTTTGGTCATGTCAAGTGCCGGGCACTTACACTGCTCTGCTAGTTAATTATGTTTAACAAGTTCTAACTTGTCTAACAAGTTAACAACTAATTTTCCATTGATTGGCTTTAGTTGTTGTGGCAAAGCAAGGGAGATCATAAGAATGAAATAATTGTTAAAAATAATTTTGTGTGAGCTAAAATGGTCAGCACTTTCTTTTAAAGCACTCACAAGGATGGTGGTGTGGTGATTTGAGCTTGAAAGTATTAGAATAGGAACAACGCCACCCTGTGGATCTTTCCCTGGGAATATCTAGTGCAAATTTACCATGAAGGTACTCAGCTCTGTTATACATCAGATGGAGATGTGGGAAAGAGTGTAAAATAAAGAGTTTATTGACAGTTATTTAAGATGGTCGTCAAATAGAAGAGCCATTAGTTCAGTTGCACATGTACTGTTAATTAGTTCAGAGCTGTGGCGTAGCGGTTGTTGAGTGCGATGCCAGATGAAGACCAGTCCAGAGAATCACCAATTCACACACTCACACTAAGATGCAGCTCACACCAGGGGTGCATAAATAACCACACCACATGGAAGTAGATCCATCACCAAGGCAGCCACACACCTCCACTTTAGGCCTTCAGCTTCTGAATCAAGAAAACACAAGTTGTTAATATATCCCAAACATGAAAACAATCATATTTATACACCCTGTCTGTAGTTAACCCTACTGCACAAACACAACACTCCTTCCAGTGGTGTAACACAGAAATAAGAATTTACAAATCAAACAATAATTCAGAAACAAAATGTACAAAACCCAAAATAAACTAATCTTCAGTTTGGAGTAAATGAATCATCTATTAGTGTTGTGGAGTTGTTAAACACACACAAACTGCTCTAAGACGAATAACTCAGTGCATTAAAAACACATTAAAGTCTAGTGATTCAACCCAGTATCACGGCAAAATGTGTAATGGTCGCGCTGGTCCACTAGACGACATCATGTGGATGCAATGCTTTCCTAGGCAAAGTAAAGAGACTGGTATAAGGTGAAAGAAGAAGTATTTCTGCACGTGCTCACAGTCAAACATCCCAGTATCAGAAATGTGTTTGTTTTTTTTTTAATTCATGATGGTTGTGTTGACAGATTTGTAAACATTTGTAGCTATAGATGTGAACTTCTGGTTCCTTTATTATCACCTTTACATACACTGAGCCGTTTATAAATAATTCATATTTTTGTATTTGTACAGTCCTGAAAGATGCCCATACATTCAGCTACACTCAACATTAGTACAGCTGAAGATCATAATTTCATGAAGCAACTTCTTTTCCCTGACCCCGCCTCCACAGACAAAAGTGCACAGAGGTCACAGAGGATTAGTGCCAGGCTTCACATTAATAGTATCAACTATGTTAGGATCCATGATCATTATGGCCCTTTCTCAATTCTCAAGTACACGAGTCCGTACTTGCGTTCTCGCCAAGTTCGGACTTGCCAAGAAGGCGAGTGGACTCGCGATTTGTACAATTGGAACACCAACATACTTGATGATGTCATATGTCCAGAGTTTTTACTGCCGTCCTCTCTTAATTTAACTGTGATTAATATGTTATGAAGCTCAACTTTAATCTCAGCCAAACTTCAGTAGCGAAATCTCCCTATTAATAAAAATAGTACACATGTATGCCTGAATAAAAACAAACAGGTGAGATGTTAGAATGTTTTTATTTTTATTTTAGTGGACACTCAAAAATGACAACACGTTGCTGGGGTTTGGAAGAGAACTGAACAATTATTTAAAAAATAATCTGATCATTTTTGAAGCAGCCTTCAGAATCTCCACGTATTAACATGCTGTTTTTGTTCCAGGTGAAAATGTTTCCATCCGCTTCCGCTTATCCTTTTTCAGGGTCGCGAGGGGGCGCTGGAGCCTATCCCAGCTGTCATAGGGCGAGAGGCAGGGTACACTCTGGACAGGTCGCCAGTCTATCGCAGGGCTAACACACAGAGACAAACAACCATTCGCACTCACATTCACACCTATGGGCAATTTAGATTGATCAATTAACCTATCCCCACTAACTGAATGTCTTTGGATTGTGGGAGGAAGCCGGAGTAACCGGGTAGAACCCACACAAACAAGGGGAGAAAACACTGTGCCGAGAGTCCGCTGTTCTCGCCGGCTCTAGTGATCCTCGACCTCCCAGTCTGCTATTGAGCTGGTGGGTAACAGACGTCTCCGAAAACATCAGAGCATATTTGGAAATGTATGATATCTTGATAAATCAAGCAAATATTTGAACTTTACACAGCTACATTCTCGCCTGAAAATATCTTAAAAGTTTATTTTGTGACCCAGAAAGAGTAATATTCAAAAGTTTTTAGCTGCACTCCTCCACCATTGCCACTTTTGAGTTTTGGACGAAATGCATCCTGGGATATTTAGCTGTACCAAGTACACACAAGTCACCACCGATGCGTGCTCGATAAAACGGGCGGAGCGAGAACACATCCGGGAATTTTTCACGTTCTCGGCTTGATGCGTACTTTGAATTGGAACAGTACTTGGTCTCCGACTGATGACGTATCACGAGTTCATGAGAACTAAGTATGCACAAGTACGCATATTGAGACAGGCCCCATGTGTTATATATGTTTACATTAGTGGCTCCTCTCATGTGTGTGGATCTGTCACCTCTCTCTGAGATGTGGTTTGTGTTTGATGCTGAAACAGATGATGAGTGCTGATTGGCTAAAGTTGGGTTCAATAGAAATTTTTGGTTGTTGGTTTGTGCACTGCTCACATCAACATTAAATAAACTGCTGCTCATGTGTGTTTGTAGATCCTCAGTCATCCAGGTCATGGTTGTCTAAGGAGCCTGGGAATAAAGTGGCTTTACTTCTTTTAGTTTCTTGATAATGTTTAACTTCTTATCCAAGAAGCTTCTTCACTTCATGAGCTTCCTTTGCTCTTGTTCCACCTCTGCACAGTTTCATTTGATGACAATGCAGTGCAGTTCTCTCAAACATACAACAGAGGGCGATATGCACATTCACTGAAGTGCAGAAAAATACAAGTGGAGGAGGAAACAAACAGCAGCATCAAGAGAGAAAACTAAACTGTTCAAAACGGGTTACTTTAGTCTCTTATTGTAATAATAAACAACATTTAAACATCATGTTGATGCTTCATCTCTTATCACCCATTTTCACCATTCTCTCTCATCACCACCTATCAAGAGCATCCTAAAAAGCTGCATCACTGTCCGATATGGTAACTTCATTGTATCGGATCGCAAGACCCTTCTCTCCATCACAGACACCTATCGCAGCCACTACATCCACAAAGCCAACCCACACACCCCTCATACACACTCTTCACCCTGCTGCTTACTGGCAAGAGGTACTGGAGCGCTCAGGCTCTCACTGCCAGACTGCAAACAGTTTTTCCTCCCATGCAGTCAGACTCCTGAACACTCAGTGACTGGACTGACACACACAAACATACCTTCATACACGTCACTACCTTAAGCACTTTCTGCACAATGTCATACACACACACCTGAGGCAGAGAGATATTCTAGAGGAGAAACAACACAACACACAAGTTTCATGTAGAGATGATTGTTTATTCTTAATGCTATTTTCAATTAGTTATTTTCCATTAATTTGAGCAAATTTCTGATTTATCCAGTTCATGTAAGGACAGACATCCACAGTAACAGCTGGTCCAGTGCAGACACGTTCAATACCAGAACTGATTACACCATAAATCATGTTGTTATATATCACTCCACCACCAGAATCACCCTGAGAGAGAAGAATGTAGTTTCTGTTTAAATTTGTTCCAAAATATCTGAGAACTACACAGATAATATACAGTAATATTAGCAGTCATGGCAACTAACCCCACGTGTATCTACTTGATGTTCTTCAAGACACAGCCAGTTGTTATACGGCACATGCGCACCACAGTTAGCATATCGTCTGTTAGGCTCACAATCAACAACACGCATATTTGCACACTGGAGATTAGGTGGTTCATCAGGGACTAGACAAAAAAGGAAAAGAACAAAAGTCATTCATAACCTTTCAAAAACTAAAATCTTGAGAAGAATGATGTTTTGCTTTATTTCTGGATAATTTCCAAATGACTTATTAAACTAATTTTTTTCCTTCAAAAGAAGCTGCATCTAAAAGGTAGGGAACCTGGCATAGAATATATCGAATGTAAAACTGAATAGAAATGCTTTTTGTTGTTCATACAGTTTCCAAATTAAACATAAATGTAACCATAAAACAGATACATAAACTGTGAAATAATTCAACAAAAAATGGTCTTACGTGTGTGGCCGGTTGCATTTACTCTATAAATACCAAGTCCTGCAACCTGAATGACGTCTCCTCTAGAAACAGACCAAAAAATAATAATAATCAATAATGTTCAGGTCTATCCAGGTGTTTTGAACACAAAATAGGCATCAGTTACTACTAGGCTGGCCTGAACCATTTTTTAAATAGTGGTGTTGGTGGGGGTGACAATATGGAATATATTCAGTTTTACAATATTAAGGCAATGTTAATTGTAGCGAGGCTCAAAGTGTTAATGCTAACATATTTTAATAAACAACACTGTCATATGCAAAACTAGGATGGTACGGAGCCCCACAAGGGACATTGGAGAAAAAAAATTAAGATGAACTTTTGCGAGATCTCGAAAAATAGACTGCATCCTTCGCAGGTCACATTTGAAGGCCGAGTCGGTGTATCTTTCGTGACCCAAACTATCCCAGAATTCATAGCGCAGCCCAGCCAATTCGCTTATAACAATGGCGGCAGCTACTTCGTTTTAAAATAACTCTTTCTGGGTCACAAAATAAACTTTTAAGATATTTTCAGGCGCGAATGTAGCTGTGTAAACTTCAAATATCTGCTTGGTTTATCAAGACATCACATATTTGCACAAGTGCTCAGACGTTTTCAGAGATGTCTGTTACCCACCATCTCGAAGCTAACGGGAGGTCGAGGCCCACTACAGCCGGGGGTAACACTGCACTCCCGGCACATCGTGCCTCGACCTCCCAGTCGGCTTCGAGCTGGCGGCCTCCAAAGGATGCGGCCAAAACATTTTCGAGATCTCGCAAAAATTCATCTTAATTTTTTTTCTCCCATGTCCCTTGTCGGGCTCCGTAGGATGGCACCAAGGGTGGCAGGAGATTACTTTTGGGTTTTGCAGGCCACCCTGGTAGATCCAGCTGTGACCTCAGTTGCCTTGAGATTCTGGCTTTGTGTTAGGTGATTCTGCCTCTTCCCCTCTTTTATGGGCTCAAATTGTGGTCATAAATATTTTGTACTTGTAAATCAAATGCGTATTTGTGTACAGAATTTTGTAACCTTGTAAACCAAAATATGTGAAAATTTTATGTTAGTGCATCTACAGATGAAAATCTGTGTGTGTGTAAAAAAGATTTGTGTTTGTAAAACATCTTTACACAAGTTACAATTTTTTTGTTAAGGTCTGGTTACAGATACAAAGCAAAAAACCACGTGTAAAACTCTGCACTCAGGTTCCCTGGCTGTCTGTGGAAGTACAAATTTTGACCCATTTTTTCTTCCTTTCAGCTGATTGGTCAATGACATGTCAATCACAAATTTAATAATCCAATCAGAGAACAGATGGCTTTGGCTGTTGGAGGGTGCTTTACAGACCTTCAGGTCCTGGAAGGGTAATACACTATTTACAAGTACAAAATATATTTGAGACCACAATTTGAGCCCATACTCTTTCTATGTTTTTCCTGCCAACATTAGTTGTTTGTTTTTTTTACAAAGTCCTTGAGCTGTGTCACATTGGCAGCTTGGTGCTGTTTTTCCTTCTTTGAGTGTTGTAGAAATGTTAGTTGCCATTGTAATTTCTCTTTTATATCCTACTCTTCTGTTTTAAATTCTCAGCTTTTAATCTTATTTTGTTTTATCTTGATGTGAAATTCAATCTAAATATAATTTCTATATTTTGTTGTTTATGTGTTACTTCTTTGCTCAGTTTCTCTTCCATTTTTTTCCAGAGGTTGTGCAACTTATAAACAAAACAAAGACACAAAGACAAAAAACAATGACAGACAAATGACATTTACACCATTACACCTTTTTATTTATGGAACCACTTTGCCCAAACACCATATTAGGCCAATTATCTTCTTCTCCTTTATTAAATCAAGCCCCATGTTGGTGCACTAATTTGTTGGGCTTTGTCATGAGATAAAAAGACAAATATGCTCAAACTTTTGGGCTCACAACTTATTAAATATATAGAATTTCAAAATAGTTTTTACATGGGGCCATGGACCTGCCTCTCTGTGGCTCAGAGACAAAGGCTGCTGCACCCAAATAGTAAACACCTTTATCGCGTGTAGTAAAGACAGAACGTTAACATGATTGGTCAACAGGTGGAGAAAACCCTCTATACCCCAGGTCCGGCTCACATTTCTTTTGCTTTTCTCCTTCTGGATATCTCTTTATATAGAGATGACAATTTTGGAGGCAAAACTCCCATCACAATGAAAACCACTCCGTGTGCTCTGGTCTGGCCTGTAGAGTTACAGAAGGGGGAAAGAGAGCATTCCCTAACACCTGATTTATAGAGCTGTTTTGGTCTAATGGAGCTAACGTTCCAGCCTACTTTATGCACCACTGTGATACTTTCCAGTTGTGGAATGTGTGGTGTTCTCTTTTCAACATTATTCAAATCAAATTTCAAATTCAAATTCAAATTCAATTTGTCACATACACAATCAACAGTGTGCAGATTGACAGTGAACAGTCAAACAGTTATTGAGGTAAATTATTGAAGTACATTATTTTGCTTTTAAGTGCATGTACAGTGTTGTGATTAGAGAGAGACCAGATCAAAAGTACATTATTGTTGTTGTTATTAAGTGCACATGCAATGGTGTGCAATGGTTCTACGATATATATCTGTGTGCAGTAAAGGATAAAACAAATGTGTGATGCAACTCAACTATATAGCCTAAAAGATAAAAATAAACTCTGACACAACTATTAAGGATGATTTTAAGTGAATTTTTTAATCTAATGTGATCCTATTGCATTGATTATATTGAATTTGAACATAATTGTTCTGTGGAATATTGCAGCCGGTAGAGATGAAACTTGGCACAGTAGGTGGACCAGAGGAAGAATGTGTTGAGAGTTTCACATCAACTATCAAGGATAATTTTTAATGTATTTTTGAATGTGATGTGATCAAATTACATTGACTGTGCTGAATTTGAGCAAATTTTTTCTTTTAACTACTCAGGAACATTCACATATCACATTACCAGCAAAATTTAAAAGAACAATAAATGAACACTTGATTGATTAAAACAATGGTCCTGGAGCTTCAGAAAAAAAAGTGTGTGTGTGTGTTTGTATGTTTGCCATCAGAAAGAAAAGAGAATAAGCACTACTGTAAAGCTTAGTTTACAAGCACAAGAAAGTTATGCTGTGGAAAAGATGCAGTTGGCTTCACCACGGCTCACAAATGATGGCTCACTTAAGCACGGTGCGTTACCGGTATGTCAGTGTACGTGCCATCAGGTGCTGAAAGCCAACATCTCACAGGTTCTGAAACTGCAGGTTTAGTCACTCTCCAACCAAAATTCATTTATCCAGCAGCAAAAAAATTCCTTGAAAAACATTGTAATGAATTCCCACTTACTCTGGCTGTCTTGATCACATCATGATAAAAATGGCACTTCCTGCACAGTTATGACTCTCAGTGTGTCATGATACCAGTTTCCCATCAAAAATCTCTATTTTCTGCCTTATTCGCTTACTTATAATGCACCAGTCTATTGTTGTATACGGTGTTGTCAGCTGCTGTTTTTTTGTTTTGTGTTGTTTTTTTCACAAAAATGACCTCTGAGAAGAAAAGCTAATTTCTGCTATTCCGTAATTCTGTAATTTTCTGTAATTTTACACACTTATTTCTTACAGTTTAAGTCCAATGAGTCATGCTGACAGATTTCTTTCTTTGCCACAGTAGATTGTACTTTATCATATAGAAAAACAGTCAAACATGTAACTTCTTTACACTGACAGGAAGAGTTTCACTGGTCCAGCCATCAAAGTGGGCTGTACATGGCCCACAATGTAAAATGGGTTTGACATCCCTGTTCTAGATAACAAATCACACCCATCACACATGTTCCTTGCATTGACTGTTTATTAGGAATGCTTTTTGGTTTTCACTTCTTGATTTCAGTATTTATCCAGTCAATGTAAGAACAGACTTTTACAGAAACATCTGGTCCAGCACAGCCACAACTACCACCTTTATGTACACCATAGATCTTGTTATCGTATATCACTCCACCACCAGAATCACCCTGAGAGAGACAAAAATATCATTTGTTGTGAATTTGTTTCAGGATAATTGCTGTCTACACAGTAAATATACAATAATGATTACAGCAATGCCAACTCACCGGACATGTATGGATGTTAGATTTTTTGTAACACATCCTGTTATCATACGGCACATTTGAATAACATGAACAGTGTCTGATAGCCTCACAGGTATCAACATCCAGCTTTGTACACTGGAGTTTACTTGGATAACTTGTGACTACAAAGAAGTAAAAAGAACAAAGCAGTTTATAGTGTTTCATCATATACATATTAAATTAAATGCTATTTTAACAAGACAGATATTTTATCTTATTTTAGGATATTACCAACTAATTTTAAAACAAATGTGTTCTTCAAGAGAAACTAAAGTTAAAAAAAGAACAGAAGAAATACTATTTGTCAAAACATTTTTCAAATAAATGTAATTTATTAATTAAGCACACAAACCCAAATCAAACAGAAATTGTCTAACTGTGAAATAATCAAGCAAAAATGGTCTTACTGCAAGCTCCAGTCTTAGGATCTTTTTTATAATCACCATGGCCTGCAACCTGAACTTCATCGTTGCTAGAAAAAGACAAAAATTAATAAGTAATTCCACTTATGCTCATGTACTGCCAGAATAAAAAACAATAAATCATGTAAGGTTGTGTACTTCTCCATTCCATTTTTACTCAACTAATTCACTTTTGAGGGTTCAAACATTCCATAGTATTTTTTAACTGTCTCAAATTTTATACAATGCTCTGTTTTTTTTCTGTCATTTTCTGTATATCATGACTGTAAGCCATAAAATCAGTCCACTAAAGGGGCTCCAACTCACATTTTGGGCTCATCAATAATATTGTTGTTTGCATCCTTCTTACACACAGGAAGAGCAACAGGTGTAATGCCAGGTGTAATGCCAGTAATGGCTTTTTTTAACTTCAGAAGCATGAGGTCAGTGGTTGGATGGGGTGTTATGGTTTCAATTTCTTCTGCTTTTCCTGGGCCTGGATGCACACCTACAACTGCAAACCTACAAGAAAGAACATTCACCTCCACATTTAAGGTAGTTTATTTCCTGTATAGGTAACAGTGTGGATTTACTGCCATGCAATTATAGACTTTAAGCAACCGATAAAACTAATTCATATATATATATATATATATATATATATATATATATATGTATATATATACATATATATATATACACATTGTGGCAACAACAAGGTAGTTTTTATACTGAGGCAATAAAATTCAAGGTTTGTAGAATTATGGGTAAAAATTAATGGTGAAAATGTTTAGCTAAAACTAAAAAAAAATCTTTACTTACATTGGATTAGTTCTGCAGTGAGCTGCAGTGAGAATCCACTGATTACTGATCAAAGAGCCGCCACAGTCACCAGGTTTTCCGTCATTTCTTTTTGACAGGCTGACATGGTACCGTCGCTCGTTGTCGTTACAGTCTGTTCCCCCAAAAATTCTCTTCTGCACATTCACCACTGTGCTCACTGTCACACCTGAAACGGAAGGTCCTTCATCAGGTGTCTGTGTCTGTGTTACAACAGTTGCTTAACAACACATTTGCTCTTAAGAGATGAAAACAGGTAAGTGAGAAACTGTTACTTGTTAGTGAAATAAAGCAGCTGGAGGTTCAGCATTATTATTCTTTTTCATGCAGCCTGTCTGAATACACACTTATTTGAAAAGACAATTTTAGTATTTGTAGCACACTGAGGAAGAAGTTCAAAAACAGAATATTCTTTTTGATGAATAATTACAAAAATCAAATTGACTCATGCCCCAAATTTGTTTTTTAATATAAATATGTAACACATTTTAAGTAAAACAACAGCTGAACACTCACCGACCCACAGCAAGAGAAGAAGAGAAGTTAAATGAGCCATCACTGTCACTGACCTTACTACTACCTTCTACTTCAGTGTCTACAGTGGTTAAACCGGTGTGACAGTGGGGCCTTTTAAATTGGTACATGTTCTCCTATTGGCCCACAATCCACCAATACCCTCATGGAGCTTTATCAACACAAACCCATTGGCCAAAAAAACTGAACTTATTTGCAAACTCTTGATGACTCATACAATGTTCCATTTTTCCCCTCCCCTGTACACCATGTATCATCATGAATGACACTGTTTTAAGAACTATGGATAAAAAAAAATCATTAGTGTTTTCTCACTGGGAAAAGTTGTGCTTTTTTACACGTACTCTAATGCCTTTAGTTTAAGTAATGAATAGGCACTGATGGAAATATAGTGTTTAAAACAATTAGTCAAAAGTAGCATACTTACATACAAACTGGAAAATAGGCACAAAAGTGCAGTTGATACAGTTTTCAGCACAAATCTAAATCTCATATATTTTAACTGGAAGCATATTTCTTGATAGACTCTTTTTTCAGAGGACATCACATCCAGGTAACCAATAAAGATTTTTATGAAAGTGTTGATCTATCCATTTTACAAACCATGATCTTTTAATAAATATCAAGTGTGTCATTTATTTACTTATTTATTGCCTAAACCTAATTATAGACATACTTTTCAAAGGAAATGTTGAGTGATTGATCACACAACCTCATATCTCCTAAGGTTGTTGTTCCATCATATTGGAGGAAAGTAAATAAACACTGTGAATGCAGTTTTTGTGTGTGTGTTGCTTTTGCAAAAAAAGAGCTTTTGTGATCATAATTATGACCCCAATGCAGTGTTGTTCCAAATGCCTTTTACTTTTCCAAGAGTAGATTTATTTTCTATTTCATTTCAGAAATAGCATGTAGCCAAGTCCTGGAGAAAGTGATGACATTATTGTAACTGCAGGTTTTTCAGGTATGCTTGGCAGCTGTTTGACATGAAGAATAGGAACATTAACATTATTGCTCATAAAGTCTTCATGGTGTATTTGCATGTGAAAAAGTCTCCAACATGAAGCAGATTTCATGAGTGTGACAGCTTCTGGGGAGAAGGTGTTTCTCAGCTTGGCTGTTCTGGCTGTGCAGCCTTCTTCCTCGTGGGAGGCGACAAAGCCATGAGCAGGATAGGAAAGTCATAAAACTAGCAGCCGTATTCCTACATCTTCTGATGTAGATCTCTTCAGTGAGAAATGGGAGGATGCTGTCAATGATCATCTGTCCTATCTGCAGCAGAGCAGTTTGTATACCAAACAGTGACACATGATGTAAGGATTCTCTCTATGGCACACTTATAAAATGATGTGACTGTGATACCAGGCCAGCTCACTTTAACCTCCTCAGTAGCTACAGCAATTGATGGGCCTTCTGTCTGCCAGAATTGGTGTTCCACATAAAGTTGTTTTGATGTGTATTCCCTGCTACTTAAAGCTGGTGATGACCATGACAGCCTTTCTTCCAATGTAGACAAGAGTAGGAGGTCTTTCCAGTGGCTTTCCTAAAATCCATGATCATCTTCTTTCTTTTCTCCACATTGACACACAGGTTGTTTGCTCTGCATCAGGAGTCCAAATGTTCTGTCTCTAGTCCCTGAGCCTGATTCCGCTGGAGGTTTCTTCCTGTTTAAAGGGAGTTTTTTCTTCCTAATGTCACAAAACTGCTTTCACCCAATATATTATTGTAGGGTCTTTACCTTAAAATATAAGCACCTTGAAACAAGCGAACTAAATATGAGAAGTGTTAAAAGCTTTAAAACAAGCATAAAAGGAATTAAGAGCATCAGTACGTGATAGGTTCCTGGGGGATTCAATGTATCTTCTTTTGTAGTCTGTGATGCTCTACATGCGCATCCATGTGTTTTAGGGATTATTGGTGGATCAGTGACTGTGACGGGGTGCGGTAGAAGTGGTGAAGTGGGTTCAGGGGGCAGTGTCAGAGAGGCTGGCAGGGCAGCTGGTGATGATTCGGTAATAAAGCTCCCCCTATATGAAGTGGTCGGTGGAAGCAAAACAGCAGACAGTCTGCTTAGGAGTCCAAAACTGAAAGCACGGTAAATAAAATGTCACCAACCCTGCAATATTGTGTATGTGCCGGGTCCTTTGGTCACACTAGTGTTGAAAACCCAGGCGTGGGATGACAGACCCTTGACCACAGTCAGTAGAGGTGCTGGTTACGATGTTGGTGGAGCTAGCCGCCTTTCACTGGGAGCAGGCGTTGGTGCATCAAGATCAGCTCGCTGCCACCAGCCACCAACCCTTTGTAGTTGTTGTGTCACTGGTTGAAAATCACCTGGGAGCGCCACCAGACTACCGAGTGGAGCGGCCACAGCTAGCAGTGGACCTGGGTTGGCATGGTGATCTCCACCATAGCTTCGCTGGCCACAGAGCAGCCATAATGACCACTAGCCTCTAACATTCTCCCTGCTGTGTCTCCATAGGTTCCACCAGCTTAAGGTGCTGCTCCCAACTCACAGGGAACTATGCAAACGCTGAGGCAGGAGTGCTGGAGGTGCAAGTGGCTGCGAGACCGGCGTAAGGGGTGCCTGCTGATAGAGCTGGGACAGGTGTTCCATGTCAACAGCGCTCCGACACCTTTATATACGCCAGGCTATTGTTGACTCCTGGTCCACCAAACCTTGGTTTGACCAGGGAAATTGCTGGAGGCAGTGAGGGTGGAGAGAGTTTGTGAGGTACAGAGGAAATATTGGAAATTAAATCGATGCAAGGGTCAACGACAGTATAAACCCCAGTCACCACTCGCAACACTCAGCGTGCTTGTTAATAGCTTTTATTGTTGTTCAGTGCTATTCCAGACAACGTTCTTGCTGTCTCAACCTCCCACCACACATCCTCCCCCTGAAACTGTTGTCACTTAAGCAGGAAAAGCAAGAGCGTGAACACTTGACAAGCTGGTATGCCAGCCTCCCTGGCACTGGCCATCAAGCCTGCTGCACCACCCCTCCCCTGAAGCTGAACCAAAAACCACACCCCCGCCACACACCTCCACCACCCGACTGACCTCACCCACCGCCACAGGTGAGGTCAGTCAAGGGGCTGGTCAGGTCCGCAAACTCAAGCAAAAACCGGCGGTAGTACACAGCCATTCACAAAAACTGCCTCACCTTCTTTTTGGTCTTGGGACGTGGACAGGATGTGATGGCTCCACCTGTGTGCGCACCTGCCCGCCCCCCAAAGGGTACCATAGATTCTGTACCTCCCTTCATCCAACTGCATACTTCTTCAGGTTGGCTATGAGCCCCGCCTGCCTCAGGGACTCCAGGACCGGGGCCACCCACTGCACATGCCCAGGTGTCACTATGGATGATAGTAACACCTGGAGCTGTTGCTAATGACACTGATCCATACAAAACCCGAGGATGTTGCCGGAAAAAATTAAGAAAGAGATTCAGAAGAGGGATGTTCGTCTACGCTCGCTTGCCCATAGAGTGAGTGAAACAGCCCTGCGGCTGTCTGCTGAAGCTGGATTTTCTCCAGGTTTCACTAGACTTGAGAACTTTTTGCACCATGACCGTGGTTTCAGTGAAACGGAGTTTGACGTTGCATGGCGTGCTGTCACATGATGTAAATAAACATGGTGGCACCCTCGGACAGCAAGCTGCGGTGAACATAAAAACACCTAAGTTCAATGGTAAGACGCCATGAGAAGTGTTTATTGCACAGTTTGAACTGTTAGCTGTTGCAACTGGCTGGTCTGAGAAGCATAAAGTTCTCCAATTGGCTTTGTGCCTGTGGGAGCATGCAGCTGCATGCCTGCTGCTGCTGAGCCAGGAGGAAAGGAGAGATTATACTGCTGTTGCTGGGGCACTTCAGAGACGGTTTGGGCAGTATAACCAGCCGGTGCTCCTGAGGTCAGAGTTCCACAATAGACGCAGACTGCCTGGGGGACGCCCTTTGTATTTTGGCCCATGAAGTTGAGTGTCTGTGCAGGAGGGCTTATGACAACATGCCACCTTCAGTTCCAGCGGAGTTAGCTCAGGACCAATTCCTGCAGGCCCTCAGCCCTACAGAGCTACGTACGCAAACTCAGCTTGCTCGACCAGCCACACTCAGAGCAGCCCTGGAGTTAGCGTTGGAGAGAGAGATGTTTGCTATCCTCTGGTGGAGCTGATGACACACATGTGGTGAGAGCTACGTCACCACCTGTGAAGCAGATGGAGAGGCCAACAGGCCTGTGTAGTATGGTCCAGACAGCTCCTCTGCAGTCGCCGTCCCCTCGGACTGGTCTGGACTGGTGGACAAGTCAGGGAAATGCCCAAGGGCCCCTGTAGGTGGGAGTACACGGACAAGGGAGACCGGCACCCTCACACCACCTCCATTACCACCCAGTGCAGTCATTGCTGTGGGCTGGACCCAGGTTGGAGACTTTTGCCATTTTCCAGTGACGAGTGCAGGGGTGTCCTGTACAGCACTCCTGGACATGGGGTCCAATGCAACACTGGTCCGACCCAACATTGTCCCAACCGGAGCTGCTGTGCAACCAAGTAATGTGCGACAGTGACCAGTGACCTGGCCCCAGGAGGAGAGGCTCTCAGCAGTGAGGAGCAGCTGGTCAAAGAACTGTGAGGGGCTGACTCCACAGCAGCAAGAGAGTATATGGCAGGTACTAAAAGAGTTGATGAAGACAGACATTATAGAGCCATCTGACAGCCCATGGGCCTCCGCTGTGGTGATGGTGCCCAAGAAAAACAGTCCAAGGATGCGTTTCTGCATGGATTACAGACCACTCAACAAAGTGACAAAAAAAGACTCTTACCCCCTCCCCAGAATTGCGCCGCCTCCACCACCATCTTGTCTGGGGGTTGCCACCATAACAGGCAACCTTGCGGTCAGTGCAGCTCACTGCAGTAGCTTTAGCAATGGAGGTACCGAACATAGTCCATTCGGACTCAATGTCCCTAGTCTCCCTCGGAATCCTGTCAATTATCTAGTGTCCTGTTGGTCACTGGATAATCAAGGCTTGTCATCAGTGGAGACAATCTCAGTGAAAAGAGATATCAAGATGAGCTTTTGCAACCAGTGGCAATCCCAAATCGCCACAGTCTGGGAGAAAACAACGCTTTATCAGAGACATGTCCAGATCTCCAAATCTCCAGAATTTGGGAGAGGGTAGGATAGAATGGCCTCCCTGCAAACCTGATATGATTCATGCATACTGGCTGAAGAAGTTGACCGTACTCCATGAGTGTCTGGCAGACTGCATGCTTAGTGAATACCTCAGGCAGCAGAAACCCGAGAAAGAAGAGGAGCAGGAGGAGAACCATCAGGGAAGGACAGGCATGGTATGTACCGCTGTCAGATAGAAGAAGTGGCTGACATCAAAAAATCCTGCCAGTGGCTGGACAAAGCTGCACTGAAAGACAGCACAGAGGCACTAATCATGGCAGCACCGGAACAAGCTCTAAGCACAAGCTCCATAGAGGCTGGGGTCTACCACACCAGGTAAGGCCCCAGGTGCAAGCTATGCAAAGTTGCCCCTGAGACAATCCAGCACATAACAGCAGGGTGCAGTATGCTAGCAGCCCTAGTGTATTTGAGAATGACCAAGCTAAGATCCTGTGGAACTTTCAGATACAGACAAACAAACTGGTGATGGCTAGCCAACTTGACAAAGTAGTAGCACTACTGTAACACTGTGGACAAGCAGAGGAAGACGGCAGTAGTGATAGATGTAACTTTACTAAAAGATAGCAACATCGGGAGAAGCTGGAGAAGATGTTGAGGGTAAAGGCAATAGTGGTCCCGGTGGTAATCGGAGCAGCTACCCCCAAGTGAGATGAGTGGCAACAGCAGATCCCAGGAACAACATCCAAGATCTCTGTCCAGAGTGGTGTGTGTTATGTCAATAGGATCCATGTCTGAGAAAGAATAAAATTGTGTATGTCTGTTTCTGCACTCACAGCACACAGACAGTAAAAAAAACAAGCAAAATAACTGAGGACAGAGCTGTCCTGGATGCTAACTTTTCTTTGGATGAGATTAGTGCTGCTGCTGGTCAGCTGGCTCCTGGACAGGGTGGACTGTCTGCAGACTTCTGTAAAAGACTGTTACTGGCATCTAGTCATCATGTGGGGCTCTCTCTTCTCTCTAAAAAAACAGAGATTTGTCTCTGCTTAGAAATGGAGACGTGGCTCTGTTATGCACAGATTACTAACTTCTTTCAAAAGTACTAGCCACCAGGCTGAAACACTTTGTGAAATGAATCACTCACACAGATCAGTCGTACTGTGTACCACACAGCTCTAATGTGAACAAGAGTTTTCTCATGAGAGACTTGGTAGTTATTTGTAAATTGTACAGTTTGATGTTGGAATAATTTCTTTAGATTAAGAGAAAGTGTTTGATAGCATTGACAGTCTTTTTTTGTTTTTCCATAATGAGAATTTTTGCTTTTGAAGATGGATTTTTGTCACTTTTGTGGCTGTTGTATCTGGAGGCTTTCTGTTTGGGGAAATGGATGATGGGCTGATCTGCCCAGTAAAAGTTCAGAGTGGATTTAACTGGGATGTCCTGTTTCTGGATAATTATATCTGTTAGCCGTTTAATTTTTGTTAAATGTTTTGAGAGTGTTGTGGAAAATTTAACAATAACCTGCAACACACCCCGTGAGCTTGATTTGAAGTGGGTTTAATAAACACATTGCAATGTGGAGAGAGCATCCCAGTGAAACACCAGGACCATCGCTATACCTCCTCCCTCACAGAGAGAATTGTGACCTTGTTTTCTGAGTGCCCATCACCTAAGGATTTACATCCCTGATAAGCCGAAGGAGTCTCACTATCTGTTCAACGTCTCCCATTACAATGGCCTCACTGTGTTAACATTCCACATGCAACTGGTGACAGGAGTGCTCTTACTATAGTAAAGTGAAAAAGTGATATTACTATAACTAATATGATATGATTAAATATGTGATTAATACATGAGAAAAGAAATCTGCCATCACAAGAGCAAAGAAATAAAGACTTTTGTTGCCAGGTTCATCTTGGAGGCCTCTGCTGATGTTGTCCTTGTTTTTCTGTTTTCATTACTGATCAGAGTGATGTGGACTTTCTCAAAAGATATTTAGATTTTTATGAAAAAGCATCTTCAGCAAAGGTGAGCTGGTGAAAAAAATATGCTGTAACATCTAAACAGAAATGGCTGCTGTACCTGATAAGTGTCATTTCAGTGCTAGCCAGATTAAAATCCAGAGAAAACTATGCAAGAGGTGAAAGGGCAAATCAGGTCATGCTGAGGGTGGATTTTTTTTCATAGACTGACAAAGAAAACTGAAATTTGTGAATTTTGGGGGTATGCAAGATGTGCTGTGTTTAGTCACAGGGCCTTTCTTTTTTATTTAATTTATTCGATTTAATCTCAACTGTCCTATCACAAAGAAGCTCATATATATGTATATATATATATATATATATATATATATATATATATATATATATATATATATATATATATATATATATATATATATATATATATATATATACATAAGGAGTGTAAGGAGTGAGCCAAAGAAAATGGAAAAATAAAGTAAAAGCTAATTGTGTCCAGCACAGATTATAGAGCTACCAAAACAAACTATTTTAAATACCACTAACAACCCCAAAACATAATCCCCCCCTCCACCAAACTTTACACTTGGGTCAATGCACTTAGACAAGTACCGTTCCCCTGGCAACCGCAGAACCCAGACTCATCCATCACATTATCAGACAGAGAAGCGTGATTAATTGCTCTAGACAACACATCTGCACTGCTCTAGAGTCCATTGGCAGCGTGCTTTACACCACTGCATCCAACACTTTGTGTTGCACTTGGTGATGTAAGGCGTGGATGCAGCTGCTGAGCCATGCAAACCCACTCCATAAAGCTCTCTGCACACTGTTCTTGAGCTAATCTGAAGGCCACATGAAGTTTGGAGGTCTGTAGTGGTTAACTCTGCAGAAAGTTGTTGACCTTTACATACTATGCACACCAGCAGCATCTTCTGACCCCACTCTGTGATTTCATGTGTTCTATCACTTCGTGGCTGAGTTGCTTTCATTCTCAGTCACTTCAACTTTGTTATAATGCCACTAACAGTTGAGTGTGGGATATTTAGAAGTGAGTCAATTTCATGACTGGACTTTTTGCACAGCTGGCATCCTATCACAGTAACACGCTGGATTTCACTGAGCACCTGAGAGGAGACATTTTTAGAAAGAGGAAATATTCTGTAGTTATTCAGGTGTCATTTACATAAAAATGGACAGATGTCTAGTTCACCACTATAAGAATGTCAGAACAGAGTAAAAAGGAGCTGATGTCTGAAGATATCCAGGGGAGAATAAATACACCAGGAAAAATGCTCTGGAGTTTGTTAAAATGACGGTGGGCCGTAGGAATGTTTTCCCAATCTTTTGCTGCTCTTCAGCCTCATGTTTTCACTAACACCAAATAGCAACAGTCAGAGGCTGACTGCCCACCAGGAACACTGGGACATTCCCCACTGACCTGAGGGGCATTTTGGCGTCCTGTAAACCTAAGCAGTTATGTTATAAAAAGCAGGAATGAGAACTCTCACAATCCATGCAGCTTTTTAGGCACTGAAGTTTTATGATCCAGCTTTCGAAGTAAGTAAATAAGTATTTAAACACACGCGGGGTAAATTACTTAGAGTTTAGAAGCACAGACAGCAAAACTTAGACTCCCATGAGACCAAACTATAAGAACATTAAGAGGACGATGATTCACCAATGTGAGGTGTCGACATTTTTCAGCTCTGTATCAACAAAAAATGAAACGATTGATTGAGCACTATTAGTTTAAGCTCCAACATATGCTAGCAGGGGCAGCAAGAAAACCACAGTTGTTTGTAACAGTCACAATGGTGTGGTGTCTCTTTAAGACAATTTAAGGTAAGGGTTAGTGATGTCATAAGTATGCGTCCGTTCCTGCTGTGGAGTATGAGAGCAACGTGCTTGGACGTGAGTGTATGGACTGGGATGGACCTTATGTCTTTTACCTCTCAACTAACAGCAACGTTACGAGTTGTAGGAACACTGTGCTTCATGTATGATAAGCAGCAGCCGTTCAGCCGGGCCTTGTAAGGTTGATGAAGAGAGTGTGCATTAACCTCCTAAGACCCGAACTCTTTCATGGCATGCATTTTCAATTTTTTTTTTTTTTTTTTTTGCCAGATTTTTGTTTCTGAAAAAAATGAGATCCACATATGAGGACATTCGCTTTAAATTCCTATAGAACAGTGGCAGTATAATGTCCTCATAAGTGGATATCAGGCCCTTGTAGAGCAAAATTTAGTATTTTGGTCTAGACAACCCAAAATGTGATGTCCACCTATGTGGACGCCAGGTCCTAGGAAGTTAAAGGACAATCACTGTGGAATTCCCAGTAACAGTGTGGTCGTGAGTTTTTCTGACTGTCCTGCTAAGCGTTTCTACCACCTCCTCTCAACTACTGAGTACAACCCACGTTACACGTTGTTATGGGCTCCAAAAAAATACAGCATGCAGCTAACCTGGAGCTAGTGTACATGGGGTTTGTCAGCAGTAGAGCTCTCGTACAGAACTCGTTTGTTCCACTGTTACTGTTAATAAAAAGAAAAGACACACTAAGCCTTAGGTTGCAAAGTTGCCTGGTTGGTCATAAAACAGGAGAAATAAATACAACTGCTGAAAACCTCTAACACGCTTTTACTAACATGCATGCAAATTTAACTAAACACAATAGAACTGAGCAGGATAGATCCCACTGATTTGCCACAATTCACCTTCCAAGATCACTTTAAGAAACACGGAATAGCACTGATCCAGCAGGCACACATCTCAGAGCCCAGTGATCTAATGGAGGTTGCACTTACTGCTGAATCTTTGCGTGCAGTTTAAAATGGAGCAAAATGTTGTTCAGGTCTAAAAATGTATCTTAACATATGTAGAGTATGTCCTGCTTATCAAAGTGCTGCGAGTTATACTGTGGACAATGCATTAGCAATTCTATTGTCCATGCGTATTATTATGTATGATGTTAAGTTTGTATTCCTGACCTAATAAGGCCCAGCACATAAGTCTCTGGCTGTAACTTTACGTGTGTACACCTTTTTTTGAAGTGCTCAAGCACCTCCCAAATTTCATCACAATATCCATAAAAATGTCTTCAACATAATAAACACGATAAGTCAAAATACAAACATGCAGTAGCGGTTTTAGATACGGGCGACACGGGCGGTTGCCCGGGGCGGCATCGGCATCACGGGCATCGGCAAAAAAAAAAAAAATTTCTCGTACTCATGCTGCCCCGATATCATGCCAGCGCATGACATCGGGAATGTCATAGGCACCGATCGGTTTTCTATCGCCCATTTGCCGGGAGTAAGGGCGCCCTCCGTTTGCGAGATGCGCCTGCTGCTTGCGGCACAGGGAGGAGAGGGCGGGGCGGCGGGGGATTCTCTGGCTGGCTGGAGCAGCAAAAATTACCAACTCGCAAAATAAAACAAAATAAAAACAAACCAACAAACACGAAAACAGCAGACATCATGATACAGACTTATAATTTGCACCGATGTTTTTTCAAAATTCTATACGCGAAAAGTGAGCGCGAGAGCCCTCGGTGCGCCTGCTCGCTGCTGAAGTCAAAGTAAACTTTATTGTCATCTCCGCTACATACAGTCCAGTATATAGAGAGACGAGACGACGAGGCTCCAGTTACAGCAGTGCAAGTAAACAAACAATAAATATTTAAGAGTAAAAATATAAATATACACTTTAGGACCAGGGGTAAAGGGATCAATAACAATTTAAAATGTATATTTTATATTTTGTTGATTTAAAGTCTCCCACACAACCCGTTTTTAAAGTTTAAAAAAAGAGAAAAGAAGAGGAGGAGTGTAGCGACTTCCACAGTCGCTAGAGGCCGGGGATTGAGCCTGCCTATTTGCCTGACGCGCTGTCAACTTTACGTAATAATGCGAGAGGTGGAATTGCTTGCTTGTTTATTAAAGTGCTTGAAAAGTTTACAGAGCAATGTGATCGGCTCGCGATTCAAACTCTTAAAACATCACAGCTCTAATGCAACAAGGGGAAACTCATTGTGCTGCGGTCAACAAAAACTAGGGCTACCCAGCCCTCCTCTCTGTCAGAATCAAACCAGTGAAAGACAGACTGACAATGCCCTCTAAATGTCACCGCTACCACCCAGGTGACCAGAGGGGGTGTTCGCCCAGGGCGCCAAACAGGCTAGGACCACCACTGCAAACATGTATGTATTATTAACATTTTAGTGTACAAGTCTTCATATTACTATTAGAACAGCGCACATCATACATATTTCTTCTTTGTGTAAACTGATTGTTTATTCTAAACATTTATTTTTTCATTATTTGCTAATTTATTTACTTATCCAGACAATGTAAGAACAGACATTTACAGAAACAACTGGCAACAAGAGGCAAATTTATTACGAGCTATGTGTACATCATAAATGTTGTTCTTGTATATCACTCCACAGAGGTGAGAACCCCAAAAAGGGTCTAAACTCTTATATGCTTCAGGTGAAAGTTTCAGGAACACAATATCTCAATATCATAACCTTTGTTTTCTTTTAGTGAAGATGATTTACAGAGAATGTGCTGTTTTGACTCTTCGTCCTGTCTTGTATATCGAACAAACAGATTTCAAATGAAAAAAAAGGAAGAACAAAGAAAAAAGAGTCACTCTCACAGAAGAAGTTGGCCTTGAGCAAATGTTTGTTCACATTACAGTTTGCTTAGTCATCACCCAAATGTTCTAAAATATTTACACATGCTAACAGATAAAAACCCATATATATATATATGTATATATATATATACATACTACTGCTCAAAAGTTTTATAACGCTCCAATTTTCCCATATTTATTGCAATTCAAGTTGTTTTTTTTTGACTGAAAGTTGTTTTTCATTCAAGTTCAATGACTACTCTGAAATGGTACAAAGGTAAGTGGTGAACTGCCGGAGGTTAAAGAAAAGGTAAGGTTACCCAAAACTGAAAAATAAAGTACATTTCAGAATGATACAAAAAGGCCTTTTTCAGGGAACACAGAATGAACTTAACAATTTAAAGCTGTTCTGCAGGAATGGAGGTTGATCAATCCTTGAAAGCTGGTGCTACTAATTCCTAGAGTTGTTCTAACTTTTTTAGATTACTTACAACCTCCTCTGTCTGCATAAAAGCAGTGTTGATACCATACGCTCATGGGCATCAGTTGAGTATTGTACTGTATTGTACTGAAGAAGGTAGTGTGTTGCTACAAAAATGGTAAGAAAAAGCCAATTAACAATGGAAGAGAGACAGACCATCATAACACTTAAAAATGTAGGTCTTTCCCAAAGAGAAATTGCAGAGAGGTGTCAGTGAGTACAGTTCTCTTCACTATCAAAAGGCACCCCGGGGCAAACTCTGACAGGAAGAGGTCTGGCAGACCCAAAGCCAACAACTGAATCAGAGGACAAGTTTCTGAGAGTTAACAGCTTCGTGATCTGTGGCTCACAGGATGACAGCTTCAAGCACAGCTTAATAGTGTTTGTAGTAAGCAAGTCTCAGTTTCAGCTGTGAAGAGAAGACTTGTCAAACTGCAGGTTTGACAGGACGAGTTGCAGCAAGAAAGCCATCACTAAGACGTCAGAATAAGACAAAGAGGCTTTCATGGGCCATGAAACACTGCCATACTACGGACTACTGAAGACTGGAAGAAGGTATTATGGACTGATGAATCAAAATTTGAAATCTTCGGTTCATCACGCAGGATCTTTGTATGCTGTCGAGTAGGTGAAATGATGGTTTCATGGAGGCACCCTGAACCAAAGCAGCTACCACAGCATTCTACAGTGCCATGCAATATCTTCTGGTATGTGCATAATTGGTCAGGGGGTCATCTACAGCTAGATAATGACCCAAAACACAAGTCCAAGCTATGTTAGGACTACCTCAGGAAAAAAGAACAAGATGTTAAGCTTGAAAACATGGCGTGGCCAGCACAGTCTCCAGACTTAAACCCCATGGAGCTGGTTTGCTATGAACTGGACAGAAGAGTGAAAGCAAAAGAACGTACAAGTGCCACACACTTATGGGAACTTCTGCAACAGATATGGGAAGAACCTTCTGAACAATATTTGCCACTATTGCCACCGGTGTCTTCAGCTGTTATATCTGCCAAAGGTGGCTACTTTGATGAGTCAACACATTTTGGTCTTCCACCATCATTCTCTGTAAAGCCAAACTCGAGGTAACTGTTGTCATACTTTCTCATTTTAGCTGGTTTGGCCTTTGCATTACTTGATAAAATACGTAAATATTTTTCCTTTGTGCTAATTAGCTCAAACCCGGATAATGCACATATTTTTATGCCATGTATGCATGTATGTATGTATGTATGTATGTATGCCACTACGTTCCAGGTTCCATTACATGTTTTGGCGGATCCCCAATCTATGGCTTAGACCCCTTGAGAGCCACTGTAATAGATTACCCAGAGAAGCGCACACGGTTCCCTGTCTTGTGTGCATGCGTGAGCATGAAGCTGGTGTGAAGCGTTTGAGTAAGTGGCTTCTCTGGTCTTCATGTTGTGTGGAAATGTTGAATTTATTTGAAGTTTTGTAGCTGATGTTGTTTTATTTTTTAGTGTTTTATATCTAAGCACATTTTGCTGCTTGGCAGCAAAACACGTCATTAAGATTTGTCCAGGTTTCTCTTGTGTGGTGGACGAGTGAGTTTAGCGGTGGCGGAGGTGTGGACAGCGCTGTTAAATCTACAGCATGGATGGAGGTTTTGTGATTCGTAATTCATGGTTCATGAAGAGGACTGAGGAGAAAATGTCTTTTTGTTTGAGAATTGATAGGTCTGACAATCTCTACTACATTAGAGGTTATTAAATGCTCTGGCTGTGGCAAAGAGGGACAAACAGTAAGAGTTTGTCCAGAGAAAGCTTCAAGTTTCAGTCAGACAGTTTCTGATCAGTCTGCTGGAGGAGAGATGATGCCAGGAAAGAGATGAGCTAAAATGAAAGAAGCAGGAAGACAGGCCTGATATCCAGGAGATATGCAAAGTTAGTAATGGTAGAAAACAGGAGGAAGAGGATAAAACATGTTATTTGAAGGAACAATGAATCCCACTGTGGATGTGTTATAGTGGACTATGAGAGATATATTAGAAAATTACCTTTTTTTTCTGATGCAGACACTTAACTCAATGAGCTCAAACATAAAAGCTAAATTAAAAGGAGGTTTTACTGAAGGGAACGTTGGTTGGACAGGAACTAAATGAATATGGAGAAGAATCCTGTTAAAGGTTTCATTTTGAGGAGATTTGTGTGTTTTCTTATTTTCTTCTCTTCATTCTCTTCAAAAGTGATTTTAAAAATGCATCACTAAATTTAAATGCAACTGCATGAAACTTAAAGGTGTTGAAAGCAGTGTCCTGTGGTGTTTTGTTGCCTTGACCTCACACACGTTTGGCCTATAAAAGTGTTTTCAGTGATTAAAGTCATTAGAAGAAACTGTGAATGAATCCCACACTGCTGAGGAAGTGATCCAGAGCTGCTGCTGTTAGGTTTTTGGTTTGTTTGTTTTTGGAGAAATGTGCTGCTGGATCCTGTTCTTGATCCCAAGTAGACAAAATGTAATTAATTTTAGATTCTGTTTAATTTAATTTATTTACATATTTTCTGTTTTATGTGTTTTATGGTTTTATGCACAGGTGCTATATAAATCCCCTTAATCCCAACCTAATTCTAGCTAAAAATAAATACCCTTAGTTTATTGATTCTCACGATACTTGAGTGTACTGGTGTTTTTCCATAATGTACTGGTTTACATATTCACTTGTGCCAGAGACACAAATCCCCTTTGTGGATTGCATCAGGACGGTTATCCAGTGTAAAACTCTGACACATCAAACATGTACAGCTACCTGCTGTGACAAAGGAGCAGCTGAAAGTAGTTTCTTCCTGGTGTAGTTTAGTGTACCTTAAGCCAGACTAATGATGACTATACTTAAAGTGTGATCATTGTAATTATCACTTCCCATTTCTTCATGTTATATTCAGTGTAGAAAAAATATCTCACAGAGCCTGTGTCATGAATCTACAGAAATCAGCAGGTATTCAAAGTCATCCATCCAATTTTGTCAGCTTAGTTAAACTCTCTTCTAATGACAACACTAATCATAATCACATTTTAGCTCGCTTTAACTTGATTTTTTTCAGTAAAATAAAAGTAAATGCACATCTCATTAGTTTTCATCTGTCTCTGTGTCACTGTTTGCTCATGTGTGATCTAACAGAAGATTTGGCAGTCCTGCTTTATCTCCTTAGCTGCTCCCAAAGTGACAGGCGACAGATTTAAAGGTTGTAATCCCACAAGAATGTCAAATAACATTCTCCAGTTCTCATCTAAAACTCTCTGATCACAGTTTAGCTGGCTGCACTAAGCTTTAAGAAATTAAACAAATGTATTTGTGGATACATTTTGTATATTAAAGTTTACTAGGTTGATGATGGATTGATGAGTCTTGTGTCTTGAAGTAAACCTCAGTCAGCTATTGATGAGAAAATGTGTTGTTCCTCATCTGCAGTGCACAAGCTACTTCTTTACTCTATCCTCCCACAGATTCGTCCTGAGGACTCTAATGTAAATGAGCAAAAACTAATAACTTTAACCCTGGAGAACCCATGGGGTCAAATTTGACCCCATGGTTTCCCTAGAAAACCAATGGGGTTGGCTCTGACCCCATGGGTTCTCAGGGTTAAGCTAGTTTTACATTTGTACATTTTTTACAGTAGAAGTCAACACGTTCTCACTCCCAACTCGTCAAATGTGTGACGCATGGTCAGGCTCCCTCTGCTTCACTTCTCGACGCGCAGGGTACCCCCCTGGCGTCGAGAATTGATGTGCAGGGTCCTCCTATTGAATCCTATGCTGCTCCCTAATCGTTGTTTATTGACGACAAGAGATTTCCGCGGAAGAGCCTGTTGTTCGTATATTTATACATTTCCGAAATCACATTGTAGTGACGTGTACTGAACACAATATATTATATAATGTAAACAACTACCTGAGAAACAGCAGATACAGCAGATAAATTAATTATAGGCTATTACTTTTGTATCGTTTATTGCATTTATGGAGGGAGAGGTGTATGCTGGGTAATGGCACAGCTAGCGACCGGGTGACTTTATTCACCCGCTTCGCCTGTTACCAGTCCATACAATGGGCGTTATTAGCAGAAAGCAGTCCCATAGATGTGGGCATCCACCTGCTAGATTGTTCAGAAGGTTGTTATCATCCATCCAGATGGAGGATCACTAACAGGAGCGTGGAAGACTCCAGAATCCACTCTGGCTGGAATCCGGTGGATACAGCAGTGTTACAGGTAAGACCATTTAAACGGACAGCATTTATAGAATGACTATTAAAAGTCAGCGAGTGTCAATATGTTAATGTGGTTATGTTAGTAATACACCGAGTGCTAATATAACAGCTTTAAGATGCATTTGTAGATATTATTACGTGTTTTACCGTCTTTATGGTGCTAGCTTAAAGTTACGGTGTAAACGTTAGCTTATATTGTAGTAAAGCTGTTACTGGTTAAACGATGTTGGGACAGAAATATTAGCTTCTGTGATGACTGATGAAGTTACTAGTTAATAAAGTTTCCAGTAAAGTGATTAATCGCAGCCACAGATTGACAGTAAATATCCAGATTAGCTTCAATGCATCTGTTATAAATATGTGCAAGATTCAGTGCTTCGTTTAAACTGTATGATACTTATACTGACCCAGGGTCAGTGTAAAATACAATCCTAGCTGTGTGAACAAAGCCTGGCTCCTTTAATCCTGCATGACAAACCTCAGGATGCAGGTTATTATTACTCTTTCCTGCTGGCAAACCTGTCACACCTGAGAGTCAGCTAGAAACTTACAGTGACGTGGAAAATCATGCAAAGACTGCCAGACTCTGTAATACTGTAAATGATCAGTGACTCAGGTTAACACTAAACTTTAAACAGTCCCTCTGTGTCTCTGTGTGTGCTGAACATCTAGGATTGAGTCAGGCTGCATTGACTGTGGGACTTTTCTGTGTTAAAAGCAGGCTCATAAACATTTGAAGATTAAAATTTAGCATTATGGCTGCTGGTGGTTTGTAAAGCCTCTACTCAGCTGTATTTTTGTTACTAATTTATGTTTGTTATTGTTTAACACAGATTTCAGAAGAGCAAAGATGAGCACTGTTGCTTAATCCTTAATAGTTTAACTGGATTGGAAATCAAAAAAATCCAGATTCTTCTTCCCCAGAAGTTTCATTTGTCAGTGTGGGACTGCTGAGTCACCTGAAGAACTCATTTCATTCTCCACGATGTTCATTTACAGAAATGTTTCACAGGAGCTGATTCCTCCCAAAGGATGAACTAGTGTGTTTCCATAGATGACCTCTGTATGAATGTACTTCTTAAATGAAGGCAAGTGTTTGTCCTGTTTTGTTCCTCAGGTACAGTACGTGATATTAAGGGCAGGCGGTCATCACTGGGGGAAGACAAGAAGCAGACGTACTTCCAAGAGGGAGCTGCAGTGAGGACACAGCCTGGTCATTGAGGTCAGAGGTCAGAATCTGAAACAGCTCAGGTTTATAATTTTTGGGGTTATAAAAAAAATTGAAATGTATTTATAGAGAAACCTTTAAATAATATTTCAAATAATAGTCATAATTATGATTATTATTAGAAATATCAAACATTTAAGTGGATTTTCTGTTACACGTATTGTCTTTGCCCTGCAATAACTGGCAGCCTGTCTTTGTCCTGTATCAGCTGGGATAGGCTTCATCATCCCGCGACCTTGAATTGGATACATGAATTGTATTGAATTGTATTCCAATTATGTAATCTGATCATTTACAAACTCAAGGTATCCAATCAAAATGTAAGCATTAATGGTAAAAATGGGAAAGCAGAAATAAGTGTGACATAAATGTAAATGTGTTAGCTGACATAGAGGACAGCTACATGTAGTCTGAAAAACCTTTGTTGTCAAGTTTGCAGGTCCATCAGCACGAGACATTCTTACATAGAAGAGACTGTTAAAGTCTCTAACTCAGTGAAGCATTATTGGTCCCGTCTGTTTGGATAAATATAGTAAGCTGATGTATGTCCATTTATTGACACATTTTCTCAAGTGCTTATCCAGTTCAGGATCACAGTGGAGCTGCAGCTGGATATGTTCAGTAAAGAAACCTTACAAAAGTTAACAATAAACCTGCATCTCTGTACGTTGTTGTCCACAGGATGAGAAAATCAAACTGGAAGACTGTGGAACATGTTAATAAATGTTTGTGTTTATCCCTGTGTCTTTCACATTAGGAGCTGAAAGGTTTACCTAATAGTTCCTGGTGAATCAAAGCAGAACCATAAAGGTTGCTGGACTGCATGATGGCCTTACCCCTGAGCAGTCATCCTGTTAAAGGAGGAACCAGTTAGAAGCTGTTTTCAAAGTAGCTGAGCAGATTTCATCTCAAGTAAGCTATTAACTGTTTGTTCATTTGTTCTGCCACTTAAAGAGCATTTAAGGACGTCTTTTGAGTGTGTAGTTGAATTAATTCTACTGGCTCTCATGGTCATTTGTGATTATGGACATATTTTTCATGTTTTCAACCATTTAGTAAATTTTATCTATTTAGTAATATCTGTCAGCTATAAAATGTAATATAAATCTAAAAATATCTAAAGATCTCCTGCCCGTTATATTTTAATGATGTAAGACCAGACGTCTGTTATCGTGTTACATAAGCATTCCTCACATATCAATGAGATGCTGTACAGTACAATCCTACTGAGACAGCAGAGGGATAACGACGGCTATTTAACATCGTTGCACAACACATTCGAGCTGCATGATGCAGACAAAGTGACTAAATCATCTTTTTTGTGGTTTATTGTCTTCAAACCAGCAGACAAAGCCGATGGCAGAAGATGTTTGGAGAAGAACTTCAGGCCGTCTACTGACAAGGTATTTTTTTCTTGTTATCAAAAGACATTTGGAGTGACGACTTCTACAACTGGTTGTGCTGAAGTAAAGATTACAGTCTAAGAAGTCACAGTGTTGATATTCAGCGCAAAGAGAAAATCTCACTTGTTTGAATTTATTTACAATCATAGTTTTATAAATTCTGACTGTAAACAGCTTTTACAGCTTTGATATTGTTTGACACTTGATATCAGGTGATGGGAATTAATTTAAAGGTTTCTATGTCCCAATGAGCCATTTACACTGACCAGTGTCAGTTTAACTGTAACACATTCATTATTTAGATCCAACATTTCTAAGAGAAAGAACTGAATGTAAAAATGGCAGCCCTCAGGCCAGGTTTAATTGATAGAGATATATGCATGCATTATGAAATTTATGTATCCCAGATCATTTTTATTCATCTAGTTCTGGCAGACCCACCCCTTCCTCCCAAGTTAACTGCAACCCAAAAGAACTAGTGGGGCTATTTACACACTCACAACCAGTGTGGGGTAAAAAGAGCCACCAAAAACCTGTCAGCCTGCACAGATACAGATGTGCTAGAAGCTATAAGAGTTAGAAGCTCTGCTTATGGAGAAACTTTCTAAGCCTAACAGAGGACAGGTACTCCTGCCCAAATAACATGATATAACCCCACATACAGCCCAGCCATAAAATGAACCAAGTCATTTAGTTAAAGACAGCATGGGACCAAATGCATGTAACCAGCCTGCACCAACCTGACATTTCTTCCTCCTGAATTAAATGAATGAATGGATGAAATTTAAATGACTACAAACCTAAAGCCACTAGTTCCCACACTGGAGTTCCCTGACACTGTGTTAACTGTACTGAGCTTGTATCAACAGTTGTAACAGGCTAAGCTACGTGAGACACTGCATTGAACGATTGTTTCTATCTTAATGGTTTCAGCTCATATGTTCTGCTTTTTCCTTTCAGTAGATCAAAGCAGCTCGTGCTCTTTCTGCTTCCATTTTAATGGCAAGAAGAAGAAGAAGAAGAAGAAAACTTCAGCGAAGTGGCGTTCATGGTCTCAGTGGACAGCCACGGTCACACACTGCATGTGGTTTTAAAAGCAACATGTCTGTTCACCACAACAATCGAGATGTGTAATATCAGTGCACCTACGGTTTGTTCTTGAACATCAGTTCTGTTTTCTACTTTGACCACTTAGACCAAAAAAAGTGTTGTTTTCAGATTCTTTCTTTTAAATCTGTAAAGCACCTGCTCATTTTTTATTACAATTAGTTTCACATAAATAGTAGTGTTTCCTTTATGGTCTTTTAATGCTTACACTACACTGTACACGTCTACATTAGAGACATTTCTGTTACCTATTTATGAGACTGGGCTGCTTGACTACAATTTGGAAATGGATGCAAAATCACACGGATCGTGCTATTGTTTGTTTTTTAATATGATTCAATTCAATTCAATAAAACTTTATTGATCCTGAAGGTTGACCCCGAGGGAAATTTGGGTTAAGGCCAACACAGGACGTGTCTGACTAAGCACAGATTAATCTGATCCCATTTCTACCTGTCTCTACTGTTTCAACTGTAATTGTCAGGATATATATTTATTCCAGCTCTCATAGGGCAAAGGAATGACTCAGACGTGTCAAATGTTCTTTGACTTGATACACAATTTGAAGTTCACAATTTTCTTACAAATAAAACTATAATGACAAACATGAACAGCTGTGCTTATTTCTGAGACATGATTTTTTTGAATGTGTTCACATTTAGACAGTGTGCATTTGTATGCTGAAACTGTAATGGTGAACCTGAGGTGATGGTCAACACAAGGCAAATATATATATAAATATAAAACAATATTGAAGTAATGTGTTTACCCTCTGCAGCGTGTGGACGCTGTGCACGCAATCACCTTATTCACTGTAGTAAACACGCTAGCTCACGTGACTGACTGTCTCCATGGTTACATCGTATATTATTAGCTATGCAAACAGCTTCCAAAGATACCGCCATAGCTCTCTGCAGCTGTAACACTTTCACGCTTTGCAAATCATTTCATGTTTTTGATAGTTATGAAGAAAGAATATGTTTTTAAAGTCATGCTAGGCTGTTGCTATGGTGGTTGCTGTGGACTAGGGTGGACCGCGCGTCCGATTCCTGTTATTAGCTGTCCGCCGTAGGAAGGCTGCGTTCCATTTAGAAGTAGCGCCAGTCTGCCGCAACTCGAACTCAAACCCCGTTTTGTTTTTTAATTAAAGGGCTTTTACAGCCGTTCATGACACACACGCACACACACATAAAGCGCTTTGCCTCACCATGAGAATGCAACTTTACTAAAACCTTTAAAGTATCTGATATAGGATAGAAAAATGAAGCAACCAGAGATTTAATGATGAAGACTCTGGGTTCTGTAGTTCACGTTTTACAGTCCTGAATGACTCACTGCACATCCAAATAATTTATTGGAGAGGAGTTTAGAATGCACTTTACATTAGGCTGTTGCTGTTTAATTTTTTACATTGTTACTGTGTTATGTCATGATAAGGTTCACCTGCTGGGGGTTTGATGGATCAGCTGGACAATACAGTCAAAGACAGACTTCATCCATCATATGCAAGAATCCTGGTTGGATTTTTGTTTTCACTCATATTTTTGAACCAAATATTGAAAACAACTGTGACAGACTGGATACCTGGTCAGGGTGTACATTACCTTTCACTCAAGCATCCCAGGACAGAGCCCTGCCCCACCATGAGCCTGGGTGGATACGTGGTTATAATATAAAATGACTGATACTGAATATGAATATTTCATGAAAATCAAATTATAATATGAATTCCTAGGTGTTTGTTATATCCAGCAAGAGATTGATTACATATGTCTGAATTGCTAACCCTAACCCTAGCTCAACAGACCACAATGCCCTGGACTGTCACTATTATTACATGCTGTGAACATAAGTAGCTTTGATCACAGTTTATGTTGTAAAAGAGAAGGAATATTGAAAAAAAGATCAACATTGTGATATTATCTCTTCCAAACTGACCAGAAACATGCTTGTCATACTCTCACAGCACAGGATCAGACTCACTGTGCATGACGGCTCAGGCCAATAATGTTTGTTAGATTGTCAGTTGTTTAGTATACTTCTGTACAGTTAGGGTCACCATCTCTATTTCAGTATAATTAATATGCAGAAAACACTAAAAGTTGATTGTCTTCCAATATTCTAGCATAATTAAAAAACTTTGACTTTGTAAGTACATATTGTTACAGTCCTAATGCCAATATGATTCTTCATAACTCCTGCTTTGAAATACTGAACTTTAAAATTGACCTGATGAAAGATAATTTACAGTGGCACAGTGTTAGGATAATTCTGACTATAAGATCACTGTATCAATCTGAATCCTTCTGAAATGTGCTGTGAATGAATGCTGATGCAATTCACTGTGGGAAAGCTGTTAATAAAATGAATCTGTGACACATGCAACACATTCACAGAGGAAGAGGACACAAAGGGAGGACACGCAGAGGCTGTGTTAAAGTCAGAAATCCAAATCTTTAGTCAAAAACAGGCGGCAGTTACAAACAGGAAGACAAGCAGTCCATCAAACCGTCTACAGGGTCAAACACACAGAGAATTCAAACAGCAGTAAAAAATAACGCAATAAAAGGCAATAACAGGAAGCAGCGCAGTATATTCACTGAATTATCATCAATTACAAAAGAGAAAAACGACGATTTCTAAGGATTATTTTCTAAATGTAGGTAGAGTGTGGCTGCAAAGATGGAAACATGCAGAATGTAAACTGTGTGAGTTTGGTGAACTTTGTTAGTAACAAATGAGGTAAAAAAAACAAAAAACAAAACAGACAAAACACAGAAAGAGGCTCTCAGTATTCATTAATAATTAGAAAGCATCTAAACATTCTGGTCGTGGATTTTTACAGTCTTAGTTCTGCTCGCTGTCATCATTATAATCATCATGATCAATGGCGAGGTCCTGAGGTGGGCGGGGCCGTCTCTGGTGATGTCACCATGAAGGAACAGCATCTGGCATGTGTTGTTGAAACATCCCAGTACACTGGTTTAGTTTGTTCTCCAGCTGTTTGACATTTGACACTTCAACATTAAGGGGAAGAAGAAGAAACAGTGTTAGGTCAGGTGACCACATGGTTTCTAAAAAAAACTGAGAGGAAGTAACCAGGCCGTTAGAAATGGATGGCATATGTATAGAGTTGCTGTAGTTAGGTAACTCTACTTACCAAAAGCAAAGCTGCTGAATGTTGCAGGAACATGCTCATGTCTGGTGATCATTCAGTGCTGCTCCGGCAGGTTGGACAGTCCAAGACTGATATCCTGCCCATCTGAGAGTTTGAAAACACACATGCAAAGATTTAATTGTATTACAGTCAAAGTTGGATGTTCGTTTTTGTCCTTTAAAAGTGTTTGTGTATTTGAAAGCACTAACATTTAAGGATGACTCGGATCATCTCTCTCTAAGAGTATCTCCTTTAAAGGGGAGACAAGTGTATCCACTGATCCACGTCACTTTACCTGGATGATGACTCCTCTCTCCCTCACCCAGAAACACTCCTAAAATAACCAAGTAAATAAATAATACTGAAGATTTACTCACAACATTACAAAAACAGCAAAAACATCTCCCTTTGATTCCATTTCTCCATTCCTGCTGAACATCAGGCAACAAATATCCCAGTAAATCACAGTAAAATGTAAAGCACATATTTTCTCTGCTTTGTCTAACCTCTGCAGAGCCTCTGTCAAGAAAAACATATCTGTAAGCATAAAACAAATATACATTTCATAACACGTCACTGGACAAACCTCGGTCAGTTGATTTCCTCTGTGCAGTGCAGACGAGCATCAGTCAGCAAGTCAAGGTGGTGAGATGGACTGGTGCTCTTTGTGACTCTGCTAGTTCTTCTGAGGAAACACCACCTTCTCTCCACACCGTCACCATCTGTGAGCACAAACGGCCGCTCTGCTCTGCCAGCATGTAGTAAATCACATATCACACACAAGGGTGAAGAAACATTAGAGCTCAACTTTGGATACTTTAGATCTAAACAGATCAAAGTAGCTCTTAGTTTCAGCAATCAGTGAACAGACAAACAATGATACCATACTGATTCTGTATGAATACGATATGGCATTTTCAATACAGATGTCAAATTAATGTATTAAAACTAATACAGATATATGTATATATATTTTTGATAAATTAGTTTGCTAAATTAGAATATATATATATTTTTTTTCATTTAACAATTGCAACTGAAAGAAATTAAATATTGAACAAAAATATATTGTCACATTCTTCATTCTCAAATACAAATTTCACAAAGTAAATTTTTGATTAACAGAAAAAATATGAATTACAAAAAATAATTGTATATTATTAAAATATTATGCAACCGTGACCAAAGTCAGAATTGTCATTACAGTACTGTGGACTTAATGCTTGGGTAATAGTGATAAACTTCAGGGGAGATCATGATGACAGAAAACTGTAAACAACACTCTGAAGTCTGAAGCTTCTTTTCTTGTTTCTGTGACCTCAGCACGCTGACAGACTTGAAGTTGCTAAAGATTTTAAAAAGTGATAATTATAGGGAAGAAACTTCTCTTTTTCATCCGTTTAATCAAACATTTGATGCCTCAGCTGTCTCAGTCCTATAGCATTCTGCAACTACAACTAACCTGAGGAGGCTTGGATTTGGCTGCAGGTGCCCCTGTACATCCTTCTCAGCAGCACACATGTGGGTACCATTTAATCATACTTCTTCCTGAGCTTTGCTTCATCACAAGACTAAAGGTGGCATTCAGTGTCACAGTCTTATCATCATCCAATTGGAGAAGAAACATTTACGGTCATCCTGGTTTTGTTTTCTGATCCTGCAAAAAGACTGAGGACAACAAAGCCCAGAGAACACGAGATACACAACATCCAACATTCAGACTCAACAGCCTCCATAAATGAAGAGCACCAGGTTGGTCCAGTTATACTAGATATAAGCATACTTCACATTACTGTGTATGAATAATAATCAAGAGACAAACTTTGAAGATGTGGAGCATGATGTCCCATCATCAGTCTGTAAACAAACATCCACCAGGCTTCTTTGTTGGCAGAGGTGATGATTCTCCCATCAGGGATCAGTAGCGTGTATTAACCTGTGGTATAAGCAGCAGTCAGTGAAATATTACTGTTTCAGATAAGAAATCTAGCACATAAAAGCCAGGGTGGGAGGGATCTGTGCAAACTGACTTACCTCTGCGAGTGTGAGGCTGTTCCTCCAGCTTCAACAAAAATCTGACTCTCCAGTCACAGACAAACAAAAAACTCCAGCTGGGAGATAGAAAACGCTGCCTGGGTCTTGCTGGATGTTGCTGGTCAGAGTCTCACATTAGCAGAGTGCTGCTTGGTCCCACTGACCCATGTGGACAGCGACTGTGGAGAACTGTTCTGGAAAATGGAAAAGAGAATTAAAATGACAAAAAGCCAAACAGGATTTCCACAAAGACTCTCTTAGAATCAGCAATCAAAAAATCATTGGTTCATATTACAATTAAATATGACCAGGCTCCTTAAATGTAAGCAGTTAAGATCTGATTTGATTTACATCCTTCACACAGCGCATTTGTCCAGGCTGTCAGGTAAACATAGAGTTAATCTCAGGTAACATGACTCACAGTAGAGATTCAGTAAGAAAGATTGCCAGCTCTAATATTATTACCACACCAACAGCTCAGATTTCTAGAAGTATTTAAACAAATGTCAGTCTATCCATTCATTTTCTTCTGAATATTCAATTCATGCTCACAGTGGGAGGGTGGGGGGTATCGTGGAAGTTTGTAAATAAAGTCTGCAACACAGAAAGAGCTGTGATCAAGCTATTTATTACTGCGCGCAGGAGAGCCAACACACATCAAACATCACAGTTCACAGTCATGTCAGCTCTGCCACAGAAGTCGTGCTCCTACTCCTTTATGCATTCCAAGGAAGAGGGAGGAAGTTACAAACTGATCCTACCACACTTCACGCGCCTCACTATGAAACCTAACGGATCAATGGTTAAGCTGTTTTGTGCCCTTGGCGTTATCAGCACCTGTAGTTGTTTTCTCAAACTGCTGATGCTGAAGTAAGTTCATCTAGTTTTAGAAACTTTCACTGAACAGTCTATAACAGTATCACAACTAAGCATATGCATAAGCACTTAAATACTTTAAATGAGAATAATAGAAAATTTCTATTACAGGAGCCAGAGCCTGTCCCAGTAGTCACAGGTAGAGCACACCTGGACAGGTACCAGTCTGTCAGAGAACTAACAGAGAGACAGACATCAGAGTAACAAATCTATTTAAAATTAATGTAAGTTTGCTGCAGCTGTATGTATGAACATGTGTTTCTGTGCTCACAGTCCACCTCTCAGGAACCTGCAGTTCATTTTTAGTCTACTTTAAACAGACCTCACAAAAGGCTGATGTGGCTAGGTCAGTAGTCTGATTTAAGTACGATACCTTTGGCCAGGGATTAATCTGGTACATCGCTTCACTGCAGTCTTACATATTATCCCCACACCTGAATAAAAAATATTGATATTTACAAATAACAGATTCAGCTGATGCAGCCTGACTCAATCCTAGATGTTCAGCACACACAGAGGGACTGTTTAAAGTTTAGTGTTAACCTGAGTCACTGATCATTTACAGTATTACAGAGTCTGGCAGTCTTTGCATGATTTTCCACGTCACTGTAAGTTTCTAGCTGACTCTCAGGTGTGACAGGTGTGCCAGCAGGAAAGAGTAATAAGAACCTGCATCCTGAGGTTTGTCATGCAGGATTAAAAGAGCCAGGCTTTGTTCACACAGCTAGGGTTGCATTTTACACTGACCCTGGGTCAGTATAAGTATCATACAGTTTAAACTAAGCACTGAAACTTGCACATATTCATTAGAGATGCATTGAAGCTAATCTGGATATTTACTGTCAATCTGTGGCTGCGATTAATCACTTTACTGGAAACTTTATTAACTACTAACTTCATCAGTAATGACAGAAGCTAATATTTCTGTCCTAACATCGTTTAAACAGTAACAGCTTTACTACAATATAAGCTAACGTTTACACCGTAACTTTAAGCTAGCACCATAAAGACGGTAAAACACGTAATAATATCTACAAATGCATCTTAAAGCTGTTATATTAGCACTCGGTGTATTACTAACATAACCACATTAACATATTGACACTCGCTGACTTTTAATAGTCATTCTATAAATGCTGCCCGTTTAAATGGTCTTACCTGTAACACTGCTGTATCCACCGGATTCCAGCCAGAGTGGATTCTGGAGTCTTCCACGCTCCTGTTAGTGATCCTCCATCTGGATGGATGATAACAACCTTCTGAACAATCTAGCAGGTGGATGGCCCATATCGATGGGACTGATTTCTGCTAATAACGCCCATTGTATGGACTGGTAACAGCCGAAGCGGGTGAATAAAGTCACCCAGTCGCTAGCTGTGCCATTACCCAGCATACACCTCTCCCTCCATAAATGCAATAAACGATACAAAAGTAATGGCCTATAATTAATTTATCTGCTGTATCTGCTGTTTCTCAGGTAGTTGCTTACATTATATAATATATTGTGTTCAGTACACGTCACTACAGTGTGATTTCGGAAATGTATAAATATACGAACAACAGGCTCTTCCGCGGAAATCTCTTGTCGTCAATAAACAACGATTAGGGAGCAGCATAGTGTTCAATAGGAGGACCCTGCACGTCAAGTGAAGCAGAGGGAGCCTGACCATGCGTCACACATTTGACGAGTTGGGAGTGAGAACGTGTTGGACACACACATAACCACTCCCCAGTGCAACTTCACACAATAATATGGAGCAGAATTAATACAGGCACATTAGTCTACCATGTTACAACATGTAGCAGCTGCTGATTCCTCAATGGCACCAGTAAGACAAATAATGAATAATGAGTATTTTAAGGCTACTGCGTGTACAGATATCACAGCTGGCTCATATAATAAGCTTGCTCTGACACCCGTCAGAGTTTACCCCCCAGGTGACTGTCGTGAAACAGTCGTAAATCAGTGACAGCGTAAAACTTAAAATTTTTGCAGGGCATGTTATAACAAAACACCCAATAGATATACTAGATATTACAGAGTATCAAACGACTAAATTAACACAGCGTTACAATTACATTCTCACATCGTCAAATCGAGAGTTTATTCATTAAGCATCAGAGTTCAACAATGTTACATCCAGTTCAAAACAGTGTCACTAACACCAGCGAAACGAGACTAACAGTATATAAGAGCTCAACAGCAGTGCTCATTGACAGCTCGACATATCATCAACAACTTACCTAGTATGGCGGCTATCTGTCATCTTTTAACTGTCTGTTTTACAGCCTCTTCCAGAAAATGAATGCTTACGCAGTACACGATACACATATACAGTATATTTCTTTTACTTGGTTTTAGAGTTGGAGTGTTTATATATTAAGCTGAAATCTTTTGCTGCTGAGCATGAGAGCTCCAAAGCGTCCCCCTGTAACCATGGTTACGCAGAGACGTTAGGGTTCCAACTGTGACGTCACAGAGGACAACCCGTGTCAAACTGATACCTGGATAAACCTGCAACTTTTATTGGCACTTTTTTGCTGAGATCCGTGGCACCCAGGGCCTGTGGCGTGTCCAGCGGGGTGGCCTGGGGGGGCACAGGCCACCCCCCCAACCAGACTGGCCACCCCAGGTGCCACCCCGAAGCCAAAACAATAAAATCCAATGAAATATCAAATGTACGATTATGTTTTCACAGTGAAGCTCAGATATCCGAGTGTAAGTGAATGCAGCATCGGCTTCTGCGCTGTGAGCATCATGTTAGCAAAGGTAGGAGAGCCAAGCAAGAAAGAGGCACCGCAGAAAACAGTTTTTCGGCGAAAGATTAACAGTTTAACATAGCTGGACTGGCCATCGAGCATGGCGGAGCTTCTACAGCGGCTAGCAGGTGGATGAGGGAAGGGGAGGCAGGAGAAGGAGAGACCCGAGGCGGCCGCCGGTCCGAGTGTCAGGTGAACTGAACTTCAGGTAAGAAGTTATGACCTGCAGTCTATCCGGGTCAGATATAAACTAAGTTTAGGTGGAGTTTATTTTCGTTGTGCTGACTTTTTACAGTCAGTTACAATAACTCGTACTGGTGCTAGCTAGCATGACAGAGTTTCTATACAGCTGGGTGGGTGCTATGATGTTACTGATAGTGAACTTTATTTTATTCATAAGTTTAGTTAGTAGAGTTGCCAACCGCTCCTTAAAAAATGGAATGGTCCCTCATTCAGAGAAAATATTACAGGTTTTGTATTGAGCTGAGAAGAGACGCAGTTTGTCCCGGACTTAAGCTAGAATGAAAAAAAGACACAAAGCTGGGGTTATTCTGTGTCTTTGCTGCACAGCTGCCTCTTCTTCTCTCATCGTCTCTCCTCCCTCTCCTGTTGCTACTTCAATCATGAAACTGATCAATCAATGATCAGCTGATCGGCTTTTCTCTTGTTTGTTTATCATCCACTTTGCGCCAGAAAGAGGAAACCAGCAGATGTCGCGCTAAACAACAGCAGCACGTTTAAGCTTGATCAGCTGTTGTTAGAATTTATTTAATATTAATTTCTAGTATCAGCTGATGTTTGCTGGAGCCACAGCTGTAAAAGCTGCTGGTCATGATATCGGTTTGGTTATCTGGTGAGAGGGAAACATGAAGATGAAACCAGGAGATGTCCTTACTGAATCATCAGAGCTGAACAGGTGATGGAGAAACAGGTTTACCTTTTAGGTGACATGGATGAGTTGAAGGGAAGTTATGAACTGTTTCTAAGAGACAAATAACATCAGGATCCTTTTCTATGTAGCTGACAGCCAGTAACTGTGCAGGGGCAGATCTAGCAAAGTTATGCCAGGGGGCCAGGTAGAGCATTAACAGGGAAAGGGGGGCACAAAGAAATACTTTTCTTTCTTATTCTCATTTAAAATATCTAGCTTTTATTAAATAATTATCTGAATCTTGCAAACAAAGTTTTTATCTGATGTAAAATTGATAGAAATCATACATATACCAACATGACAGTGTACATCACTGTCACAACAGCGTTTGTTTTCATTCAAAGGCTTTATGGCTTTAATACCTGGTGGGCTGGTCTCTAGTCAAAATGCCCGGGCCAATTTTTTGTCCCAGTCCAGCCCTGCAGGTTAATACTGGCAGTGTCACCATGCCAGCTGACTGTATTTCATCATCAGCCAGTGTTGTTCTTTATACATCAATATTACCAAAGTTTACCATAAGGCAGCATAGAAAGTATTTACTTGCTTTCAGGTTTCATTCAAATGTTAGTCTTTTCATTTGTTTCCCCACTTTTTTCCTGTTTCAAAATCAAACACCAGTTTGTGAGAAGATTATCTTCTTTTTTTAATAGGCAGATAAAGTTTTGCATTGGCTAATTTGCCAATTGTATGTTAAAAATGTTCGTATTTTAATATTTAAAAATGTTTTTGCCCAAAACATACGTGCACTATATGTCAGTAAAAATACTATGCAAATATTGCTGCACCGTAGTGGTTAAAACCTTCTAATAAGAGTCAAAAGCAAATTCAGTTATTAGGTTTACAGGGTTATTGAATGATGGTTAACTGTTGGTAGAATTTTTTTTAACATTATCTGCCAATTACATCTGCCACCCTTCTCCAAATCTGTGCCCCTACCTGGCCCCCCCAACAAAAATTTTCTAGACACGCCACTGCCCAGGGCTAAAACTGAGTTGCTGTGTTTTTCACCAACACAAATTAACATGGAATAATGCAAGTCTTAGATGGAAAAAAAAAAGTTGCAAGCAAAAGAGGACAGCAGATTGAGAAGAGATTTCTTCAAACGCTAAGGAGCTTCTACCAAGTGATATTTGATAAGCTTAAAACTTCAAGCTTAAATCTAATGTCCAGATTCATGCTAAACTTTTCTGATTACTCAGTGAATCTGTTCATTTGTTTTCGTTTTAAGCTATCAGATAATTGCAGGATTAATTAGAGGCTACATATGACTGCTAGGTAAGGTCGTGGTTAGGAGCAAAAACATAAGAGAGAGAGAGATTTTGCTCTGACAGAAATCTTTATTGATATTTATGGGAAAAAAAATTTCCTCCTTAAGATTGTTTATCAATAAATTGTCTCCTGGCCTACTTTTGTCCTCAAATCGGGTAGGAAGTGTCTGTGTGGTTGAGCAGAAATATTTATTTGCAGTATTTTATCTGATTTATTATGAGAATGTCATGCCTGATCATTTGTCTTTGGTGTTTAACTTAAATGTATCACAAGTCATAGTATGTTTTGTCTATCCACATTCTGACTCACGTACTCAGTACATAAAAGTGGTGAGCAAACTGCATGCCTCGACACATTTACATTTACACATTTAATTCAGTTAGCTGTAAGGCTCAGATGAGCACAGACCTTTTAGATATTACATTCCTATTACTTGAGTACTATACTCGGCCATAGCTTCCACCTGGGCAGCCTGCATCTCTGTTTTCTATAGTTCTATGATATGACAACCTGTCCAAGTATCTTTGTCACTAGTTTGCTTGCAGTTATTTTTATTCATTCAATCAAGGAAAAAAGGTTGTTTTCTTCACCCTTTATTTTATACCCTTTATTTTATTTTAAATAATGTTCCCTTTTATAAAAGTAGGATAATTTAAAAAACAAAAACATTTATTATAGCTCTATTATGGACAAAAACCCCAATCTTTTTTCTGTTGTCTGTTTTTGCAATAACACATTTATTTTCAAAAATAGCACTAGGGATGTTCATGGCAATTATCTTCTTAATTGACCGAATTGGGGAGGGGGGTGGGGGGCTGTTTTAAGACAGTTGAAAAAAATATATCCCCATTCAAAAATGTCATGTGACAATCTCATTGGCTTATGGATTGATGATGTCATAAGGAAACCTTATGACAATCTTAAATCCTTTGAAGTTAAATCCTTTGAAGTTAAATCCTTTGAAGTTAAATCCTTAAATAGATGTGAGAAGCAGCAATTTGTATTCCGTTTTTTTCGCAGCAGTTGTGTTCACAGCCTTCAGAGGTTCGACCAGTGAAACATTTGGAAATATTTGGAAACCTTTTCAGAGTCACTGTCTACAGACTCCAACATGTATCCAAGAAAACACCAACAAAGACAAAAAGATTACGCTCTGGGAAACAATAAAGAAATCCTCCAAAAGAAGCAAGAACAGCACATAAAGCAAAGAGAAATGCAGCACAAACCCAAAGGCGTGAAGAAAAAATACCCAATGCTGAAAGTAAAGTTTGATGAAACAGTGTGCAAAAATAATGAGTTTTGTCAGGAGAAAGAGCAACAGAAAGAACGACAGAGAGAAGAAAAATACACTTTCCAGTACTTTGACAGGAAAATTGTACAAGCCCAAGAACTTGTTGAGGGGCTAGAACAGGGGCTAGAAGAAGAGTGGGCGCTCTGCAGAAAGTTTGAAGAAGCTCTGGCGGAAAATAAAGAAATCCTCCAGGAGAAGGAAGGACAGGACATAAAGCAAATTTACCCAGGCCAGCCAATTTCCTCAGGGGAAATTTGCCCAGGAGAAATTTCCCGGGCAGCCATCCAAAGGGCATTACTGGAAAGTAGGAAGAAAAACTATGACCTACAAAACAAAATTAAACAAATTGAAGAAGAGAAACTTCAACTAGAGGACAAGTGCAGACGAATGGAAACACAAAATAAACACCTAGAAGAAAAAGAACAATGCCAGGCCAACATAAAGACTATTAATATAGCCTGGGAAATAAAGTTTGGTCAAGCACGAGAGCAGATTGAGTCCCTGATCAGAGAAAACAACAAAAAGAGCGCTGAATTAAAAGAAATGTCCGCCCAGCTTCAAGACAGGAAGGCTACTATTGAGGAGATACAACGGGATCTCCAAAACATGGAACAAAAGAATCAGGTGCTCCAAGGAAAGCTCAATGAAGCTCTGGAAAAAAATGAAGAAATCCTCCAAGAGAAGCAAGAACAGGACATAAGGCAAAGAGAAATGCAGCACAAACTCAATGTCATGGAGGAAAAATACCAAGTGCTGAAAGTAAGTTATATTAAAACAGTGTGCAAAAATAATGAGTTTCTTAAAGAGAAAGAGCAACAGAAAGACAGACAAAAGGAAGGAAAACTTATTCTCCAGGACTTTGAGAGGAAAAATATACAACTGCAAGAATTTTGTAATGAAATGAAGGACAAAACAACTGAACTGGAAGGAGAAAAGGAAAAACTGGAAAAGCGATGTTTAAAGATGCAGCGTAGGATCAATAGAATGGAAAGAAAAAAATCAGAGCTCACTAATGAGATGTTGTTGAACTTAAACAACTTGAAGCACGAAAACACAGAAATGCAGGCACAAAAGCAACAACAGGAGAAAATAAATGAAGACATGCAGTGTATTCTTCAAGAAACCCAGAGAAGAAATCAGCAGTTAGAAGAGATTCACAACACAGTGCAACAGAGAAATACTGACATGCACAAGGAAAAACTGGAAAAGCGATGTTCAAAGATGCAGCGTAGGATCAATAGAATGGAAAGAAAAAACTCAGAGCTCACTAATGAGATGTTGTTGAACTTAAACAACTTGAAGCACGAAAACACAGAAATGCAGGCACAAAATCAACAACAGGAGAAAATAAATGAAGACCTGCAGTGTATTCTTCAAGAAACCCAGAGAAGAAATCAGCAGTTAGAAGAGATTCACAACAAAGTGCAACAGAGAAATACTGACATGCACAAGGCAAATCTAATCCAGGAAGCAGCATCCAAAGAACTGAAAGAAAAGCTTGAAAAAACACAAGCAACATTAGAAGATGTAGAGCAAAGATGCAAGACACTCGAGAAGCAAAATGCAGAAACAGTTGATGAGCTGAGAACTCTCATTTTGGAGAAAAAAGCACTCATGGAAAAGTACCTGAAAAAGAAAAAACGCTTCTGCTGCCTGATGTAGGCTCGTCGTCCTCCACCTCTGCTCCATCTTAATTTTCACCTCTCCTCTCTCTTTCTCTCCTAACACCTCTCCCCTCCCTTCTTCATCTTTTTTCTTTTTTCACCCTCACCCCCCAACCAGTCCTGGCAGTTGACTGCCCCCTCCTGAGCCTGGTTCTGTCGGAGGTTTCTGCCCGTTTAAAGGCAGTTTTTCCTCCCCACTGTCGCCTGCCTAGTGCTTGCTCAGAGGGGATTGTTGGGGTTTCTCTCCTCTGTCTCTCTTTTGTTTTAACCTCTCTTTACCTTTTTCTTTATTTCTTTATTTACCTGTTTGTTTAACTTTTTTTAACTTATGTAACAAAATAATAAACCAATTGAATTTGGTTAGATGAAAAATACTCAAAGGAGTATTTTTCATCTAATCTTTACAGAATTTCTCCAAAACATTTTCAAACATTCAGATCTTTTATTTGTCTTGTTGAAACCTCATAAATGGTGAGCTAAAAACCCTGGAATATGGTTTGAAACATTGAAATTGTTTCAGCTGAAACCAGTGAAGTCATACGTGTGTGTGTGTTGCAGGTGACAGGGTGTCACAAGTTAGGTGGTAATGTTTATGCTGAAGGAAATAAAAAACTTTCTCCAATCATTTTTAATTAAATAAATTGTTCCCATATATCTATATTCTGTACACTGACAGTAAGAGACATTGTTTTAAATATCTCTATATAACATTTCCATCACTTTGACCTTCAGATCAGTCTATTGAAGGAGAGGTCAGAGGTCAAAAGTGACACAATATCTTTATACAGTACTTTCAATACACAGCACACTTTTAAGAATCATAGTTTCAAAGTTACAAGGCTTTTGTCCATTTTTGACCAATAGATCATGAAGTTTACCTTGAAAACCTTGGTGGATGTTAGGTGAAATTTAATGGACTGGACACAAGCCCACATTACAACCCCACAAGGTTTTTATCAGAATTCATTCAATAAGTTTTGACTTATCCTACTTACATACAATAAGGCAGAATATCAGGCACAGATGCAAACACTAGTAGTCTAATTTTTTGATGCATGTTCAATCATCTAGGTAAGTAAATTCACAAAAGTTGATTCTGTTCATCTGGACGTAGCGTTTTCAGTGGGAGAAATGTTTCGTCACTCATCCAAGTGACTTCTTCAGTCTCAGCTGACTGCAGATTTCCCCAATGTTATAAACGGTACATTTGTATAATGACTGAAACTAGCACCACTGAAGGAACAATGGGCTAGGAGGTCAGCAATGTTCCCTCTAAGCTGCGCGTGTGCGCAGTTGCGCACTGCTTGCATGGTCTCTGCACAGAAAAAAATCTGTATTGCGCACAAAAAAAATCTAACCTGAATTGAAATTAAAACTTTAACAATTCTGTTTTGCAGTGTTAGTCAGTAAGTGACTGGCTGCTACTGGAGCAGCCATGGAGCATTAGAACGATGCCACCTTATCCCATAGTTCAGCCAATCACGCGATTCACATTCGTATATACGCAGCTAATCAACGTCGTTGATAGGCTATGACAGCGTCCTTATGTGCTGACGCACATAAGGACGTTAGCTAAGCTAGCAAAGCTGATGAGGAATGAAGCCACGTTAATGACAACGTGTACAACCATTGGAGATGTGAGCAGGACAGACGGAACAATTGACGGAAAAAGGGTGGACTTTATACCAGTTTTTAAATTGTGTTGATAGGCCACGTAAAACCAGAGTTATGATAAAAAATATATGCAATGTTTGGTTTTCTTCCTGAATACTATCGTTGTTTATATTTACTGCGGGAAGAAACAGTAAAAACTGTGTTTTATAAGGAAAACGCTCGAAAACACTCTCGGCCTTTGAGCAAAAACAAAACCAAAAATCCCACCCTTTCCTATAGGGCTTTGGAGCGTGATGTCACGGGAGGTGGGCCACGCCCCCTTCCGCCATGACAGTAGGCCAGACACAGGATACAGCTTCAGCTATGGTTTGTACGTGTTGTGTTGTCAGTTGCAACGTTAGATCACACGATCGTGAAGGCAAGAAGCTGGATAATGTGCTCTCTTTTCATCATTTTTCATCCTGGAGGCAACGTGAAGGATCCCATGTATCCGATATTACTAAACAAAGACGTCAGGCTTGCATTGCAGCGGGGAGACGAGCGGATATCGAGTTCTGTGCAATCCCCAGCTTTTTGTTGGTTTGCTCTCCGCATTTTCTTTCCAGTGAGTTCTAAATTAATTCATATCACTCTTAAAAGGCTTTTAGTGTTATTTTCAATGCGCTGAGGTCATAGATAATGAGATAAAACATGCTAATGTGTGATGCTGCAGAACCACGTCATGTCATCATGTCGACTGAGTAGCTTATGATTTAGCATTATTGCAGGCAAACCAGCATATGAAATGGATGTAACAAATCCAGACCGGGCACCAACACTGCACACAGGCCTCTAAAAACATACTAAATTGCTATCATTGTACACTAATCCGCACATAACTTCCAGATGAATCACACACCTGTCATTGGAATATTGGTGTACATTTACCTTATGTGTATGCACTAATTTTATCTTACAGGATTTTGTTATGCAGCTGCAGAGTCTGAAGGTGTGCCCCGTGCAGAAGTGATCGATGAAGATCTGACAGAAGACCAACAACAAAATCACAATGTCATGGAGGCAGTGGACAGCAGTTGTGTTGGACAAGTGGAGGTTGAGGTACCAGCTGCAAATGTGGACAGTGGCGATCGGACAGCATCACGGAAGCTAAAGGGCAGGCGAAGTATTTTGTGTGCAATGAACAGGGCAGAGCAGAAATAAACACAACACTGCTTGATAAGATTGTTAATGTTTGCTGTGTTTTGGTGAATATGTGCCCCAGTGTGGTTGTCAAACCAGGGCCAAATAAAACTTGCTATTGTTGAGTATTCATAAAGCTGTTGTGTTGCATGTGTAATTCATTGTAAATAATTGTACTTTGCGTGAAGTAGTTTCAATAAAACAGAAAAGAATAGTATATTTGTTTGTTTTTTAGTCTTGATCTGTTCACATGTACTTAGCAAGTACATAAAAATGAAATGCAAACTATTTACATGGCAACACACAGCTGGCATCAATCTTGAACCACAAAATGAAACATTACAGGCTATTTAGAGCAGCACGTTGTTTGAAGAAGGATTTCCCAACAAGTTCAGGAAGACACACTTTAAGAAAGAAGTCTTGTGCTTGCTTTAAACGTGGTTCCCAGAAATCCACATCAGGGAAGATGCGTATCACAGCAAGGTCTCTCTGTGTCCACACAGCGAGGTCACAGTGGTTGGCGCCGGTAACAAAGATTTGTGTTTGTACCTGACAGTAGTGTATCCAGTAATGGTGACAAATCCTCCAGCGTTGCAATAGGAATCTGCCTTTTTTGCGATTGCCTCCTTTTGCCTCTCAAAGGCAAAAGGAGGGTGTGTTTATGTTTTCATCAAGACCACGTTTTTGGGCAGCTGCTGAGGAGAAGTCAATGTTATGTGCAACCTCGGGCTGTATCTTGGTCATATTTCCGGGCAATACCCAATATGCAGGCTCGTCTGTTACAGTCCTGGTGCCTCTGATACGCACTGTAGCCTCGACTTTAAACAAAAGAGCAGCGACATGGGTGCAGGTCTCTGCAACTCCGGCCATGCATGTGCAGTGAGCAGCCTCAACCCTCCCATTGGTGCTCACAATGACCCATGGCTGTAATGCAGTTTCATTTCAGTCGTTGTGAGTGCAGTACCTGAAACACACAAAAACCACTTTTAATAAAAGGTCTGTAATGAACCAAGGCTAATATAGATGGGTTGGCTGTACGTGCAAATCAAAAACTGTAACAAGGAAGTTGTTTAGAAAGTTATCAAGTTCAAACCGACTTACCTATGTCTTAACGACAACGTACTCGCAGCGTGGAGGCTTAAAGATGGACAAATCTTGCACCCAGCCGTTTGTGAATTGGATGTGGGCCTCCAGGGATTTTTAATTCTTAAACTGGTTGCTGTGTATGCGCTGACTCCACAGCAGAGGCGCAGCCAGACATTTGAAACACCCGGGGCTTAGCCCTAACGGGTAGTATGCATGTGGAATTTTTTTTTTTGGGGGGGGGGCTAGAAATGACTGAAAGATTAATTGGCTCTGTTTTGAGTTTTGTTCAAAAAAGAATGACTTCATATAGGGAAAAATATATATCACATATGCAGGACACCTTAAACTAGTTTTTGATCCAGAATTAAAACAGGACTACAACAGTTCAAAATCAGGACTACTTAGGACTTAATTAAGACAGAACCAGAATCAGAACTAGATGATAGTAGCACTAAAAATCATCATAGACCTGCACTACACTTATTTTTTAATTCTACCAAAGTCCACTATTTAGATTCAGAAAAGTTTATATAATTATTTAGCCTTGTTGTGCAAACAAGCCTGCAGAACTTAATAAATATATAACTTGAAAAATAACAAACCTAAAAAGAAACACTAGGTACGAGATACATGAGTACCTATGATACGGTGATACTTTTGGTAAACAACCATTTAACTAACATGTGTGTCTCACCTGCTCTTGTTCCATCTCTGTTCTGTCCTCATTCTCCATCTCCCTCTCTGTTCCTCTCTCTCCCTCTGTGCTGACAATCATCAAATATATAGTGGAAACCAGATATTTACACACTCTTCAGATAAAAACACAAACACTTTTTTAATTGTAACATCAAATCAGACTAAATGTTTATTTTTTTAGATTGATAAATATAAAAAACATATTTGTTAACTTTCAGAGTAAAGAGAGAAACTATCTGTATTTCTTAATTGCAAATGGCACCAAATTGTATTCAAAATTGAGCCACACTTATGGAGCTCCACAATTCTTTTCCTGGTGTTTTGGTTGACATCTCTTGATTTTCCCATTTCAAAGAAACAGGCTCTGTGTGTTGCCTTATATGCATCCACAGGTGTGCCACCAATTTACTCACATGGACTCTACTAACCTATCAGAAGCTTCTTCAGCTCAGAATGGAATCGTCTGGAGTTTTCTTATTAATTAACAATAAACTTAGTGTATATGTACTACTAAATGTGATGAAAGGGATAAAAAATAGACAGCTCTGTCTCTCTTTATTCTGACATTTAACTAATTCAAAAGATATTTCAATATTTATTTATCTAAAACAAAACAAGTTTACTCTAAATTGATGTTGTACAGTAAAAAAATGTTCTTGTGTTTTCCATAAAGTGTGTGTAAATATCTGGTTTAAACTGTGAATATACTGCTGTGTATTGAAATTCCTCTTGTTTTGCATAGAAATATACTGAACAACATACAAAGCATAATATATAAAATAACATCTACCAGAGTTTTTTCTTTGAAAGAAGCCCCTTATGTCCATTCTTGTATATCAGTACATTACTGAAACCGATTTATTTAGCCATGGAGGGTAACAACTGAAAATATGAAATAAACACACATGTAAGCTAAGACTAAAGAAACAGCATTGTTGTTGTTCGGCTTTTCATTTCGCCATTTGTTGATTCACTTGAAGAGCAAGTAACGTAATATGGGTCAAGTGATCAGTTTGATATCAATCTTTCGTGATACACCGTCATATTTACATCATTTGTACAGTATGAATGATTTGCTTTGGTACCTGGTCGAACTTCAGTTTTCCTCTGTCTGCCTCGCTCCGTTTCTCCAACAGCGCAGCGGCTCCCCCCGCCCCCTCGCTCAGTGCCTGAGCTCGGATCATACCAATATTAGGGGGGATTTACGCACAGTCGTAAATTCCCAAAGATTGCACTATGTGCTTCGAATATTGTGTGTAGTTTTTTGTTTTATACAGTTGTCAGCCAGGCATCTAACTATGAAAAAATTACACTCCAAAAGACCCCGGGCTTCTGAAAAAACAACCCGGGCTTAAGCCCAGTAAGCCACCCCCCCGCTCCGCCCCTGCTCCACAGACAAGGTATGCGAAGATATCGGGATAGGACAAAGGCGGTAGGTCGTCTGGGTTTCCACTCCACCTTCTTATTTCATACGGGTCCACATTACCGATGCACGCAATTTTAGTACCGTCTCTTGGCGTCTGGGCGCAATCGGTCGCGATAAAGCCCTTTGTCTTTTGCGCTGATTTTGAGCATGGTTCTGGCAGTCCCGATTCCAACACTCCAACACTGTGTGCTTGTTTTGCTTTCTGGCCTACTGACATGGTGCCGCGATCCCACAATGCACTGCGGCGTGACGTCAACTCCAAAGCCCTATTGGTCGAAAAATGTACCACGTTGATCAATCAAAACATGGCATTTAGTTGGGGGAGGGGGGAAGTTTTAGGAGTGACGGCAGTGTTTTGAGATGTGAGAGATTTGCGACGTTTAGCGCAAATCTGGTGTAGTTAGTGTGTAGTGTAGTCAATAGTTTTGTTGTGTGTGTCAGAACAATGAGGCGACTGCTGAATGTTACAGATGATACATCTCCTGTTGTCAGGCCTGCAGGTATCATGCATTTGATGTGCTCCTTTATCTCATAGTGGACAGATATTTTTTGGAGTGGCACAAATAATTTGTGTGGCATCATCATTTGATGCAGAACACCTGATTATTCTGTAAATATTTTGAAATGTTTAAAAAAAAAAAAAAACCTGCCTTGGCAGCATTTTTAGGTAAACAGCTGCACAAAACTTTGTTGTTTGCAAAACTGTAACTTTTTTTGAAGTAGTAACTACATAATTAATTGCCCAACATTGGTTGTCATGAAGGAAGGAAGGCTCAGGGTTTAAGTAGTCATCATCATGGGCTCATCCGATTAGAATGAGAATAAGCAGTCATCAATCATTAGTGTGAAAGCTTGAAAAGCATTCACAGTATTGTTCTTCTAATCTTTATTATTCCGTTTTATCTATTCCGTACGTTTTTTGGCATCTATCTCCTTCAACACCGTTCAACTTTTTTGCACATGTGTGCTTGTATTTTTCTCATTTTTAACATTTATATTTTTTAAATTATTCAACTTTATTCAACAAGAATTTCCCATGTATTTCAATGGAGAGACCCTTCAAATTCTCCTTCAACTTACTCCTCTTTAAACTGTATCTACTTCCACATACATTGACATAGAGCCACCATTCAAACTTTAAAACGAAGACAAGACAACTATTGAACTTGTATTTATCATTTCAATATCTATTATACTTTTTCTTCAGTTCCAGTTTAAGTTTCATGTTTTTTTTAGCCGTTTCAGAGTTTATAATGGGTGTGTATGGGACGGAATGTTGCCGCTATAGTGAGACAGCTCAACTGCTAGAGTGAAAGGAGGGAAGAAATTAATCTTAAAAACTTCTCTTTCAACTGCTGCTGTGTCCACAGTGTTTGCTCTACAGCTATCATTTTACCCTCAAAATGTAGCCATTGTTGTTCTCTTTCCAACAGCGTGTCTTTCAAAGCTCAGACATTTACACTTTTTAAACTGTGTGGATCCAAGTAGAGGGATCACATTTTAGTCATTCAATGATTTAAAGAATATGAACTCTAAATATTCATTCGGATGTTTTCTGAATCTAAATTTTCTTTTCTCATTACTTAGGTTTTTCTAATTTACATTTAAAACATTTTCAGCTATTTTCCAACTTCTTCTTTGTGCTCTTCAGCTTTTAGCAGTTTAGCACTTTTGTTTTCAGGTTAAAAATTCAGTTTCTTTTTCTCTCATTCAACATTTTTAACTTAAATTCAGCAATTAATTCATTTCAGTGCATACATTCAGATTCAAGCATTCACACTGCAGTTTCTTCAGAAAATGCACTTTCTAGTTATTATAGATTCCGTACGTTTTTTGTACTCTATCTCCTTCAAAACCGTTCAACTTAGAAAAACCATTCAAACACCGTTAGATTCCTCTTCTTTTGGACATGACTGCTTCTACTTTTCTCATTTATAACATTTATATTTTTAAAATTATTCAACTTTTTTCAACAAAAATTTCCCATGTATTTCAATGGGGAGACCCTTCAAATTCTCCTTCAACTTACTCCTCTTTAAACTGTATCTACTTCCACATACATTGACGTAGAGCCACCATTCAAACTTTAAAACGAAGACAAGACATTCAACTATTCAACTTGTATTTATCTTTTCAATATCTATTATACTTTTTCTTCAGTTCCAGTTTAAGTTTCATGAGGTTTTTTCACCCGTTTCAGAGTTTATAATGGGTGTGTATGGGACGGAATGTTGCTGCTAGAGTGAGACAGCTCAACTGCCAGAGTGGAAGCAGGTCGAAAATTAATCTTAAAATCTTTTTTAAAACTGCTGCTGTGTCCGCAGCGTTCGCTCTACAGCCATCATTTTACCCTCAAAACGTAGCCATCGCTGTCCTCTTTCATCCAATGTGTTTACTATTGTAATAGGTGTTATGGTTCTTTCATAAATGTCACCAATGCGCAGCCTCCTCCCTCCAACTGCTCCATAGACTCCAATGTTAAAATGGCTCAGAAGGTTCGTTTGAAAATCAGAAGAGCATGGTGTCTTTCCACTGTCACCACGTCCATATAATAAACTCCACAGGCATGAAAACCGAGAATTAGGTAGACTAGACATTGCTGTCGCTCACGGTGAAAGAATTTTGTCAATGCGACTTGTACTTTTCATTTGGGAACGATTTGTTTCGGCCTGACTTTTCTGTTCATTTTAAGCAGCAAAAGTGAGGTGCATGTCTGTGTCCGTGTGTATGGAGCCATTGGGTGCAGTCACTATAGCAACCAGGCTCACACCTGCCTGCTTAACGAGCTCTGTCTCACTGTGCCAAGATTCATCTTAAACACTTTCAACTGCTGCTGTGTCCACAGTGTTTGCTCTACAGCCATCATTTTACCCTCAAAATGTCACCATCGTTGTTCTCTTTCCAACACCGTGTCTTTCAAAGCTCAGACATTTAAATTTTTTAAACTGTGTGGATCCAAGCGGAGGGATCACATTTTAGTCATTCAGTGATTCAAAGAATATGAACTTTTAATATTCATTCAGATGTTTTCTGACTCTAAATTTTCTTTCTCATTTCTTAGGTTTTTCTAATTTACATTTAAAACATTTTCAGCTTTTTTCCAACTTCTTCTGTGTAACCTTTAGCTTTTAGCAGTTCAGCTTTTTTGTTTTCAGTTTAAAATACTTGTATTTTTCATCTCATTCAACATTTTTAACTTAACATTCAGCAATTAATTCATTTCAGTGCATACATTCAGATTCAAGCATTCACACTGCAGTTTCTTCAGAAAATGCACTTTCTAGTTTTGAGATGTTGCTTAGCTGGTTGAAATTTGGAACTGAATTGGGAAAAATGTGTTTCTCACATCAGTGAATGGTTACATTTTTAGGAGGAAATGCATCTCCATTTTAACCTCACCTGTCAAACAGTGATCACATGTTCTGGTTTCTTTCTCTCTTCTTCAGACGTCCAAAGTCAACGAGTAACAGCACAAGGTGGAGGAGAAGTTAGGAGCTGCCCAGAGCTCCTGATAGTGGTACTGAGTACTGAAGCAGGCACTTTAAGTCAAATTGACCTTTTTGGGGCTAGAACAAGGCTGGTAAGAGGACAAAGGAGCATTTTCCTCTTCATGATGTTTGTTATATTGCTCTTGTGCTCCTGGAAATATTAGTATCAGTTTCACAGTAATAATTTTACTCCTTTCATTGGGTTAGAGTAATTTTTTTTTTAACCTAACTCAATTTATCAATGCAAATGTGGTCATTTGTACTCAGTGTAAACCACAGCAGTAAGACAGGAAGGCAAATTAAAAACATCAATGTGCCCATTGTGTGCTATCTCTTCTCTGCTCTGCTGACGATATACTTGTATATTGTACTAATATTTTGAAAAGATGAATTTCCAGGAATTTCACAGTGGCAGAGGAGCAGTGGGCAGACACTGCAAAGTTGGCTCACAATTCCAGATGTAAACCAGAACTAGAGCAGGGCAATATGATCAAAGTCTCATAGTTATATGCAATGTCTTATCCTGATAACAGGATAACCAGCCCACTAAATGTTCATTCTTTCAGTGGGCTGGTTTCAGTCATTGTGCAAATGTACTGTTTATAAGATTGGAGAAACCTGCAGTCAGCTGAGACTGAAGAAGTCACTTGGATGAGTGATGAAATGTTTCTCCCACTGAAAACGCTGCGTCCAGATGAACAGAATCAACTTTTTGGGGTTTACTGGATGATTGTACATACATCAAGACATTTTAACTGACAGATGATCAGTGGAAACAGGAAGCACCTGTGATCAATTTTCAGTGTCAGGGCAAATGCTGTGGACTATATTTTGTGATCATTAACCAAACTTCAGTTTGCAGCAGTTGCTTTACTTCCAGTCTGCCTGCAGATGATTAGCAGCTGCTTACATTTAACTCTGTTAGTAAAATGGCTTCTCCTGCTGTTGGCTTATCAAACAGAGGCACGCTGGCATTATACATTAACTTATACTCCCTCAGTGTGCGTTTGATGAAAGATACGTTATAGTAACAGTGGACTATTGTAGGCTGCTCTTTTTATGACTGGGATTTTACACACAAACACAATAATTTACTTTGACCACAAACATTTAAACATTTCATTCAGAACACTTTGTTTTTCTTATATTTTAAAATTACTTTTGTGTGATCTTTAAAAATATTATTTAAGGTATTTCAGAAGTTGTTGTAATATTAAGTTTCAGGCTTTAATGTTTGATGACAGATCACATTGACTGATTGTTCTGAGAGACTGTGAGCCTTGATGAGAATATTATAAGATGGAAAAAATCAGACAAGGAAAATGAAAAAGGAATAGAGAAGCACATGGGCAAAAGGAAAGAAAAATATGAAGTGTGATGACGCAGAGTAGAGAGAGTAGACGTGAGATGAGTCAGTAAGAAAGTAGGTGGATAACAGAGACATGAGATGAAGAAATGAGAAAAGATATACAAATGTCACAGGAAAAATTATAGAAATAGGACAAAAGGAAAAAGAGAGGTGAATAAGTTTCCTCCAGTCCCACCTGAAACACCAACAGCTCTTTTGTTCTGACATCCATCTCTCTGTTTATTCTGTGTATTTAATCTATTTATTTTGTGAATTATAATAGAGTAAATATGTAAATATATACGTATGTATGATTGTTTGCACTTTTTAAAGGAGGGAAACTGTAATTTTGTTGTATGTACAATAACAATAAACACATTCATTCATTCAGTGCTTTCATTTTATCATCAAACTTCTCTGTGTGCTTCTACACTCTCTGTGAAAACAGATTTGTTTAACGTGTATTCATTTATTTTTCAACTGTCCAAACACTCTTTAGCTCTTAAAGCTTGTTATTCTCTGTTCTTCTGGTCAAAGGAGCATTTTCATTCTAAAACTGTTTGAGCAGAACTGTGGGGTTGTAAATCAGCATAAATCCACTCTAAAGTACCCCACTGTGTGTATGCAGGTGGGTTTTTTTCGCGTCCCTCCAACCTCTAATCTCTCACTTAGACTTGAGTGACTTTTGCATGCAAGCGAGCGCTTCATTGTGTAGTTATCTGAGTCTTTGCATATGTGCAGTTTGTAACAAGCAAATTCCATTCAAACATGTTCTGTGACTTGATCCACATGATGAGTTTGTAAGAGTGGTGTTCAGACTCTGGCCAGTCTGCAACTGTTTGTTTTATAATAAGAAATGTGGAGACAGCAGCAGAGTGGCCGAGATACAGAAATGATGCATTCAATGAAGATCTGGTGAAAAGATGGTGAGTCCCTGTGTAAATCTGTACTTTCTTGCTTGTATGTTCAAAGGGTTTCAGCATTATGTTTGACGTTTTTGTTGTTCTAATCCTGGTTTTCTCAGTGTTGTGCTACTTTACCAGCTAACATCATATATAAATATAGATACTGTAAATAATACTGGAATTTAAGTCATTAACAACCTGGGGAACAGATTCTTATTCATTTATTTTGGATAGGCTATTAGTATTAGGAGCCCTGCGACAGACTGGCGACCTATCCAGGTGGGATAGGCTCCATGGAGCATGGAGGAAGCTAAGTGGACAGCAACTGCATTGTGGGCGTGTTTTGCCCCACCCACAAGTTTATTATTATTATTATTATTATTATTGTTATCATTACTTAACTTCAACTTATATTGAAGTTAACAGGACTGATAAGACCAAATTAGATGCTTTGGCTTCTCTTGTTTGTTCACTACTGTTACTCTTTATGTTCACTCATAATCACCACTGAATACCAGTTCACTACATTTATATACTTGGACATATCTATTTACCACATTATGTTTTTCCAAGTTAGCAGAGCAGTGTTTAAGTGGAGCCTGATGTTGCATAAAGATCCTCAGTCTCTTCCTCACAGTGAGGACCAGAGCTTATTCATTTCACACTGGCTGTAAGATCAATGCTCAGTATCAGCTGAGAGGTTTTTTCTAAACTGTAACTGTAATGTTTTGTGACATCATCTTTCATTTCTCTCTAATTTTATTCCCTGAAACATTTTCATTTTATTCTTCTGATTTCTCCCTTTATGTCTTTACTTGTGTAATTTAGTGCTGTGGGTGCAACATCCTTTTTTCCTCAGCTACACAAGCTTTAGTGGAGAGTGCACAGCTAGTGTGAGAGCATTAAACACACACCACACACTCTCCCTGCCTCTCTGTAGAGGCACGTTTACAAAGACACAGGGACAGATCAGAGATGTAATAGACAGTGGAGGAAAAGAATTTTTTTTCCTTTAACAGTTAATGTTGCTGTGTCTCTGAGATGCTGACAGTGGTGGAATAAAACTGTACATTTACTTCACTCCTGCATTTAACTAAGGACAGGTTTCTAGAATTTAACATATCAGGATATAAAACACATAATCTAGTCCTTGTCAGGCTTTAAAATGAGGTAAATACCAATGATGTATTACACAAATTACACTAGAATGTTTTTATTAAGATGCAAAGTCCTAACATCTGTAAAACTGTATAACAGCTGTATAACCTGTAATAACAGGTAACAAGTGTTAGTTAATGTTTTACTGAAAGTAACATCAGCCAGGGAGGAAAAGTCTGTTTTAGTTAGTTTGTCAATTAATAGTTATTTATTTTTTATTTTTTTTTTGTATTTGTAAACTTTATTCAAAGCTTCCCTGACACGATGATAAAAATTACACGTCTCCTCTCAGATCTCAGAGGACTCAAGTCTCATTATGAGTGCCTGTACAGTATGATAGTGTCTGTGGCATTGAGAAGTCAACTGATTCATTTTTATAAAATGAAAGACTGATTAATGTCTGATGTTTTCTGCTCCCCACAGATTTTACAACAACCAGCTAAAGTGGCCGCTGACAACAAACCAGTGAACCTGAGCCTCTTTCTCACAGTAGGCCAGGTAGGTTTGGATAACTTTATTCCATTAATAAATAAATTCATCATTTAAAAACTGCTGTTTGTATTTACTTCTGTTACCTTTGACTTTAATTAGCCTTAGTTTGATCTGACAAATTTAATCATAACAGATGTGCAACATAATAAGAAATCAGGAAATTGTGCAAATACATTTCTAATTTGAGAAATGGGTTAAATTGGAAATAATCAGGTTTTTAGGGGTTAAAACTCTAAATTCTCCCTCTTTCTCTCCCATGAAATTCAAAGGTCTCTTATTGGTTGAGATTAATTAATTAAATTTGGTTGATTTTTATTTTATTTTAGGTAGATAGATCAGTAATTATTTATTAAAAGCACTATGTGCAGGTCATTCACTGTCATAGAAGGTTCTGGTGTGTTGATATATATTGGGCAGCCAGATGTGCCTTCTTCTCCTCCAGAAGTGTTTTTAATTTTGAGATGTTGCTTAACTGATTAAAATTTGGAACTGAATTGGAAAAACTTTTTTCCTCAAAAGATCAAAGTTCAACCAGTAACAGCACGGGGTGGAGGAGAAAAGACAGACAGTCTTCTTTTCTTTAGCAGGTAATGTTGCTGTGCCCGCAGTTCGTGATAATAGTGAAAGATAAGTAAGTACTGAAGCAGCTGCTACCTGACAGAACTCCTTAATGCCATTTGCAAGTCAAATTGACCTTATAGGCTGGAAAGAGGACAAAGGAGCATTTTGGTCTTCAGGATGTTATATTGCTGATGTGCTCTTGGAGCCATTAGTATCAGCTCCACAGTAAAAAATTTGCTCCTGTCATTATTTTATCAATGCAAACGTGGTCATTTGTACTCAGTGTAAACCACAGCAGTAAGACAGGAAGCAAATCAGAGACATCAATGTGTATTCATACACTTCCTCTCATAATACCCTTTGTGTGCTATCTATTCTTTGCTCTGCTGACTATATACGATATTTTGAAACAGAAGACACAACCATGCATTTCACAATAACTACTGGAGCTACTGCAAAGTTGCCTCCCAATTCCAGATGTAAGTCAAAGCTGTGATCAAGACATGATAACAGGAGAATTCATGTTAAGCACGTTCATTATTGCAGCAGAAAGAAAAAAGTGTGCACAGTATGTGTTTTGGGGGTTGAGGGTACTCACTGTTTCTGCACTTAAAGCTCACAGACTGACAAAAACAACAGTTTACAAGTAAAATTAAAATTAGTCTCTTTAAATGTTTGTGCCACTTATATAAAAAGGTAAAAAAGTGGAAAGTTTTGGGTTTTCAGGAGTTTTACTTCCAGTCTGCCTGCAGATGGTTAGCAGCTGCTTACGTTTATCTCTGTTAGTAAAATGTCTTCTCCTGCTGTTGGCTTATCAAACAGAAGCAAGTGAGCATTGTGTTAACTTATACTCCCTCAATGTGCGTTTGGTTAAATTTACATTATTATAGTATTAAACATATTATTATAAGCTGCTCTTCTTATGATTGGAATTTTGCACACAAACACAATAATTTACTTTGACCACAAATATTTGGCTACATAATTGTATTTAACCAATTTTTTCTTTTTATATTTATAAAATCTTGTCTCTGATGCCTGGATTGTCTTGCAAAATACTACACAAGATATTTTCTAAGTTCTTCTTATATAAACTTTCAGGATTTTATTGGTGATGACAGATTATATTGACTGATTCTTCTGGAAGGAAAGAAAAAGAAAAACTGGATGATGCTGAGTAGAGAGGGTGGATGTGAGATGAGTCAGTAAGAATGTAGATGGATAATAGAAACTGATAATGAGATCATTAAGAATTATTAAATTTGATTAGTTGCATTATTTTTATTTTAGTTTTTTGTTTTTGGTGAAGCGATGATTAAAATGACACTTTCAGCAGCGCCTAGTGAGGCGAAGAAAATGAAAAGCTGTTGTGTTTCAATGTGACCACACGGGGGCAGTGCAGCATAGTGAGCCTGCAAATCAGTTTATAACTTTCATATCATGTGTGAGTTTGTTTCTTCTGAATTTTATTTTTCAGTTAGTTTCCACAGTTCATATATCATGTGTAATTTTTCATTAGTTTCAGTGTTTCTTTGTATTTTATTCTATTCATGATGGTTGTGTTGACAGATTTGTCCAAATTTAAAGCTATAGATGTGAACTTTTGGTTCCTTTATTATTACCTGTATAAACACATCACATCAAAATGCATTCTTGTACTTTGTGTAAATCAATCATAAAGTAATTAATCACAGAAAATAAAACATTTAAAGAACTCAAACCAAGTGAGCTGACCTCCAGGATGGGCTAAATAGTCCTTTATGGCCTTACTATCTTCTTCTAACTTATTTGCACTTATTTAATTTTGAACATTACTTTTTCCATGTGTGGAGCTAACCATGTGTGCTAGCAAAAAAGGGGTTGGGTGGAGACCCAAAAATGCAACCAACTCTACCCTCCACTGTTCATCACCAGATGGTGCAAAAGAGCAAGATCCAGACATAAAGCATCAAATCCAAAAGTCCTTTACAGAGGGTTTTTATCATTATTATTATTATTATTATTATTTATTTAACTAACTTTTTAAATGTTTCACACATTAAACATTAATGCATGAATGGACGTGTATTTTAAAATGAAATACTTACAGAAGACATTGTTAATTATTAACAGCTTAATTATTGTGCTTTGTATATGCTATATGTATATATAGTACATGCAGTATGACAGGACACAGACTTCACATAAAAAGTATCAACTATATTAGGATCCATGATCATCATGTGTGGTGTTAGTTTACATTAGTGGGTCCTCTCATGAAGGTGTGTGGATCTCTCACCTCTCTCCAAATTGTGGTTGTGTGTTTGATGCTGAAACAGATGAAGACTGCTGATTGGCTGAAGTAGGGTACAATATATATTTTTGGTTTTTGGTTTGGGCAGTGCTCACCTCTACTGCTCGTGTGTGTTTGTAGGTTCTCAGTCATCCAGGTCATGTTGTCTAAGAAGCATGGAGACACTTCAACCACCTGGAAATACCCAGCCTGCAGAGTACATCATATGATTTATTGATTTATTTTGTGTTCATATCACATGGATGGATGTGAAATTAATTTATGATTGTTTTGTTTTTTGTCTGTTTCTAGAGGAGACGTCGTTCAGGTTGCAGGACTTGGTGGTTATAGGGTAAATGCCACCAGCCAAACACGTAAGACCATATTTTGTTTGATTATTTCACAGTTAATGCTAGAATCTGATTTCGGTTTCTGTGACTGTTTTATACATTTATGTTTTTTGTTTGATATTGTATGAAAAACAAGGTTTTTTCTTTTTGTAAATTTTGGAGTAGATGTACTGTGTGCCAAGTTCCTTGTTTAAAAATCATTTGGAAACATAAAAAAAAGACAAAACATTGTTCTACTCAAAATTTTAGTTTTTGAAAGGTTATGAATAACTTTAGTTCTTTTCCTTTTTCTCTAGTCCCTGATGAACCACCTCATCTGCAGTGTACAGACATGCGTGTTGCTGACTGTGATCCTACCAGATACTCTCAATGCATACTGCATATGTGCCATATAACAACAGGCTGTGTCTGGAAGAACATCAAGTAGATGCACGTGGGGTTAGTTGACTGCTAATATTACTGTATATCATCTGTGTATGTTTTAGATATTTTGGAACAAAATAAGCAAAACTACATTTCTCTTCTCTCTCAGGGTGATTCTGGTGGTGGAGTGATTTACAACAACATGATTTATGGTGTAATCAGTTCTGGTTTTGAACGTGTCTGTACTGGACCAGCTGTGAATGTTTGTTCTTACATGACCTGGATAAACCAGAAACTTTATCCAAAAAGTAATGGAAAATAACTGAATGAAAATAACATTCAGAATAAACAATCATCTCTACATGAAACTTGTGTGCTGTGTGTTGTTTCTACTCTAGAATATCTTCATATTAACTGCAAATTGTGAACCTTTTTCTTTGGTCTAAAATATTGTTTTAGATTTGCAGCTTGTGTGTGTTTGAATGTGGTGTCAGGTGTGTAGCAGCTCATCCTGTTGTTCAGAAACTCTCAGACTCACACTGTGAAGATGCAGAAAGGCTTTCTGATCAGACATGCCACCAATCAGCTGCAGGGCCTGAACATGATAAACTTCATAAATCAGAGCTGATTGTTGAGGCTGAAAATGTTGTCTCAGATGATTACTCAGCACAGTTACTGTAGTTTGGTATTTAAGTACAAATATGATGAATTTATACTTGACGTGATTCTTTTTTCATGACCTTTTCTGCTTTTTCCACCAATCAGCTGCAGGGCCTGAACATGATAAACTTTATAAATCTGAGTTGATTGTTGGGGGTGGAAACGTTTACGTGGAGGCTGTTGGCTCATTGCTGGCAGATGAACTTTTCTTTTAATCACTTCACTATAGAGAGCATTAAAATAAATACAATAAACATCAAAATAAGTTTTGTTGATAAAATACATTTCTTGAAACCGTCCATTGTTTTGTCCCAACTCTAAACATTGAATCCAATTTTCAAATTAAAAGCAGTGCTTTCAAAAAATACCCCAAAACAAAAAACCTACAAAAACAAAAAATAAACAAAATAAAATTATAGTACATGTATGTATTTCATATCTCATAACACGTCATTTCAATCTTGTCGTCAGTCCTGCATTTTTATACTTCTAAGACCAAAGTGAAAACTAAACTCTTAATATACACAAAGCTCATAAACACTATTTGTTTCAGGATTTCATGATGATTAATTTTCCATATGAGGCAGTGCTTTCAAATTCCTTTTGAAGTAGTACAGAGAAATTACTCTTCTCCTCTTCTTTTAAATTGCATCAATATTTTCCAACTGAGCAGTAAAAGGACACCGAACTCAAACATGAAGCATCAATGTGATGTTCAGATGTTGTTTATTATTACAATAAGAGACTAAAGTAACTCATTTTGAACACTTCAGTTTTCTCTCTTGATGCTGCTGTTCGTTTCCTCCTCCACTTGTATTTTTCTGCACTTCAGTGAATGTGCATATCGCCCTCTGTTGTATGTTTGAGAGAGCTGCACTGCATTGTCATCAAATGCAACTGTGCAGAGGTGGAACATGAGCAAAGGAAGCTCATCAATTGAAGAAGCTTCTTGGATCAGAAGTTAATCATCATCCAGAACCTTAAAGAAGTAAAGGCGCTTTCTTTCTAGGCTCCTTAGACAACCATGTCCTGGATGACTGAGAACCTACAAACACACATGAGCAGCAGTTTATTTAATGTGGACCTGAGCACTGCCCAAACCAACAACCAAACAATTTTTATTGAACCCTACTTCAGCCAATCAGCAGTCTTTATCTGTTTCAGCATCAAACACAAACCACACCTTGAAGAGAGGTGACAAATCCACAAACACCTTCAAATGTAAACACACATCACACATGATGAACATGGATCCTAACATAGTTGATACTTTTTTGTAAAGCCTGATACTAAATCTCTGTATTTTATGTAAAAATACACATTCATTCATGCATTAATGTTTCACAGCAACACTGACTAAAGGGGACTCCAATACAAAACATTAAAAAAGTTAATTATTTAATTAAAAAAAAAAAACCCTCAAAAGAATCAGCTGTACTGCAGATTAGCTGCTGTTGTTATCAGACACAAATACAAATGTGCCAAATTTGAGATCACAGGAAATATTTCTTAGAACAGATTTTAAATAAATGGGGACATAAAAGAGTTTGGCTGAAGTGAATGAATAAAGCACTTTGGAGGTCACACTCTTGATGCAGTCTGTCTTCAGTGATCGAGGCCTCTGCCTTGTTAAACCTCTGTGCACTTCTGTCTGTGGAGGCGGGATCAGGGAAAAGAAGTTGCTACATGAAACTAGAATCTTCAGCTGGACTGATGTTGAGTGTAGCTGAATGTATGGGCATCTTTCAGGACTGTACAAATCCACAACTATGGATCACTTATAAACAGCTTAGTGTTTATACAGGTAATAATAAAGGAACCAAAAGTTCACATCTATAGCTTTAAATTTGGACAAATCTGTCAACACAACCATCATTAATAGAATAAAAAACAAACAAACTGTCAAGGACCTGGGTCTGGGGACCCAGGGTTCTCGAATAGTTGATGGACAGATGTATTTTTGGTTTTTCTGTCCCTCGTTCTCCCTGCTTCAGTTGGCAGGCCGCCGGAGCTGCAACACTGTCACTGGATCCATGGCAGGCCACCTGAACTGCTTTGCCTCGAGTGCTGCCCACCGTGTCGGCCACCAGAACTGTGTGTTGCCATCACTGGAGCCGTGGTTGGTCTTTTGGATTATTTAGACTGGGACTGTTTTTTGTTGATTAGGTGGCATGGTGTCCTGACGGCTGCCTCTGTTGTTTTTTTTTCCCAGGAGGAGGAGAGTGGAGCACAGGTGGACAGCAGGCACGGGAGCAGAGAGCACGGAGCACGGAGTTTTGGGTGAAGACATGACACAGGAGTCGAGGGAGCTCACGGGATTATTGTGTTGTCTTATTTACTCCACTGTAAATAAAGAGCACTGGTCATCGCATGAGTCCTGCTTTTGGGTCCTCCTTCCCCACTTCAGACCGTGACACAAACACTGAAACTAAAAGTTCACATCTGTAGCTTTAAATTTGGACAAATCTGTCAACACAACCATCATGAATAGAATAAAATACAAAGAAACACTGAAACTAATGAAAAATTACACATGATATATGAACTGTGGAAACCAACTGAAAAATAAAAATTAGAATAAACAAACTCACAGATTATATGAAAGTTATAAACTGATTTGCATCTTATTGATTTGCAGGCTCACTTTGCTCCAGGACTTGACAACTGGCCCGACCCGTACAGTCTTTGTCTCTTAATACTGAATGCTGAAAACTGATACTCATGGACATACGCAGAAATCCTTCTTTCACCTTATATCAGTCTCTTTACTTTGCATAAGAGACCCAAAGCATTACATCCACATGATGTTGTCTAGTGCACCAGCACGTTCATTACATGTTTTGCCGTTATTGCTGTTTGCCGAGTTACTCATCTTAGAGCAGTTTGTGTGTGTTTAACAACTCCACAACATTAATGTATGATTCCTTTGCTCAAACTGAAGATTAGTTTATTTTGGGTTTTGTACATTTTGTTTCTGAATAATTGTTTGATTTGTAAATTCTTATTTCTGTGTTCTGTATTAACAACTTGTGTTTTCTTGATTCAGAAGCTGAAGGCCTAAAGTGGAGGTGTGTGGCTGCCTTGGGGATGGATCTACTTCCATGTGGTGTGGTTATTTATGCACCCCTGGAGTGAGCTGCTTCTTAGTGTGAGTGTGTGAATTGGTGATTCTCTGGACTGGTCTTCATCTGGCATCCCACTCGCCTACTGCTACACCACAGCTCTGAACTAATTAACAGTATATGTGCAACTGAATTAACGATTCTTCTATTTGATGACTGTGTTGCAGGGGTGTGGTCTCTGACCTGCTGCAGTGGAGGGCGGTACAGTGAGCTCACAGAGCGGCGCTGAGGGCAGGTGTGAGCACTCAACTTAATGATCTTCTTCTTCTTCTCTGTGTGTATATAGTGACGGCAGAGACGTGTGTGTGGAATGGAGAAGCTGTCCCTGAGTGACTGGTGCCGAGAACCGTCACAACAGTTGCTAAAACAAAATAAAACTGATGTGCATGAAATCCTGTGTGTGTGTTGGGTATTTATCACAGACCGATTTAAATAACTGTCAAGAAATTGTGTATTTTACACCATTTACAAAATCTATGATGTATAACAGAGCTGAGTGCCTTCTTGGTAAATTTGCACTATATATTGTGCGATCTACTGTACAATATAAAGCGCCTTGAGGCGACTTTTGTTGTGATTTGGCGCTATATAAATAAAATTGAATTGAATTGAATTATATTCCCAGGGTGGAGTTGTCATGTTTTTTTTTACTTTCTTCTAATTAAAAAACTTTCAAGCTCAAATCACCACACCACCACCTTAGTGTGTGTGTGTGTGTGTGTGTGTGTGTGTGTGTGTGTGTCTGTTGCTCTTGCTTTGCCACAACAACTAAAGCCAATCAATGTAAAATAAGTTATTTAACTTGTTAAACATGAATTAACTAGTTGAGCAACGTAATGCGCCCAGCACTGCCGGCCTTCACATGACCAAAACCAGTGGACAACCTTTTTTTTGCTGTCAGATCACTTAGAACATAAATGTGATGAATGCTGGTGGGAGGCGCCCCCTGTGAATTTTTGTCCAGGGCACCAAGAAGTGACAGAGAGCAGAGACACTCTACATATATGAAAACACAGACTTTGACCATCTACATCCACTGAGGAAACACAGCACTACAAACACAGAAGCAGATTTGGTGGAAATTTCAAACAGGACTGCCTCATAGTCTGTGACTGTGTTGACTATAGCTAAGGACATTAGTGCTAAGTCATGATTTTCTCAGGATGTTGCTGCTCGCTGACTTCAGCTAACAGCAAATTCCATTTCTGCTCACTCAGTACTTGTTTCATGTAAAGTACATTTATGTTTTTGATCTGTATTTAATGTTTTTAATTGAATGTCCTCCTCTTCTGTATGTATGACTGGATGTGGATCAGTGGACCACATCCACAAATGGCAAATCTGTGAGGAGCAGAGAAGTTCAGCCACCAGTCAGTCAGAAGTTTTTCTTTTTGACGAGAAAGAAAATCAATCAGTTGATTTCAACATGCCACAGACACACCATCACACTAATGCAGGGACCCATTATGAGACATCAGTCCTCTGAGATCTGAGAGGAGACAGTTTGTATCAAGTAAACCATGAGAAACAAGGTTTATCTGGACATACTGAGATACAAAAAGATACTCTGACCACAGAGCATATAATTAAAGTCCTTTTGTTGGCTCTGTTGGGCATTTATAAAGAGACCATGCCTGGTAAGATAACACAACATTTATGCAGCACTGCCCCCGTGTGCTCACACTGAAACACAACAGCTTCTCATTTGCTTTACCTCACTAGTTGCTGCTGAAAGTGCAATTTGAATAATCCCTTCACCAAAAACAAAAAGCTAAATTAAAAATAATGAAACTAATCAAATGTATTAATTCTTGATTATTTTATTATTAGTTTCTATTGTTCATCTACATTCATTCATTCATTCACATCCACCCTCTCTACTCAGCGTCCTCCAGGTTTTATTTTTCTGTCCTTCCAGAACAATCAGTCAATATAATCTGTCATCACCAATGAAATCCTGAAGGTTAATACAGGTTAATAAACAGCTTCATTCCCTTACCAGCCACAGCACCAAACCTCTTCACCCTGGGTGAGGAGGGTCCTGACCCCGCCTGCACAGAGGGAGTTGTGAACATGCACTTCTGTGTCGGTGGGTTTAGGAGCCTCCTCACACACACACGGATGAAGACTGTCACTGGAAGATGTCTCCATTGCATCAGCAGGACGTAACCATTTGTAAAATATTGCAGTTTGTGATGTTTTATACATGTTTTTATTGCGTCATTTAAAACTATGAGATATACAATAAACCAGTTTTCATAATATTTTCTGTGTATTTAGTTGTTTTCTTAATAAGTTATTTGGAACATCATTGCAACGTCTGCCTCTATTGTTTTCCTACAGGAGGAACGTGGAGAGGAAGGGCAGCACGCACAGGGTGTGCACAGTCACGACAGCGGGGAACACGAACATGGACACCACTGGAGGACACGCACGGGAGTCTTGGGAAGCACGGGGATTAATTGTGCATCGTTATTTACCACATTGTAAATAAACGCACTGTTGTTATTCAGAGCTCCGCGCCTGGGTCCTCATTCCCTACATCCCCACGGTCAATGTTCCCTCTAATTTTTCATGTGTCTGAGCGAACACACAAACTCCCTGAGCGATCCCTTGGACCACTGTGAGTGACATCAGAGCGACATCCAATCCATCCAAGTTACATGGTGTATTAAAATAATCAAATTACAGCATTTACATTTATGTTAGACTACTTTTAAACTGCTTTAGCCCATTTACAATGAAAATGTAAAAAAAATCTAGCCATTGGCCTGTGTAGCATGTTAACACTATTGGAAGTAAAAATAACTTGAACTCCAATTTCAAAAACACAACTTTCTTTTTTTTATTTTTTTTAATACAGCTCTGACTTGTATTATGAGTCTGTGGTCTGGGAGAGAGCCCTGTAACTCTGTCTGCAAAATATAGTATATAATGCTGGGCAATTAATTATATAGTTACTCCTCAAAAAAGTAACTCAGTTTGGCAAACAACAAAGTTTTTGCAGCTATTTTTTAAATGCAGCCAAGGCGTTTTTAAATAAACATTTCAAACTATTTACAGAACAATCAGCTGTTCTGCATCAAATCTGATGCCACACAAATTATTTGTGCCACTCCAAAAATAATTTCTGTCCACTATGAGATAAAGGAGAACAACAGCCTGATACCTGCAGGCCTGACAACAGGAGATGTATCACTCCTGTAACACCTGTAACATTCAGTAGTCGCCTCATTGTTCTGACACACACAACAAAACTATTGACTACACTACACACTAACTACACAAGATTTGCGCTAAACGTCTCAAATCTCTCCCATCTCAAAGCACCGCCGTCACTCCTAAAACGTCCTCCCGTTTCTTAACAACTAGATGCCACGTTGCCATATCATTTTTTTGATTGGTCGACATGGTACTTTTTAGGACGAATAGGAAAGAGAGGGGGGGTGGGGGGTTGTTTTTGCTCACAGGCGGAGAGTGCTTTCGAGCCTCTTTTCTTATAAAACGCTGTTTTTACCGTTTCTTCCCGCAGTAAATATAAACAACGACAGTATTCAGGAAGAAAACCAAACATTGCAGATATTTTTATCATAACTCTGGTTTTACGTGGCCTATCAACACAATTTAAAAACTGGTATAAAGTCCACACTTTTCCCGTCAATTGCTCCGTCTGTCCTGCTCACATCTCCAATGGTTGTACACGTTGTCATTAACGTGGCTTCACTCCACATCAGCCACGCCGCTTTGCTAACTAAAACTCCGGTGTCGGCACATAAGGACGCTGTCATAGCCTGTCAACGACGTTGATTAGCTGCGTATATACGAATGTGAATCGCATTATTGGCTGGACTATGGGATAAGGTGGCATCGTTCTAATCCCGGGAGCACCCAGTCACTTACTGACTAACACTGCTAAGCAGAATTGTTAAAGTATTAATTTTAATTTCAATTCAGGTTAGATTTTTTTTGTGCGCAACGCAGATTTTCTGTGCGCAGAGACCGTGCCAGCAGTGCGCAATTGCGCACGTGCGCAGCTTAGAGGGAACATTGCCCACGGTCTGCCATGCCAAACCGTGACAGTGAGGTTTTATACATGTTTTTATCACTTCATTTCAAACTAGGAGATATAAAATAAACCAGTTTTCATAATATTTTCTGTGTATTTAGTTGTTTTCTTAATAAGTTATTTGGAACATCATTGCAACCTGTCAGCTTTTTATTGAGGATTTAGAAAGTTGCTGGTGGCCCGAGTGTGTACAGTGGGGTGTTGTTTTTGTCACATGGTGAAAGTGACCTCATAGGGAGCAAAAAGAACAACTGAACAATTTGGGGATTCACAGACTTTTGTAATCCTTTAAAAAATGAAGAAAATTTGTTCTGTGTCAACAAATATAAACCATCCTGACACACTGACACAAATGATCTGCAATCTATAAGCAGGACAGTGTTTTCATGAGCCTGGGTGAAGGTCATTTGTATGAGTTTAACCTCCTGGTTAAAAACTTGCATGACTCTGTTATCACTGTAACTTTCTTCTGTTTATTTATTCATTTGCTTATTGTAGAAGATTAATACGTTGACCAGCTGATTCTTACTCGGCCTGAATGTTTGAATGTTTGCAGTTTCAGGTCCTACTGATCCGTTTTAAGTACTGTACACGTTTAACAATGTGTAAGCTGCTTTAACCTGCAATTTACTGCATGTTGTTAGGCTGCATGGTACAACCACAGTCTGCTAACCACCCGTGGTGATCGAAGGTTTTGAGGTCTTGCTTGAGCTGCTGATGAAGCTTTATCAAAGCTTGTTAAGTTTCCAAACCACATTTTATCCTGATGGTCCAAGGCTTACATCTTTATGCTCACAAATGTACTTCTGTAATTAATCAGTAATCAATTTATTACTTTAAGTTACAGTGTGATGGGCATTGATGAACATAAATTAGATTTAACTGGATTATGTGTTTAGGTCAAGAGACACAGACCTTCATCTTTAAGAGGCTCTTCTTGAATGTCTAATTATGATGTGTGTGTTTGTCTGCAGCATCACTGCAGCAGAGAGGGTATAACACAAGGCCACAGTCATGTGGTATTCTCTCCTGCCATTAAGTGAACAAAATACTGAAAAAAACACTAAATAAAGTCACTGGTCACTTCATTAGTTACACCTTGCCAGTACTGTTTTGGACCTTCTTTCACCTTCAGAACTGCCTTAATTCTTTGTGGCACAGATTCAACAAAGACCTGGAAACATTCCTCACAGATTTAGTTTCATATTGATATGATAGCATCACACAGTTGCTTCACATTTGTCGGCTGTGCATCCATGTTGAAAATCTCCTAAACCACCACATGCCAAAGATAATCTGCTGGATTGACATCCGTTATAAGATGAGTATACTGTGGTCATAAAACGATGGACATGGCCAGCAGCACAGCTCAGAGAGCTTGTACCTCTAGAAAGGCCTCTTCCTACACCTGAAGTTTTCACCAGCGAGTTAGAAAAGAGCAGAGGGTTCCTCAAACAGTGTTTCCTAGTGTTTCATCAACAAAGTAGAACTTATTCTTCAGACTGTGCAAAATTTGCTTTCATGGTAATCCTGCTGCGAGGGTGAGCTCTGAGATGGGCCGAAGCCATGCTGAAACCAAACCCAAATTTCATTGCAAAGTGTTTTTGACAAAGGGTTTAGCTGATGCTGCGGGCAATAGGCTGTTTACCCTTAACCAAAGAGAGAGGAGGTTTAGCTCTTTATCTCACACCTCATCGTCCTTATAACTGCTCCACTGATTTCCTTACTGGTCCTCCTTCACCTTCCAGTAATCAGTATAATTTTTAAACCCAAATGGGTCGTTTCAGTTATTTGAAAATAGCATTTTCAGCAAACGCACCAAGAGTCTTTCAGGCCCTAGTCAATGATATCCTTTGTGACTTCATCATCCACATTTTCTTTATTTCAATGATATTCTTAACTTCTCCCAGTTGCTTTATACCCGTCAAGTCCTTCTCAAATGTCTCCTGGAAAAAACGTCTCAATTTAAAAGGTGAGAAATGTGAATTTCATGTTGATTCAGGGTCATTCCTGGGCTTTATTGTTGAAAAAGGTCATTTAAAAGCACACTCAGTCAAAGTGGTTGAATGGCCAGTTCCCTCAAACAGGAAGCAGCTTCAACAATTCCAAGGTTTTGCTGACTTTTACTACCTTTTATGATTTCAGCAAAATAGCTCTATTGTTCTGTAGTGTAGGTCCTGTAGTGTCAGTACACTGATAAGGGCTTATACAGAGTCAGACTGATACACAGGGTAGCTTGTTTACATTTTGACTTCTTCTCTTTATTAACATAACACAGAAGTTACACACACACGCATAACTGGGCATGGTGCCCACTACTGGCGATAGCTTGTATAGCACACCATATATTTTGGTTCATACATAACATCTACCACTGACCAGTCTCACCTGTCCTAAGGTCTTTTTTCTCACTTCCTGTTCCAACACGGTGGTGTTTTTGTGTAGCTTATCTGGATAGCCAAAATAATTAAAAACTTATAGATAAATTCTTATTTCATAGTTTAATTTTCACTTGCTTCATCCGAAGCACACTCTCTTTGTAGTCACTCACTGTATTTGTAGGAATTTTCTAGCCTAGCCTAGCTAAGCCAGATAACACACACCAATGAGTTAAGCTACATGAATGTCTTAAAGCCATAAAGACCTGGATGACCTCTAATTTTTGCTTTTAAAACTGAGGTAATTGGAATCGGCCCTCAAAATCTTAGAAAGAGAGCATATTTCTACTATATTCGCTTCTCTTCATTGGCTGAGAATCAAATTCAAAATCCTGCTCCTCACGTACAAGGTCTTAAATAATCAGGCCCCATCTGAGCTTAATGACCTTGTAGTACCATATCACCCCATTAGAGCACTTTGCTCTCGCTCTGCAGGCTTACTTGTTGTTCCTAGAGTATTTAAAAGTAGAATGGGAGGGAGAGCTTTCAATTTTTAGGCCCCTCGTCCATTGAACCAGCTTCCTGTTTTGATTCAGGAGACAGACACTATCTCTACTTAAAAGTAGAGAACCTGAGCCTGGTTCTGCTGGAGGTTTCTTTCTGTTAAAAATGAGTTTTTCCTTCCCACTGTCACCAAAGTGCTTGCTCATAGGGGGTCATATGGTTGTTGGGTTTTTCTCTGTATGTATTATTGTAGGTCTACCTTACAATATAAAGCGCCTTGAGACGACTGTTGTTGTGATTTGTTTCTGTATAAATAAAAATGAAATTGAAAAATTATAATAATATAGTAAAATAACATTATAGTCACATGGAGACATAGGGCACTATTAATTCCTTTAGTACATTTTCATGACAATATAGTCATATTTTTAGTTTCTGTGCAGAGAACACAGACAGTTTGCTGAAGTACAGATGATGGTGTTGGGCCATCACCAGAACAGCTTCAGTTCATTTGGCTTTGATTGGTCCAACTATCAGGAACTGTAATTATATGATGAAACACAATTCTTTCAAGCTGGCCTGAGATCTGATATCTGTGAAGACTATATCATATAAATAAATCCTTTTACGAGTCCACAAGAAACACCACAAATCACAGGGCAGTCTGTGATCTTTCAGGACAGAGACATCAACAACAGTGACAGGACCCTCAGCGTCTTTCTACTGAAGCTGTCAGGCCCTCCTCAAATTTGAGCCACAAGCCTTTGGATGAAACTTAACTCAGGTCTTGACCAAAGTACATTTACGGCCAGTTCATACTGTATATCTTCTATAATAAATCGACGGTTTACACAATACTCAAAGTATCATTTCTCAGCTTCATTTCCCTCCCACCACTTTATGAAAAGCAAAAGCAAAAATTGCTGATGAGTAACTTTGCATAAATATGTGGAGTTTTGCAGCTTTTCAGAAGATAAGGCTTCATAATGACACTGGTGACTATACAATGGTCACCATTCAGACAGAAAGGCAGTTGTTAGAGGGTGAATGGCAGGAACACTGTGTCTGGTGCCTCTTCTCTTGCCTCTGTGTATCAGTGAGTATTCAACAACAGTTTCTATATTTAACTGCTGGTTCTTACTGCATAATTCTGTCTGTATAATATGAAAATGATTTAATGCATCGAGTTATGCCAAACCTCACAGAAACTGTGCACGGTGGGTATTCTGAATTGCTGTTCAGCTCATATACGCAGACCACAGTCAGAGCCTTACCCTCTGCAGCTTGAAGTCACACAGAGGTAACCCACTCGCTCTCTGTCAGCACTCAGTTGGAGACTCATGAGTGAAGTGTTTTTTTCTTTTGTTTTGCTCTTCAAATCTTAAGAGCTTCATTAGCCACACAGAGGGCACAATATGTTCTGCATTGTTTCTCAAAGTTAGCATTGGTTAGTGATCATGAGCTGTTTTAGGTTTATAAATCATTGGTTTACACCATATTCTCTGAATTAATGGCACAAACTGACAAACTGACAGTGAGATACAGTGAAGCGTGTAGAACATGTAATTCAAATCAGTGAGTGCATGAGCAGAACAAGAGCATGAAGCTGAGATCAAACTTCATTTGCTTCCATCTATGAGGTGCAGGTCACTGAGGTCTTCTGACAGAAACCTGCTGGAGGTTCCTCGTTCTAGGCTGAAAACTAAAAGAGACTAAGTGTGTCTTCAAGTTTGTGGCTCCTAATCTATGGACTGCACTAATATTACATTTGATCTCTGCGGTCTGAAGATTTTAAAGAGCAGCTCTACTAATTTGTAGAGGCTTGATTTTAGGTAGTGGATATTATTATTGTCTTTTAATGTTTGTATTTATTTTTTGTTGCTTATTTTTATGAAGCACTTTATCTATAGAAATATTTTACCTTAATTTCCCTTCTGTCACTTTATGAAAGCCAAAAGCAAAAAGAGACGATAAGTAACTTTGCATAAATGTGTGGAGCTTTGCATTTGCAGTTGATAAAGCTTCATAATGACACTATGTGACTATGCAGTGTCCAATATTCAAACTGAAATGCAGTCATTAGAGAGTGAATGGCAGGAACACTGTGTCTGGTGCCTCTTCTCTTGCCTCTGTGTATCAGTGAGTGTTCAGCTACAGTATCTATATTTAATGGCTCTGGTGCTTACTGCGTGGTTCTGCCTTACGTCTGAGAGCAGACATTTTACAGGTACAAAGAAAAACTGGCAGTGACCTGGTGGGGCGGGGGATTCCTCTTTCAGGTGTGACGGGTAACACAGAGGTCGCTCTGCAAAAGAGAATCATTGGAGGTGATGAATGTGAGCGACAGTATCATGTACAACTCAGAGCAGTTTATCCACATGGACCTTCCAGCTTGTGTGGAGGCTCTTTGATCAGCGACCGCTGGATTCTGACTGCAGCTCACTGTCTGAAGCCAGGAGGGTGAGGAGATCAGAGCAGCAACTAAAACTTGTGAACCCAAGGAATGTCTAGTAGCCATGTTTTTGCTATTCAGTAAAAAGTAAAATACATTCAGACAAGATGAGAAATAGAATATGGTGACCATCAGTAATCAAGTTTTATGTTTGCTGTGCACATGCAGGATCATGTTTGCAAATCTAAGTGTGCATCAAGGGGGTCCGGAGCAAGAAGTGCAGATAACAACAGAAGCTGAGATCTATACAGACAAAGACACCAGCACAGGCAGAGTTCATGACATCATGCTGCTGCAGCTACCTAGCAGCTCTGATATCCAACCTATAAAACTAGCTGACTGTGATGAACCTCCTAAAAGGCGAGTTGTGGATTTTTCTGCTTCAGGTTCATGTGTTCTGACAGATACTGACACGTCGTGCTAACTTCAGTTTTAGATTGAAATGATACATTTATATTCCTGTGGCTCAGAGTTTCTTGCTTTGAAGTTTTTTTCGTAAAGTTTCTTCTTGACCTGAGCTCTGTGCTGTGAAGTGAGTTCAACATATGTAGAATATCTTTCCTTTATCTTAACCCAACAGTGGGAATCCGGATAAGTACTCACAGGAAGCTCCTTATCAATTCAAAGCCCTGGTTATCAAGTTAACCAAGGCTTTCAATCCTAATGGATGTGGATAAACTATACTGGCAATGCAGGTTTTAAAAAGGAAGATAAAACTGTAATATTGGAAAAATATGAAGGGTTTAAATGCATAATATCTTTTATACAGTCATTGGTGCTCCTCCGTGTGTTTCCTCGTGAGTTAGTTCCTTTATGACTTCCCAGTTTAGTTTCATATTATTTTGTATCGCCTTAACTTCCGTCAGCAATAAAGCTGTATTTTGAGTTCAGTCCTGTTTTCCCGTGAGTTTGCGTTTGGGTCCTCATTCTGCCTGCACACGGCCTAATCATGACAAGGAGGGTCTAAAGTTGAAAGTTTAAAGGAATCTTCCAGGAATGGTGATGCTGCTTTTCTGGACAAATGATCTCTAACCTTGAACCTAACCAGAGGGATATAATACAAAGAAAATTCAACAAGGCTTGGCTTACTTTGTGTTAGCTGGCTTGAGAAAACATAAAACACCAGTCAGTGTCACGCCGCCATTTATATCAACGTCTCTTTTAAGCTGTGCTTTCTGCTTCATGCTCCGTGCCTACACATGTAACAAGGGCTGCTACAAGGCCCTTTAGAACATAGCATGCTAGCCAGGTGTGGCGCATGATGATAAAGTGGTGACTAAAACTCTATAAAGGACATAACTAATATAACAGCAGGTCAGGGTTACTCTTACAATTTTCTCTGGTAAGAAGTCAAAATCCTTCATAGAGAACTCTGAAGTTACCTGGAGAGATGAGATCCTGCTTCATAGTACAGACCTCAGGGCAACATTTTAAAGTTAACGTGCAAAACAATCAATATATGTATTTGTATGTAACTGACAAAAAAAGGAGGGAAAACCATCCAAACACTTCTTGTGTCATTCCAGAGTTGAGATCGCAGGTTATGGTGCCACCACTGGACTAGCTAATGAGAAAAGAAGTAAGATGATTTTTAACAAATTTGTTGTATTAAAAAAAGAAGAGAACAAACCCCCAAACTGTTACTTTATTAGTAAAGAGATGTTGCAGATATTTGTCCTGAAATTGTATTTTGCTTCATTTCTAATGTGTTCAAAATAAAAACAAGCTTTTCCTGTGAGCTCAGACCATTTTATTTCTTTCTGCTGCATTTCTGCATAAAATACAAATCTGCATCATTTTTTTAAAAAGTGCTTTAAGCTGAACTAATTTGTCCCCTTTTACTAGAACCTGGTAAATCACCCTCTCTTCACTGTGCAGAGACTGAGGTTGTCAGCTGTACAGAGCTCAATGATATTTTACAGAAAAACTTCCCCGAGGTCCACCGAGTCAAGAGCTATCAACACTGGTTCTGTGGACAAAGTCCTGGGAAGATATATGTCGAGTGAGTGTGCATGATTCCTCAGCTCACAGCTGTGTTTATTAACCATTCAAAATACAGAAAGATTTCATTAAACTGGGAAACTGTATTTCTGTCTTGCAGGGAGACTCTGGTGGAGGAGTGGTTCATAATGGCAGGATTTATGGGGTTTCTTCTTTTGTGGGAGATCCGGACTTTGTATGCAGAGCACCGGCTGCCTTCATGGACCTCTGTGATCCTGAGTATGCAGATTGGATCAGGAAAACTATCAACCCATAAAAACCTGTAAGGTGTGGATGTAAACAAGCTGAAATAAACAATCTTTTAGAGTTTAGCTTTGCAAAAGCATGCAAAATGTAACGGAAGTTGAATAAAACACAATAGAAATAGAAAAAAAAAATGCCACAAAGCTGAAAAACTGAACAAAAAACAAACAAAAAACAAACACAAATTACAACAGAAATAATAATAACAATATAAAAAAAACACAATAGAAGTAGAAAAAACTCTTCTCATCATAAAACTTGGTGGCAAAGTGGAATATGGTAAGGAAACGCTAATTGAAGTGCTTTCATTACTCAAAGGTTCCTGTTAATTATGCATGAAGTGATTTCTGGAGGGGAATGAAACTGAACTGAACTGCTCCCTGTGACATTTTGACCTGTCAAACGCAGGCGTAACTCCTGTTATTCATTGTTGTATTGCAGGTCTGCTGTGCACGACGTCTGTGAATCGGAGTAATTTGGTACAGATGAAGGAATAAGACTGCTCAGATGCTTTGGGTGTCACGTAATGATCCCTCAGGTTAAGGTGTCTTTGGTGCCCTTTGATTTCAATCTAACTGCACATTGAACAGAAATCCTGCCATGGCAGAACACACTAATGCCTTTTCAAGGGAGAACCAATCCTAATCTGAGCTGTCAGCCCCAAGTTCTCTGCAGTCTTCAAATCAAGCATAATCTGGTTTGAACAGGCTTCCCTGCCTCACTGCAAAAGCCTTTTTACCAGCTGCTGTTTGACAAATTGCAAAGCTTCTGAAGAGACTTTAGAAAGGGGGGAAAAAAGGATACGAAGAAAGAGCTGTACAAAAAGCTATCCATGCACTCCTACTGTTTAACATTTCACTTGGAGTTTATTGACTGTATTGTATCTGTGGATTGCATTATAGTTTCTCTGAGAGCTTTGCTCCCTGAAGATTTTATGATCTGTGAACACTGAGTCTCTCTTGTGGCTGTAAACCAGTCTGCTCAGCATGTCACTGCATGGCAGAGATTCTCTCCATTTTTTTGAATCACCTTTGCTCAGTTGTGCTCCTAACTGATCTCCTGAGTTTGGCTGTATTCCTGGACTTTGCCCTTTAGTTACTCTTCAGTCTCTTTGACACACAGGCTGTCAAATTTGAAATAACATTTTTAATTTTGGAAAAAGAAGAGCGTGTCTAGCAAATTCTTGCACATCCTTGTTCTTAAATACCACTTTTCTACTCAAGCACTTTATACACCTCATCCACCCATTCATACAAGCACTTTTCTGTACCTAAGTTCTCTCTATCTAACACTCATACTCAGCAGTTTGGGGTTCAGTATCGTGTCCAACGATACTTTGAGATACAGACTGGATCAGGCAGCGATCGAACCTCCAACCTTCTGATCGGTACTAATTGGACGTTTGCTGCTGCACATGTAGCATCACAGCTTAGAAGATGGTGGTGTGGAAATGTGCAAAATTTTCCCATTAACAACTGACTAAGAAACTCTTAGTCAAGGGTTTACATCACCTATGTCAGTAGTTTCACTGACTCTAAAAGTGCACTGATCTCTACACTTCATTAGATTAGATCAACATTGTGCCTTAAACCTGAGCTGTACAGGAAAATAGATTTCCGATACACACATGTACATAAACAAATAAAGAGAGATGTTTCCCACCTGCTGAGAAGACAACTACTGCATAACCTGATTACCACCATTAATCTCATATCCACTGATTTCTGGCACCTATAAGTGAGATTGATTTCACTGTCCTGCTGTCTTGGCCTTTAGGAGAACACAGTGAGACAGATGAAGCTTGCACCAGATGGTAGAAACACAATGATCGTGGTCTCAGACACAGCATCCACACTCTGCTCCGTACATGATAGTGTGTGTGTGGTGCTGTTTGCAGGAACTTGATGAGGCTTTGCTTAAGTGGAAATCCACTGATGTTCAAGCCCCAGAGAAGTGGGCGGGGGGATAGGACCTCTGGGGCCATCTTCCTGATGGAGCCCTACCCGACTCCTCTCACTGCTAAAGCAAGAATCTGTTAAAACAAACATAATGACAACAACAAAAGTCACTCAACAGAAAAGTAGAGAAGTTATTTCCTTTATTAGTTAGTTTTTAGATTTTCATGTGTTCATTTTTGTTGGTGTCACATAGCTTACAGATGTGGACAGTTTTATTGGTGCCACAGCTCACAGCTCATTGAAACAATACTTCAATTCATCAGAATCATCAAATGATTCTGTTAAAAACAACCGCCCAGTGTACTTGCATGGCTTTAGTATGTGAAAGAGTAAACCAATAAAAATGTGAAAAGAATAGATTTGTTGATTTTACAGAGATATGCTAAAATACTTTGAACTCATTTGTTGGTACCCATAAAGAGACCACCAGTCCTTGCATTATAACCATATTTCAAAGTTAGTGTTTAATAAGATATTATTAACTTTCAAAGCCTTTATTGAGAAAACTGAATTGAAATTTCAAGATACACATTTAGACATTATATGTATCAGTTTCATACTATGTTTGCACCTCTGAAGCCAAACTGATCCCCATGACTGCATTTAATATCGATCATTTATATGAGATGAGCAAAGTCTGTGTATCAAAAAGTTTCTGACAATATTGCTGGACATAATTGAGCTATTGATGTAAAGGTGCCTGGTTGTGTTACACTGACCCTATGTTACTAACTATAGGCTGTCATATATTAACTGTTCCTCTACGTTCCTCAATGAATGCAGCCATTATTACACCCCTGAAAACAGGAAGGAAAGAATCACAAGAGTGATTTTGTGTTGTTATCTCACGGAGTAGTTTAATGCAATGAGGAGAACGTGCGAAAGCCCCCTAGTGGAGATTGGAGACACTACCAATCGATCCCAGAAAAGGCTTACTAGCCGATTAGTATTGTACAGATCGCAGTTCTCGTGAATAAAATGGCAACCATTGATGCAACATGAAAAATAATAACTTTTAAACTATTTTCATATCTTATTTACATTGTCTTTATGCTTATGTCAACTAAGATGAATTTGCATTAACTGTATAACGTTTTACTTTCAGTTGTGAACCCTTTTTATATATAAGAATAAGAATACCACATGACTGTGGCCTTGTGTTATACCCTCTCTGCTGCAGTGATGCTGCAGACAAACACAAACATCGTGATTAGACATTTAAGAAGAGCCTCTTAAAGATGAAGGTCTGTGTCTCTTGACCTAAACACATAATCCAGTTAAATCTGATTTATGTTCATTAATGCCCCTCACACTCTAACTTCAAGTAATAAATTGATTACTGATTAATTACACAAGTACGTTTGTGAGCATAAAGATGTAAGCCTTGGACCATCAGGATAAAATGTGGTTTGGAAACTTAACAAGCTTTGATAAAGCTTCATCAGCAGCTCAAGCAAGACCTCAAAACCTTCGATCACCACGGGTGGTTAGCAGACTGTGGTTGTACCATGCAGCCTAACAACATACAGTAAATTGCAGGTTAAAGCAGTTTGAACAGAACAATTTTTCTTCATTTTTAACGATTACCAAAGTTTGTGAATCCCCAAATTGTTCAGTTGTTCTTTTTGCTCCCCATGAGGTCACTTTCACCATGAAACAAAAACAACACCCCACTGTACACACTCGGGCCACCAGCAACTTTCTAAATCCTCAATAAAAAGCTGACAGGTTGCAATGATGTTCCAAATAACTTATTAAGAAAACAACTAAATACACAGAAAATATTATGAAAATTGGTTTATTTTATATCTCATAGTTTTAAATGAAGCAATAAAAACATGTATTAAACATCACAAACTGGAGACATCTTCCAGTGACAGTCTTCATCAGTGTGTGTGTGAGGAGGCTCCTAAACCCACCGACACAGAAGTGCATGTTCACAACTCCCTCTGTGTAGGCGGGGTCAGGACCCTCCCCACCCTGGGTGAGGAGGGGTGGTGCTGTGGCCAGTCAGGTATGAAGTGCTGAGGGTGGATCTTTGGTCCTCTGTGCAGCTCTGTCCACTCTCAGCTTCCCTGCAAAGCAATAACACAAGAAAGACGTCATTTTAACACAAAACAGCATTTTCATTGTTGGTAGCTGCAGTATGTTGTTAAAAAGCAATTTTAAACCCAACATATACGCATGAAAAATATAAATAAACCTAAACCTACAGTGCTGCTGACATAGGACGATGATTTATACAAACTATTGGAAGAATTTAGTCAGCAAGACAGTTTGTTGTCAATGTGAGGTGATAACTTACATAGTTGAAACACAGCACCACTCTCCAGTTTTTCACTTGGCCATCCATCCTTCTCATCGGCTTGGTCGGGGTAAGGCTGTCTTCTGGGTGGGGTGTTAGCTCCATCTTGGACGTTGAGTGTCTGAAGTGCTGAATTCTGGGAGAGGAAACGTGTAAACCACCTGAATTTAAAGACAAAAAGAAAAGTATGAATTCACAGATCACTGATTTGTTAAATTTACTTTTCTTCTGTTATGTGTTTTTACCTCACCTCTGATCCCTTAGCCACAGGCTATACCTTATGTAAAAACAAGAGACTACAGTCAGTTCACTGCATCATTTTTAAACCTTTTCTACTTATTTGTGTTGACATTAAGTACAGACTTACCTTTGTCCTGCATGGTGAACTGGGGCTTCGTAAAAACATATATTATTCATTTAAAAAGATACCTGTGATATTAAGAAAAATGGAAGTAATAACAACTAAAAAACTACCTTTCAGTCACAATGTAATATTAATATTAATGTCACATATCAAGAAAAAAACAATACATTTCACATGTGCGAGTCAGATGTTCTTATATCTGTGTTACAAACATCACAAGACACGAAGGCTTAACTTAAACATGACAAAGTTAATTAAAAAGTAAAAGATATTTACAAACACTGCAAAACACAAAGGCCAACTTAAGCGTTACAAAGTTTAAAAACACGTTCTAACATAAACTAATCAGAGTCACTGTCATCTAATGAAAGGTTAAAAGGCCTCTCCCAGAAACGTCTGACTCCAAAACAACCTGAGGATGTTGAAGGGGCATCGAACTGGTCACTTACCTTGCACCTCTTTGCACTTACCTCTTCGGTGCAGATGTCTTCTCTGCTTCTCTTTTCTGAGGAAGGAGCAGCAGAGGGAGCAGATGAGGAAGGAGCAGCAGAGGGAGCAGCAGAGGGAGCAGATGAGAGAGCAGCTGAGGAAGGAGCAGCAGAGGGAGCAGCAGAGGGAGCAGATGAGAGAGCAGCTGAGGAAGGAGCAGCAGAGGGAGCAGCAGAGGGAGCAGCTGAGGAAGGAGCAGCAGAGAGAGCAGCTGAGGAAGGAGCAGCAGAGGGAGCAGCTGAGGAAGGAGCAGCAGAGAGAGCATCTGAGGAAGGAGCAGCAGAGAGATCAGCTGAGGAAGGAGCAGCAGAGGGAGCAGCTGAGGGAGGAGCAGCTGGCGGATCACCAACTGGGGCAACAGGGAAGAGTGGGGCGTTGGCCTGGCCAAAAGGCGGTATAGCGATAGGGGCAGCACCTGGAGCAATAGGATGTTGCCAATCGTGCCAAAACGGCTCTGGAGGGTGCTCCCGGATGAGAGGGGAATCATCTCTCTCATCCATGGTGTCGTACCCCGAGTCATCGCTAAGCCAATCCCCCCACTCTTCTGAGTCGTTCCAGTCAGATGAATTGTCAGTCTGTTCACTCACCTCTTCATCGTCTACAGGTAGGAAGGGGGGGTACTCACCTTCCTGTTCACCGTTATCAGCATATGGTGCTTCATGAGAAGAGGATGAGGGTGAGAGAGGGATATACTCACCACACTCACCTTCACTGATACGCTGGGTATCAGTGTCCTGAGCTTCACCAGAAGAGGGGGAGGATGAGAGAGGGAAACAATACTCACCATACTCACCTTCACTGATACGCTGGGTATCAGTGTCCTGAGCTTCACCAGAAGAGGGGAAGAGTGAGAGAGGGAAGAAATACTCACCATACTCACCTTCACTGATACGCTGGGTATCAGTGTCATCCAGGATCCTGATGACTTCAGGGAGGCCTTCTTCTGCAGGGCGTTCAACCACATAGTCAAGACGCCCTGTGAGGAAACAATTTTTAAAATCACATTAGGAATGTAATAGACACCCAGTGTTAAAGCAACAGTCCTACATCTGTTAGTTTGAGCAGAGGATGAGAGAAAAGCATTTTAGGCTACATTTATGTCAGACTGAATGACACTTCTACTTGTTCATGCAAGAAAAAAAAACAAGTCAACTAAGTTCAAATCTTTAAGTGAAGATTTTTAATAGAAGACCACCAAACCTCCACCAAGGCAGCTCAGTCTGTGTACTTTTGTTTTATTTGTTCTCTGTAAGTCTTTATGCAAACACTATGTTGGAATAGGTAATGAATAATAGGTATTGATTTGCAAATAGCCGGAGTAACTTATTATAGAAATATACTACAGTAAATTTATAACTAACCATGCAGCTCATTCTCTTGTTTTATTTACAATTCATGATGTCACACATTTTGAAAAAAGCTCAGAGGTTAAATATGTGGATGCAAACCATAATGTAACATTTAGACCACATGTACCAATCTCATGTCCTAAATGTAAAATATATATATATATATATATATATATATATATATATATGTATTAATAAAAACACAATCTCCTTGGCAAGAGTAAAAATTGCACACACACAAAGCTCTGCAGGTATGTCTGAAAATGATGGTCAAGTGAAAAATAAACAAACAAACAAACAAACAGAAACTCTTAACTCAGAATCCACATTTTTAGAAATGTGCACAAGGACTGTATCTGCCATAAGGACAGATACATCTAATCTGTGGTAAACATGCTATCCCTGTGTAAATATCCCTGTGTACAATATATCTCTCTGCTATCTAATAAGATTAAAAGCATTACCGTAACAGAAGATAGGTCTTAATGCCATTATTACTACTGTTTTCATCTTTTTTTGTATTATTTTATTTGTATTATTTTTTTTATCTTTGCGTTTTGCAGCAGAGAAAAAAATTATAGTTTATTTCAATAAAGCCTTTGATCCGGAGAAGAAAAGGATGTTAGGAGGGGACCTGGATCTGTGTGTTTACACCTGCGTGTTCTGACGTCATGACATCCTGAAGATGCCGTTACCACAGAAACTGATTTTTGGGCATTTTACAAATTTTAGTCCATTAAGCTATTTTTACCCATTTTATTTTAAAGAAAAGTGTCAAATTTGAAGCCTTCAAGTCAAAGTAACACCTTTTTTTTCAAATTCATACACCAGCCGTTAATAATTTCTACACCTCTCCCGGAAAATTTAAAGCATACAAACAATTTACGGGGAAAAATCTTGGAATACACATATTTGATCACGTTAAAACTTGATATTCACACTGGAAATTGTTAAATTATTACAGTCATTTAAATTTAAAGAAATTTTCAAACGTACCTGCAGCGAAGTCCAGGTGGGGTCCACGGCGAGCCATCTTCAAACTTGAAAAACAAAAACAAGTACAAACAATCCAAAGATGAAGTACTTGTTGTCGCTTTCAAGTAAAATCCGCTTTCAGTAAAATGTTTTGCAAAACTTAGCTTTCCACAGGCTGAGGTTGGAGCAGGTCGAAACAAGTCCACGAGCAAGTGTAAAGGGACGATTGGAACCTTGTGCAGCATTTATATACCCTCGGCGGCCATGGTTACGGTTGTCAACGTGAGTGTGCACGTGCACGTGATAGAACTATATGAATGGAGCTCACCGCAGTGTAATTTACAGTTAATTTATGGACATTTACAGTCATAGCTGGACTGGCCATCAGGGGCCGATGGTGATTTTTCGTTTTTATGGGCCGATGTTTTTTTTTGTTGTTGTTATTTTGTAACGGTATAAAAAATGAAAGGTGGTGGACAGGTGCTGGCATTTGTGTAAAAATAACTCTGATGTTTCGTGGTGGCTGTGGCGGAGCTTCCACAGAGGCCAGCAGGTGGATGAGGGAAAGGGGAGGAAGGAGGAGGAGAGACCCGTGGTGGCCGCCGGACCGGCCGCGTTTCGTATTGAGCTGAAAAGGAACATTTGTCCCATACTTCAGCTAGAATGAAAAAAAAATACACGAAGCTGGAGTTATTCTGTGTCTTTATGCTGTCAGCTGCCTCTTCTTCTCCCATTCTCTCTCCCTCTCTCTCCTGTTGCTACTTAAATGATGAAACTGATCAATGATCAGCTGATCGGCTTTTCTCTCTTGTTTGTTTATCGCGCATTTCGAGCCAGAAAGAGGAAACCAGCGGATGTCGCGCTAAACAACAGCAGCACGTTAAAGCTTGATCAGCTGTTGTCAGAATTTATTTAATATTAGTACTTTCTAGTATCACCTGATGTTTGCTGGAGCCACAGTTGTAACAGCTGCTGGTCATGATTTCGGTTTGGATATGTGGTGAGAGGGAAACATGGAGATGAAACCAGGAGATGTCCTTACTGAATCATCAGAGCTGAACAGGTGATGGAGAAACAGGTTTACCTTTTAGGTAACATGGGTGAGATGAAGAGAAGTTATGAACTGTTTCTAAGAGACAAATAACATCAGGATCCAGCTGGTAACTGAGCAGGGACGGGTCTAGCAAAGGTTTGCAAGGGGGCAGGTAACAATATACATGCACTGTTTATAAGATTGGGGAAACTTGCAGTCAGCTGAGACTGAAGAAGTCAATTGGATGAGTGACGAAACGTTTTTCCCACAAAACGTTAAGTCCAGATGAACAGAATCAACTTTTGGAGATAGTATATAGCTCATGGTAATATCACATCTTCACATTTTTCTTTTTAGAGGTAACAATAACTTTGCATTCTCGCTACTCACCATGCTCTAAAACAGGTAGATGTTAGCAATGACAACATTTAACAAATGTTTTTAAAATTCTAGCCGTGCTAATTAGCCTTAGGATTGGTTGTGGTCTGTGCAAGCCTTTGGAACAAAATCAGTCTTGTAAAGCTCACTATTTTCCAGGTGAGACTATAGCACATTTGTTAAAGTCAGTCCGGACTGTACAGCTTCTAATCAGAAATAATTAAAGTTTGTTTCTTTTTTTTTGGGCTCGTTAATCTTTTTCTGTCAACAGGATAGTTTGAAAGTCTTAAATAACTCATGTTAAAATGTTGTAGGGCTGTAGAGTGGGGTCATGTTAACAATCCATTAAAACTTGTGGTCTTCAAGGTCAACTTTATGATTTATGGGTGGAAAATTGACAAAAAGTCTTAGAACCTACAAACTTTGATTCCTACAACTGTGCTGTGTAAATGTCATAACATATAGGAGGAACCTACAAAGGTAACTGACCTTTGACCTCTCCTTCAAGAAGGTACATGTAATGTCTACAGTGATTAGACATGCTTAATAAAAACAGTGTGGGGCACAGAGTATTTTTGTGCGTCAGTGTGGAACATGTCAGTAACACCGAGGGTTACACACACTTTGCCAGGTACACCTGTTCACCTGCTTGTTAAACACAAATATCTAGTGAACCAATCAGACGTCAGCAAATTAAAGTATTTAAGCATACAGACATGTTCATGATGACCTGCTGAAGGTCAAACCAAGTATCAGAATGGGGGAAAGAGAACGTGTGGTTGTTGGTGCCAGATGGGCTGGTCTGAGTATTTCAGAAACTGTTCATCCAATGAGCTCACAAAATTACCTCTACAGTTTACAGACTGTAGTGAAAATCCAACCAGCAAAAGGCCACCTGAGGGAAACTGAAGTATTTCCAACTCATCCTGGTGATGAGGTCAAACACAACCAGTACTTTTAACACTGTATGTTTATTTAAAAAATAATAATGAAAAACACTCCTTGTAATACATTAAAATCAGCTCAACTTTTATCTTAAAATCCAATCCAACTTTATTTACAGAGCACTTTAAGAGCAACATGGTTGACGAAAGTGCTTTCCAGTAAAAAAAAGAGATAAAGTGGATCTGACAGCCGTGGACGGCGAGCCATGCACACCGGCGCCATCTTGGCTCACAAACCACAGCTGACATGAGTTGGATATAAAGTATATCATGTAAATAAAGTATATCAGCCAACATACTGGACACTGTTCTGCTGAACAAACACATATTATCCAATATTGTAGCTGGTGTTATTTAATAATATTTAAATATTTTCAGAATTAAAGTTTATATTTATTTGTCACACAATTTGAAACTTTAATAACCTTACAATAAAACAAATCTCAGATTTAATTATTCTGAAACTAAGTTTAAGCTTCTCATAACATGGGCCAGCACCAGACACACTGGTGGTCCTGTGCTGGCCTATGTGTGGATTACCTCTGGCAAACCAGATCTGGGTGACCAAAGGGCCATCATTTTTTGCGGTATGTGGGCGATGTATAAGCACATTGTGTGCAGCCGTGGGCCAGTTGCAGACACACTGCTGGCCCAGAACAGTTTCAGCTCTGGCCTCAGATGTCAGCCTAATGTGTACCTTAATCGAGCCTTGTAATAACAACATGTGCCGGAACATAATATTGCAGAAGTAACATGACGAAACAGACTGATTCTTATATAGCACTTTTCTACTCTCCCAATTACTCAAAGTGCATTACACATGCCACATTCACCCACTTTTACCTAACTGAGTGCATCCTAACTACATTCATACACCTTGACCTCTTACCATGCAGACTGGAGGAGCCAGGGATCGAACGACTAACCGTTCGATCAATCGGTGAGCTGCTCTACCTCCTGAGCTACAGCCACCCGATGGTAAACATGAGTAAACCCTCACTAGGTTTTGGATAAAGTGTACACTCTCAAACTTGTCAAACCTGCATTTGAAAAGTTGTCTACCATAGCAGTATAGTATTGCAACATAGCATTTGAGTTTTCTAACTGAAATAAGAAAATAGGAAAACAAATAGTGCCATCATTGCCAGACCTGGCCCACATCTGGTTGACATACACCCTGCCACGACACCAGTCAGTCAGAAGTGCCAGCTTGATACCGGATCTGGGCCAGGTCTGTCTGCTATGTGGGAAGTATAAAAAGTATGGGAATGTACAACCATCATACCGCTCAGGGAGGAGACCTTGTAAAGATGCTGGCTGAAACTGGTAACACAGTGTCACTACTGTGTTGATAGGAGTTATGTGGGTTAGTTCAGCTTCACCACTAGGGGGCTGTCTAAGCCAAATTGTGATATATATACTGTGTCGTAGAAGCAGCGGCAGGTTATGTTTACATGCATGGATGTGAGCCACGTTAAAATAAAGAAGCTTGCTCACTACTACAGATGTTTTATTAAAAACACGACATGGTACCAGGAGTGAACCAGTAAAGCAGGTCATCATGGACAGTGTTAAGCCGCCAGATGCCGTCAACTGGAACGGAAATGTGGACTGTGAGTGGCGAACTTTTAAACAGCGGTTTATGCTATACCTGCAGGCTGTCGGCCTAGATAGTAAGCCTGATACACGGAAGATTGCACTGCTTCTTACCGTGGCAGGTCCACAAGCGGTGGAAGTATATAACACGTTTGTGTTCGCAACTGCAGAAGACAAAGAAAAGTTTGACGAAGTAGTGAGAAAGTTTGATGAACACTGTTCGCCCAAAAAGAATGAAATATTTGAGAGGTACGTCTTTCGGTCACGTATACAACAACCTTCAGAGAGTTTTGATACGTTTCTGACCGACCTCAAGTTAAAGGCAAGAACATGCAATTTTGGACAGCTGCAAGAATCAATGATAAGAGATCAGATCGTATTTGGAATAAAAGATAAAAAGATAAGAGAGAGGCTTCTGAGAGAGGCGGATCTGACTCTAGCAAGTGCTGTGAAAGTATGTCATGCCAGCGAGCTCGCAATACAACATGCAAAAACCTTCAGCGGGTCGCCGAGGGAAACAGACACGGAAAGCACAGCTGTAGCCGCAGTTAATACACGGCAGACAGGGCGCACGTACAAAAAAGAACAGAAAGAACCAAAAGACACGTTCTTGTGCAAAAGATGTGGCACAAAACATGGAAGGAAACAATGCCCAGCTTATGGTAAAATATGCAAAAAATGCAATGGACAAAACCATTTTGCCAAGCTATGTTTTTCAAAGAATAAGCAAAAAGAAAGAGTACACACAGTAGAAGAAACTGCTCTCAGTGACACGTTTTTTGTGGGAATGGTAATGCAGCACGATACTCCCATGGAACAACCTGCTGTCAGTACAGCGAAGCAGGACAAATGGACAGAGACATTACCAGTGAATGGAGCCCTGGTAACTTTCAAACTGGACACAGGAGCCAAGGCTAATCTGGTGAATGAGCTGGATGTGAAAGCAATGAAAACGAAACCACACATATTCCAAAATAACAGTTTACTCCAAGCATATAATGGAGAACCAGTTAAAACCAAAGGTAAATGCAGGCTCAGGGTGCAAGTAAAAGGAAAATATCACAGTCTGATGTTTATCATTGTGCCGGAGGGACATGAATCTCTGTTGGGAGATAAAGCATGTGAGAGACTCGGCCTAGTCAGACGGGTGTACAGTATAAACAGCTCTGAGCCCAAAAGTGTGAAAGAAATAGTGGATCTGTACCCAGACATATTCAAGGGGTTTGGAGTCTTACCCTTCACCTACAAGATAAAGCTGAAAGAAGGAGCTCAACCTGTGGTTCATGCACCTCGACGTGTTCCAGCTGCTCTTAAATACAAGCTTAAAGAGGAACTAGAGCGGATGGAGGCACTGGAAGTTATAAGAAAAGTTGAAGAACCTACTGAATGGGTTAATTCCATGGTGTGCATTAAAAAACCAACCGGCGCTCTTAGAGTTTGCATGGATCCAAAAGACTTAAATGCCAACATACAAAGAGAGCATTACCAGATACCTACAAGAGAAGAAATAACAAGTGAAATGGCTGGTGCAAATTTTTTTAGCAAACTAGATGCATCTCAAGGATTTTGGCAACTCAAGCTTCATGAGGACAGTACAAAATACTGAACATTCAACACGCCATTTGGGCGTTACTGCTTCCTGAGAATGCCTTTTGGAATTTCTTCAGCTCCTGAGATATTCCACAGGACCATGGAGCATATGATCGAAGGAATTGAGGGAGTCAGAGTTTATATGGACGACATCATTTTGTGGGGATCCACACTACAGCAGCACAATGAGAGACTAGCAAAGGTTTTGGAAAGAGTGAAACATTATGGACTTAAACTGAACAGAGCAAAATGTCAGTTTGGCGTGGGTGACATTACCTTTCTCGGTGACAAGCTGACAGCCGAAGGCATCGAGCCGGATAAGGAAAAACTACGAGCTATACTGGAAATGCCACGTCCTGAGGATAAAAAAGGTGTGTTGAGAATCCTAGGAATGGTTAACTTTATTGGAAAATTCATCCCAAGCCTGGCAGCCAAAACAGTACACCTGAGACAGCTTCTACACAATAGCTGCGAGTTCAGATGGAATAAAGAACTGGAAAACGAGTGGCAACAACTAAAAAAGACACTTACAACAGAGCCAGTTTTGGCGTATTTTGATCCAAAAAGGAAAACAAAAGTGTCAACAGATGCATCGAAGGCCGGGATCGGCGCGGTGTTGTTGCAGGCTTATGGAGACCACTGGAGGCCAGTGGCATATGCCTCAAGAGCAATGACAGAGACAGAATCTCGCTACACCCAAATAGAAAAAGAGACATTGGGGCTTGTTTTTGGATTTGAAAAGTTCCACACCTATGTCTATGGTTTGCCAACATTTGTGGCAGAGACTGACCACAAGCCGTTGATAGCCATAATCAAGAAAAACCTAAGTGAAATGTCTCCACGCATTCAAAGATTGATGATGAAGCTACAGCGCTATGATTTCAACTTGATCTACACACCAGGTAAACACATTGTGTTAGCAGATGCGCTCTCTAGGGCCACAACCCCAAACAAAGAGCAAAGCTCCACAGAGATGGATGTAAATATACATGTAAACCTGGTGGCAGAGTCACTTCCTATGTCAGACAGGAAATCACATCAGATCAAGGCTGAAACACAAAAGGACTCTAGTCTGCAAAGAGTTATAACACTGTTGAATGGGAAATGGCCAAGAGGTGAATGCAAAACATACTACAACATAAGAGCAGAACTAAGTGTTGTGAATGGACTTCTGCTAAGACAAAACAGAGTAGTAATTCCACATTCACTTAGAGGAGACATCCTGAAAAGACTGCATGAGGGACATCTAGGCATAGAGAAATGCAAACGTAGAGCCAGAACAGCAGTCTATTGGCCAGGTATAAATGCAGACAATGAGAAAATGGTTTCAACTTGTGATACGTGTATCAAACACCAGGCCAAACAACCAAAAGAGCCTCTGACCATAACAGACATACCGGAGGAACCATGGCAGAAAGTTGGAACAGACATTTTCCACTTGGGAGGAAAAAACTACCTGCTGGTTATTGATTACTTGTCAAACTATCCAGAGATGGCATTATTGTCCAACATGTCAGCTACTTGTGTCATAACGCACATGAAATCAATATTTGCTAGACATGGGATACCACAGATTGTTCATAGTGACAATGGACCTTGCTATAGTTGTAGAGAATTCCAACTATTTGCTCAGGAATATGACTTTAAACATGTGACCTCAAGCCCCCTGCATCCACAGTCCAATGGGAAAGCAGAGAAAGGTGTGCACATTGTGAAACAGTTACTAAAGAAAGCACAAGATAGTAAGGCAGATCCTTATTTGGCACTACTGAGCTACAGAGCATCACCACTGGAGCATGGCAAGTCACCAGCAGAAATATTAATGGGAAGAAAACTACGGACCACTCTTCCTTACACAACAACCAGGAAACACAAATAAGTGAGAGACAAAATGAAACAGTTGCAGAAGAGACAAAAGGTCAACTTTGACAAGTCCTCAAAAAGTCTAAAACCACTCGCGCCCAATGAAGCAGTCAGAGTGGAAGATGCAAACGTCTGGACAAAGAGAGCAACTGTACTGGAGGAGGTACACCCACGATCATACAATGTGAAAACTGAAGATGGACTGATATTAAGGAGAAATCGGAGGAGTTTACTGTACACTCAAAAGACAATGGGACCATCAGAAGGACAGTGTGATGACAACAACATACCACCTGAACCAACAACACCTGTGAAGGACAGTGTGGAGCAAAGTGATCAGTCACCCATTGTCAGAAGATCAGCACGCTCTATCAAGCCACCTGATAGACTGAACCTTTAAGCATATATATATATATATATATATATATATATATATATATATATATAAAAAGGAACTTTCTGCATTATTGTGTGTTCAGTAGTTTACACTGTCACAAATGTTTGTGATGTAATTCAAGCTATGCAATGTTAGGTATGTTTCCACAGTGTTGTTCAGCAGTTAACATCTAAAGAAAAGGGGATGTGTTGATAGGAGTTATGTGGGTTAGTTCAGCTTCACCACTAGGGGGCTGTCTAAGCCAAATTGTGATATACAGTCAGGTCCATAAATATTGGGACATCGACACAATTCTAACATTTTTGACTCTATACACCACCACAATGGATTCCAAATGAAACGAACAAGACATGCTTTAACTGCAGAGTGTCAGCTTTTATTTGAGGGTATTTACATCCAAATCAGGTGAACGGTGTAGGAATTACAACAGTTTGCAAATGTGCCTCCCACTTCTTGAGGGACCAAAAGTAATGGGACAGAATAAGAACCATAAATCAAACATTCATTTTTTAATACTTGGTTGCAAATCCTTTACAGTCAATCACAGCCTGAAGTCTGGAACACATAGACATCACCAGACGCCGGGTTTCATCCCTGGTGATGCTCTGCCAGGCCTCTACTGCAACAGTCTTCAGTTCCTGCTTGTTCTTGGGGCATTTTCCCTTCAGTTTTGTCTTCAGCAAGTGAAATACATGCTCAATCGGATTCAGGTCAGGTGATTGACTTGGCCATTGCAAAACAGTCCACTTCTTTCCCTTCAAAAACTCTTTGGTTGCTTTTGCAGTATGCTTTGGGTCGTTGTCCACCTGCACTGTGAAGCGCCGTCCAATGAGTTTTGAAGCATTTGTCTGAATATGAGCAGATAATATTGCACGAAACACTTCAGAATTCATTGTGCTGCTTTTGTCAGCAGTCACATCATCAATAAATACAAGAGAACAAGTTCCACTGGCAGCCATACATGCCCACGCCATGACACTTCCACCACAATGCTTCACTGATGAGGTGGTATGCTTAGGATCATGAGCAGTTCCTTTCCTTCTCCATACTCTTCTCTTCCCATCACTCTGGTACAAGTTGATGTTGGTCTCATCTGTCCATAGGATGTTGTTCCAGAACTGCGATGGCTTTTTCAGATGTCGTTTGGCAAACTCTAATCTGGCCTGCCTGTTTTTGGGGCTCACCAAAGGTTTACATCTTGTGGTGAACCCTTTGTATTCACACTGGTGGAGTCTTCTCTTGATTGTTGACTCTGACGCACATACACCTGCCTCCTAGAGAGTGTTCTTGATCTGGCCAACTGTTGTGAAGGGTGTTTTCTTCACCAGGGAAAGGATTCTTTGGTCATCCACCACAGTTGTGTCCCGTGGTCTTCCTAGTTTTTTGGTGTTGCTGAGCTCACCAGTGCGTTCCTTCTTTTTGGGAATGTTCTAAACAGTTGTTTTGGCCACGCCTGATGTTTTTGCAATCTCTCTGATGGGTTTGTTTTGTTTTTTTCAGCCTAATGATGGCTTGCTTCACTGGTAGTGACAGCTCTTTGGATCTCATCCTGGCAGTTGACAGCAACAGGTTCAAAAAGCAAACAGCACACTTGAAATGAACTCTGGACCTTTTATTTGTTCATTGTAATTGGGGTAATGAGGGAATAACACACACCTGGCCATGGAACAGCTGAGAAGCCAATTGTCCCATTACTTTTGGTCCCTTAAGAAGTGGGAGGCACATATACAAACTGTCATAATTCCTATACTGTTCACCTGATTTGGATGTAAATACCCTCAAATAAAAGCTGACACTCTGCAGTTAAGGCATGTCTTGTTTGTTTCATTTGGAATCCATTGTGGTTGTGTATAGAGCCAAAAATGTTAGAATTGTGTCGATGTCCCAATATTTATGGACCTGACTGTTTATACTGTGTCGTAGAAGCAGCGGCAGGTTATGTTTACATGCATGGATGTGAGCCACGTTAAAATAAAGAAGCTTGCTCACTACTACAGATGTTTTATTAAAAACACGACAACTACCTACAGTAAAATGAGTCCTGTACTATCATGAGCTAAAAGGTTCCTCTTAATCTCTGGAGACATGTCCTGTGGACTGATGAAACAAAAATGTAACTGTTCGGCTATAATGATAAACAGTATATTTGGAGGAAAAAGGAGGATGCTTTGAAGCCTCAGAACACCATCCCAACTGTGAAGTATGGGGGTGGCAGCTTCACGTTGTGGGGCCGTTCTGTTGCAGAAGGGACTGGTGCACCTCACAGAATAGATGGCATCATGAGAAAAGAAATTTATGTGAAGTATCTGAAGACATCAACCAGGAAGCTGAAGCATGGGCGCCAATGGGTCTTCCAAATGGACAATGACCCCAAGCATACCTCCAAATTAGTTACAAAGTAGCTTAAGGATAATAAATCAAAGTTTTGGAGTGGCCATCACAAAGTCCTGATCTCAGTCCCGTAGAAAAATTGTGGGTGGGACGGAAAAAGCGAGTGTGAGCAAGAAGACCTACAAACCTGTGGCAGTTACACCAGTTTTGTCAAGAGGAGTGGGCCGAGATTCCAGCAAACTATTGCAGAAAGCTTGTGGAAGGACACCTGAAGCATGTGGCCCAAGTTTACGTATGCTCAGACTACGAAGACAGTTAAAAGAAACAAAATTCAAACAAACAAAGTTCTCTCTCTTTATTTTGAATGTGTAAACAGATTCTAAAAGATGTAAACACAAAGCGTCTAAAGCAAAATAGTCAGTTCCCTTTGGGCATGTGATGTTCTAGTAGGAAGATTACACTATGAAATAAGAAGTTATCTCTACGTTTTTAGTTAAACTGCTACGCAGATAAGCTACACAAAAGCACCACTATGTGTTGGAACAGGAAGTGATACTCTACCGCAGAGAGAGCGAACACCAACTGGATGGCGCTGTAGTCTGCCCTATAGATTTTTATTATTTATTCATTAATGAAAAAGCACACATATTGCAGCTCTTCCTGTTTGCTTACTGGATCTAGAACACCATTTAGATCATAACAGCTCCTGATCAGGATGAATTTCATTTTCAAATCAAATTTCATGTCCCAGTTTCACAATTTTGTAACATAATATTTCAAAGCTTGCTTATGGGCTTGTTTTGGAGCAGACCAATAGTCAGGCTCGTCTTCACCCTTACTGTCAGACTCTGAATTGATGGTTCTGCTATATCTCACCTGGCTGAGTGGGGACACATGTACTAAACGTTAGAGTTCCCACTGCAGGAGCTTGGGTTTGAGTCTGCCCTCGACCATTTCCTGTGTGCCATACCGCTTCACTCTCTCCCCACCTTCCTGTCTGGCAAAAGGCCTCATGTTCTGAAATCTCTTTCTCTCCATCATCTTTCAGTTTCTTTGAGCGGAGCTTCTTTTGCAGCTGTGACAAAATATAGAACGGTTTCTGCAACCAGGGGAGTAAAATGTGCTGCAGTGTGAGGGCGCACAGGTGTAGGTCTGGAATTTTACATATAAATATTATAGTTTACTTCATGCACAAGAAATGTAAACATTTAATCTAACCCACTTTTCATCAACTACATAACCTTTATTGGAGAGTACATTCATAAATTGTGTGTATCACACACACAAACACACATCCACTAAACTCTCTCTTTTTATATCTCTCCCTCTCTCTGGTGAATGATGGAAGTTTGGTGGACTGTGTGGTTTGTCTGGCTGAAAGTTGTGTTTTTTTATGTGTGGTGTGTTGTGAGGCTGATGATTTAGTGTAATTGTGTATGGTGTTGTTAGTGTAGTTTATGTGGTGTTAGTGGTTTTTCCTGGATGCAGAGCAGGTCAGTATGCCGTGGACTTTTACACCACCATGTTAGGGATGGAGTAAAGTAATAAAGCTTGCGTGGAGAAGCTGCTGCAGGGGCTTCCTCAGCTGAGCTCTGAGGACAGAGCTGTCCTGGATGCTAACTTTTCTTTGGAGGAGATTAGTGCTGCTGCTGGTCAGCTGGCTCCTGCACAGGGTGGGCTGCCTGCAGACTTCTGTAAAGGACTGTTACTGGCATCGAGTCATCATGTGGGGCTCTCTCAATGTCCTGTTTCTGGAATATATATTTATATTGGTATATTTGTTAGAAATTTAATCTTTGTTAAATGTTTTAAGAGATAAATAAGCAAAGTTATCTAGATTTATGTTGCCAGGTTTATGTCGGAGGCCTCTGCTTGTGTTGTCCTTGTTTTTCTGTTTTCATTACAGATCAGAGTGATGTGGACTTTCTCAAAAGATGTTTAGATTTGTATGAGAAAGCATCTTCAGCAAAGGTGAGCTGGTGAAAAAAATATGGTGTAACAGGTTTGTTGGTGGTCATATAGAGACTTTTTTTTTTTTAGGAAAAGAAGAGTCTCGGAGGTTGCCATGGAGACGGTCTGTGTCAGACTGTCTAAACCAAAAATGGATGCTGTACATACACTGATAAATGTCATTTCAGGGGTGGACAGATTGAAATCCAGAGAAAACTATGCTAGAGGTGAAAGGTCAAACATTGGTCATCATGTTGAGATTTTTTTAATACCACAGACTGACAAAGAAAACTGAAATTTGTGAATTTTAAAGGTATGCAAGATGTGCTGTGTTCAGTCGCAGGACCTTGCCTTTTTATTTCATTTGTCTTTGGTTTTGAGTTTTTATTTGTGCTCTTGTAATTATTTTGTGATAAAACTTTTTCTATTTTGAGATCAAGATTCAAGTGGAAATAAAAGTTTGTGTTAACTTTTCTCCATCTCCCTCTCTTTGTGTGTCTGTCTCTCTCCCTTGGTTTCTGTAGAGGTACACTATGGGGGCGCCTGGATAAATGTTAAACAGAAGCGAGATGTAGTGTTCCTCCACTGTCCATTAAGGATATGAGGAAAAGAAATGGTCAAGAACAAAGTGTATGGTCTATATATAAAAGAAAATGGCTTTTAAATTGTATACCAAAACGACCACCAGAAAGTCGACAACAACTTGTTACATAATCATCATGACTGTTTTATCAGTTTAACAGTTTATGGATTGACTTCTTTCGGTTCATTCACTGTTTAAATCATGAAGGAAAAAGAAGGCAACAGGCTGAGAAATGAAGCTGTTGTGTGTCTCTGTGGCCACACGGGGGCACTGCTGCATAAATAGCAGAATCTCTTACTGGACACTTTTTCTAGACCTCTTTTTAAATGACTAATAAAGACAACAACAAAATGAATTACATCAGGATCTGATATGGTTGTGTTTTTGTTGAGCTTTATATATTTCAGAATGCCTAGAGTTTGTTTGTTTCCCATGTTTTGTGATACAGAACATCTCCTCTCAGATGGCTGTTGTCTCATAATGGGTCATTACCTGGTCTGATGGTGTGTTTGTTCCATTTATAAATCAAGTGATTGATTTGTGAAATGAGAGATGGCCTCTGACCTGCTGACTGGTGTCCGATCTTCTCTGCTCCCCTCAAATTTGACAACTACTCAGCTAATGTGATGGTGGACAGGAAGTCACTAAACCTGGGACTCTGGAAACACATTTCTAGGGATAAAAAAGTTAATGTAGATCATTTCAGGAGATAAATATGAAATGATCGATTTGGCGATTATACTAATTTAGTAAGAAAAGAATCTATGAAAAAAAGATTTTTTATCTATACACTTAAGCAACGACCAGAGTCTTAGAATTACGCTTTCACCAGGTTTTACTTGACTGAACAACAGAACTTCTCTGTCTCCTTTATAACGGGTCACATCCTGAGTTACACAATGAGTCTTTCAAATGTGTGCAATAACCCACTGCATGTGTAGTCACGCTGAGACTGTGTGGTCTTATTTTTATTACCCCTTGATTCAGCTGTGACCTGCTTATCAAGTCTTTTTACAAGTACATCATAATTATCTGCTCTCATGCAGACATAAGTTGAGCAATGGTTTAACAAAATTTCCTATCAAAAACATGAAGGTTTAGTTTTAAGCTTATTTGTCCAAACAACAAAGGATAAACTGCCAGCACCTGGATTGAAATAGAACATAGTAGTGTTGGATGTAAGTAAAGGAAATACAAGTATAACTGTGACTATGGAACAAATCTCCTTCAATGTTAAACCTTAATGTTAACCTGATTGTGTTTATTAGAAAAATCAGCTATTACAGTGTCTGTGATTGCTCCACATAGTTAGTTAACTCTGGTTGTCTGTGGGTTTGTTTCAAATTTGGAGTGAACAAAAGCATGAAAACTGTGGAAAATGCAGACTGTGAAAGTCTAGTTTATTTCATGAATACAAAAAAAGTTTACAGTCGCTAGAACAAAGTAGCATACATTCATGATAAAGTAAATACCACAACACAACATGGACAGTGAGAAGTCAAATTAATCGTCTTAGAACTTATTATATTCTTTAAGCTTAAAAGCAACACCCAATATTAGAGTGTTTGTGTTTTAAGCCTTTTATTCAAAACTAGTATGTGTCAACACTTCTTTCTCCCAGCAGCATTATTGAAGTGACACTTTAACGACACTTTACCTGCTGATGCTTCACATCACAATCTTTATGACGAAAAAGCTCAGATGTCTGTGACTTGTTATGAAAACGGACAGAACCTGGGCTCAGGCTTCCTCTTCTTCTTTCCTTCCTCTTTAATAATAACCATAGATCAGTAAAACAGCCATGTTTTTATACAAATGATTGTGATAAAGAGAATTTAGACTGGGGAAATCCAAACTTGATGTACCAGGTCAACTCAGCGAGCTCCTGTCTTGACCTCCCCTCTGCCGAGCGTGCACACACACACACACACACACACACACACACACACACACACACACACACACTGTATCATAATAAATGCCATGATATCTTTCTTGTTCAAATAGTTTATTCACTTAACAAAGAGGTAGCTTGGAAACTCAGTAAGAAGGAACAAAAATAGTTTAAGGTCACTTTCTCAAATAAAGAGGATTTCATCATCTTTCTGTTCATAATACAGGCTAAATAAAAGAAGAGATACATCAGAAACAGATCAGTAGATCCAGAAATTATAGAGGCAAACTCTTTTCAGCTATAGAGGTAGAGGTACACTTCATGTACTCATTAGCGTACAGTTCAAATGCCTGTGTTAGGGTGCATTGTTTCAGTTTCATTAAGTCTTCTTGCAGTTACATGGTAATTATTAGCTCTCATGCTGGACAAGAGTGATCAAAGCTCATAAACATCTGAGTTACACAATGAGTCTTTCAAATGTGTGGAATATCCCAGCTATAACCTTTGCTTTCAATTTGGTTAAATTTGGCATTCAGATCACAGTCTAAACAACAAGTACAGTAGGTCTTCCACTCCGCAATTAAAAATAGCAACACTCATGTAAGGCTTTATTCTCCATAGTGTCAAAATAAAGCAACATTAAAATAATGGATCTTCCATCTGAAATAATTACAGTTTGTATAAATTAACGCTGAAGACCAAAATACACACACATACATAAAACACATAAATCACTAAAACCTAATTAAAACACATGGGAAATTACCTCATTTGTTGTGCTATTCAAAGATGTGTATGTGTCATAAAAGTCATAAAGAAACGATAGAGGTTAATATACTTTATGTTCTACCGTCGCTGCAGATTAATGAAATATAGTGGAAACTTGAAGATCCTTGGTATAGCAGTTTGTGGGAAACAAATACAGTGAAGTGACCATTTAGCTCTTATGGCATAAAATTGCTTAGTGCATTATTATTTGCTTTTCTACAGTACGATATTTGTTTAATAATTGATTGATTTAGTGCATAAAATAAGTTGATAAATAAAATGTTAAATATCTAATCATCATATCAAAAATCATATATTTGGAGGGAGTGTCTTTGACACATGCTGACTGCATTCTTCTTATAACCAGAACAGGAAGTGAGATCAGAGGAGAACAAGAGTGAGCAGTTTGGTGAAAGGAACAGGAAGAATGAAAAAGAGGTGAACATCCACACAGTTTAAACGGAGAAATCATGGCACAATAAGAGCACAAGCTCTAAGATGAAGACTGGTAATGATTAAAAACTGCACTAAATAGTATCATTTAGGGCTGCCACAAACGATTATTTTGATAGTCGACTAGTCACCGATTATTTTTGCGATTAGTCGACTAATCAGGTCATGCATCCATTGGACGTAAAATGTACAGCTTATTGCACCAGCAGCATCTGCTCTTATATAACTATCATTAGCTTACAGCTATAAGTGTTTCAGGTATGTGCTAACTAAAAATAAAGACAAGATGATAGTTTATTAAATTTTAATGAAATTTGCAGATTGTTTCAGTGGAGTTTAATAAACTCAGCCGTCTGCTCCTTGCTATCTAAAATATAACAGGACACCGGAGTATATTCTCAAGCATCTCACACTTCTGATAATCAGTTGTCTGCTTGACGTTTATTCAGCTGTGTAAAAACTATAACTTTAATCTCAGCCAAACCGATTTACTCAGGAACAATTAAAATACTAAAAAAAGCCAAACAATAACATTTTTAAGTTATCTAAGTGACTTATACATGTTTAACCTGAGTAGCGAAAGACGGCGGTGGGTTTGAAAACGATTTGCCGGGAGTCCGGTGTTCTCACGGGCTCTACTGAGCCTTGCCCCCAGCTAGCTATCGAGCTAGTGGGTAACAGACGTCTCCGAAAACGTCAGAGCGCTTTTGGAAATATGTGGTGTCTTGATAAACTGAGCAGATATTTGAGGTTTACACAGTTACATTCTCGCCTGAAAATATGTTAAACGTTTATTTTGTGACCCAGAAAGAATAATAAGAGTAATATTAAAACTAACTAGCTGCCGCCATTGTTGGAAACTGGGCTGGGCTGAGCTATGAATTCTGGGACAGAGCTACTTCTTCTTCTTGGGTTTAACGGCAGCTGGCATCCTTGTACATGCAGTGCTGCCATCTTCTGTTTCAGTCCGTTATTACACTCTTAAATCCTACTACTTATTCCTGCGTTTTTTGTAAGCTTCAAACGACGCGTCGACTATTAAATCAGTCGTCGACGATTTTGATAGTCGACGTAATCGTGACTAGTCGACTAATCGTGGCAGCCCTAGTATCATTCTGTGACTTCAAACTTTAGGTAGTGCATAACATTTACCACTTTGTATTAATTTTACTATACGTTTAAATAAATACAAGTAAATAACTTTAAAAGGTGCTGTTATTGAGTGACAATTCAAAAGATTTCAGGGCTGGGGTAAGCCCTGTATGCTTCAAGATCCTAGCAACGCCCTCGCCAGCAGCAGCAAATTGATATGGACCAGTTTATGCCTTTTATTCGGTTGTAAACTCTGATATACTCTTATAATTAACCTTTGGGTGACTGCACAAAGACTGAGAGGGGACGACAGAGAGGGAGAGAAAGGGAGAAAGATGGAGGAACACAGCACATATAAGAAACAGGTAAGAGTGGACATGAAGTCAAAGTCAGGGACATGTCCGATAATAAAGACCTTCCACCTGGCTACATATATGTCACTTCTGTTTTGCCCACATTCATCTATGATGATCGCTCATAACTAAGCAGGGTGCTATGCTTTTATCAAACGATGATCCAAAACTGCTCTTAAAATAATTGTTACAAGAATATATCTTTTGTTATTTTTTTTAGTTGAATATAAAATGTTTGTGTGTGATTGTCAGTACAAAGAGGAAGCGAGGACAGAGAGACTGGAACTAACAGAGATCAGGTGGATTTTTCACAAAATCTACATGCATTAAATGGATGCATTGTGTGATTTTCAGTAGCACTTTGCTATTAATGTAAATAATATCATTTAGCAACATTCACATCACTGTAACCTTGAACAGGATGAATGCCACTATACTAATGTGACAGACTACAAATCTATTCTCCACTCTCTGAATTGGTGTACATGATTCTCTGTGCTGAGTCTGCACAACAAAGTGTTTGTGTTTGTATGAATTCAAAAGCTGTCATTTAAAATCAGCTCTATTACCAGTTTGCTTCTTGTCCAGGTATGTGGAGTGGCAGGGTGATTTTTATTGTCTTTATTGTATAATGGTACTTTAAATACTTGATGATTTGGTGGACTGGCCTCTATGTGGTTAAGAGACTGAAACAATGCTGTGCAGGTTTCTCCTCTGATCTGCTTTTTCATAAACTGGTTTTGAAATTTACTGGTCAACATGGCTGTGCCATTGCATCAGGTTTTAAACTAAAGTGACCACCGTAAAGCTGATGTATTATATTAAAATCTGTTATTCTTAGACACTGCTGTAGGTCATCCAAAAATGAGATTTCTTTTGAAGGTAACACTAAAAGCATGACATTAAGACTGAGCTGAGCCCTCCTAAAGGTTTGATCCTGGAGTCGCCCCTGATTGAGTGCTTCTCACACATTTATGATTTTGACAAATTTACAGAAAATAATATCAACAGTAAGTACTTTTAAAGATTTAACATATAATAATAGTTGCTAAATTCATGCAAGTCAAATAACTGATTGATCAACTACAGAAACAAAATAGTATTTCATGTATTTCATGAGCACAAATCTTCATCTGTAAAATAACAAGTAACTAAAGATGTCAGATAATTGTAGTGAAGTTAAATGTACCAATTTCCACTTAGAAGCAGCGGAGAAGAAGCCACAAATGTGATGGAAAGACCAATGTAATGTCTCTATCACCCCTGTCCTTGTCGACCTGCATTGGCTTCCTGTTAAGTATCACATTCAATTCAAAATCCTGCTGCTCACCTTCCAAATTATTAACAATATAGCTCCAAGCTACCTCATTGAGCTACTTAGATTATACACCCCTACTAGAGCACTAAGATCATCTTCCCAGTCACTTTTGGTACAGCTAAGATCCCGGCTGAAGACTAGAGGTGACCGAGCGTTTGCCTTGGCTGCACCCGATCTATGGAATAACCTCCCCATCGCCATCCGCGAGTCTGATTCCAGTCAATCCTTCAAATCGTGGTTAAAAACCCACTTATTTAGCCTCGCCTTTTCTACCAGTTAATGATTGTTTGATAGTTAGTTTAATGCTTATTTCTATCTTTGGTCCATTCTTAACTACTTTTAATCATTTTTAAAATTTTTGTCTGTTTTATTCTTTACATATATTGTTCTTTTATGCTTTTATATGCATTTCTTTTGCTTCTGTGTTTTTAATGCCATTTAACATGCTAGCATGTTGGTACTTTGCCATAGCTTTCATCCTTCCGTTACTTCACCTTACCCTGTTGTATGTTAAGCACTTTGGTACACCACTGTTTTTTTAAAATGTGCTATATAAATAAAGTTTGTTGTTATTGTTGTACAAATTCCTCACATTTGTACTTGAATACTATACTGTAGTAATTGTACTTAATATCATCGAGCAAAAATGACCCAACAACTTTCATGCAAACATCACAGTTTCTGAACAACTGAATGATCAACTTGACGCCTGAAACTACATTGAAAACACACATGACATATTTATATTTTAACAATTAAAAGTTCACATGTAGAAACAATTCACACCGAAGCAGTTTCCTGCAGAGCGAACTGTTTATTTTGGATGTTATTTTCATTTTATTATTTTCCATTACTCCGTGTAATGACTTTATCCAACCAATGTAAGAGCAGACCTTCAGAGAAATAGCTGGTCCGGTACAGGCACATTTATAACCACCAACATGCACACCATGAATCTGTTTGTTTTTGGCTATCACTCCACCACCAGAATCACCCTGAGAGAGAAAACATAAATTGTTTGTACCAAAACATCTGATAATGATACAGATAAAATGTTAGCAGCATGACAACTCACCGGACATGTGTCCACTCGAGGTTCTTTGTAACACATCGTGTTTCCATTTGGCCATAATAATGTTGAATTACATGGATGGAGGTTAAGCCCACACTCAACAACATGCATCTTTGCACACTGGAGGTGAGGCAGTTCACCATGGACTAGAGAAAAAATGTAAAAAACAAAAGCTACTGCGTGTTTCATGCAAGGAAATCAGATATTGAAAGAAACATGCTTTGCCTCATTTGTGGAACAAAGTTTGTTCTTTAAAAGAAGCTGAGCAGCGTTTAAAAAGGAGGGAAATTGACAGTATATCCACCATAAAATGAGATAAATACTTTATGTCATCACAGTTTTCAAATAAAATGAAAATGTAACTATAACAGGCACAAAAGACAAAATCAAATTATAATATAAACTAGAAAACTGTGAAATAATCAAAACAATACTGGTCTTACGTTTGTGGTAGGTTGCATTGACCCTATAACCACCAAGGCCTGCAATCTGAATGACATTCATCCTACAAAAAAAAAAAAATAGTCCATATCCATGTTTTGTGAGCACAAAATAAATCATCTGAATCGAGTCTGCAGGCTGAGTATTTCCAGTCCACTCTAAGTCAGCTAATCTAACTTTGCAGATTCAAACATTTTATTAAAACATTACATTTCTTTCCATTTCCTCATGCTCATGTTTTATTGTCAGTTATTATAGATTGTGGATGTACCTCCTAAGTGGGTACCTAAAATCAAAACCAGAACACTTACCTCAATATTCAAGTCTTAGTTACATTATTGTTAATAAAGAAGCTTTGCAGTCAGTAATGGGGTTTGTAACTTCAGAAGCATGATGTCATTTTGTTCATAGACTACAGATGTTGCTACATTTTTTTGCTCTTCCTGGATGTTTAAAAAACCAACCAACTAAACAAGAAAAATATATGTTATGTCAACATATTAAGGACTTCCAGAATTCAAACTTTACACTTAAAAGGTTACTCAAAACTCACTTTTTACGACGTGTACATTTAGGTAAGACAACAGGCTTAATTTTATTCTCTGGTGGGTCGATTTTCAGAAGCATGATGTCATGTTTTCCTGTTTGGTCCTCAAAGATTTTGTGATCAGTAATTGTCACCATTCTTCCTGGACCTGGATGAATTCCTACATATGCAGACATATTCCTAAACAATGGAAATGGTAAAAACAAAATACCAGTAATGATTTTTGTCAATGGACTGTTTTTTTTTAAGTGAAACAGTAATTTCTCACCATCCAGGTTGATCTTTCCAACAGTGAGCTGCAGTTAGAACCCACTCTCTGTGGATCAGAGAGCCGCCACATAGAGAACCACGCTGTTCTTTGGTTGCAGTTATTTTCACATAATACAGACGATCATTTTTCTCACAGTTATGGTCGTGAAAGATTCTCTTGTGCAAATCCACCTCTGTGCACAATGTGAAACCTGAGAGAAGAATAATATACTTACAAATGGTTGTCTTACCACCTGAACAACATATTGACTCAGCCAGGAGCCAGTTATTATGGTTGTAACCAGCAACATGGCTAGAAAAATGTACTGACAAAATTCACACTCTGAGATATTCTGAAAAATTTACAAAAATTAATGTAATGGAGAGACAAAGAATTAGAACAAAAACGCACAACTTAATCAAGCCAAGTTAAACAAGTCTTAATAAACACAGGTATGGTTCAAATACACAAAGTTTAAAAAAATAGGCAGAAGAAACGAGTGCAGTAGTTCACTCACCAACAAACAGGAGGAGTAGGAGGAACTTCAGGTGAGCCATTGCTGTCATTCAGCTTGCAGTGAATGCTGTGCTGGGACACTTTTTAAACCTCTTCTCACTGTGTTGGTGAGAATAGATCCACCAATCACACAGCCCAGTTTTATCAACAAAATGCCATTGGTTGGGACGGTCTTTGTGCAAATGTTGAATGTCTCATCCTATTAAAAAGAAAAGTGTTACTGTAGTCTTTGTCATCCACATACTGCAGGAAATGACACTGCAGTACAAACAGAAGTTATGTTTTCATAAAATTATTAATAAGTTGGGCTTTTGAATGTTTGCTCGTGCACAGCAACTATATTCACAGTCCAAATTGTTCTGTTTCACAAACTCTTTGCCTTTTTCAGTGATATATATGCAAAGCTCAGTGACAGTTATTTATTTGCTTCAGTAGCTCATTAGGGTCTGTCTCAAACCTTTGATAAAAGCAGTATAAAAAAGCATGAAACATCAGTTGTTCAGTTAATGTGATATTGGCTGACTTGATATAACAATTTCTTTTCTTTTCTTTGTCTTGTACATGTTGTTATTGCACTGTCCTCCACTTCCATAAGTGACAACACTGACCAACCATGTTTGACAGAAACTAATCCACAATGTCTCATTCACTCAGCACAAAACCTTGAGGTTGATTTCCTGCCTTAGTGAACAAAGATATGAAATGCTATTTGATTATGAGTAAGCTCAAAATGAAGTTCACTGTTCTGTGACATACAGCTATCTTACAGCCTTAAAACTTTTTGTGTGGGCCTCTTTTAGTGGTCACTTATTGCACTCTTAGTTGTTAATAAATTGATATTCAATTTTTTTTCCATGCAGGTTAATCAGTCATGTTTGCATGGTTGTAAAATAAAAATATTAATTGTTAATTATTGATAATCAATCAATAACCTAAGAAGTTGTTTCACATCCTCCTGGATAATATCTTGATATTCTTACCTTTTTTAATAATAGCACAACTTTAATCATTTGAATTCTTTGACCTCAGGTGTCTATTTCCGAATCCACTCTAAGCTTCTTCAGAGCGGTTGGTGATGTGTCCAGGTGGCAAACATTTTAGGGTCAGATTTGTGATATTTGGCTGTATAGATTAAAATATGCATACTATGTAATGTGATTGCAGAGAGATTCAAATGGTGCAAGAGGAGATTTAATGGTTCATTACCTGGACAAAATTTAAACTACCATTTATCACAACTAGCTTGTAGCAGTATTTCTCTCTTTCTCTTTCTTTCTCACACATGCATGAGCGTGCAGTGGCGTGTGAGCGCCTACAGAGTTAGTTTTTTGAATATATTTAAAATATGGACCCAAATGCAGAACTCAGGAGACAAAGGATGAACTCAAACATCAGCTTCAATGCAGTAGCAAAAAATACAAAAACACAGTGGCAGCAGCAGGGAAACTGGATACCAGGAAACACAGGGAAACATTGAGCAAGGAAACAGAGAGGGAGGACACAGCAACAAATTAAGACAAACTGAGAGAGTAAATACACAAGGAGCTCAGGACAAACAGGAGACACCTGGGAGGGCAACTGAACCTAAATAAGAAAATGAGACACGCGACGTAAAACTAAATAAAAACCACAAGAGACAACAGACTAACACAATAAAACATGAAGTAACTTGGTGTGCAAGAACAGAAACGTAGACTTGACACAGAACGCAGGAAAATCATCTGAATGGAGGAAAATAAACTCACTGAACTATTTTTAATCACAAATTACAAAAGGAGATAGTCTGAGAAATAAGCTCGAAGCTACAAAATTCAAAGTAACCAGAACAAACTAAGCATAAAGATGAAAGGTGAAAATTTAAATCACAAATAAACTAAGAAACAAATTGAAACTATTTAATAATAACAGTAGTGTCTTGTTTTGTGTTTCTAGCTTCTAGGGATTCTAGAAATGTAAAAATGTACTTGATGGAAGGGAAGAGCAGTCATACTGTCAAAGGCTACGTTCACACTGCAGGTCTTAATGCTCAATTCCGATTTTTTGATCAAATCCGATTTTTTTGTCTGCTTGTTCACACTACAAATAAAATGCGACAGCAAACGCACTCTAGTGTGAACGCTCAAAGCGGCCCGCATGCACAAAAGAAGACGTCACACACAACGCGCTCTGTTTAGACCCAGAGCAAACAATATTGTTTGACTGATGATTATAATAAAGACTTCAGACTTTACATTTCCCAATTTTTGCTTTAAGTTATTTTGTTATTTACATAATAATGTAAATAACCTAATAATTATCCTTATTGCTGTTTTAGAAGAGCGGTGCTTCAAAGGATAGTTGCAGATTTCGGTCAGAATCTGCAGATTATACAGTACAAATAAAATGTTCACGTTTCTCCAACGCTGTCTTCCCAACAGTTTCACTAACATCTACACTGGATGGCCAGGAAGCGTTCGCGACGTCTTCTCGGGCGCTTCTCCGGCGCTGATAATTGGCGTCTGTCTCGTGTCAGTGACGTAAAAGACAGATTTAATGCGACATGACCGTTCAAACAGCAGTCGCTTTCTAAAACATCGGATATGTATCGGATTCAGTACCACATATGAAAGTGACCCAGATCGGATTTGAAAATATCGAATTTGTGCCGTTCACACTGTCATACCATGATCGGATATGGGTCGCATAGGGTCAAAAAAATCGGATTTGATGCGCTTTCGCCTGCAGTGTGAACGTAGCCAAAATGTAAAGTGAAACATGAGTTGAATCCATTAACTTTTACACTTTTCTTATTTACCTTTCCATCATAATGTGTCATAATGTGCTATTTCTCTTTTGCTGTGCTGAATTTCACAATAGAAGACGACCATTTGGCAGACACTGTGCAGAGCTGTGGCCCAACTCCAAATGTAACCAGAGCTCTTATCCATCCAGTCAGTGGGTTTATTAGCGGTGATTAGTCTTAGATATGGGCCAGTAGGGCCTTCTACACCTGCTAGTCAGTTCAGAAGGTTGTTAACATCCAATCAGATGGAGGATCACTAACAGGAGGTTGGGAAGACTCCAGAATCCTTTCTCACTGAGTTCCGGTGGATACGGCAGTGTTTACAAGTGAGATGATTTAAATGGACAGCATTTATAGAGTGACTATAAAAAGTCAGCGAGTGTCAGTAATCACTCAATCAGTGTTGGGAAGGTTACCTTTAAAATGTATTCCACTACAAATGACAGAATACATGCCCCAAAATGTAGTTTGTAACATATTCTGAATACTTTCAATTACTTAATATATTGTTGTCTAAAGAGCTTGGAAAGAAAAGTGTCTGGACATCTTTAAGCTGCTTGAAGATGTTTCAAGTCACGTCCTAGAACATCTTCAGCCAACTTAAAGAAGTCCAGACGCTTTTCTTTCCAAGCTCTTTAGACTACGATGACCTGATGACTGAGAACCTTCACAGACTTAATATATTGTCGTGCTTTTTACAACTAGATGAATGTAGCGATCACATCCTGCAAATTCTTGTTTGTTTTTCTCTAATTGGCTGTTAAACCCAAATCTCCGTGAATATTTACTGTAGAGGAGCAAAGACTTATGTTAACATAAGTTAACATAAGATGTTAAGATAAGATTAGATGTTAGCTTGGTGGCGAGTGGACTTCAGTAATAATTACAATAGGGGCGTCGGGGGATTCCCCAGGAGCACCGTCCTTGGAGGGCTCAACCCGGGGTTGCAGTCATGGCCTGTTAAGGGCTCTGTTGGCTCTTAGGTGACGGTTTCCTCGTGGCTGCATGCAGCGTGGCTAGAGGAGGGTCTGTGCTGACGGACGTGGGTTACTGACCTGGTAGCCTGGCTGCCCCTGAGTGACGGGCGTGAGGTTCTGGGGGTGCTCCGTCTCTGGGTTGGGGCCCTGGCTGGGCCTTGGGTCCCGGTTGGTGTGTTGCCGGGGTTGTGGGCAGGTGGGTGTATGGGGGCCCAACCCTGGCGCAGGGTGCTGCCAGGGCATGGAGCCACCTGGGGGGCTCTTCAACTGGTGGGGGAGGTCTTCTCTCTTCAGGAACTCACTCTGCAGGAGGGGGAGATATAGGAGAGGTGGAGGAAGATCTCAGCCTGGGCGTCTATTGTCTTGTGTAGTCTGGAAGATGAGTGGATGACGGGGTGGGTGCAGTTTTCTCTGTGGTGGGGTCAGGTGGGCTGTCCTGGGCTCTGTGGGGCCGGGCAGCGCTGCTGAACTGGGCCCTGGTCCGGATGGGCCTGGGCCCCCTTTCACTGGTGGGTTGCAGAGTATGGGGGTGCCTACTGGGGTCAGCGGGGGAGCTGGCCCTAGTGAGGGGTCACTTGCCCCTCCCTTACTTCCCTCCCTATCTCCAGCTGCCTCCCTCTTCCCGCTCCACCACAATCACCCACACATGCAGGGCCTTGGGGTAAAGGTGTGTCACCAGGGTGCAGGGGAGGCATCCCCCCCCCCCCCCCCTCTGTCCCCTTCTGGCTGCCTGTGCCTCAATTTTATCCCACAACTTAGACATTCACATTACTCACCCTCTCATAACACATACATATAGGACCTTGGGGGTGGGCACGCTACACGGAATCCAAAAGACCATCAGGGTGTACAACCTCACCCCTGGCGCCGTTGCCCACCTCTCAATTTTAAATACACATAGACATTGAGGGCTATCAGGAGGGGCTATGCGCTTACCTGCTGCTCTCTGGCAGGTAGCTCCATGCCCTCCTGGGTTTTAAATGCACCTTAGAACACACATGCATCAACACTACATATGAGCGGGCAGAGGGAGGTTCCCAAAGTGTGGGGCCCACCCCCTAGGGGGGGCGCGCAGTATGAAAAGGGGGGGGGGAAAAAAACCGCTTGGACACTGCTAGCATAATGGACAGGTTTTTGACGGAGCACCCACACAAACGCAAAGCAGGAGATGAAGCATCGCTGAATATGTTTCCAAACCAACTTAATTCTAAGACAAAGACTAGAAAATATGGTGAAGCATATCTTCCCTTTGGTTTCCTGCACAAGTGCCGAGGTAGGTCTCTGCAACAGAATTAGTTTCCCTTGCGTTGGGAGCATGCGCTGGGCTCTCCAAATCATGGACAAACAGTATCCCACATTCTTGATTTTTAGTTCACAAACACTTGTTGTAATGACTAACTAATCCTGACATTTTGGAGATGTTAGCTCGTTATACAGTAAAGTTACAGTGAGATACAAATAATATCAGGCTGATCCTGCCACAATTTGTTCCCCCTGTCTAAATCACGGACAAACAGTATCCCACAGTTGTTTATGTTTTTGAACCCATTTTGCACAGAGAGGCATTTTTTGAAAAATGTATTCATAGCAATGTTGAATATTATTACACAGTAAAAAAAAACAGCTACACGTAAAATAATCACACCGTGACGCCTCTGCCTTTCTAAATGGAGGGACAGTAACTGCGTGTGTATATGTAAGCGTGTAAAACCTGAAGATAGTCAGATTAACAGTTACAGTATTTTGTCTCTATCTGCCATTGTAGAAATTCATCTCATGTAACAATAACGTGCGCACAGCGTGATGTGAAAAAAGGCACATACCTTTGATGTTGCATGGCGAACTCTGTATTCCTCGTCCACACCTAAATGCAAAAAAGGAGTTTTAAAAATTCTCTCTTTTCGGTGATTCGAAACGCCATTTACCTGTGGACGAAAGGCCCAAACGCATAGAAACAGCTGCGTTTTCAAAAATACCCGTCTAGGTGTGGACGTAGCGTAAAAGAGTTAGTAGTTAATTTTCTTACTACCTGTAATCTATTGCAGATTACTTGTATTTGTTTAATTGTTTACTAAATGTTTGAGGTGTGAAATAAACTGCAATGGAGCAAAATATGGGTGTGTGTGGTTGGAGGATGTGTGATGTGTTTGTGCGTGCGAGTGTGCGTGGGGGGGGGGCATTTTTCTTGTAAAACAAGGGGGGGCCTAGCAAAAAAAGTTTGGGAACCACTGGCCCAGCCCCATCTTATCTCTCTGAGCTGCTACAGTCTTATACACCTACCCGCTCTCTCAGGTCAGCTGATCAGCTGCTCCTGAATGTATCTGACTGAGCGTAAACTTAGAGCAGATCGTGCTTTTGCTGTAGCAGCTCCAAAACTGTGGAATGATCTGCCTTTAGAGATAAGACAGGCCTTTTCTCTTCCTGTTTTTAAATCACTCCTGAAAACCCATCTATTCACCCTGGCCTTTGACTCCTTGTGAGATGTTGGTTTTTAGTTGTAGTTTTACTTCAGTTGTTTTAGTTGATTCTATGCTGTTTTATCTTGTTTTTAAATATAGGGCTGTTTAAATTTTTTGTATTATGTTTTATTTTTTTGTTTTATTCCATTGTTCTTAACTTTTTTACTGTACAGCACTTTGATCCTGTGCCGGGTATTTTAAAGTGCTTTATAAATAAAGACAGATTGGATTGGACCGAAATAAGAAACAAACTTATTTGATGCTCAGGATGTGGTCCCATTATCACACTGTAATTAATTAATGCTGAATTCTCTTGCAGCTGCTCTATTCCCGTGTTGTTGCAGTATATTAATGACTAACCTCGTATTGGGGATGGATTATCTCAGTTGTTCTCCTGACTGAAGTTTGGTCTGTTTACAGCATCTTGCCATGCGATTGCATTTGTCCCTAACCATCGGGAACCCTCACACTAACTTTTATCGAGTGGAAAAAAGTTAGCGTTCATCCTCCAGCTTTACTGTGTTTGTATGCGAACATAGCTGTGTCGCTAGCATGTAGCACATCATTATATACCAGCTAGCCCAACTTCAGTAACCCTACAAAAGTCACTGCTGTTTAGTTTTCTGTCTTCATTTATGCTGGAAGTGATAGCAGAGCTGTACATTTTATTTTTTTCAGAAATCTCTCAGTCAGAACGTGGTATATCATGTTTAGGTGTAAATTAGCGAACTAACTTCCTGCTAACTTCACAAGGCTCCTGACTACTGTAGCCGTAATGCTCCGACAATCCATCAAGCGGTGCGGCTTCGTAGCTCACCAAAGTCGAACTAAGACATTTTTTTGACAGATTTTTGAGTGCCGTGTAACACATAAAATCGGTTCGAGGTCAGTAAGCAATCATACCTAAGGTGCACTGATTTATAATGCGCACTGTCGATTTTTCAGAAAATTAAAGAATTTTAAGTGCGCCTTATAGTCCGAAAAATACGGTACTCGTATGACTATGCATGTGACCAATTAAGAATCTTGACTCTTCATCCTTTTCGAGCTTCTCGAGTGATGTTGCTATCACTTGGTATAGCTATATCTCTCACTTCTTCCTCTGCTTGTCCACCACTGCTATGTTTGGTGGGTTAGCCATTACCAGTTTTTCCATCTGCATCTGGAAGTCCCACAGTAACTTAGCTTAGTGATTATAAAAATCAGGACTCCTCAAGATTTGTTAGAACAGATTTGACAAGACTTTAAAAGTTGTGAAAGCGCTTGCTCATAGGGGGTGATCACAGCAAAACACTGGCAGCAAACCAAACCAAAATAAAAGCAAAATAAAAAGAGCTGTTTCTGTTGTACAATTCAATGTCTATAAAGTCTATAGACAATGTCTATAATCTCCACAGTGTATATGATTTTTAAAGAACCAAGAGGGAATTTTATTCCTGTCCTCTTTGGGGCTGATCTAGGACTAGGATTCGGGCATTTGGTGCCATCAGGGTCGACGCTCTCTCGATTACCTGCAGGCACAAAAAGATTATTAAATGAAAAATAAATTAACTGCATTATACGTACAGTTAAATGAAGGACTGTACGTATGATGCAGGACTACAGAGTCCTGCGAAAAAACTATGGAAGAAGTAATGGTGAACTAACTTTCCCTGTTAATTAATATTGACAAAGTATCAACCAGGTTCTACTAATCAAATGCACTTGATTTACTGGTCAGTAGGAGGTGTGAGCGCCTCTATGAAAGTAGATGTTTTGGTAATTTGTGTTAGCGCAGACTTGTATGACAGCAATTTTCTCAAGAGTGGGCTTCCCACCAAATTCCCCACAAGATCAGACTATGTAACACTCACAATCACAATCTGTCGAGGTCGAACATGATAAAAGTGTTGTGCTCATCAAACGCTTAGCTGAACTCAAGGGCGAGGGAACAAACTTTTTAAGGTCAAGTATAGAAGAATACAGCCAGAGCTAGCATTCATTACGCCCATACAGTTTATTATACAGCTACTGTCATACTGATATGCATATATGATCAAATGATGACACATTCATGTTTGTTGATGTTCTCAGCTTTTGTCAAAATTTGGAGAGAAATGTGTCTCCAGGTGTTTTTAAAAGTCAAAGGTTAGTTAAAGGTAAATCAGAGCTGTAGTCATTGTAATTATTAATCACTTTAATTTCTCTCTCTCTCGCTCTCTGTCTGTCTCATGTGTATTTTCTCGGAGTTTTGTATAGGGCTTTGGAGTTGACGTCACGCCGCAATGCATTGTGGGAGCGTGGTGCCATTTTCGGGGTCTACGAATCAAAACAAACACACTGTGTTGGAACAACGACTACAAGACAGATGCTTAAAAGCAGCTCAAAAGAGAATGGACTGCATAGAGACCGATTGTGTTCAGAGGCGAAGCAGCGGCACTTGCAGAAAATAGCGTGCATTGGAAATGTGGACCCGTATGAAATACGGCCGTGGAGTAGAAATCCTGAAGACCAACCGCTATTGACGTAGCCTGACATATTTTCGTACCTTGTCTGTGAAGTCAGCTCGTACAAGTCGTGATTCAAACAAAGGTAAGTAAGCTCGAGTACTGCGAGTGAAATGTGTTTGATTTCCCTCCAAACATTCAGATTAGTGCAGCATAAATTCATTCATGAGGGGGAAATTACAGTGAGAACACGTGGAGGCGCTGTTAGAGGGATAACATAGTGAGTTCAGTGCATTGATGTGACATTGTCCTGAAGGATTTAGTTATTCTTTATGGTTAAAGAAATTGCAATAATTTATTTATATTTATTATAAATAATTCTAATTATACATCTTGCTTCCATGTTTGTATCCTGTGTCACTAAAAATACATTTTATTTTAGTTTTATACATTGATTAATGACCTGCAGAATCTCCTTATCATATTAAGTGATTCATAATTGTCACTTTATGCTTTCTCCATCTCTAAAGTGATTACATCCTTGCATTACATACTTTAGGTTCATTTTCTGCAGGCAGGTTTCTGAGAGAGAACAGGCAGATTTAGAATATAACATGCAGCGTTCTATAGATGGACACATAAAGAAATGAAAAATTACATGTATGTGCTAACTTTCTAAACACTTTGTTACATTTATGATAAAGTAGATAAAACACATTTATGTCGGCCTTGGCTCATAAGTTCTTGTCTTTAAATGAACTTTGTGTTTGTTTCAGGTACTGCATTCTAAGACTGAATGAACCAGCATTGCAGCCATGGGTCACTGTGAGCATCACAGGGAAGGTTGAAGCCGCCCACTGCACCTGTATGGCCGGAGTCGCGGAGAACTGCAGCCATGTCGCTGCTCTTCTGTTTAATGTGGGCCCAACCGTGGCACAAGGACTGTTACAGATGAACCTGCATACTGGGTTTTGCTGGGTATATGACCAAGATACACTCAGAGGTTGGCCATAAGATAGACTTCTCCGCTTCAACTGCCCAAAAAAAGGCTCTTGATCAAAAGATAAACAAACCATCCGTATTGAAAGGTGAAAGGAGCCGTCCTCAAAAAAGAAAAATCCCACCTGCTACTGTGGAGGAGTTGTCACCGCTATTGGATACTTTGCAGGAACACAGTAAAGCTGTGGGTTGTGGGAACGACCCATAATGTTTTATCTAGGGGTCTAGATTTATGCCTGAAGTGCACTGCCATGTAAATAATTTGCATTTACTGAATATGTACTGACTGAGTACCACTGTTCAAAAGTTGAATAAAGAAACAAACTAATTTTTGCCTTTTTTTATTAAAACCACTTTATAGAACATCACATCAGTTACAATGTAGAATCCATGTCATTTATAGTTTATATAGTTTCTATATATAGTTTTTTTTTTCCACATTTTTCATACTGTATGACAGTTTGGACTCAAGCAGCACCATCTACAATTCAGCCTGTGGTATCTTTATATAATCAAACCTTAAAAATAATGGATAAAAAATCGGTTCGGTGGCATCATTGTCACATTTTACAGAAATATAACTTACTTAGTTTTAAGAGTTTTAATCATTGGTGTTATCTTAAATTAGTTTTTAAATGTATAAATAGGATGGCCCCAGAGTGTCTCAATAGATACATTCAGAGACAAGACAGTAATCGTGTTACTAGGAGTAAGGTGAACGGTAACTGCAAGATATTATACCGCAGATCTACATTCGGTCAGTCAGCTTTTTCTA